>NC_133328.1:237200927-237834522 GCF_042186555.1 Aquarana catesbeiana
GGTGATGTTTACACCCGTGATAATCTCATGGAGTGTGAAGAGAGGTATCTCCTCAGAACCAAAACAAATTAAATGAATAGTGCAAAGTGAAAACAAATAAATAACATAAATATGAAAAACGACTGTGATCCAATAAATCTATTATGATGGGAGTGACCCCAAAATTTTTTTTTCAAAACTGAATCACAATGAATATATAATAGAAAACATACATCTATGTGATGTGGATAGACTCAACAATAAATGTCCGTCAGACTGATACCATGGCACAAAACCGTGGGTGAACTCAACAAATGAATATATGGAATACTAATGTCCGTCACTATAAATTATATGGTCACAATATCTACGTGACACTATAGGTGCTCACAGTCCTCATATGAGTTGAAAGGAGACAGTTAGAAACATCTCTGCGTGTAGGGTAGATTCTTCTCTCAGCATGGTAGTATTATCTCAAACAAATAAGCATAAAATGCCCTTACCAGAAAGGGTGGACTCACAGGCCGTTGGCGGTGAGACAGAAAAGCTTGTACCGTCAAACGGTGTAATACAGCAGACCGTAGGGTTATTCAGACCTGGATCCTATCGGTAGACTTGGCTTTGAGGGAACAACCGATGTCACCGGATGGTGTGTCCCTGGGGGAGTTGAACCGGACCCGGATGCCTTTTAGAACCAACTTCGATCATCGGCCAGAAACCACCTCATCAACGACCATCGATGTGATAAATACCCCAGCAGAAGTCTTAGAGGACGAAACGCGTCAGCTTCTTTTGTTTTACCCTCACTATCACCTACTGTGCTATTTATTTCATTTTTGAGCCAAATTTTTACTGCCCAGGTTTTACAATTTTTACTTATTGGATACAATCCTTTGTAACTTTTATACCAATAAATGCTATAACGCTTTAAACAGATTCACACTATGTGGAAGTTTTCCTTTTTTCCTTGCTTTATCACATGGATGGTCGTTGATGAGGTGGTTTCTGGACGATGATCGAAGTTGGTTCTAAAAGACATCCGGGTCCGGTTCAACTCCCCCAGGGACACACCATCCGGTGACATCGGTTGTTCCCTCAAAGCCAAGTCTACCGATAGGATCCAGGTCTGAATAACCCTACGGTCTGCTGTATTACACCGTTTGACGGTACAAGCTTTTCTGTCTCACCGCCAACGGCCTGTGAGTCCACCCTTTCTGGTAAGGGCATTTTATGCTTATTTGTTTGAGATAATACTACCATGCTGAGAGAAGAATCTACCCTACATGCAGAGATGTTTCTAACTGTCTCCTTTCAACTCATATGAGGACTGTGAGCACCTATAGTGTCACGTAGATATCGTGACCATCTAATTTATAGTGACGGACAATAATATTCCATATATTCATTTGTTGAGTTCACCCACGGTTTTGTGCCTCGGTATCAGTCTGACGGACATTTATTGTTGAGTCTATCCACATCACATTTATGTATGTTTTCTATTATATATTCATCGTGATTCAGTTTTGAAAAATTTTTTTTTGGGTCACTCCCATCATAATAGATTTATTGGATCACAGTCGTTTTTCAGATTTATGTTATTTATTTGTTTTCACTTTGCACTATTCATTTAATTTGTTTTGGTTCTGAGGAGATACCTCTCTTCACACTCCATGAGATTATCACGGGTGTAAACATCACCCATTTAGGGCTATGACCCCTTTTCTTTCTATACATTATCACCACTTTTGCTTTATGGTTCATTCTTTATTATTTTACTAGCGCCACACTTTATTGCTCCTCGCTACATAACAACCCTAGACCTAACGAAAGGCTATTGGCAAATACCGCTAATTGAATCGACCAAGGAAAAGACTGCCTTTTCCACTCCTGAGGGCTCGTTTCAGTACAAGCGGATGGCTTTTGGTCTGCATAGAGCCCCTGCATTATTCCAGCGAATGATGGGCAAAACTTTGAGACCACATTGCCCGTATGCAGCTGCTTATTTGGACGATGTGGTCATCCACAGCCCAGATTGGAAATCGCACCTGCCCTGAGTACAAGCAGTGGTAGATTCCCCTAGGAAAGCAGGTCTCACGGCCAACCAAAAAAAGTGTTCCATAGGCCTGGAGGAGGCCAAATACCTTGGGTACGTTATTGGCTGGGTACTGGTCAAGCCTCAGACCAATAAGGTTGAGGCAATTCAAAAATGGCCACAACCGGTCAACAAAAAACAAGTTTGGGCTTTCCTGGGCATTATGGGGCTATTAAAGACGGTTTATACCCAACTTTGCCTCCATTGCCACCCCTCTGACCGACCTGACAAAGGGTAGAGGGTTGGTCATGGTTAAATGGAATCCTGAAGCCGAGGAGGCATTCCAGAAATTAAAGCAGGCCCTTTGTGTATTACCGGTGCTAGTGACCCCAGACTTCACAAAGGAGTTTGTGGTACAGAGGTGGGACTAGGGGCTGTACTATCCCAGAACAGAGGTGGTGAGGAACACCCGGTTGTATACCTGAGCCAGAAACTGAACAAGCACAAAAAAAAACTATGCTATTGTCGAAAAGGAGTGTCTCGCTATTAAATGGGCCTTAGACTCCCTGAAATATTACTTGTTGGGGAGGTCATTTAGGCTGGTCACCGACCATGCTCTTCTGAAGTGGATGTGTGACAACAGAGAGAAAAATGGCCGTGTGACAAGGTGGTTCCTGGCTTTACAGCCCTTTAAATTTATAGTAGAGCATAGGCTGGGCAAGCTCCAAAACAATGCAGATGCCCTCTCCTGCATGCACTGTATGTTTGGGACAATTGCTCATCCGCAGGGGCTTGAGCAGAGGGGGAGGATATGTGACGGTATGCAAGGTGAGGTCATCAATAATCAATATATTTCACCTCGCATTTGTTCTATTGTCAGATACTGAACCAGAATCCGGCCCAGATTTTTTCCAGCCTCTCTGGCAGGCTTGGTTCCGGTCCAGGTCTTGTGGTCAACTTGAGTCCATGCTCGGGTGGACTTTAAATGACCAGGAATAGAGCACAGCAGGGCTCTGGCCTGAGACTCAGAAGGGAATCTGAGAGAAAAGAGCCCTGTTTGTTTGGACTGAAAACGAAGGCTTGCTTTACCTCATGTTTTGTGGGTGTCGGGGACCAGCCCCACACTGTATAGAGAGCAGTGAACTGTTTAGTTTAGCGCTGGACGGCAAGGACTTGTTTTACTGTTTTGTTTATTTTTAGGACTTCGCAAACCACCTGTAAGTAAAAGCTGGCAAACCGCCAGATTTTAAAGAAACTGCCCGTACCTTGACCTTCATTTTGAGAAAAAGTGATTCCCACAAGCTAATCTCCCCACAATATATATATATATATATATATATATATATATATATATATATATATATATATATATACTGTATATATTGTATTGCTACTGAAAAAGTTGCAACTCATTGTGCTGTTCATTCTTTATTTCTCAATACATAATGCACTGTTCCCAAAGCTTTAATATAAGGACTAAGGCCGGCATAACAGTTCGAATCTCGGCCGGTTCAGCAGGAGCTGGCTGAGATTCGAACCATTAATGGGCAGTCTGTTGGATTCTCTTGCGATTATCGCTAGTGGCTGCAATAGCCACTAGCGATAATCACTGTCTTCTCCCAGTTTGGATGGCTTCCCCTGTCCGCCCCTGCCCCCCCCCCCCACTGGGAGAAGACAATAGCCCAACTGGAGGGATTCCCACATCAACACTATCTGACTAACCTGTGGTTGCAGGAAAGAAATTCACCCCATGTATGGCTGATCTAAGATGTTTTGTTTCAGCAGATGTGACAAATTTTCACGCCTCATTAGACTGAAAATAACTGATGTTTTTGAAAATAAGGATTGTTATCTTGCTGTGTTATCCTTGTGAATTGAGCCTGTATCACTAAATACATATGGCTCAATTCACAAAGCTAAAACACCATCAACATTTTAGTTATATGATTAAAATAAAGATTATCCTTGTAACAGCTTTGTGAATTGAGCCTATAGTGTTAGGTTCAGATGCAAATGATTATGTGTCACAGATAATACTTTTTCTCAGTTGGAGCTGGACATTCTAGCTCTAGGCCTGATTGGGTGATAACAATGGTACTTACTTAAAACATCATTTGTTTTCTGAGACACAGTGGAAGCTCTGCACTTCTGCTACCACGCAGATGGCATGCCATCAGTCAAATAGCTTGCACTGTGCTACAAACAGCATGGCTGCCTCTTGCTCATCATTATCTGTGCTGATAAAGTTTCCTTGCCTGCTGGTCTGAAAAAAATAAACCCAGAGACATGTTTATGAAAAAGAAGAAATACATTTTGCTTATAAGATTTTTATACTATAATCATATCTATTAAAAAACAGCAGCACTTCATTAGTCACTTGTGGACATTATGTGTACTACAAGCCCCCAAAAAAACCTAATCGATGTACACAGGGTGTTTGTAGTATGCCCTGTCCTCCTACCTCCTGTCCTCCTACCCACTGCCAATCCCTTGTTTGCATTTACCAGCAATTCATTTTGACAGCTGGGAATTGCTATGTAAATACAGCAGCTGCTATAAAAAATTGACCGTTTGAAGCAGTGTTTCTAAACACTGTACAGGTGTGATTCATAGATACAAAGGGTCATTGTTACTTTTGTATTTTCTGTTCCATTAGGCTGCAGATCAATAATAAGAGCTTGTGTCTGCTGATGTTGAGGCAACCTGACAAATAAAAAAAGTTTTTGTTTTTTTATTTAATAAAATTTGTTTCTTTTTAACCCCTTATTAACCTTTATTTTTCCCTATTCAGCGATAATTAACCCCTAGCTGAGGAGGGGCCCTTAGCTATTATTTTCCTGCTTTTCGGTCATATTTTGTGTCATTTTAAACAGGCGATGGAATAAAATGTATACTTTTTAATTGCAGCAAACTAAATCTATTTTATCTCTTCCTAATTAAGCTAAACTGCTAGATTAGCTTAATTAAATGCTTTGTAGAAATAATAATAATAACAACAAAAGTGCTAAAATTAAGCAAAGGTCTTATTTATTTATAAAGAGAGAAAATCACTTATAAGTACATAAACAAATCTAAATAAATATTGTAGAATAAGAGAAAATAAATATTGTAGAATAAGAGCGGGCTGAAGTCTGCTCTCTGCTGACTCAACAGAAGCCAGTCAAGGCACCGTGTCATTGCAACAATAAAGGTGCCTGAACCGACACCCAGCTCAGCCTCTCAGTGAGCCACTGAGAGCCTGAGCCAGCCACCCCGCCCCCTCTACAGCCCAGCACTCCAATGGGCAAGGAGGGAGCAGAGCAGAGAGCTGTGACTGGCAGTCTACAGCTCTCTGCTCAGGGAGCTCTGAAAACCAAGCGATTGGTGGTGTTTGATTGCTTGGTTCTCAGTGCAGAGGCACCGGGGGACAGATGCAGCATCGGACCGATGCTGCATCCACCGAGGTAAGTATGATTCCTAAAAAAAACCAAACCTTTACTTCTCTTTTAAGTCAGTGCCTGTGCCAAGTCCTAAAGTTAATTTTTCAGTGATGGCTTCAGTTCTCTACACTGTTAAAATACACATGAAAAAATATTTAACTCTAACTAGAATATGAGCCAACAGAATCAATCTCTAGAGAATCATTAATAATCTGACAGATGTGAAGCACTTGTCATAATTCAGCTATAGGTATCGTGGGATCAGGGGTGAAAGTAAATTATATAGTACATCAATAGTAGACCAGATAAACTGGCCACTGAAGTAGATACAACTGGCAAATTTTGGCATATTTATCTTGTCAGAGTGCTAGAGCAGTTCTAAAATGCGTTGACCTGCTAAATATATGTAATAAGTATACACACATAAAGCCAATTATACAAATATGCTGTAGACATCTTCCAGAAAAGGTCACACAATAGCAGATATCCAAATAAAGCTTTGAATTCATCTTGGGGTAATAGACTCATATAGGCAAACATAATGACAGCCTCTTCAGAAAATAAGAACTGTACAATTATAGGTATTAGCCAAGCCTCATATAGCAATGTTTAAAGGTGATGCCGTTCACATGCATAGAAAATCCACAAGGCGTAGAATTACGCAGGACATCCAAATGTGCAGGAATTGTTAACCATTACCAGCATCAGCACAATTTATTTATTACATATACTTATATAGTACCTTCAATTTACTCAGTGCTTTACATATAGATTGCACATGCACTCAGTCCCTGCCCTCAAGCAGCTTTTAATCTAAGGTCCCTAACCCACATTCATACCTATACTAGGGTCAATTTGGACAAGAGCCAAATAACCTACCAGCATGTCTTTGGACTGGGGGAAGAAACCAGTGTACCCAGAGAAAACCCACACGGGCACATGAAGCACATGCAAACTCCAGGCAGGTAGTGCTGTGGTTGGGATTCAAACCAATGGCCCCAGTGCTGCTATATGGAAGTACTAACCACTTAGCCACTATGCTGCCCATAGTAATCATATGTCTGAAACCACTTGAATATACTTTACACTGTCCAAGAATCCCAAGAACCCGCTAGTGTTGCTCCATGTGTATCCAGTTGGGGAAGGTTGGATCCAACAAATGTGCTCAAGAAGATGTGGCTGGGGAAAACAATGCCATTTATTGCATAATATGGTTAAGGAAGAGAGGCTACCTGCTTGCAGCCACCTTTTTCCTGGCCAGTCCAGGTGCATGCTTGGGTAATGGCCTGGTGTGGATTTTGAATAGTAAGTAGTGCAGTGGCAGGCATTCCCCATTGTAGAAATCACCTATCACTTTCTTTTCTGGTTACCTTTTCACAGCAGAAGAGATGATGAGAAAAAAAATTAAATGGGAACACAGACAGGAAACAAAAGCATGAAAGAGGTTTTAACTCTTTTCATTCTGTCTAAAATTAAATGAAAATGTTTTTTTTGCTGGAGTTGAGTTTATCTTTTAAATTCCTGTTCATATGTGACTGTGTGTGGTTGTCTTTCTTTTTTAAATCAAACGGCAAAATGTTGATTTAAACCTTAAAGTGTATAACAACATAACCATGGTGTCCTCTAGCATAATAACATTTTATTATTGCGGTTTTTTTTTTACAACAAAAATGCAGATGATGTCTATTATTTTCTGGATGAAGAAATTGTTCAAAAATCCCAGGACTCCAGTATTTGAAAGGATTTGAGGTCCACTGAAATGTAAACTCTTCTATCTTTGTACGAGGAAACTGAAAGCAATATTAGGAAGCTTTCAGTAGGTTAACTATGCTGAAGCAAATACAAATAAGACTACAAATGAGAACATTAAATATAAATATGAAGAAAAAAATGTACTGGAATGAAGATAGAAGAAACTTAAAGGCTCAATTCCTTTAACTATTAAGAGCATTTTTTGTTATAAAGATTATTTTAAACAATGAGAACTAATGAAAGTTGAACACAACTACATGGCTGATTTAATGGTCATGGCAAATGACACATGCCTTATAGCTTAGCTATAATAATTCTTTGCACTCCTTAAACATGTATAATGAAACTCATTAGATTATATATTTAACAAACCAAAATGATGCAAATAATGGAAGGTCATTGTTAGGGTTTACTACACTTAGATGTATTTTGTGTTCCTTCCATATTCAGATTAACCACCATAGCATTAACCCCAAGCTTTACTTTGGCATGGAATTCTATGTAAAACCAGCTAACCCTGAACATCACTCTAGGTAGCCCTCTAGGTAGCCATATGTACACATAGTTCCAAGTCTATGTAATGTTCAGCCTTAATACTGAAGAGGATGGGGATATTGTGGATGGGGAGAAGAGGAGGATCAGTAAACATTCATTCACACATCCTTCCAGTGTGTTTTGGATATAGTAAGTGAGGGTTATAACACCTGTACAGTTTATTTTTGCCATCTGTGTCATATTAGGGAGCTTTCTCTTCACTTCTTGTCCCATTGCCTAAAGAGGAAGTAAGTGAAAATTCCTCTAAAAGAAGAGAATCCCTGGTTGTCACCGGGGTGATCAGAACTAATGAAGATTTCCCCCTATTACTGTTCTGAGGACAACTTTTGGATTCTCTTTTACTTTCACTTTTGGTGATAAAGGTAAGCAGGACTAATAGAGAGGGTGAATCTCCCTAACAGGGACACAAACAGCAATAACAACATGACAGATGCCAAACATATGCACTCGACGGGATGGCTGCAGCATTGATCTGATGCTGCAGCTGTCCCCTACCAGCTTTACACCAACAACTGAACAATCAAAGACCTCTGATCTCTCAATTCTTGGGTTAGCTCTGAGCACAGAGTGGTAACTTTCAGTCACCAACTCTGTGCTCTGCCCCCCCAGTGCTCACTGGAGCGCCAGACTGTGGAGGGGCAAAAGTTGCTGGCTCAGGCTCTGTGATCAGTGATCAGTTATCCTCCCTGGCGGTATGATTATGTCGGATTTTGAGTGCTAAAGGGTTACAATTATAGTACATGGAAATTTGGCATTTTATATTGTAGGCCTGTAATTCTTAGCAATAACACACTTAAATCTGTCCAAACAAGAGTCTAATAGATATCCCGGATATGATGAAGTTTGAAACACAAAATCATAAATTATAGTATAATAAATAAATGTAAATAATTAAAAAAAATATATAATAATAATAAAATAAATTTCCCCACAATTCACTATCACTCAATTCTGCAAATGTTCTATTTTACTATCGCTGTTTTCTAGCTGGTCTAAAGCCACTTTTGACGTAAAGGGACACTTTTTGGTTGCTATGGACAATCTCAAGTTTCCAGGCAGAAAGAACAGTATATATAATATAAAATTGCATGCAGGGCATTGGACAAAGCATTGGGGACAAAAAGGATGTGAAATGATTTCATACAGTACTGTAATCTGTAAGATTACAGTACTGTATGTGTTATGATTTTTACAGTTTTTTTAATTTGCAGCCAGGCTCCGCCCCGTGCATCACGACACTCACAGGGAACTGAGCCTGGCACAGAGAGGCTTCAGAGGAGGACAGAGCCCACGCACACCGGGGGACATCGCAGGATCCTGGGGACAAGGTAAGTAACCTGCACCAGGATCCTGCAATGCAATCCCGAGTGTGGCTTGGGGTTACCGCTAATGGTGCTGAGATTTAACTCCGAGCCACACTCGGAAATACCGTCAGGGAGGCTAACACATATTGATACTGCATGCATCCCAGAGTAATTTGAATACTTCTAGGGCTACTAGTTATGGTTAGCTTTAAAATAATGAGCTAAAAGGGTTTTTAAAGCATTGCTTATATGAATATCATAATTATTTGCTGTTTCCCTGCCATGTGCAAATGTAAATGGATAAAGGTAAGAGTGCAGCACTGGATAAATAACACAAGTAATTAAATTGCGTATGATAACAATAAATGCAATATATACCAGTAAATCAATAGTTTTAACTCAAGTGTGAATAAGATTGGTAATAGCATCTAATAATAGTCCATGTGAAATTAATCAACTGACAGTGCATAAATACCAAGCACAAAACATAAAATATGAAAAAAAATGTGAAAAAAAAGTTCATTAGTGAGAAAAAAATACAACTTATTTTGTATGTTTTTCTGGAGTGAAACAGTGCTAAAGAGGTTAATTGAGGATTTTTTTTTTTTTTCGAAAAGAAAATCTTTGTTTTGGTAGTTTCTTTCTCTGTCCCTCTCAGCATTTAGCAACAAAATGTAAAGCGTGCTTTAGCTTCCATCTGGAACATCTGGAAGTAAGGAATACAGATTGTAATAGAAGGACATGTTTTCTATGTTAACAATGGTCAGGAAAAAAATGTATATATCTATAGTGATCAATGACGGATAAGCTTAAAACTGCAGTTAAAGGATAAGTTAATCTTTCACTACATGTTACATGTTACACACGTACATCCCAGGGCTGTCTTAATGAGTGGGCATGCCTGGGCACAGCCCAGGGGCCCCAGCTGCATGGGGGGCCCCTGCACTTTCCCCAAAGCAGCTGGTCCTTGAGCCCACGCTGCCCCAAAATTGGGGGCCCCATGATGGCACTGAGAGTTATGGATACACAGGGAAGGCAGGCTGGCAGCCGTACACCGTGCTGTGCAGAAAGATACCTATTATTTCACAGCCATGCAGCTTGAATGCTCGGGACTCGAAGGCTGTGGAGTAGGTACTGGAGTGGGAGCTGGTGAGTTGGCAGCACTGAGAGCCCAGAAGAGTCAGAGTGCTGGGGGAATATCTGGGGTGTGGAGGGACCAGAGTGCTGGGGGATATCTGGGATGTAGAGGGGTCAGAGTGCTGGGGGGGATATCTGGGGTGTAGAAGGGTCAGAGTACTGGGGGGGATATCTGGGGTGTAGAAAGGGTCAGAGTGCTGGGGGGATATCTGGGTGTAGAGGGGTCAGAGTGCTGGGGGGATATCTGGGGTGTAGAGGGGTAAGAATCCTGGGGGGATATCTGGGGCGTAGAGGGGTCAGAGTGCTGGGGGGATATCTGGGATGTAGAGGAGTGAGAGTGCTGGGGGGATATCTGAGATGTAGAGGGGGTCACAGCGCTGGGGGGGATATCTGGGATGTAGAGGGGTCAGAGTGCTGGGGGGATATCTAGGGTGTAGAGGGGTCAGAGTGCTGGGGGGATATCTGGGGTGTAGAGGGGTCAGAGTGCTGGGGGGATATCTGGGATGTAGAGGGGTCAGAGTGCTGGGGGGATATCTGGGATGTAGAGTGGGTCACAGTGCTGGGGGAATTTCTGGGATGTAGAGGGGTCAGAGTGCTGGGGGGATGTCTGGAGTGTAGAGGGTTCAGAGTGCTGGGGGGATATCTGGGATGTAGAGGGGTCAGAGTGTTGGGGGGATATCTGGGCTGTAGAGGGGTAAGAGTCCTGGGGGATATCTGGGGTGTGGAGGGGTTAGATTGCTGGGGGATATCTGGGATGTAGAGAGGTCAGAGTGCTGGGGGGATATCTGGGATGTAGAGTGGGTCACAGTGCTGGGGGGATATCTGAGATGTAGAGGGGTCAGAGTGCTGGGGGATATCTGGGGTGTAGAGGGGTCAGAGTGCTGGGGGGATATCTGGGGTGCAGAGGGGTCACAGTGCTGGGGGGGATATCTGGGGTGCAGAGGGGTCAGAGTGCTGGGGGGATATCTGGGGTGTAGAGGGGTCAGAGTGCTGGGGGGATATCTGGGGTGTAGAGGGGTCACAGTGCGGGGGGGATATCTGGGGTGTAGAGGGGTCAGAGTGCTGGGGGGATATCTGGGGTGTAGAGGGGTCAGAGTGCTGGGGGGATATCTGGGGTGCAGAGGGGTTACAGTGCTGGGGGGATATCTGGGGTGTAGAGGGGTCAGAGTGCTGGGGGGATATCTGGGGTGTAGAGGGGTCAGAGTGCTGGGGGGATATCTGGGGTGCAGAGGGGTCAGAGTGCTGGGGAGATATCTGGGGTGCAGAGGGGTCAGAGTGCTGGGGGGATATCTGGGGTGTAGAGGGGTCAGAGTGCTGGGGGGATATCTGGGGTGTAGAGGGGTCACAGTGCGGGGGGGGGATATCTGGAGTGTAGAGGGGTCAGAGTGCTGGGGGGATATCTGGGGTGTAGAGGGGTCAGAGTGCTGGGGGGATATCTGGGGTGCAGAGGGGTCACAGTGCTGGGGGGATATCTGGGGTGTAGAGGGGTCAGAGTGCTGGGGGGATATCTGGGGTGTAGAGGGGTCAGAGTGCTAGGGGGAAATCTGGGGTGCAGAGGGGTCACAGTGCTGGGGGGATATCTGGGGTGTAGAGGGGTCAGAGTGCTGGGGGATATCTGGGGTGTAGAGGGGTCAGAGTGCTGGGGGGACATCTGGGGTGCAGAGGGGTCACAGTGCTGGGGGGATATCTGAGGTGTAGAGGGGTCAGAGTGCTGGGGGGATATCTGGGGTGTAGAGGGGTCAGAGTGCTGGGGGGGATATCTGGGGTGCAGAGGGGTCACAATGCTGGGGGGATATCTGGGGTGTAGAGGGGTCAGAGTGCTGGGGGGATATCTGGGGTGCAGAGGGGTCACAGTGCTGGGGGGGATATCTGGGGTGCAGAGGGGTCAGAGTGCTGGGGGGATATCTGGGGTGTAGAGGGGTCAGAGTGCTGGGGGGATATCTGGGGTGCAGAGGGGTCACAGTGCTGGGGGGATATCTGGGGTGTAGAGGGGTCAGAGTGCTGGGGGGATATCTGGGGTGTAGAGGGGTCAGAGTGCTAGGGGGAAATCTGGGGTGCAGATGGGTCACAGTGCTGGGGGGATATCTGGGGTGTAGAGGGGTCAGAGTGCTGGGGGATATCTGGGGTGTAGAGGGGTCAGAGTGCTGGGGGGATATCTGGGGTGCAGAGGGGTCACAGTGCTGGGGGGATATCTGAGGTGTAGAGGGGTCAGAGTGCTGGGGGGATATCTGAGGTGTAGAGGGGTCAGAGTGCTGGGGGGATATCTGGGGTGTAGAGGGGTCAGAGTGCTGGGGGGGATATCTGGGGTGCAGAGGGGTCACAATGCTGGGGGGATATCTGGGGTGTAGAGGGGTCAGAGTGCTGGGGGGATATCTGGGGTGCAGAGGGGTCACAGTGCTGGGGGGATATCTGGGGTGCAGAGGGGTCAGAGTGCTGGGGGGATATCTGGGGTGTAGAGGGGTCAGAGTGCTGGGGGGATATCTGGGGTGTAGAGGGGTCACAGTGCGAGGGGGATATCTGGGGTGTAGAGGGGTCAGAGTGCTGGGGGGATATCTGGGGTGTAGAGGGGTCAGAGTGCTGGGGGGATATCTGGGGTGCAGAGGGGTCACAGTGCTGGGGGGATATCTGGGGTGTAGAGGGGTCAGAGTGCTGGGGGGATATCTGAGATGTAGAGGGGTCAGAGTGCTGGGGGGATATCTGGGCTGTAGAGGGGTCAGAGTCCTGGGGGGATATCTGGGGTGTAGAGGGGCCATGGTGCTGGGGAGGCATCAATCTAGCAGATATATTATATGCACAGGACAGCTTTGTCCTGTGCATATAATATCAATGAACTACCAGGGCACTGATGACTGCTGTGATATTTTATTGATCCTTTCTGTCATTCAGTAACTGCCTGCCCATACAAGGCACAGGCAGATGACTACACTGACAGTCTGCAGGAGCCTGAGACTGCATTCATAATCTTCTAATTATGGGTGCAATGCTTTACAGGCTCCTAATAAAAAAATAATGAATGCAATTTTTTTTACCTGCAAAAATATGTGCATTTATTTTTATTTTTTTAAAGGTGAACTTATGCTTTAACCATTTCCTTACCGCGTTATAGCCGAAAAATGGCTATAGCGCAGCTCTGTTGTTCCATGAGGGCCTCCATGGACGTCCTCCCGAAATCACACCCCTCGTGTGTCCAATTACAGCTGATCACAGTGTAAACAGACTTGTCAGTTATCGCGCTGCCACAGCGAGTGGATGTTTATTTTTGATTGCGTTATGTGAGGCATTTGCCAATGAGCCAAAGATAAAGGTCAATATGTAACTATTACTTTTTCATTTGTGCTGATTCCATAACTGAAACTCCCATGCTTTAACCACTTGCCGACCGCCGCACGACTATATACGTCGACAGAGCGGCACGGGCAGGCAAAAGGACGTATATGTACGTCCTTGCCTGCCCGCGGGTGGGGGGTCCGATCGGACCCCCCCCCGGTGCCAGCGGCGGTCGGCAAATCTCCCCCGGCGATCGGAGGTGAGGGGGAGGCCATCCATTCGTGGCCCCCCCCTCGCGATCGCTCTCAGCCAATGGGATCATTTCCCTGCCTCTGTATTGTACACAGAGGCAGAGGAAATGATGTCATCTCTCCTCGGCTCGGTATTTTCCGTTCCGGGCCGAGGAGAGAAGACTGCAATGTAAGTGCACCAACACACTACACACAGTAGAACATGCCAGGCACACTAAACACCCCGATCCCCCCCCCGATCGCCCCCCGATCCCCCCCCAATCACCCCCCCCCCCCTGTCACAAACTGACACCAGCAGGTTTTTTTTTTTTTTTTTTTTTTTTTTTCTGATTACTGTATTGGTGTCAGTTTGTGACATTTACAGTGTTAGGACAGTTAGTATTACCCCCCTGTAGGTCTAGGGTACCCCCCTAACCCCCCCTAATAAAGTTTTAACCCCTTGATCACCCCCCGTCACCAGTGTCGCTAAGCGATCATTTTTCTGATCGCTGTATTAGTGTCACTGGTGACGCTAGTTAGTGAGGTAAATATTTAGGTTCGCCGTCAGCGTTTTATAGCGACAGGGACCCCCATATACTACCTAATAAATGTTTTAACCCCTTGATTGCCCCCTAGTTAACCCTTTCACCACTGATCACTGTATAACTGTTACGGGTGACGCTGGTTAGTTTGTTTATTTTTTATAGTGTCAGGGCACCCGCCGAATAAAGATTTAGCCCCCTGATCGCCCGGCGGTGATATGCGTCGCCCCAGGCAGCGTCAGATTAGCGCCAGTAACGCTAACACCCACGCACGCACCGTACGCCTCCCTTAGTGGTATAGTATCTGTACGGATCAATATCTGATCTGATCAGATCTATACTAGCGTCCCCAGCAGTTTAGGGTTCCCAAAAACACAGTGTTAGCAGGATCAGCCCAGATACCTGCTAGCACCTGCGTTTTGCCCCTCCGCCCGGCTCGGCCCAGCCCACCCAAGTGCAGTATCGATCGATCACTGTCACTTACAAAACACTAAACGCATAACTGCAGCGTTCGCAGAGTCAGGCCTGATCCCTGTGATCGCTAACAGTTTTTTTGGTAGCGTTTTGGTGAAATGGCAAGCACCAGCCCCAGGCAGCGTCAGGTTAGTGCCAGTAGCGCTAACACCCACGCACGCACCGTACACCTCCCTTAGTGGTATAGTATCTGTACGGATCAATATCTGATCCGATCAGATCTATACTAGCGTCCCCAACAGTTTAGGATTCCCAAAAACGCAGTGTTAGCGGGATCAGCCCAGATACCTGCTAGCACCTGCGTTTTGCCCCTCCGCCCGGCCCAGCCCAGCCCACCCAAGTGCAGTATCGATCGATCACTGTCACTTACAAAACACTAAACGCATAACTGCAGCGTTCGCAGAGTCAGGCCTGATCCCTGCGATCGCTAACAGTTTTTTTGGTAGCGTTTTGGTGAACTGGCAAGCACCAGCCCCAGGCAGCGTCAGGTTAGTGCCAGTAGCGCTAACACCCACGCACGCACCGTACACCTCCCTTAGTGGTATAGTATCTGAACTGATCAATATCTGATCTGATCCGATCAGATCTATACTGGCATCCCCAGCAGTTTAGGGTTCCCAAAAACGCAGTGTTAGTGGGATCAGCCCAGATACCTGCTAGCACCTGCGTTTTGCCCCTCCGCCCGGCCCAGCCCAGCCCACCCAAGTGCAGTATCGATCGATCACTGTCACTTACAAAACACTAAACGCATAACTGCAGCGTTCGCAGAGTCAGGCCTGATCCCTGCGATCGTTAACAGTTTTTTTGGTAGCGTTTTGGTGAACTGGCAAGCGCCAGCGGCCTAGTACACCCCGGTCATAGTCAAACCAGCACTGCAGTAACACTTGGTGACGTGGCGAGTCCCATAAGTGCAGTTCAAGCTGGTGAGGTGGCAAGCACAAGTAGTGTCCCGCTGCCACAAAGAAGACAAACACAGGCCCGTCGTGCCCATAATGCCCTTCTTGCTGCATTCGCCAATCCTAATTGGGAACCCACCGCTTCTGCAGCGCCCGTACTTCCCCCATTCACATCCCCAACCAAATGCAGTCGGCTGCATGAGAGGCATTTTCTTTATGTCCTCCCCCTAGTACCCCTACCCAACGAACCCTCCCAAAAAAGATGTCGTGTCTGCAGTAAGCACGGATATAGGCGTGACACCCGCTATTATTGTCCCTCCTGTCCTGACAATCCTGGTCTTTGCATTGGTGAATGTTTTGAATGCTACCATTCACTAGCTGAGTATTAGCGTAGGGTACAGCATTGCACAGACTAGGACACACTTTCACAGGGTCTCCCAAGATGCCATCGCATTTTGAGAGACCCGAACCTGGAACCGGTTACAGTTATAAAAGTTACAGTTACAAAAAAAGTGTAAAAAAAAAAAAAAAAAACACAAACAAAAATATAAAATAAAAAGTAATAGTTGTCGTTTTATTGTTCTCTCTCTATTCTCTCTCTCTCTATTCTCTCTATTGTTCTGCTCTTTTTTACTGTATTCTATTCTGCAATGTTTTATTGTTATTATGTTTTATCATGTTTGCTTTTCAGGTATGCAATTTTTTATACTTTACCATTTACTGTGCTTTATTGTTAGCCATATTTTTGTCTTCAGGTACAGCATTCACGACTTTGAGTGGTTATACCAAAATGATGCTTGCAGGTTTAGGTATCATCTTGGTATCATTCTTTTCAGCCAGCGGTCGGCTTTCATGTAAAAGCAATCCTAGCGGCTAATTAGCCTCTAGACTGCTTTTACAAGCAGTGGGAGAGAATGCCCCCCCCCCCCCCATCGTCTTCCGTGTTTTTCTCTGGCTCTCCTGTCTCAACAGGGAACCTGAGAATGCAGCCGGTGATTCAGCCAGCTGACCATAGAGCTGATCAGAGACCAGAGTGGCTCCAAACATCTCTATGGCCTAAGAAACCGGAAGCTACGAGCATTTTATGACTTAGATTTCGCCGGATGTAAATAGCGCCATTGGGAAATTGGGGAAGCATTTTATCACACCGATCTTGGTGTGGTCAGATGCTTTGAGGGCAGAGGAGAAATCTAGGGTCTAATAGACCCCAATTTTTTCAAAAAAGAGTACCTGTCACTACCTATTGCTATCATAGGGGATATTTACATTCCCTGAGATAACAGTAAAAATGATTAAAAAAAAAAAAAATGAAAGGAACAGTTTTAAAATAAGATAAAAAAGCAAAAAAATAATAAAGAAAAAAAAAAAAAAAAAAAAAAAAAGCACCCCTGTCCCCCCTGCTCTCGCGCTAAGGCGAACGCAAGCGTCGGTCTGGCGTCAAATGTAAACAGCAATTGCACCATGCATGTGAGGTATCACCGCGACGGTTAGATCGAGGGCAGTAATTTTAGCAGTAGACCTCCTCTGTAAATCTAAAGTGGTAACCTGTAAAGGCTTTTAAAGGCTTTTAAAAATGTATTTATTTTGTTGCCACTGCACGTTTGTGCGCAATTGTAAAGCATGTCATGTTTGGTATCCATGTACTCGGCCTAAGATCATCTTTTTTATTTCATCAAACATTTGGGCAATATAGTGTGTTTTAGTGCATTAAAATGTAAAAAAGTGTGTTTTTTCCCCAAAAAATGCGTTTGAAAAATCGCTGCGCAAATACTGTGTGAAAAAAAAAAATTAAACACCCACCATTTTAATCTGTAGGGCATTTGCTTTAAAAAAATATATAATGTGTGGGGGTTCAAAGTAATTTTCTTGCAAAAAAAAATAATTTTTTCATGTAATCAAAAAGTGTCAGAAAGGGCATTGTCTTCAAGTGGTTAGAAGAGTGGGTGATGTGTGACATAAGCTTCTAAATGTTGTGCATAAAATGCCAGGACAGTTCAAACCCCCCCCAAATGACCCCATTTTGGAAAGTAGACACCCCAAGCTATTTGCTGAGAGGCATGTCGAGTCCATGGAATATTTTATATTGTGACACAAGTTGCGGGAAAGAGACAAATTTTTTTTTTTTTTTTTTTTTTTTGCACAAAGTTGTCACTAAATTATATATTGCTCAAACATGCCATGGGAATATGTGAAATTACACCCCAAAATACATTCTGCTGCTTCTCCTGAGTACGGGGATACCACATGTGTGAGACTTTTTGGGAGCCTAGCCGCGTATGGGACCCCGAAAACCAAGCACCGCCTTCAGGCTTTCTAAGGGCGTAAATTTTTGATTTCACTCTTCACTGCCTATCACAGTCTCGGAGGCCATGGAATGCCCAGGTGGCACAAACCCCCCCCAAATGACCCCATTTTGGAAAGTAGACACCCAAAGCTATTTGCTGAGCGGTATAGTGAGTATTTTGCAGACCTCACTTTTTGTCACAAAGTTTTGAAAATTAAAAAAAGAAAAAAAAAATTTTTTTTTTTGTCTTTCTTCATTTTCAAAAACAAATGAGAGCTGCAAAATACTCACCATGCCTCTCAGCAAATAGCTTGGGGTGTCTACTTTCCAAAATGGGGTCATTTGGGGGGGGTTTGTGCCACCTGGGCATTCCATGACCTCCGAAACTGTGATAGGCAGTGAAGAGTGAAATCAAAAATGTACACCCTTAGAAATCCTGAAGGCGGTGATTGGTTTTCGGGGTCCCGTACGCGGCTAGGCTCCTAAAAAGTCCCACACATGTGGTATCCCCATACTCAGGAGAAGCAGCAGAATGTATTTTGGGGTGCAATTCCACATATGCCCATGACCTGTGTGAGCAATATATCATTTAGTGACAACTTTGTGCAAAAAAAAAAAAAAAAAAAAAAAAATTGTCACTTTCCCGCAACTTGTGTCAAAATATAAAATATTCCATGGACTCAACATGCCTCTCAGCAAATAGCTTGGGGTGTCTACTTTCCAAAATGGGGTCATTTGGGGGGGGTTTGTGCCATCTGGGCATTTTATGGCCTTCAAAACTGTGATAGGTAGTGAGGAGTAAAATCAAAAATGTACGCCCTTAGAAATCCTGAAGGCGGTGATTGGTTTTCGGGGCCCCGTATGCGGCTAGGCTCCCAAAAAGTCCCACACATGTGGTATCCCCATACTCAGGAGAAGCAGCTAAATGTATTTTGGGGTGCAATTCCACATATGCCCATGGCCTGTGTGAGCAATATATCATTTAGTGACAACTTTTTGTAATTTTTTTTTTTTTTTTTTTTTTTTGTCATTATTCAATCACTTGGGACAAAAAAAATGAATATTCAATGGGCTCAACATGCCTATCAGCAATTTCCTTGGGGTGTCTACTTTCCAAAATGGGGTCATTTGTGGGGGTTTTGTACTGCCCTGCCATTTTAGCACCTCAAGAAACGACATAGGCAGTCATAAATTAAAGGCTGTGTAAATTCCAGAAAATGTACCCTAGATTGTAGGCGCTATAACTTTTGCGCAAACCAATAAATATACACTTATTGACATTTTTTTTACCAAAGACATGTGGCCAAATACATTTTGGCCTAAATGTATGACTAAAATTGAGTTTATTGGATTTTTTTTAGAACAAAAAGTAGAAAATATCATTTTTTTTCAAAATTTTCGGTCTTTTTCCGTGTATAGCGCAAAAAATAAAAACGGCAGAGGTGATCAAATACCATCAAAAGAAAGCTCTATTTGTGGGAAGAAAAGGACGCAAATTTCGTTTGGTTACAGCATTGCATGACCGCGCAATTAGCAGTTAAAGCGACGCAGTGCCAATTTGTAAAAAGTGCTCTGGTCAGGAAGGGGGTAAATCCTTCCGGGGCTGAAGTGGTTAAGCAGCCAAAACAGTTTTTAAAAGCTGAAAATTAATGGCATAGTAACATTTACAAAGAATTGCTCTTACCTCTAAATTTTACTGGAGAATGAATTATAGCCTTAAGCATAATCAGTCTAAATAATTTGCCTTTTCAGCTTTGAGCCCTTAGTGTTTGAAGGCATTCACAAGCTCAGTTGCCTCAAAGATGAGGAGTGTTGCATGAGTTTGCTATTTTGACATATTTCATAAGTTGATCCTTCATTATGGGTAATTAATTATGTCCTTTAGTTGCTATTTCTGAATCTTAAATGGCTTGGTCCACCTGTCTTGTGTAAATTGGTTAGTGGGAGGTGGTTTGGGTAACAAAATATATAAATAATGGGTGCAAAACTTCAGTCAGAAAAAAAAGTATACAACAGTGCTGGCACAATAATTAAAACACTACTTTGCAACATCAGCAAACCATGGGATTCTGCTGCTAACAAATAATCTATTTTCCTGCCTGTAATTTTTGGAAAAATCCCCTAAACTGTTATGCTTTTTACCTGGGAACAATTGAGTACTGTCAGTGATACTTTTTTTATTTGCACTAACATACAATTTTTCAGGACAAGCTTTCGGGGTCACTTCTTCAAGGTCCCAGCAGTACTCTTAAGTAATTTAAGTAATTTTCAGGCCATAAATTTTGCATTTTAATATGTGTTGAAAAAAATTGCAACTTATTTTGTATGTTTTTCTGGAACATAATGCTAAGGAGGTTATTTGGCGATTTTTTTGAAAAGAAAATATTTGTTTTGGTAGTTCCCTCTCTGCATTTAGCAACACAATTTAAAGTGTGCTTTAGCTTCCATCTGGAACATCTGGAAGTTAGGAGTACTGCTGGGACCTTGAAGAAGAGGACATACCCCGAAAGATTGTCCTGAAAAATTGTATGTTGGTGCAAATAAAAAAAGTATCACAGACAGTACTCAGTTGTTTCTGTTGCAAGTGCACTAATACGGCTACAATTACCTCAAGCTATTTACCTAAAAACCCACAGATCAAAAGGTCCAGTCCACTCATAAATCTTTCATGCTAGTTTACTTCACATTTGTCTAGAGTTATCTGCAACAAAGTCCAAGTATAAGGACTGGCAAGCCTCTGAAAAGTTTTCCATCCATGTCTGCAATTGGCTAGCAACCATAGCTTTTTATAGCTAGGCTCGATATCTTGTATGCCTTATCCCACACACCCAGTCGTTTTTTGCCTAAATATCTAAGCAGCATATGAATTTAAACATTTTAAGAGATCAGCAACTGGATAATCCAACTTTTCATCACTCTTGTCTCTCTAGCGTTCCATCAAAGGTAATCACAGTGGAGGTCTGCAGTTTTTAAAATTCGTGACTGTTCTTGCCAAGACATAAAATCCACTTTAGACTGTTAAGTTGCTTACTGCCACTCAGGACAACTAGACTAGCATTCTGGATTTAAGACAGGAAAATGACCAGTCTTTTCCAACTGACATCATTGCAAATATAAAAGAAAAGTACACAAAAGCTAGAACTGATGAGGTGGATAATTTATCTATCTATCTAACTTTCCTCTTGTGTTATACCAAGCAATAGTCCCAGCTATTCTCCTGTCAGTCCAGTCAACAACAAAGGTGAACTACTATTGAGCAAAATGTTCTAAGAAATGCTTGTCATACCTCGCCATTCCAAGAAATGCTTTAGTTTACCTAAATCGGCACCACATAGTGTTGGATTACACATTGTTTCATTGCTACAATAATGCTTGTTGTAAACCATCTTTGGTAACCATGTGTCATAAACATTCAAAGAATGTTCAAGAAGGTAACCTCGTCTGCTTCAGTTCCATCCCATGCCAGTTAGATAGACACTATTATATAATCATGATGCAAAGAAAAAGTTTTTCCCCCACTCGGTCGGACTTTAGAGGCAGATTGGAACAGCAATATCATTTAAAATATTTTATTGAATATAAACATATAAATATACAAAAGTATAATATAACATATACCGTACATAAAAAAGTACAGTGCCTTGCAAAAAAAGCCCCCTTGGCTTTTTACATATTTTGTTACATTACAGGCTTTAGTTCAATGTTTTTTTTAAAATCTGAATTATATGTGATGGATCAGAACACAATAGTCTAAGTTGGTGAAGTAAAATTAGAAAAATTATATACATGAAAAAGCTCTGGTGCAACCAATTAGCTTCAGAAGTCACATAATTAGTGAAATGATGTCCAACTGTGTGCAATCTAAGTGTCACATGATCTGTCATTACATATAAACATCTTTTTGAAAGGCCCCAGAGGCTGCAACATCTAAGCAAGAGGCACCACTAACCAAACACTGCCATGAAGACCAAGGAACTCTCCAAACAAGTAAGGGACAATGTTGTTGAGAATTACAAGTCAGGGTTAGGTTATAAAAAAATATCCAAATCTTTGATGATCCCTAGGAGCACCGTCAAATCTATCATAAAATCTACCAAATGGAAAGAACATGACACAACAGCAAACCTGCCAAAAGATGGCTGCACACCAAAACTCACGGACCAGGCAAGGAGGGCATTAATCAGAGAGGCAGCACAGAGACCTAAAGTAACCCTGGACGAGCTGCAGAGTTCCACAGCAGAGACTGGAGTATCTGTACATAGGACAACAATAAGCCATACGCTCCATAGGAGTTGGGCTTTATGGCAGAGTGGAGAGGAGAAAGCCATTACTTTCAGCAAAAAACAAAATGGCATATTTTGAGTTTGCCAAAAGGCATGTGGGAGACTCCTAAAATGTATTGAGGAAGGTGCTCTGGTATGATGAGACTAACATTGAACTTTTTGGTCACCAAAGAAAACGCTATGTCTGGCGCAAACCCAACACATCACATCACCCAAAGAACACCATCCCCACAGTGAAACATGGTGGTGGCAGCATCATGCTGTTGGGATGTTTTCAGCAGTCGGGACTGGGAAACTGGTCAGTGTTGAGGAAAAAATGGATGGTGCTAAATACAGGGATATTCTTGAGCAAAACCATTACCACTCTGTGTGTAGGACAATGAACCTAAACACACTGCTAAAGCAACACTTGAGTGGTTTAAGGGGAAACATGTAAATGTGGAATGGCCTAGTCAAAGCCCAGACCTCAATCCAATCCACTCAATCTGTGGTCAGACTACTGTTCACAAGAGCAAAGCATCCAATTTGAAGGAGCTGGAGCAGTTTTGCAAGGAGGATTGGGTAAAAATCCCAGTGGTAAGATGTGGCAAGCTCATAGAGACTTATCCAAAGCGACTTGGAGCTGTGATAGCTGCAAAAGGTGGCTCTACAAAGTATTGACTTTAGGGTGACTTAGGCTGAATAGTTATGCACATTTACTTTTTATGTTATTTTGTTCTATTGGTTGACTGCTTCACAATAAAAAAAAACATCTTCAAAGTTGTGGCAAGTTCTGTAAATTAAATGATGCAAATCCTCAAACAATCCATGTTAATTTCAGGTTGTGAGGCAACAGAACACAACAAATGCCAAGGGGTGAATACTTTTGCAAGGCCCTGTATGTGTCCACTAGCAGTCAATAGAGTGGCCAGAGAGAAAGGACATTACATATACCCAAATAGAACAATGACGTTTAACAGAATCAAAGCATGCGTGAGTCCCTGTGCGTCTACGGATTTTGCTTGGTCACTTCTTCAGGACACACTTTGGGGGGTATAGAAAAGGTCTCACTACATAAAATAGAAGAATGTGTCATTTAACAAAGTGCTCATATGTATATATATTGAGTCAATTACTGACATAAAAAAAAAAAGGACAATATCATATCAACATTGATCATGCATCCATATTCACCTTATCCGGACATGCACTGACACCTGCACAGAGATCCTCTTGAGTGGATTACATAATACTATGGTGAATATCTAGGGTCCCCAATCGGCATATGAAGCCAAATAGCTGAAAAATACAAAAGACAAAGAAAGGGGGAAGAGCAGAAGAAAGGGATTTTACTTATCTGGTTGCTTCCAGAAAGTGTGTATATCAATTGTCATATACTGTGGCTTCAATGCCTAGGAGTGGACATGGAGAAGGAGCTGTAGTACTCACTTGGGCCTCTAGAGGCAAGTGGAATCCTATGTGGTGAGTTTCCCATTAACTAACCGTCACGTAATGGCTAAACTAGCATCAGTGGTTACATATTAGTTTTAAAGTTAGATTAGCCAGGTTATAGCTTTTCATCAATCCAGGAGCCATACACTTCACAGCACCAGCTGCACCAATACACAGGGGACCAACATCTAAACCAAGCCAAAAGAGCAACGGGAAAATAAAAGAAATCCTACAAGTAACATCCAGCATATAATGTGCAGCATAGAAATTAATAGGCCAGCCGATTTCCATACCTGCTGGTGTAGCTAGATATCCTCCCCTGGGGAAGTCATCCGCTGGGGGGTAGGAGGCAATCCTATTTATACGCCTCCACCACCATACTGGGAACCCATGTGCACAGTCGCCCAGCTCTGGCGCAGGCCGTGATGTCACAGAGCAGACATATTAAGTTGGGTAGCATGGGGCGTGGCCATCGTCCCACATAGAGATGGCAATTCGGTACACACCCTTTCAGGTATGGGGCGCTTCCTCCAAAGCTCCGCCCATCGGCATATCCGGAGTGGGCAGCCGAAGTCCACACACGGTGGAAGGCGTCACATTAGGGCGTAGCCGCCATATGCATCTACCAGTCCTGACACGGGGACACATCCCCCTCCCACTGCGGCCAGGCTCAAACCTAACTCCCCCTGCAGACCACAGAAACAGGGGAAGGATCTGAGCACCATCCCAGGGGAGGGGCCAGCCTTAGCCACAGAATAAACAACTCAATCCCCTGGATATCAGCTTCTGTATCATGACAGGCCCCCATCATAACAGCAAAGAACCAACATCCGGGGGGGTCATCATACACACATAGACACATAGTTATAGGTGGAACACTAAGATATTTTCCATGGTTGGAATTGCATGCAGGTTTACACATGTCAACCAGACAAGGCAAAAACAGGTGCAGACCAATGTTAATCATTGAAATACTATTTCACCCCATTATATAAATGGGGTAAAAATACCAATAGAGATTTGTAAATAAAGTATAATCATTTATTATTAATAGTCCTCTATAGATAGACCTTTACAGGGTATGTACGCGAGGGAAAACAGGATAAGCAAACATAAGCATAAAAATACATTACAGATTAAAAAAAAAAGAGAGAAAAACATTCATAGAAAATATTTGACACTTAACACATCGTTCAAATCAGGTGGCAAGGTAGCTTTGAGGTCAAATATCCACTTGCCCTCTCTACAAAGTACCCTCTGATCAAAATTTCCCCTTCTCGGGTCCTCATAGATTCTATCCATCACTGTAAATTAGAACACATAAGGGTGGTAGTTATGTTGAAAAGCTATGTGATGTCCAATAGGCGTGTTAAGGTTCCCAACTGTAGCATAGTAGTAGTGGTCCTTCATACGTTTCCAAAGCGGCCTCATCGTCTTGCAAACGTAGAAGGCACCACATTGACATAGGGTAATGTATATTACTCCCTTAGTCTGACATGTGGCATGGTGTTTAAGTGAGTGTATACGTCCATTAGGAAGCTGGAATGGAGAACCTTCCAATAATAACTCACAGTAGTCACATGAACCACATCTGTATACGCCTGGTCTATCCCCCTGTTTATCTTTATTTCTGGTGTAGTGGCTTCTGACCAATCGGTCCCTAATGGACCCTGACCATTTGAAGGTGATCTCTGGATACTCCTTAATGTACTTACATAGGGTCAGGTCACTAGATAGTAAATGCCAGTGTTTGTTCATAATTCCCCTGATCTGTCCATGTTGGTCAGAGTATGTAGTGATGAACCTGATCATATCTGAACAGGTACTGACTGTAGAAAATGCTTTGCACCAGGGGGCGGGGATGTGCACTAGATGCATGCAGAATTGTGTTTCCTGCCGGAGGTTTGAAAATTAAGGATGTAGCCATTTGGATTAATATTGATATTGATATCAGGGAAAGCAATATTTGTAGTAATTTGTCCCATTGTAAACTTAAGATTGTACTTGTCATAAATCACATGCATAAACAAATTAAACTCTTCCAATGTTCCCGCCCATAGCATAAGGACATCATCGATATATCTATACCAACATAAGATGTTGGACAGTAGATTGGCATGTTCTTCAGCAGCAAATAGGTCACATTTCCACCCCCCCAGGTACAGGTTGGCATAAGATGGTGCACAACAGGTGCCCATAGCAACCCCCTGTACCTAGAGGAAGTGGGAACCATCAAAGGAAGAAATATTACGCATCAGAATGCTTCAGGACAAACTGGTTTAGTGGATATGTCGTGTCACCTCTCTCAGTAAGAAATCTTTGGATGGTTTCCACACCTAACTTGTGGGGAATAGAAGAATAAAGAGCCTTGATGTCAATCTCCTAGGTTGTAAGCTCTAATGAGCAGGGCTCTCTGTTTCCCCCTGTATTGAATTGTATTGTAATTGTACTGTTGGCGCTATATAAATCCTGTATAATAATAATAGTAATAATGGAAACAATGGGGCAACCATGTGGGACATGCAGTCTATCTAGTGCTTTTAGGAGGTCCGGGATATCCTTAATAAAGGAGCGTAGTGTGTTTACATGGGGGCGTAGGTATTCATCTACAAATTTACTTGTGCGTTCCATTTGAAATCCGATCCCTGATATAATAGGCCTACCAGAAGGGGTAGTTATATTTTTATGTGTTTTTGATAGGGCATAAAATGGTGTGATACCTGAATGCCCTCATACAGTAGATGTCTTTGTTAATTATGCCCTCTGTGTAGGCGTGAAAGATACTCTCATTAAATTCTTGATTAAATTGCTCAACTACCTCCTCTGGAATAGGTTTGTACCAGTGTTTATTTTTAAGGATGTCCCAGCACATGTTCCTATATTGGAGCGCACTCATCAAAACTACATTTCCACCTTTGTCAGATGGTTTGATGATTAGGTCAGGATTCTTACTTAGGTTTTTCAAAGCCGCAATTTGGGTTGGATTCACATTTGCATTAGGAGATTTTATGATTTTAGACCTATTTATATCCTGACTGACCTGGGTCAGAAATGCCCAGATATTTGGATTAGTTTGCAGAGATGGAAATTTTTGGGACTTCTTTTTAATGTTACTAGTAGGATATTGAACATCACTTTCTACTTGTGTCTGTTCCTCCATGGATGGAGGGTTTTCCATGGGATTGTTGCTCCTGTCATCCGATCCACTGTCACCATTTTCCTGCAATAGAAGGACCAAGTACCTCAATGCACAGAATTTTGAGACAGAGAGATCTTTCCATATTTCTTTATTTACAGTTTCGATTTGTTTATCGCATCTCTCTTTAGAGAACATATATTTGTATGTGAGTTTGTGCTCAAATAGATGTAAATCTTTTACGATGTCGAATTTTGAGGAGTTAGAGTTGTGGCAAAAACTTAAACCCAGTTTAAGTAGCTCTGTTTCCTCATGGGACAGCGGGTAGGAGAACAAGTTGATCACTTCAAATTTTGTTTGGATTGTGCTGGATGAGTTAGAGGGGTCTATAGGTATAGTAGTTATTTCTGATATATTTTCTCTTTTTTTTGAAAAAATCAAGAATAAGTCACTGTTTCTTATCCTTGTTTTTTACAATTGCACCTGCAGCTGGTGTGCTTTGTGGACAAGGAGTAGTAGCAATGATTTGTGCACAATTGATAATTTGGGAGTGTACATCTAAGGCTTTAGTAGTGCTTGGAGTAGCAGTCAATAGAGAAACTGACGTAGATGTGTCGTCCGTTTGGTTACCACCACCAGTCCTAGTGTTAATCATACCAATTTGGGAGCGACCTTGTGCGTCAGGGTTTTTTTTTTTCCGGTGAAGAATTTCTGTCATCTATTAACTGCTTCTTACCAGTGCCCTTTTGGTACTCATCACCAGTTTGCTGTCTCTTTCTAGTTGTGCGTGTTCTGAACCATTCACAGTCAGAGGTATGGAAATTCTGTGAAAAGTAAGAAGCATTAGATGAATCAGATTCATTGCCTTTATCCTTAGTCTTATTCTGTCTAGGGTTGCGAAAAATGTTTGGTTTACGCCCTGTTCGGGGGCCATTGGTCTGAGGCCAGGTATACGCATATTTGCCAGCAAAGGCTAAATTATCTCTAGTGAGTTTTTCCTCTTTTTTGAGGAGGAGGTCCTTTGTAAATACTTCAATGTGCTCCTTCAACCGTAGATCTATTGCCTTAAAGCTTGGACTAGTGATTAGTGTAGCATTGTCAGTATATAAACTTATGAATTTCCACATCAGCATTGGAGATCTTTTGTATAATATTCAACCAGCAAGCCATCATTTTGATTAGAACAATCTCTCAAATTTTGTTCCCACCAATCTTTGAACTTGGGGAAAATGGCCCATACATTGGGGAACACCTGGATCCTCAACCCTTTAGGATTCAGGTCCTTCTCATGTACTGCTTAAGATATCATTGGTGCCATAACAAGCTAGATTTTCATTCAAATACCTTAAATAGCTTTTGAGAGAGAATCTCCAAATCTAGATCTGTCCCCTGAGATGGAGAACAGGTTGCCACTGCAGAGCTAGAAAGGATAGAATATACGGGAGATAAGGTTAGACTATCCTTGTACATTTTACTCTTTTGTGTCTCCCTGACAGCAGGGTTTGTCTTGTCACCTCTCCTGCTTTTCTTTACTCCCTCCCTAATCCCTCACACAGTCTGTGTCATTCCTGA
The DNA here is from genome assembly GCF_042186555.1 of Aquarana catesbeiana. Taxonomy (NCBI): domain Eukaryota; kingdom Metazoa; phylum Chordata; class Amphibia; order Anura; family Ranidae; genus Aquarana; species Aquarana catesbeiana. The sequence goes on from NC_133328.1 coordinate 237,229,221, forward strand.
TGTTCCCTCCCCTCCTCACATGCAGTAAATCATGAAGCTGTCAGCTGATTGGTCTTACTAATTATCAAAATGAAAGGTATTAAATTGCGGCACTTGGCTAGATGTTGAAACACTAGAATGCTATATATGTGCAACTCCCACCATAGCAGGGAGATCCAAAAATAATACCCCTAGGTGTAATTAAAATAAAGCAATTAATATTCCAATAAAATGTGCAACCAGAGGTCATAAAAACAATGTTGCATCAAAAATTTTTTTTTTAAATATCAAGCTAATGTTAAGCCCCTATATATAAATGGATAAGAGAGGAAAGTTTCTAATCAGTATGATGGAAAAACAAGGGAACATAATAGTGAAGATATGTGATAAAAATGTAGCAAAAATCAAAAACGTATTAAATCACCAATTGAAAGTGTAGCGAAACTCCAAAACACACATCCCAAGTGTCAAATGTCATCTAAAAAAATGTAATAAAACAAAACAAACAAAGCATATATGCTAATTAAGATATTCTGAAACTGCTCCACTGGTAGTGTGACAAATTGATTATTCAAAAAAAACAATTGCTAGAAATAGGTCACGTGCATAAATTCAAACAGTGCAGCACATATAATAATCAGAGACTAAATCATAGTAACGATGAGGTGCATCAAATAAAAATGAGTGCAGCTATCAGTTCCCAATAGGAAAGAATATGCGGCACTTACTCATAAAAGGTACATGCATATGTATAATCATCAACCATACCAAGAGATAACAAAGCCAAATCTCCCGGTATTGATAATGTCTAAATACTTGATCTTCCACTATTTTGTGCAATTAGAGGTCACAGAAAGCCAGTATTGCATCAAAAGATGAAATAACTAAAACAAAAACAAATCCTATGTAATTAAACAGAATGTGAACAATTAGTATCAGTTTCTTAATAACCCATAGCATGTGCCTGAATAACTGACAATAAAAGGTTCACTGAAAAAATAGGTAGATGTTAAATGCACAGACCAAACAGCCTAGAAGGATCTTCAAAAGCCACCACTCAAATAAATCCAAATTATAACATTTCCCTAAAAAACGGAGTGAAAGCAAATATGAGATTGGTGCAACAATCAAAAAATAGTAAAAATAATTTAACATGGAAATAACTAGTGGAACAATAAAGTGTAGTCAGTGCAGCATAAATTAAAATAATATAATACGCTAATCCAAGAAATAGTTAAAGATAACTACTGGACCTATAAATGAAAATAAATAGGAATAATTCCACCAGTGTGACACCCACAAAAGGAAACTACTAACTCACTAAGAGTATCAAGTGAAAAAATATTAATCCATGAATTGCAACATATGTGATGACACAGAGTGTGAATAAACGATACTGTGAAGAGAGAATGTTTATAAAAGCAGTCTCAAAAGAGTCCCATAGAAAATTAAATCTCCATTGTGACAGGTATAGTTGAGAAAATGTGCCAAAACAAAAGTTCTTCCAAAAGTGTTCAGTGTAGATAAATAATGTGTAAGGGTAGCGCTTCCTCCAGCCTCTCACCTCCTGGCTGAACGGCAGGGCCGGACTGGCCTACCGGGATACCGGGAAATATCCCGGTAGGCTGGCTGCACTGTAGTACCGCTGGGGCCGCTCACTGCCTGTGTCAGCATCAGCACTCTAAAGAGCAGCAGCGGCGGCGGCCGCTGCTGCACTATGCCAGCTGTGTGTCACTCTCACTCACTCTCTGTGTGTGTCTCCGGGGCCGCTCACTGCCTGTGTCCTGACCTAAAGATCAGCAGCAGCAGTGGCCGCCGCTGCTGCACTATGCCATGGCTGCCTGTGTCTGTCACTCACTGTCTCCTCCGTTCGGCCGGCGCGCCGCCCACCACACTCATCATCATGCCTCGCTCTCTGTGTGCCTGAGGGGGAGGAGCAGGAGAACGCCGTACTGCTCCATTTTGCCTCGTCTCGTGTGCGGCGCCAGCCAGCACCGCCCACTATCTGCACGAGGAGAGAATATCAGTGAGTGGCCGGCAGTGCAGCTGCTACAGCAGAAGAATCAAGGTCTCTCTCTCTCTCTCTCTCTCTCTCTCTCTCTCTCTCTCTCTCTCTCTCGTTTTGTTCAAGTGCCAGATAACTTTGAAAACTGTGCCCATAGATTGCCAACACTGTGCCCTGCCCATCAAACGCAGCCACTGTACCCATCAATTGCCACCACTGTGCCCATTAAACGCAGCCACTGTACCCATCAATTGCCACCACTGTGCCCATTAAACGCAGCCACTGTACCATCAAACGCAGCCACTGTACCCATCAATTGCCACCACTGTGCCCATCAAACGCAGCCACTGTACCCATCAATTGCCACCACTGTGCCCATTAAACGCAGCCACTGTACCATCAAACGCAGCCACTGTACCCATCAATTGCCACCACTGTGCCCATTAAACGCAGCCACTGTACCATCAAACGCAGCCACTGTACCCATCAATTGCAGCCACTGTGCCATCAAACACAGCCACTGTACCCATCAATTGCCACCACTGTGCCCATTAAACGCTGCCACTGTACCATCAAACGCAGCCACTGTACCCATCAATTGCAGCCACTGTACCATCAAACGCAGCCACTGTACCCATTAATTGCAGCCACTGTGCCCATCAAACGCAGCCACTGTACCATCAAACGCAGCCACTGTACCCATAAATTGCCACCACTGTGCCCATTAAACACAGCCACTGTGCCCATCAAACACAGCCACTGTACCCATAAATTGCCACCACTGTGCCCATTAAACGCAGCCACTGTACCATCAAACGCAGCCACTGTACCATCAAACGCAGCCACTGTACCCATAAATTGCCACCACTGTGCCCATTAAACACAGCCACTGTGCCCATCAAACGCAGCCACTGTGCCCATAAATTGCCACCACTGTGCCCATTAAACGCTGCCACTGTGCCCATCAAACGCAGCCACTGTACCATCAAACGCAGCCACTGTACCCATCAATTGCCACCACTGTGCCCATTAAACACAGCCACTGTGCCCATCAAACACAGCCACTGTACCCATAAATTGCCACCACTGTGCCCATTAAACGCAGCCACTGTACCATCAAACGCAGCCACTGTACCATCAAATGCAGCCACTGTACCCATAAATTGCCACCACTGTGCCCATTAAACACAGCCACTGTGCCCATCAAACGCAGCCACTGTGCCCATAAATTGCCACCACTGTGCCCATTAAACGCTGCCACTGTGCCCATCAAACGCTGCCACTGTACCATCAAACGCAGCCACTGTACCCATCAATTGCAGCCACTGTACCATCAAACGCAGCCACTGTACCCATCAATTGCAGCCACTGTGCCCATCAAACGCAGCCACTGTACCATCAAACGCAGCCACTGTACCCATAAATTGCCACCACTGTGCCCATTAAACACAGCCACTGTGCCCATCAAACACAGCCACTGTACCCATAAATTGCCACCACTGTGCCCATTAAATGCAGCCACTGTACCATCAAACGCAGCCACTGTACCATCAAACGCAGCCACTGTACCCATAAATTGCCACCACTGTGCCCATTAAACACAGCCACTGTGCCCATCAAACGCAGCCACTGTGCCCATAAATTGCCACCACTGTGCCCATTAAACGCTGCCACTGTGCCCATCAAACGCAGCCACTGTACCATCAAACGCAGCCACTGTACCCATCAATTGCCACCACTGTGCCCATTAAACACAGCCACTGTACCATCAAACGCAGCCACTGTACCATCAAACGCAGCCACTGTACCCATCAATTGCAGCCACTGTGCCATCAAACACAGCCACTGTACCCATAAATTGCCACCACTGTGCCCATTAAACGCTACCACTGTACCATCAAACGCAGCCACTGTACCATCAAACGCAGCCACTGTACCATCAAACGCAGCCACTGTACCCATCAATTGCAGCCACTGTGCCCATCAAACGCAACCACTGTACCTTAAAACGCAGCCACTGTACCCATAAATTGCCACCACTGTGCCCATTAAACACAGCCACTGTGCCCATCAAACACAGCCACTGTACCCATAAATTGCCACCACTGTGCCCATTAAACGCTGCCACTGTACCATCAAACGCAACCACTGTACCATCAAACGCAGCCACTGTACCCATAAATTGCCACCACTGTGCCCATTAAACACAGCCACTGTGCCCATCAAACGCAGCCACTGTGCTTATAAATTGCCACCACTGTGCCCATTAAACGCTGCCACTGTGCCCATCAAACGCTGCCACTGTGCCCATCAAACGCAGCCACTGTACCCATAAATTGCCACCACTGTGCCCATTAAACACAGCCACTGTGCCCATCAAACGCAGCCACTGTACCCATAAATTGCCGCCACTGTGCTTATTAAGCGCTACCACTGTGCCCATCAAACGAAGCCACTGTACCCATAAATTGCCACCACTGTGCTCATTAAGCGCTACCACTGTGCCCATCAAACGCAGCCACTGTGCCCATCAAACGCAGCCACTGTGCCCATCAAACGCAGCCACTGTACCCATAAATTGCCACCACTGTGCCCATTAAACGCAGCCACTGTGCCCATCAAATGCAGCCACTGTACCATCAAACGCAGCCACTGTACCCATAAATTGCCACCACTGTGCCCATTAAACACAGCCACTGTGCCCATCAAATGCAGCCACTGTGCCCATAAATTGCCACCACTGTGCCCATTAAACGCTGCCACTGTGCCCATCAAATGCAGCCACTGTACCATCAAACACAGCCACTGTACCCATAAATTGCCACCACTGTGCCCATTAAACGCAGCCACTGTACCCATCAATTGCAGCCACTGTGCCATCAAACACAGCCACTGTACCCATAAATTGCCACCACTGTGCCCATTAAATGCTGCCACTGTACCATCAAACGCAGCCACTGTACCATCAAACGCAGCCACTGTGCCCATCAATTGCAGCCACTGTGCCCATCAAACGCAGCCACTGTACCATCAAACGCAGCCACTGTACCCATAAATTGCCACCACTGTGCCCATCAAACACAGCCACTGTGCCCATCAAACACAGCCACTGTACCCATAAATTGCCACCACTGTGCCCATTAAACGCTGCCACTGTACCATCAAACACAGCCACTGTACCATCAAACGCAGCCACTGTACCCATAAATTGCCACCACTGTGCCCATTAAACACAGCCACTGTGCCCATCAAATGCAGCCACTGTGCCCATAAATTGCCACCACTGTGCCCATTAAACGCTGCCACTGTGCCCATCAAATGCAGCCACTGTACCATCAAACGCAGCCACTGTACCCATAAATTGCCACCACTGTGCCCATTAAACACAGCCACTGTGCCCATCAAACGCAGTCACTGTACCCATAAATTGCCGCCACTGTGCTTATTAAGCGCTACCACTGTGCCCATCAAACGAAGTCACTGTACCCTTAAATTGCCACCACTGTGCTCATTAAGCGCTACCACTGTGCCCATCAAACGCAGCCACTGTGCCCATCAAACGCAGCCACTGTACCCATAAATTGCCACCACTGTGCCCATTAAACGCAGCCACTGTGCCCATCAAATGCAGCCACTGTACCATCAAATGCAGCCACTGTACCCATAAATTGCCACCACTGTGCCCATTAAACACAGCCACTGTGCCCATCAAACGCAGCCACTGTACCCATAAATTGCCGCCACTGTGCTCATTAAGCGCTACCACTGTGCCCATCAAACGCAGCCACTGTACTCATAAATTGCCACCACTGTGCTCCTTAATCACTACCACTGTGCCCATCAAACGCAGCCACTGTACCATCAAACGCAGCCACTGTACCCATAAATTGCCACCACTGTGTCTTATCTATATATAATGCACTCTTTAAATGTGCTTTAAAATGCATGGTTTTCCATTTTATGAACAAGAAAATAATGACGTTATGCTGTTGGGCTGGTATAATAATGCTATGGGGCTGGTATGACATTTTTTCCAGGGCTGGTTTTCATTCCCAGTCCGGCCCTGCTGAACGGTCACAGCCTATTCAGCAAGTATCAGATGAACCACCGACTTCCCGATCTCCTTGATAACAGGGGTCTCCAGAGTCATGCTTTCAGGTTCAGCTCAAAAGGAAAGAAAGGGCTCCATAGTGCAGCAAATAATTACAAGGTTTATTAAATATAATATCCACTTACATAGAAAACTGGGTAACACAGAAAACAACCAGGCTGCTCTGTGTTACCCAGTTTTCTATGTAAGTGGATATTATATTTAATAAACCTTGTAATTATTTGCTGCACTATGGAGCCCTTTCTTTCCTTTTGAGCTGAACCTGAAAGCATGACTCTGGAGACCCCTGTTATCAAGGAGATCGGGAAATCGGTGGTTCATCTGATACTTGCTGAATAGGCTGTGACCGTTCAGCCAGGAGGTGAGAGGCTGGGGGAAGCGCTACCCTTACACATTATTTATCTACACTGAACACTTTTGGAAGAACTTTTGTTTTGACACGTTTTCTCAACTATACCTGTCACAATGGAGATTTAATTTTCTATGGGACTCTTTTGAGACTGCTTTTATAAACATTCTCTCTTCACAGTATCGTTTATTCACACTCTGTGTCATCACATATGTTGCAATTCATGGATTAATATTTTTTCACTTGATAGTCTTAGTGAGTTAGTAGTTTCCTTTTGTGGGTGTCACACTGGTGGCATTATTCCTATTTATTTTCATTTATAGGTCCAGTAGTTATCTTTAATTATTTCTTGGATTAGCGTATTATATTATTTTAATTTATGCTGCACTGACTACACTTTATTGTTCCACTAGTTATTTCCATGTTAAATTATTTTTACTATTTTTTGATTGTTGCACCAATCTCATATTTGCTTTCACTCCGTTTTTTAGGGAAATGTTATAATTTGGATTTATTTGAGTGGTGGCTTTTGAAGATCCTTCTAGGCTGTTTGGTCTGTGCATTTAACATCTACCTATTTTTTCAGTGAACCTTTTATTGTCAGTTATTCAGGCACATGCTATGGGTTATTAAGAAACTGATACTAATTGTTCACATTCTGTTTAATTACATAGGATTTGTTTTTGTTTTAGTTATTTCATCTTTTGATGCAATACTGGCTTTCTGTGACCTCTAATTGCACAAAATAGTGGAAGATCAAGTATTTAGACATTATCAATACCAGGAGATTTGGCTTTGTTATCTCTTGGTATGGTTGATGATTATACATATGCATGTACCTTTTATGAGTAAGTGCCGCATATTCTTTCCTATTGGGAACTGATAGCTGCACTCATTTTTATTTGATGCACGTCATTGTTACTATGATTTAGTCTCTGATTATTATATGTGCTGCACTGCTTGAATTTATGCACGTGACCTATTTCTAGCAATTGTTTTTTTTGAATAATCAATTTGTCACACTACCAGTGGAGCAGTTTCAGAATATCTTAATTAGCATATATGCTTTGTTTGTTTTGTTTTATTACATTTTTTTAGATGACATTTGACACTTGGGATGTGTGTTTTGGAGTTTCGCTACACTTTCAATTGGTGATTTAATATGTTTTTGATTTTTGCTACATTTTTATCACATATCTTCACTATTATGTTCCCTTGTTTTTCCATCATACCGATTAGAAACTTTCCTCTCTTATCCATTTATATATAGGGGCTTAATGTTAGCTTGATATTTTTTTTAAATTTTTTTAATGCAATATTGTTTTTATGACCTCTGGTTGCACATTTTATTGGAATATTAATTGCTTTATTTTAATTACACCTAGGGGTATTATTTTTGGATCTCCCAGCTATGGTGGGAGTTGCACATATATAGCGTTCTAGTGTTTCAACGTCTAGCCCAGCGCCACAATTTAATACCTTTCATTTTGTCTATTGGTGTGTGAACACTTTTATTTGTGGCAACTACTACCTTTTTTACCTCATTGGGTCTGTGTCCATTTATGATTTTTTAATAGGTACTCTATTTTTATCTATCCGCTCTCCCCATTTGTTTTTTTGGTATGCGCACAAGTACTTATTACTTTTCATATCGTTAACCTTACTAATTATCAGCATAGTGCGGTAAAATAGAGAGAGGGTGAGAGAGTGCCTTTAATTCATTTTACACAGTATAGGCACTTATTTATAATGTTCTACATACAGTAGCTATACCAGCCAGAGGGGCCAGCACGATATAATCAGGATTGTCTGACTAAAGTTCCACTTTAAGAAAATCTACACCCTCAGTATCTGTGGAGTTAATGACTATTGTTTCCACCTAAAACAATGGAGGCTCAAGGGTGACCTGCACACTGCCAAGTATCCTTTGGGTCCAAAATATCATTAGCCCTTCTCTTTTTTAGTTCCGGGCTCCTTGGACCTTTCCTACAAATAAAACTGGATTTCTATTGTCAAACTTAGGGGGTTAGAAAAGAGAGTCACACCAGGATTCCAGAACCTTCCAGTGCTAAAGGCATTGGTCATACTTGATTTAACTATTGTAAAATGTTAGGGGGGTTTGGAAATGTATGACTGACTGGCTCCCTGCAGCTAAATAGTTTGTTTCTAACAGAATCTGCATGCGGTTTTAAATGTCAAATCCTTGTTTAAAAAAAATGTGCAAATGGTTATTAAGTAAATTGATCAATTGTAAATACATAATTTCGAGAGCTAAGCATACTCACGGGCTGGATTATGGAGCACGAATAATCTGATATTTTTCTGCAGTGTGATCTCTTGCTTTTTTATTATATATTATTTTTGAACAGGAGTTTTCTGTAATTTTTTTTTATGCTACTTTCTGATATAGTAAACTTATTGATTAGAATGGCCAGAGACTCTGGTGGACTGTTTTCTTTATTGCAATATGAATTATAAAGTCACACCCAACACTGTTCCATGTATACAGTAAGTATACTGTATACCACTGATTTAAAGTACATTAGTAAAAACACAGTTCTGTTTGACCTCTGGAAAGAATGGTCTGTTTATGAAATTGGCTGTCTAGTAGTTCATGGCCCTTCCCTGTAGTGCTGAATGATCTGTTTAATATTTTGTGCCCTAGTCTGTTCATTACTGTATAGAATATTTCCCCTATTTCATTTGTAACTTTTGACTATATGCTTTATATTATTCTCAGATTACCTTGTGTGTAATAGATATAATAGCTCTAAATTAGACAGAAAAACCACCACACAGATACTCAATATTTTGTATCCCAACACAAAAACCAGCAAAACCGTAATAGCCATTAGCTAGATAGTATATAAATATACATGATATATATACAGAACAAAAGATATTTACTTTATTATATCATATAAAACACCATTAAAAATGCATCAAACCTGGAATCCTATGGACCTGGTTTACCCACTGTACCCCATATAAAAAAGATATATAATTTATTATAGTATCACTGAATTAATTTACAGGATTTATATAGTGCCAACAGTTTGCAGAGCTCTTTACAACATTAAGGCAAACAGTACAGTTGCAATACTATTCAATACAGGAGGACTCAGAGGGCCCTGCTCATTAGAACTTACAATCTAAAAGATATATTTATACTATACATATATATATATATATATATATATATATATATATATATATATATATATATATATATATATACAGTTGTGCTCATAAGTTTACATACCCTGGCAGAATTCATGACTCCTTGGCCATTTTTCCAGAGAATATGAATGATAACACAAAAACTTTTCTTTCACGCATGGTTAATGTTTGGCTGAAGCCATTTATTATCAATCAACTGTGTTTACTCTTTTTAAATCATAATAGCAATAGAAACTACCCAAATGACCCTGATCAAAAGTTTACATACCCCAGTTCTTAATACCATGTATTGCCCCCTTTAGCATCAATGACAGCTTGAAGTCTTTTGTGGTATTTGTGGATGAGGCTCTTTATCTTCTCAGATGGTAAAGCTGCCCATTCCTCTTGGCAAAAAGCCTCCAGTTCCTGTAAATTCTTGGGATGTCTTGCATGAACTGCACGTTTGAGATCTCCCCAGAGTGGCTCAATGATATTGAGGTCAGGAGACTGAGATGGCTACTCCAGAACCTTCACTTTATTCTGCTGTAGCCAATGACAGGTCGACTTGGCCTTGTGGTTGCATCATTGTCATTTTGGAATGTCCAAGTACGTCCCATGGCTGATAGCTGATGAATGCAAAATGTTCCTCCAGTATTTTTTGATAACATATTGCATTCATCTTGCCATCAATTGTGACCAAATTTGCTGTGCCTTTGTGGCTCACACATCCCTAAAACATCAGCAATCCACCTCCGTGTTTCACAGTAGGAAAGGGGTACCTTTCATCATAGGCCTTGTTGACTCCTCTCCAAATGTAGCGTTTATGGTTGTGGCCAAAAAGATCAGTTTTGGTCTCATCACTCCAAATGACTTTGTGCCAGAAGGTTTGAGACTTGTGCTGTTTGGCGTATTGTAGTGGGATACTTTGTGGCATTTGCGTAGTAATGGCTTTCTTCTGGTGACTCGACCATGCAGCCCATCTTTCTTCAAGTGCCTCCTTATTGTGCATCTTGAAATGGCCACACCACATGTTTTCAGAGAGTCCTGTATTTCACCTGAAGTTATTTGTGGGATTTTCTTTGCATCCCGAACAATTTTCCTGGCAGTTGTGGCTGAAATTGTAGTTGGTCTACCTGACCGTGGTTTGGTTTTAACAGAACCCCTCATTTTCCACTTCTTATTTAGAGTTTGAACACTGCTGACTGACATTCTCAATTACTTGGATATCTTTTTATATCCCTTTCCTGTTTTATACAGTTCAACTACCTTTTCCCGCAGATCCTTTGGCAATTCTTTTGCTTTCCTATGACTCAGAATCCAGAAACGTCAGTGCAGCACTGGATGAAAGATGCAAGGGTCTGTCAGGAGTCCAGAAACTCACTGTCCTTTTATACACACACTAATTACTAGACATGTGCACACTGAAATATTTTGTTTCGGAATGTTGTTTTCGTCCGAAAAATAAATTTATTTAGTTACTCAAGAAATTTGTTTATATTTATTTCATTTTTCGTTAAAAATTGCACTCAACCAGAAATCCAAATGAAGGTCGAATCTGTCATTGAAGGCTTATGGTGTCTGTCGAATGTTCAGAGAAGATTCGACGGAGCAGCTAAACTGTACGACGGCACAATCGTACATTTCCGGTCAAATTTTCCGCCTACAAGCTATAGTACAATTCTAATGTTGTATGACTAGTAATAATTATATTTATTAATTATTTTACTAGTCAACCAACATTAGAATTTTTCTATAGCCTATGGGCGGAGCATTTGACCGGAAATGTATGATTGCAGCGTCGTACAGTTTAGCTGCTCTGTCTAATCTTTTTAGAACTTTCGACAGACACCATAAGCCAGGGATCTCAAACTGGCGGCCCTCCAGCTGTTGCAAAACTACAAGTCCCATCATGCCTCTGCCTGTGGGAGTCATGCTTGTAACTGTCAGGCTTGCAATGCCTCATGGGACGTGTAGTTTCTCAACAGCTGGAGGGCCGCCAGTTTGAGACCCCTGCCATAAGCCAAAGATTCGACGTTTGTATGTTTTTCATTGCTTTTTCGAATCTTCATCATTCATGTTGATTGGTCTACTTGTAGAATAATCTTGGACTAATAGAGTTAAGGTTAGGCGCATTCGACCACAGGTTCGATAGACACAGATTGTTATTGTCAGCGTCATGTCGAATCTCCTATCTATATCGAACGGTTGTCGCAACAAAAACGAAAATAAAGCATTTGTTTATGTCGGATCTATCGTGTTTTCGGATTCTGCGCTTTCGTTATTGTTTGTTAAAATGATAACGAAAATACCTGAAATTTGAACGAAAATGCATTCGGACGAAAACGAATGCACATGTCTACTAATTACAAGCAAACAGATCACAGGTGAGGATGGATACCTTTAATAGCCATTAAAATCCCTTTTTGTCAACTTGTGTGCATGTTATTAAGCCAAAATCACCAGGGTATGTAAACTTTTGATCAAGGTCATTTGGGTCTTTTCTGTTGCCATTATGATATAAAAAGAGTAAACACAATTGATTGATAATAAATGGCTTCAGCCAAACACTAACTACGAGTGAAAGAAATGTTTTTGTGTTATCATTCATATTCTCTGAAAAATGTCAAAGAAATCATAAATTCTGCCAGGGTATGTAAACTTATGAGCACCATTGTATATGTATATATATATATATATATATATATATATATATATACATACAATTGTGCTCATAAGTTTACATACCCTGGCAGAATTTATGATTTCTTGGACATTTTTCAGAGAATATGAATGATAACACAAAAACATTTCTTTCACTCGTGGTTAGTGTTTGGCTAAAGCCATTTATTATCAATATATATATATATATAAAATAAATTCCAGACCATACATCAAATATTTATGCTGTGAAAATCATGCCTCAAAAAAGTAATAGCACCAGCAATAGCATTTAATTAGCACCTTCGCTAAGTTGTGTTGCATATCACAGGAAGGAGTGAATAGGTATAATGCACAACAATGTAACTGAATATTATATTCTTAAACTGTTATATAACACTAACAAGTAATCCACAATATAAATTACCAGACGCAGCAGTAATGTACTAAAATAACAACCAAAATGATAGCCCACTAAGAACAAAGGGCTGCACACTGCACATTCCTATAATAGTGCACCAAAAGGAGTGCCAAAGAGTGTGCTGTAATGGTGCGGCTGTTGCCTTTAGCAACCAGATAGCAGCCACATATAGTGTGCCAGTACACAGTTCAAAAACTATTAATGGCCTCCGTACGCATCCCAGTACACATAAATCACATGCAGAAAATGTCAGCGCTAGTATATGTAATCTCTGTAAAAGCTGGTAATGACAAAAGACCACTATACGGAATCCTTGGTTTGCAATAACGACAAGGTTGGAGTTCCAGTAGTAGTGAATAAGAGGACAAGGACTGTCTTCTAAAACTTATACAGAGTCCAAGAAGTATCACTCCTAATGCTGCAACCATGTTTCTATCCCAGTACGCAGATTGCAAAATGTTGAGCTATAGACTCCAGTAGCAACAGGACTGCGGCTACATACAACTATACATCAGTCTAACACCACTAAAATTTAGCACAGTGCATAAATAACTGACAAAATATACACATTCCTATATAAGGTTATTGTCCATAGCAAGAGTGCTGTAGCATACAGATATACATCAATCCAGCACCACTAATGTGGATAAAAGTTACTGCCTATATAGTCTATATATTAATAGATGATGATACAAAAGCTCAGTGCAGGCACAAACGAGTCCCACTAGTGAACAGGATAAAAGGATGAAAGACCCTATAGGGATCAATAGCACTCAATAACAGCTACCATCTGTGAAAGTCGCTTAAAGCGGTTGTAAAGGTGTTTTTTTTTTTTTTTTAAAATAACAAACATGTTATACTTACCTTCACTGTGCAGCTCGTTCTGCACAGAGTGGCCCCGAACCTGGTCTTCTGGGGTCCCTCGGCGGCTGTTTCAGCTCCTCCCCGCAAGCATTCACCACCTTCATGCGAGCTCCCTCGCACGGTGGTGAGTGCTTGCGGGCGCGCTCCCGTGATACAGCCGGCGGCTATAGCCGCTCGCTGTATCACTCGGCCCCGCCCCCCGGCGCGTCGCGTCATCGGATGTGATTGACAGCAGCGCGAGCCAATGGCTGCGCTGCTTTCAATCCATCCACTGCAGCCAATCAGCGGCCAGGGTGAGCGGAGGAACAGATGTCGGGAACGCGAAGCTGACTTTCGAGGCGTCAGGTAAGTAAAACGGGGGGCCTGGGGGCGGCGGTTCTGTCAGAAGTTTTTTCACCTTAATGCATAGAATGCATTAAGGTGAAAAAATTTTTACCTTTACAACCCCTTTAAGAGGAACCCCAGACCATCCTGGGTATTGTAGATATGAGATGTAAAATTGGTAACACAGAGGACTGGTAAAATGCACATAAACACTGTAAAAATCATGCTCAAATCATAAGCTATGTGGGTATCCTGGAACTAAATAAAGATAAAGTGTTCTGACTGTGAATTGTATGCTGCCAAGTGTAGAGGAGAGGGAGCTCCATCTCCTGTGCAAAAAACACAGTGCAAGCTCTGCTTAGTTTAGTCAGCAATAGCAATATGAATATTTATTAAAACAGGTTGAAATGTACTCACAAAGAATGTGGATGCCACGTGGGGGGGGCATAACTCCAATAAGAACCACAAGAAGGGAGATGGTTACCACCTTGCCACATCTGAAGGCATGGGGAGGTGACATGAAAATGGAGCACTATCCCCACTGGGGAATCCCTGTGACAATGAACAACCAAGAACCTCCTCTGTTTGACATCACTCCTTGGGTAAATGCAGTCAGAATGCATTTTCAAGTCCTCGCCCCTTCATCAGCCTGCAGGGCTGCCCACAAACAATAAATAGTCACCCGATAGTGACCATACTGGAGAAAAACCTGAGGTGTACCATCAATGGCCCAGTGGAAAGTGCACAAAATGGCAATACCGACAAAACCCAAAGAACACTGGGATCTTTGTGCTGTCCATCATGGCAAAGATCTCAATGGTCTTCAGGTGCTAGTCATTGAATCCATCTTAGCTTCCCTCTCTGAGGAGGAATGTTTTAAGATCTTTGTGCCAGAGAGACATTTTGGATCTTCAACTATTTCTGACCCACTTAGAACTCCCTAAAATATAGGGAGTTTTTAATTAATATATATATATATATATATATATATATATATATATATATATATATATATATATATATATATATACACACAGTATCTCACAAAAGTGAGTACACCCCTCACATATTCATAAATATTTTATTACATCTTTTCATGTAACAACACTGAAGAAATGACACTTTGCTACAGAGTAAAGTAGTGAGTGTACAGCTTGTATAACAGTGTAAATTTGCTGCCCCCTCAAAATAACTTAACACACGGCCATTAATGTCTAAACCACTGGCAACAAAAGTGAATACACCCCAAAATGAAAATGTCCAAATTGGGCCCAATTAGCCATTTTCCCTCCCTGGTTTCATGTGACTTGTTAAATTTGGTTCTAAGAAAGTTCGTATCACCACAGAGTGGCACTGTGGATACGGTGCATAGATAATTAATGCCACGTTCCCGATATTGGAAATTATTAAAAAATTGTTTGGAATGATGGACTTTATAGGCATAACACAAAAGATTAAAAAAGAATTAAAATATTTATTACAAAAAATGTGATTAAAAAACATGTACATAGACTTACACATATTCACAAATAATACCTAGGAGCAAATTCAATACACTATCTATATACTAAATATATGTTTAAACAAGGTATTCAAACATTTTACTTGTTCAATCGTAACAGGTTTCAAAGGAGACAGTGTAAGAAATAGCTCAACTTGCTCTACATGTTACGCGTTTAGTAATGCTTCCTTAGGAGCGTTTGGCATATTCTATTAGCAAAAAAATAAACATAAGTTCATTGCATTCTAAATTAGAAAAGAAAGGGAAAAGAAAGAGAAAAAAATATTATATCTATATATGGAATATACTATTGCCACCCCTATGAGGTAAAAACAATTAAAAACATGTCTATATGCCATGGCCCCAGACCTCTAATGGTAAGTAAGGGTACATAGGGAGAAGTCTATATAGAAAAAGAGCGTGGAGAGAGAGGAAAAGAGAGACAAAGAAAATGAAAAAGAAAAGGAGACAGGGAGAAGGAAGGAAAGAACGAAAAAAGAAGAAAGGAAAAAGAAAAAGGAAAAAGGAAAAGGAAATAAGAGGAAAAAGGAGAAGAAAATTGGAAGGAGAAAAAGGGGGAGGGGGAGGGCTGGAATGTGCAATATGGGGACTATGGGGCAGATATATTATAGAGATGGTTAAAGCAGTGAAAATGGATTTGTCAATATGAAATTGTCAAGGAGATATAGACATAGCCAGGATTTTACTTACATTTTCCACAAAGGGAAAAACAAAAAGGGGAAGTAGTAAAATAGAGCGAATAGGCTGTGCTGTCCTCAACCTCAATAGATGTCCACAAAAGAGGGTCCCCAAATTGGATAATACGATCTATATATGTACATATATAAATAATGTAAATTCAGTACCGTGTAGTTAATTGAGTTTAGGAGCAGGGGGAAAAAAGAAGTGGAAAAGGAAAAAAAAAAAAAAAGTAAGAAAAACAAGATGTATAAATATAATAGTGATCATCTCACCTAGCAAATCCAAAGTTAGCCAAATCCAGCAAGAAATTGGCAATAAATTTGTACCAGGGATAATAATATCATCCAAGGTGGCCAGGTAAGAGCTGGCTCAGACTAGGGCATCCCAGAGCAGCATTAATGGGGTTGTTGCTGGTGTACTCCCTGACAGATACCTGTTAGAGGGATAATAATGAGCAGACTACTCAGTGCTATAAGCAGAGAAGGGAGAAATCAAAAGTGCTAATTTTAAAGGCTTATATGCATGGTATTGTCATAAAAAGTGTTTGGGGACCTGGGTCCTGCCCCAGGGGACATGGATCAATGCAAAAAAAGTTTTAAAAATGGGATCAGTGATTTTAATAATGCTTAAAGTGAAACAATAAAAGTGTAATTATTCCTTTAAATTTCGTACCTTGGGGGTGTCTATAGTATACCTGTAAAGGGGCGCATGTTTCCCGTGTTTAGAACAGTCTGACAGCAAAATGACATTTCAAAGGAAAAAAAGTCATTTAAAACTGCTCGCGGCTATTAATGAATTGCCGATCCAACAATACACATAAAAGTTCATTGATAAAAACGGCATGAGAATTCCCCACAGGGGAACCCCGAACCAAAATTTTAAAAAAAAAATGACGTGGGGGTCCCCCTAAATTCCATACCAGGCCCTTCAGGTCTGGTATGGATATTAAGGGTAACCCCGGCCAAAATTTAAAAAAAAATGGTGTGGGGTCCCCCCAAGAATCCATACCAGACCCTTATCCGAGCATGCAACCTGGCAGGCCGCAGGAAAAGAGCACCCCCCCTCCTGAACCATACCAGGCCACATGCCCTCAACATTGGGAGGGTGCTTGGGGTAGCCCCCCAAAGCACCTTGTCCCCATGTTGATGGGGGCAAGGGCCTCATCCCCACAACCCTTGCCTGGTGGTTGTGGGGGTCTGCGGGTGGGGGGCTTATCAGACTCTGGAAGCCCCCTTTAACAAGGGGACCCCCAGATCCCGGCCCTCCCCCTGTGTGAAATGGTAAGGGGGTACAAAAGTACCCCTACCATTTCACAAAAAACTGTCAAAAATGTTAAAAATGACAAGAGACAGTTTTTGACAATTCCTTTATTTAAATGCTTCTTCTTTCTTCTATCTTCTATCTCCTTTCTTCTATCTTCTATCTTCCTTTGGTTTCTTCCTCCATCTTCTTCTTCTTCTGGTTCTTCTGGTTCTTCCTCCGGTGTTCTCGTCTGGCATCTTCCTCCGCGGCGTCTTCTTCCCTTCTTCTTCTCGGGCTGCTCCGCATCCACCATGATGGGAGGCTCCCGCTGTGTGACGCTTCTCCTCTTCTGACGGTTCTTAAATAATGGAGGGCAGGGCCACCTGGTGACCCCACCCCCCTCTGACGCACGGGGACTTGACGGGGACTTCCCTATGGAATACCAGCTTCGTGATGTCATCATGGAGGAGTGGAAGAGGACTCCGTGGCCACCTGTGAAGCTCTGGTGAACGCCATGCCCAAGAGGGTTAAGGCAGTGCTGGAAAATAATGGTGGCTACACAAAATAATGACACTTTTGGCCCAATTTGGACATTTTCACTTAGGGTGTACTCACTTTTGTTGCCAGCGGTTTATTTTGAGGGGAGAGCATATTTACACTGTTATACAAGCTGTACACTCACTACTTTACATTGTAGCAAAGTGTCATTTCTTCAGTGTTGTCACATGAAAAGATATAATAAAATATTTACAAAAATGTGAGGGGTGTAATCCCGTATATGTATTTTTAGCAGAGGCCCTAGAGAATAAAATGGAGGGTTTTGCCATTTTTTTATGTCCCCGTCTATTTGCACAGCAATTGTTTAAAGGCACTTT
Organism: Aquarana catesbeiana; assembly: GCF_042186555.1. Lineage (NCBI taxonomy): Eukaryota > Metazoa > Chordata > Amphibia > Anura > Ranidae > Aquarana > Aquarana catesbeiana. Next base: position 237,247,411 of record NC_133328.1, read on the forward strand.
TTGGTAAAAATACACTTTAATGAATCGTAGTGTACACAAACACAATACCCATTTTTTGGTATAATATAAAAGATGATGTTACGCCAAGTAAATAGATACCTAACATGTCACACTTAAAATTGCATTTGACCGTGAAATGGCACCAAACAAAGGTACGTAAACAAAACTCCATAGGAGATGCTTTAAAAGTCTTTACATATGCATGTGGGACTTACGTATGCATTCACCTTTGCACATGAACATGGGGGGTGGGGGAGCTTTAATTTATTTTTTGTTTTATTATTTATTTTATTGAATTTTTTTACACTGTCTATTTATTTTTATCAACTTTATTGCTTTATTGCTGTCAGAACAACATCCCTTGTGACAGCATGGGCAGGTACTCCATACCGAGACATTTGGGATCTATTAGACCCCATGTGTCTCTTCTGCCCTTAAAAGCATCTGATCAAACCAAAATTGGTTTGATCAGATGTTTTCACAAGCCAGTAATGGCTTGTTTAAATCCTGGAAAAACAGGAAGTGACAACATTTTCATTGCTCCTGGTTTCTTAGACCATAGAGATGATCAGGGACATTCCAGTCCTCAGTTATCTCTATGGTAAGCTGGCCGGTGGGACAGAAGAGCCCAAAAAGGCAGCGGAGGGTGGCTATTTAGCCACCAAGATTGCTTTTACATTAACCACTTGCTGACTGCCCTATAGCAGTTTTACTGCTACAGGGCGGCAGCTGTGCGCAGATTCACATATATATATAGATATACCTATATATCTATATATAGATATATCTATATATATATATCTATATATAGTTCGCTCCTTCTGTGATTATACACAGTGGGAGTCGATCAGTAAGTCCTGTGGACTTGATGTCCGCTGGTACCCGCTGATCATTCTGTAGAGAGGCAGAAAGGTGGTCTGCCTATGTAAACAAGGCAGATCGCTATTCTGACAAGAGGGAAGGCATGAATAAATGCAAAGCAGGAACATGGATCCATGTTTTCCCCTAGTAAAAGCACCTCCAACACTATATTAATACACAAGTTAGGCACAGTTAACCCTTTGATCGCCCCTGATGTTACAGTGACACTGCATATTTTTTTAGCACTGTATTAATGTCACTGGTCCCCAAAAAGTGTCAAAACTGTCAGTTAGTGTCCAAATGTTCTCTGCAATATCGCAGTCCCGCTATAAGTTGCTGATTGCCGACATTACTAGTTAAAAAAATTAAAAATAAAATAAAAATGAATAAAAATATTCCATAGTTTGAAGGCGCTATAACTTTTGCGCAAACCAATCAATATATGCTTATTTGGATTTTTCTACTGAAAATATGTAGCAGAATACATATTGGCCCAAATTTATGAAGAAATTTGATTTTTTTCAATTTTTTTATTGGATTATTTTTAACAGTGGTCAAACCACACATGTGAGGTGTCGCCGCGACCGATAGAGCGAGAGCAATAATTCTAGCCCTAGACCTCCTCTGTAACGCAAAACATGCAACCTGTAGAATTTTTTAAACGTCGCTTATGGAGATTTTTAAGGGTAAAAGTTTGACGCCATTCCACGAGCGGGCGAAATTTTGAAGCGTGACATGTTGGGTATCAATTTACTTCGCGTAACATTATATTTCACAATATAAAAAAAAATTGGGGTAACTTTACTGTTGTTTTATTTTTTAGTTCAAAAAAGTATATTTTTTCCAAAAAAAGTGTGTTTGTAAGACTGTTGCGCAAATACGGTATGACAGAAAGTATTGCAATGACTGGCATTTTATTCTCTAGGGTGTTAGAAAAATTATGTATATATATATATATATATATATATATATATATATATATATAATGTTTAAATGTTTTTTTATTCAAAAAAGTGATTTTTTTTCCAAAAAAAGTGCACTTATAAGACCGCTGCGCAAATACGGTGCAAAAAAAAAAGTATTGCAATGACCGCCATTTTATTCTCTAGGGTGTTAGAAAAAATATATATATAATGTTTGGGGGTTCTAAGTAATTTTCTAGCAAAAAAACTGTTTTAAACATGTAAACACCTAAAATCCAAAACGAGGCTGGTCTTTAAGTGGTTAAACTACGTAGAGGGTTCTTTACTGTAAGAGCGGCAAGGATGTGAAATTCCCTTCCGCAGGTGGTGGTCTCATTGGGGAGCATCGACAGTTTCATAAAACTATTAGATAAGCACCCAAACGACGGCAACATACAGGGATATACAATGTAATACTGACATATAATCACACACATGGGTTGGACTTGATGGACGTGTGTCTTTTTTCAACCTCACCTACTATGTAACTATGTTTTCATCTAATGGATAAGTAATCTCACCAGAGGGGTATTTTAGCAAACACATTGTATACTATATGTGCAAGGCTGGAGATACACAGTTTTAAGTGGTTTGACTCATCTGACATCTGACTGTGCGTGCTCAGTCCTGGACTTTGTGTCTACAGGGAACTGTTATATGTTATATGATCATCTATTAACATCAAGAAAGATGCACAGTAACTCTGGTGTTATTGCTTTTTTGAGGAGTGGTTTGCATAGTATATACATTTGATATATTTTCTTGGATTTATGTGACATATACCTGTTGACACGAAATTGCATGATATTATTTATATAAACGGAGAACAGAGGATAATCTGGGTCCTTAGGGATCCATATTTTAGATGTTATGGTGCTGTTTTATATGGTATAACAAAGGGAAATTTTTTTTTGCTATATCTGGGTCATCTCTGTTTATACTGTATACTACATACATATTGGGTATTACTGTTTGCTTTGTATTTGGGTCAGGACAATATAGGTTTATGTGAGGTGAATTGTCCTGGTAATTTATCTTATGTGCCCCCAAATTCAAATGTCGAGTACCCTTTTGTTGTCTTTAACCACTTCAACCCCGGAAGGATTTGCCTCAACCCCGGAAGGATTTGCCTCCTTAATGACCAGGCCATTTTTGCGATACGGCACTCCGTCGCTTTAACTCACAATTGCGCGGTTGTGCGATGCTGTACCCAAACAAAATTGACCTCCTTTTTTCCTACAAATAGAGCTTTCTTTTGGTGGTATTTGATCACTTCTGCTGTTTTTATTTTTTGCGCTATAAACAAACAAAGAGCGACAATTTTGAAAAAGAAAATGTTTACTTTCTGCTAAAATACATATCCAAATAAATATATATATATATATATATATATATATATATATATATATATATATATATATATATATGTATTCATCATTTTAGGCCAATATGTATTCTTCTACATATTTTTGGTAAAAAAAAAATCGCAATAGGCGTATATTGATTGGTTTGCGCAAAACTTTTCGCGTCTACAAACTATGGGATAGATTTAGGGGCTTTTTTTTTTTTTTAATTGTTTTTACTGGTAATGGCGGCGATGTGTGATTTTTAGCAGGACTGCGATATTGCAGTGGACAAATCTGACCACAAATGACACTTTTTGGGGACCAATGACATTATTACATTGATCAGTGCTGTAAAAATGCAATGATCAATGTAAAAATGACACTGGCAGGGAAGGGGTTAACACTAGGGGTGATTAAGGTGTTAACTGTATTCCCTGGGTGGGTTCTAACTGTAGGGGTGATGGGCTGGCAGGGACATGACAGAGATTGCTGTTCCCAATCCCTAGGAACAGTAGGCCTCTGTCATGTCTCCTGTCAGAATGGGGATCTGCCTTGTTTACAAAGGCAGATCCCCATTCTGCCTCTGTATACCATGATCGCAGGTCGCTGGCGGAAATTGAGTCCGCTCGACCCACGGGCACACCTGCAGGAGCCGATGTACAGCTATGGCGATTTGTGCAGGATAGCCGACCTGCCGCTGTATAGCGACGGCGGCTGGTCGGCTAGTGGTTAAATAAAGATCTGACTTAAAACCTTCATGATACCTATTTTTTAAGTAAAGTTGTTTATAAATAAGTATTTTGTTTTAAGGCTAAGGTGAGAGCAAACATATACTGTAGTTATATTACATTTCAAAAAGGTCAGAAATTAGATAAGAATAGTAGACAGCAGAATCATCGGTGTAGTCACCTACTGTTAAACAGCTCATCTAAAATTAGCAACTGTTGTTCTGCCCTAGGCAGTTGTAAATACGCAGGTAATTGCACAATAATCTTCCAGAGTGCACATGCCTCTCTACATCATGTTCAATGGTCAGCTGGCAGAGGTCATTTAGCAAAAACAAATATACACATAAACATATATTTGTTAACTTGATGTTCTCAGCTGACTTGTTAAAACAAGACAAAAGAGTATTAGCCTTAGAAACATGGAAAAGTGACGGCAAAAAAAGACTGAGTAGTCCATGGAATCTGCTCATTTTTTTGTTGTTGGTTTCTTTTTGTTTTTTGTGAGAGATTGTCTAATGCAGACTAAACAGCTATATAGCAAGACATAAGCAAGGCAGACTTTTTTAGTTTTTTTTTTTTTTAAATACATGTGCTCCACTGTGCTAGGTTTAGTGATGTGCAGTAAACAATAAACTCCAGTCAGAAATCAACTTTCATTAGTTTGACTAAATGCAAACAATAATAATTCAGATTAACAGTATTTTGTAGCCATGGAATATTGAAATCAAAATGCAATCACACTATTAGAATCCTGAAATAAAATACTGAAATCGTTATTTTTACTGACTTACTGAGCTCTTGTATCATAACTATACAAGATGTGCAGTAGATATTTGACAGAAAATAACACCCAATAAGAGGATAGTATGCGACCGGTCTAAACTACGTGGCATGTTCACCAATGCCAGGAGCCTGGTACAAAACATGTGAACTAGAGATACTGTTGTACAAGGAGGATTGTGGGAATTTCAGAGACCTGGTTCAGCAGCTCTCATGATTGGCTGGCATCCATTCAAGGGTATACCCTTTATCGCAGGGATAGAGAGGATAAAAAAGTGGGAGGGGTATGTCTATATATCAAGAATAATGTACAAGTGAATCTGAGAGATGACATCACTAAGGGAGCAAGGGAGGAGGTGGAATCCTTATGGGCAGAGCTCCAAAGGGATGAAGGGGAAAATAATACTGGGAGTATGCTATAGCCCCCCTAACCCAAGGGAGGAGGGGGAGACAGGCCTCCTATCACAATTTGGATTAGCAGCAAGGATGGGTAGTGTTATTATAATGGGGGATTTTTATTATCCAGACATTGACTGGGTGGAGGGAACCACGCATGCGTCTATGTCTCGGCAGTTCCTAAATGTCTTGCAAGATAATTTCATGGGTCAGATTGTAGACGCACCAACTAGAAATAAAGCATTACTAGATCTACTGATTACCAACAATACAGACCTGATCACGGATGTGGAATTACAGGGCAATTTAGGAAACAGCGATCACAGGTCAATTGGCTTCAGTATAAATCACACAAATAGGAAACATAAGGGAAATACAAAGACATTGATTTTAAAAAGAACCAACTTCCCTAAACTACGAACCTTGCTAGAAGGCATAAATTGGGATAAAATCTTGGGAACAAAAAACACGGAGGAGAGATGGGTTCGCTTCAAGAGCATATTAAATAAGGGCATTAGTCAGTGCATCCCATTGGGTATTAAATTTAAAAGAGCGAACAAAAGTCCTGGATGGCTTAACTCCAATGTAAAAATGCATATAAAAGCAAGACAGAAGGCCTTAAAAAAATATGAGGTTGAGGGATCATCATCAGCATTCAGACTTTATAAAGAATGCAACAAGAAATGTAAGGGAGCAATTAGGGCGGCTAAGATGGAACACGAAAGACACATAGCGGAGGAGAGCAAAAAAAATCCCAAGAAATTATTTAAGTATGTAAACAGTAAAAAAGGGAGGACAGACCATATTGGCCCCATAAAGAATCAGGAAGGACATCTGGTTACAGAACTACAGTGTTTATACTCGTGACATATAACAGGAAGCACCCTCATGGCTAACAGAGGACAGAATTAGAATTAGACTTGGGAAACTTAACATTAATAAATCACCTGGACTGGGTGGCTTGCACCCGAGGGTACTTAAGGAACTCAGTCAAGTAATTGCCAGACCATTGTTCCTAATTTTTACTGACAGTCTACTAAATGAAATGGTACCAGCGGATTGGAGAAAAGCCAGTGTAGCACCAATATTTAAAAGGAGCCCAAAATATATCCCTGGGAATTACAGACCAGTTAGCCTAACATCAATAGTACTGAAGTTCTTGGAGGGGATGATAAGGGACTAAATACAAAATTTTAGTAATGAAAACAGTATCATTAGCAGTAATCAGCATGGATTGATGAAGAATCATTCTTGCCAATCCAATCTTTTAACCTTATATGAGGAGGTGTGTTTCAATCTAGATAAAGGAAGGCCCATAGACGTGGTGTATCTGGATTTTGCAAAAGCATTTGACACAGTTCCTAATAAACTTTTATTGTACAAAAAAAGGTCCATTGGTATTGTCAGAAACCATGAAATCAGGCCAAGACAGAAGTACAGTTAAATCACACTTGTTTAATAATAAAAGTAAAAAGAACAAACGTAGTCAAAACATAGCCAAAGTTCGGTAACTGGAACAGATAGTCAGCCAAGCCAGAAGTCAGGGATCAATGAAGTAGAACAGTAAGCAGGATCTGGAGCCAGAAGGGATGTCAGCAAAGCAAGTCTTGAGCAGGATCACAGGAGATAGTTTCTGTGATGTTGACCAAGGCAAAGGCAGAGCTCCTCTGGTTGGACGGCTTAAGTAGGCAGGACTGACGAGCAGGATATCATCAACAGCTGAGTAACTGTGGAGAGATAGTAGCTGGCAAGGAAGGGCTGAGCCCAGCCCTAACAGGAATGGACCATAGGGTGGGGACATGGAATGAAAACTGGCTACCGGGGCGAATTCAAATGTTCTGTGCTGAGACCAATCCTGTTTAATTTGTTTATAAACAACCTGGAGGATGGGGTAAACAGTTCAATCTCTGTATCTGCGGACGATACTAAGCTAAGCAGGGCAATAACTTCTCTGCAGGATGTAGAAACCTTGCAAGAAGATCTGAACAAATTATGGGGTGGGCAACTACATAACAAATGAGGTTTGAGGTAGAAAATTGTAAAATAATGCATTTGGGTGGCAAAAATATGAATGCAATCTATACAGGGGGAGAACCTCTGGGGGTATCTAGGATGGAAAGGGACCTGGGAGTCCTAGTAGATGATAGGTTCAGCAATAGCATGCAATGCCAAGCTGCTGCTAACAAAGCAAACAGAATATTGACATGCATTAAAAAAGGGATTAACTCCAGGGATAAAGCAATAATTCTCCCACTCTACAAGACTCTGGTCCGACCGCACTTGGAGTATGCTGTCCAGTTCTGGGCATCAGCCCTCAGGAAGGCAAAAAAGCTAATAAAGGGTCTGGAGGAAATTAGTTATGAAGAAAGGTTGCGAGCACTGAACTTATTCTCTCTGGAGAAGAGACACTTGAGGGGGGATATGATTTCACTTTACAAATACTGTACTGGTGACCCCACATTGGGGATAAAACTTTTTTGTGGAAGGGAGTTTAACAAGACACGTGGCCACTCATTAAAATTAGAAGAAAAGATGTTTAACCTTAAAGTACGTAGAGGGTTCTTTACTGTAAGAGCGGCAAGGATGTGGTCTCAGTGGGGGGCAGTTTAAAAAAACAATTAGATAAGCACCTGAACGACCACAACATACAGGGATATTCAAGGTAATACTGACATATAATCACACACATAGGTTGGACTTAATCAACCTCACCTACTATGTAACATTAACATTATAAACTGCCTGCTGACTTATACTAAAATTATCTCTAGAGTTCCTTTGCACACCTAATAGCAACAAATCCTAAAAGCAATAAAAGTAAACAAAGTTTACAACAAGCCCTTGAAAACCTCTGTAGCTGCATGAAACAAGGTGTAATTAATCCTCAAATTTCACAAGAGAAGCAGTGTAGTCATTCAAGTCATGTCTTAAAACTATGCCTGCAAGGAAAGCAAAACTGGCTACTGGGATAAGATAAAAGCGTATTATCTGTAAACTGTGAGGATGAATTTCCCCAAAGTGCTTGCAGCTACAGAGGTAAGCAGGGGCTTTTCTTTTTAATTATGTTTGCAAATAATAGATTTTAATTTGTGCTGAAATAAGATGGAGCTGGAATGACAAAGCAATGAGCAGGAGAGTGGCCTAATTCTCAGAGAAAGTTTTGTTTTCACAAAAATTTAATTTTTGCCTGTTTTTAGACATTTGACCATCAAAATGCATTGCATTCAGATTAGATTGGTTCTGCACCTGCTGGCTAATATAGTATGCTAAGATGACATGAAAGAGACTATTGCACTTGTTGTTTGCCTGTAGAGTTGAGCGAACAGTTCGAGCCGAGCAAAAGTTTGTGCCGAACATGGCCTTTTTGCCTGGTCAGCAAACACCCAAATTTGCAGGGCGCTCAGTGGGATGTTCGCCTGCTAAGCTCCCCAAAATGCACTGCATGCTGCACAGTGCATTATAAGCCCTGATTGGGAAAAGCTTTGCCCAATCAGGGTGCAGTGAATAGCTGCTTGTTAAGGAGAAGGCCGGGAAAGCCAGCCGATTCATCCTTAACAACGGGTTTCCCCGCTGACAGCTGAATAAAAAATAAAAAATGCTGGTAATAGAAAAAAGTGAAAAAATGGCCTGGGGGTCCCCCCCAATCCATACCAGGCCTTTCTGGTTTGGTTTGGATTTTAAGGGGAACCCCATGCTAAAATTAAAAAAAAAAAAAAGACGTAGAGTCCCCCAAAATCCATACCAGACCCTTATACGAGCATGCAGCCTTGCTGGACAGTAAAGAGGGGAGGCGAGCGAGCACCCCCCCTCCTGAACCATACCAGGCCACATGCCCACCCCAAAGCACCTTGTCCTCATGTTGATGGGGATAAGGGCCTCTTTCCGACAACCCTGGGCGGTGGTTCTGGGGGTCTGTGGGCAAGAGGCTTATCGGAATCTGGAAGCCCCTTTAACAAGAGGGCTTCCAGACCCTTGCCCCCCTATGTGAATGAGTATGGGGTACATTTTACCCCTACCCATTCAACCAAAAAAAAAGTGTCAAAAATAAATAAAGACAGGAGGCAGTTTTTGAAAATTCCTTTATTAAAAAAATAAAAAAAAATGTCCCCCAATGTAGATCCATCATTAATCATGACACCCACCGCACCGATAAAAAAAACCCACGCCATTTTAAAAGTTTTTTTGGGGGGGACCTTAATGCATTCTGCGCATTAAGGTGAAAAACTTTTTGTGCCACAGGATCCTCCTACCCTACAAGATCCCCCCCTTACCTGAGCCCATTCCTGATCCAGCTATGTGCACAAGAGCAGCAGCTCTCTTGGCTCTCTCCCCCTTCACCGGGCAGATTTATCGAAGTGTGAGCGATTGGCTCCTGATGCTGTCAATAAAATTTTGTGATGGGGGAGCTGGGGGGATGACAGCAGTCCTGTCTATGTCTATAGACGGAGACGGGGTGGTGCAAGATCAAGCTCACAATAGTGCCCCCATAGATAGTGGCTTTCTATGGGCACACTCACGAAAAAAGGGAGCCAGAAGTGCTGGTGGGGGGGCCCCAGAAAAAGAAGACCATTGCACAGAGCAGGTAAGTTTGACATTTTTATTATTTTAATGAAAGCTTTACAATCAATTGAATTGCTTTTCTGACATTCTACCAGCAAAATACATAGCAACTTTATTTAAGACAACATTTAGTTTGTACAATTTCTTCATCATTCTTCATGAAGATGATGATGATGATTCTCCTAGGCCCACTACACTTGCTCCTGCAGAGTTTCACTCCTTTATAAATCCCTAACAGTGATGCAAACGAGGGTCAGACCTAGAGTTTTTTTTTTCTTGCATGAGGCAGATCAAAGTGTAACATAAAGGGTAGACTATACTTTGCAAGCCCAGTGTCATTTTTTTGCAGTAGCAGCATAAGATCTGTGAATGTGGGAAAATTTGCTGTAGGTCTAGATGGCTTATGGACCACCAAAATCAGTATCTCAGCAAAGGATAAAGAATATGTTCCCATAAGTATAGGTAATATTCTCACACCAGTATGTTTCCCCAGGCTTATTAGGTGTAAGTAATGATGTTAGGATTCAAAACCCAACTCAATGATTTTTTTTCATTAAACAGTCCCCCATCAAAACAAAAAAAGCAGCTCTGGCTGCAAAACTTACCTCCAGCACTGTTCCCAGCAGTAATTTCTTTCTGTCACTAAATGTCTTTAGTCTTTTGGATTGAATGACACCTAACATCATTTAACTTAGATGACTGGAGACATTCTGTGAGTGCAGGTGGCCACAGTGCCAGGCACTCACATACAAGGATGCAGAGGACAGTGCTGATGTCATCAAAGAAATGCCACTTCCTGCATCAAGGACCACCCATCATGGTAGAAAAGCTTAAAGTTATTGTAAAGGGTTCATTTTTTTTTTTTTAAACAAACATATCATACTTACCTCCACTGTGCAGCTCATTTTGCCCAGAGTGGCCCCGAACCTCATCTTCTGGGGTCCCCCCGGCGGCTCTCGCAGCTCCTCCCCACATCAGATGACCCCCTAGCAGAAGCGCTCTCCCTAAGGGGGTTACCATAGCTGCCGAATGTATGACTCGGCCCCGCCCCCCAGCGCCCGTGTCATTGAATTTGATTGACAGCAGCGGGAGCCAATGGCTGCGCTGCTATCAATCTATCCAATCAAGAGCCGAGAACCCCGGGCAGAGAGAAAGCGTGTCCCCACCGGGTCAAGTTCCAGGGCTCAGGTAAGTAACGGGGGGGGGCTGGGGGGCTGGGGGGCCGGTCACTGCCAGGGTTTTTTTTACCTTAATGCAAAATCGCAATAAGCGTATATTGATTGGTTTGTGCAAAAGTTATCACGTCTACAAAATAGGGGATAGAATTATGGCATTTTTAGTATTATTTATTTTTATTAGTAATGCCGGTGATCTGCAATTTTTATCATGACTGTGACATTGCGGCGGACAGATCGGACACTTTTGACACATTTTTGGGACCATTGACATTTATACAGTGATCAGTGCTATAAAAATGCACTGATTACTGTATAAATGTCACTGGCAGGGAAGGGGTTAAACACTAGGGGGCGATCAAGGGGTTAACTGTGTTCCCTCAGCATGTTCTAACTGTAGTGGGGATGGGCTCACTAGAACATGACAGAGATTATTGCTCCCGATCACTGGGAGCAGTAGATCCCTGTCATGTTGCTATGCAGAACAGGGAAATGCCCTGTTTACATAGACATCGCCTCGTTCTGCCTCTTTGTGCCACGATCATGGACCACCGGTGGACATCAAGTCCGCGGGACCCGCTGGCACGCTCCCACGGTGCGCGCCCGCTAGCTGCGGATGACGCAGCGACGTATGGGTATGTCGTTTTGCGCACCCGTGCCACTTTGCTGGCGTATATCGTCGTGAGTCAGTCGGCAAGTGGTTAAAAGAACAGTGTAAAAATAAAAGGTAAAATAGATAAGAGCTCGCGTGCAGAAGCGAACGCATACATGAGCAGCGTCCGCATATGAAAACGGTGTTCAAACCACACATGTGACGTATCGCTGTGATCGGTAGAGCAAGAGCAATAATTCTAGCCCTAGACCTCTTCTGTAGCTCAAAACATTCAGCCTGTAGAATTTTTTAAACGTCGCCTATGGAGATTTTTAAGGGTAAAAGTTTGTCGCCATTCTACGAGCAGGCGCAATTTTGAAGCGTGACATGTTGGGTACCAATTTACTTGGCGTAACATTATCTTTCACAATATAAAAAAAATTGGGCTAACTTTACTGTTGTCTTATTTTTTAATTCAAAAAAGCATATTTTTTTCCCAAAAAAGTGTGTTTGTAAGACTGTTGCGCAAATACAGTATGACAGAAAGTATTGCAATGACTGGCATTTTATTCTCTAGGGTGTTAGAAAAATTATATATATATATATATATATATATATATATATATATATATATATATATATATATAATGTTTGGGGGTTCTAAGTAATTCTCTAGCAAAAAAAAAAGTTTTTAACTTGTAAACACCAAATCTCAGAAAGCAGCTCGGTCCTTAAATGGTTTATGGGCTGTGCTATATGTGGCTTATGGGACATGTTGGCATTTTGTGGGTTGTGTGTTATTTACTGTGCGTTTTGCAGCATTTGCCTTTCATTTTTTTCACATGCCAAAATGTGTGTTTGCTTCTGTGTTTGGTGTGTTGTTAATAATTAATGGAAGCGCAAATAGTAATTTTAGGTGTATAATGGTGTCCATACACTTTACAATCTGATTGTACAATCTCCTTTAGATCTGCCATCAATTATGTAGTGCAAGGGCCTGCCTGATTGGATATAGAGTGATTGGCTAAATAGGTGTTTCTTCCTATTCAATAAATTTGGTAAATCTAAAGGAGAATGTACAATCAGATTGTTTAGTGTATGGCCACATTTATACACCTAAAATTACTATTTGCGCTTTCATTGCCATGAATTGGTAACGGCACACCAAACACAGACGCAAACAGACATTTTGCCATGTGAAAGAACGAGTGGCAAATGCTGCAAAATGCATTGTAAAAAACATGCAACCCACAAAACTCCAGCATGTCCCGTAAGCCACATATAGCACAGCCCATTTAAATCAACGAGCTGCCCTATGCGTGTCACAGGAAAAACAAGCCACAAAACGTTCACTCCCAATATGCTAGATGTGAATAGGTCCTGAAAGTGAAATTGGTGCAATAACACAAGAACAATGAGGTTCCATTCACATCTGTGCATTTTCTTGCATTTCAGAAATGCTCTGCACCAAAAATTGCAGTAAAAAACACACCAAGCTCCACGCTAAAAAAAGTTCTGAAGCTTCTTTGGGGTGATTGCTGAGTGTAGGGCAGCCCATTCAGGTGGGAAGGCCCCCCTTTATTTGCGATGAGTGAAAATGCTCCAAAACACCTCCCCACCTCGCCAAAAAAAAACACATGTGGGAATGCGAGTTCCCGCTATGCAGAGATGTGAATGGGGCTTGACAGCTGAGAGTTACTGTCCCCTCCCTTCTATGTATTTGTATAAAGATGGCCATACACTATGCAAACTGATTGTGTATTTAGTAAGAAGGGTGATCACTGATTGATTGCATTTCATTTAAAATATGTGCAGCTGGTAGTGGGTGGGTGGATGATGCAGGGTGTGTGCTAGTGAAATCAGCTGGTCAACTCCTTCCAGGGTCATGACCTACAGTCTGTAAGGACGTAAGACAGAATCAATAGATACGTTTGGAATCATGGACGGAGGACAGTAAGGTACGTGTCTGTAAATTTAATGGAAAGCGTTGATATTTTTGCAAAAAAGTACATGAATGCTATATTGGTACATAGGGGAGCTAGAATTTAGAAAAAAAGAAAAAGGTGAACTTAGCCTTTAAGATGTAAGTTCTTATCACTGTTCATACCCCTGTTCTCTCTATGCATTGAAAGTGAATTGATTGCATGTTTGAATGTGCATTTTACTTGCATTTGTAGCCCTTTGAGCACTCACTGCTGAGAATTTTTGGTGCATTTTCAGTGTATTGTGTTTTTGAAGGAAATGACATCCTCAATGTTGATGAAATAATTTCTAGCCACAATTTTCAAAAACACTTGTAAAGCACTTGTAAGTGCCTGACACTTGCAAACCTTCACCAACAGGGGTCTTACCCACTCCCTTCTCTGTGTAAAACTAATTAAAACAATCTTTTTTCATTGCTTGCACTTTAAAACCAAATTCTGGGCTCACCCCTCTCATACCTCAGTGGTCTCTTCCCTAGCCCCAAACACACCATCTGTAATTTCTGCTCTTTTTATTATACTTATCTTTTTGAGGTCTTCAGGCCTGCCTCATGAAATAGAGTATCCTCTTAAAGGGGTTTTAAACAGAAAAAAAAGGTGAAAAAAAAGGTGAACTTTGCCTTTAAGCTTGACCTGACCATTTCTGTTTTGCCATTAAAGGGGTTGTAAACCCTTGTTTTTTGTTTTTTAAAATTAACAAACATATCATACTTACCTCCACTGTGCAGTTTGTTTTGCACAGAGTGGCCCCGAACATCATCTTCTGGGGTCCCCCAACGGTCACTCGTGGCTCCTTCCCACATCGGTAAACCCCTTAGGAGAAGCGCTCTCCCTGAGGGTTACCTTGTGGGTGCACTCCCGAGTCCAGCATTTGCATCCATAGACACAGAATGCCAGACTCGGACCTGCCCTGGTGCCCGCGTCATTGGATTTGATTGACAGTAAGCGGGAGCCAATGGCTGCGCTTGCTATCAATCTATCCAATCAAGAGCCGAGAACCCCGGCCAGAGAGGCAGAGCGTGTCTCCGGTGGGGGAACGAACGGGCTCAGGTGAGTAAAACGGGGGGCTGGGGGGCTGCTCAGTGACAGAAGTTTTTTCACCTTAATGCATAGGATGCATTAAGGTGAAAAAAAACATGGGGTTTTACAACCACTTTAAAGCTGCTCTACATGTTGGTAATGGTGTGGAGATATTAAGGAATCTTCTTCACTAACACCAACACCTGCCTCAGTATGGGTAATGAAAACCTCTTACTTCTAAACAAATTTCTCCTTTTCCTCAACATCATATCTCAACTCTAATTCCCTATTGTAATCTAAACGTTACCTTTTTTCACACTGCTCCATTGTCTTCTCAGTTATAACATACTACATATATAGAGGAAAGATAGATTATGTTTAAAAAAAAATGCTGTAGCTTAAAGCTGACTAAAGTATCTATTTGTAAAAACTGTATGTTTGCATGTTGAATAAAATCTTATTACTATCATGTGTTTATATTTGGACTTCATATATGAATTTACCTTGAATTTATTTATCTATTTATTTAAATTGATATTGTATGTATGCTACAGATCATCTCAACGATATACATTCTTAATTGAACCTTAATGTGATAAGATGAGCTTTGTATATTATATGGATCAATAAATATGTAATCATGGGTATTGATCATTTTACTCCAATGTTATCTGCTTCATTTAAAGTCCAAGGGTCTATGTTTTCCTATGTGTATGCAAATATTTAGGAATGGAGACACATGTCTGTAGATGGTGCTTCAGATTATAACTTCTATATATATATATATATATATATATATATATATATATATATATATATATATATATATATATATATATATATATATATATATTAGTAAGAGGTGATGAAGGTGGCGCTCCTACTTGAGCAAAATTATGTAATCATTCTCTCAAAGGAAGTTATCTGTAAGATTTACGTTCTTTCCCAACACTGATCCCTC
This sequence comes from Aquarana catesbeiana, assembly GCF_042186555.1. Classification (NCBI taxonomy): domain Eukaryota; kingdom Metazoa; phylum Chordata; class Amphibia; order Anura; family Ranidae; genus Aquarana; species Aquarana catesbeiana. The sequence continues at coordinate 237,262,774 of NC_133328.1, forward strand.
CCTCTCCTGCACTTTTACCAACTACTTGTTTTACTAAATGCATCTGTCAATCAAATGAGAATGCAATATGGAGGGCAGAACTGGTCTGTGCAATAAAATGCTCTCATCTTTATGGAAATGTAGTGATGGTGTGAAAAGCCTATGACCACTGAGCTATATAGTTTACAGAGATCAAACCAGAGATCGTAGAAAATCCTAGGCTATTCTGCTGTGCATGTGCAGAAGCTTGGAAACGTATTGAGAAAGTCTTAAAAAACAGATTTGCACTTATGGGTGTATGCATTATTTTTAATTTCTATTCGTATTTTAATTCAATCCTTGCTTTGTTAGCTGGGTGTAGCTTGAGAAATCCTATTATATTTGATGAGTCACTTTTGGCATGAAATTACTTTTCTTCCTTAATATTACTCTATGATTAAGTATGTTGTTTCTAGCTGCTGATTGCATGCTGTTACTGTATCTTGGTTTATAGTATATCCAAGTGTGCGAGAATTTTACTTTCTTCAGAATGAAAAATGAGGGGAAATATTCCAATGTGGGCATGTGTTCTCATTACACTCGTCTTAAATAATGTTTCTCCGAGATTATGCTAAGCTCCTGTTGTGTCACTGGCACAAGAAATGAAGAAATCTCTCCCTAATGGGACACAGCTAAAAAAGGGGTTTGCTAATCCTTTCCTTCCCTAAAAACAATGTAAAAATAAGATTTAAATATTCATAAATATTAACTCAGGTTATTGGGGAGCCAGTTTTAGAAAACACTCTATTGAACTGATCCTCACATTTTTCCTTTATTCACAAGTCGTACCAGGATATCCAGAAATTCTGTAATGGAGTCTATACATATACCATGCTGTAATTTTTGTTGGTAGTCTAAAGCAGTGTTTCTCAACCTTTTTTCACTCAAGGGACACACCCAGGGCACCCCATTCTAAAATGCAAAAAACTAAACTAATAGTTTTACATAATGCAACAACGTCCACACACATAGGATGCCCAACATTAGAGGTGATGACTAGTATTCCAGTATTTATCTTCTCCCTCCATGTGACTTCAGCGGCTTTGTGTAACTAAAAGGCAGGCTTGATCCACCCACTGGCTTGTATACAGTTTTGAGGCAATTTTTAGGCATTTTGCCAAGGCACTCCTGAAGAAACCTAAAGGGACCCTGGTTGAAAAAGACTGGTCTACAGCATCATTTTCTGTAAAATCATGACAAACAGATGTTGACAGTGCAATTTTTAAAACCTATATCTAGTAACAAACTTTTCCATGCTAATGATATAATACTAACACACAATTAAAGGTATACTCATGGGGCAGTTTATTTACCTGATAAGAAAGTGCTCAGACACGAACAAGGGACTTTTGCTACTGTGTGATTTCTGGAGTAACTACAGCTTATTTCCAGCCATTTAAAAATCCATCCTTTCATCAATTTGCACTCGCTACCAGCTAATCACATCTTTTTTTATTTAAAATCACCTGAAAAGACAGACACTGTGAAGTGATGAAAGGAGGATTAAAAGATCAGTCAGGTGGACAGTGAAGACCAGGAGAAAAAACTCACAGCCTTACCCTGTGCTCACAGGACAACAATCTAAGCATCAGCAGACTGAGAGTGATTGTCACTGTGGCGTATTAACTGAGCAGCTTACCCTTTAAATACACCAGTCTGCTAGGTAAGGGAAGTAGCACCAATTATAGCAATCGCTTTTGCAGTTTTGGCCTTTAAATAAAATGACTGTATCACTGCCACACCCAGACAAGAATGAAACAGAGTTTACACTATGGTAACTTCTTTGCAGAGGAAATGTTATTTTCATTTCTAATTAGAACATTCAGAGTTTCAGCTAAAAAAAATGTCATTTGTCATTTTAATGAAATAAAAAGAGGTGCAATAAATATTTACAGAACAAAAGGATACAAAATAGATGTAAGTAACTAGGTTTTAAAAGTGAAAATGTGCAAATATGGTCTCTCTGCTCTGGTCTTTGGTTCAATGTAGAGTTTGGATAACTTTCAGAATAAGTGCAATCTAATGAGTAAGAGTCACCTGCTCTCTTAACTTGACTCTTAGCATATTGGATAATTTTCATGTCAACAGGAGCTGTTAAGGCAACATCTTTTTTATTGACGCTCTAGGGTGTTGGAGAGTTAACTTTGAGCCAATTAAGAGGTCTAATGCATCTTATTAGCCTTCTGGGCCTTGTAATACAAGCATGTTTGGTGTCTAAGGTATTCATATCTTTATATACATTAGTGTAACAACTTTTTATGAATTAACTCCGTTGCAGCAGGAATTAAGGACATTCTGAAAGTACTGTTTATGATGTCTCTGCGTTCCATCTAATGTCTCTGCTTTCTGCCAAATGTGTCTTAAACTGGCTTAAGCTTTAAAAACAGACATGAAATTTAAACCTTGCCATTTTTGTTATAGATTTGTAACTTGTGGTGAAAATGAGGGTGGCATGCTGGTCATTACTACAGCCCCATTCTCTGCACCTAATTTTGGGTTGGTCAGACCTCAGTGTCTTCCCACCCACCACTAAAAGGTGCAGCATAGAGGTTCATATGAAAATAGGTTTAGTTACATAGAAACAAGTGTCACGAATTCCACGCGCCCACATCGACTAGCTAACCGCAACATGCGTTCTGTGACCGGGGTATATGAGGAACTAAGGGAATAAGGGGGAACTTATACTGCGCATGTAAGACTGGCTATGGTACTTTCACAGCCTGCACTACCTTTGGCCACCACTAGAGGGAGACTCCACTCCAATCCAGCTAGCTGACCACACACAGGCAGATACAAATCTTACATACAATCTGGTGCACTCTAAGGGTTGAGGAGCAATCTAGCAATTACTACACACTTCTAGGGTTCCTCCAGCTATCCTGCAAGCTTGAACCCCTGAGTTAATCACTCTTCCCACTATCCCCACACCCACACACCAGACACACAATAAACGATAGCCTGCCACCACTCAACAGTTTGTCCGCAGACTGGTCTGCTGAGCCACCACACACACAGATCTCCTTCTGGCAGATCTGTTAGCTTACAGTCTGTATGCAATCTGCCAACACACAGTGCAATTGCATACCGATTGGCACGTAACTTAGACCGAGTACTTAAGCAAAATACAACCTCTCCAGAGATATGAGTCCTAGCTTAGTACACAGAAGTCACTTATTAATTGTATCATTTAATATCCCAAAAGTGGGCAGTGCTTATAAGATATACAAAGAAAAAGGATTTACCAAAAAAGATACAAAAAATGTAGAAAGACATACAAATTGGCAATTTTCTATGAAAATAAAAAGGGATAAAAACAGAAATAAACTTTACAAAAGTCTATCCATTAGTAGAAGCATACTGGAACATGTGGGAACTCCCCAGTTTCGAACTGGCTTCATGGAAGAACAATGTCCATATCTCAGGCTACCCAATTTATTAAAATATGGACGCGGGCTGGACTTTAGCCCTTGGCCAATCAACCCTGGGGGGTGTTCCTGTCTCAGCCCACAGAAGGGTTTGTGTTCTGAAATTAGCAGAGTGGAATTGGCCCAGAACGGCGCTGATTGCTGGGTCATGGATAAGATTTCCGATACCAGCGCATCAGGCTGATCGCAACAGTACCAATCACTGCCTGCCTGCTGCAATCAGGCGCCATATAACGGTTTTGAGTGGTTCTCTAGGATTCCACACCTGCTAAACATACAGAGTTACATGTACACGTAACCCATCAGGTGTACGATCAAAAGGAATTATTTTCATCTTTCTGACGCTAATATTTTAGCTTTTATGAGAGATAAACTAGGTTCCTTAGATCCGTTGGTATTGATCAAAGTTTACAGACTGTCCGGAGCCTTGCGAATGCCCCCTGTGGATCAACGTAGCCAAAATGACTAGTAGTTTTCTTTGAAGCCTCAGGATGGTGGCAATCTGTTTACTCTAATGGAAACTTTTATTGGCATCTAGGTGTCACTTCGATCCTAGAAAAAACTGTCTCTGTCCTTTTCAAATGCTAATGAAAGAACATATGTGCATGACTGACATTGAATACTATATTTTTAATAACCCATAATTAAACTACATCTACAATTACACTACTTCTACAGATCACACCACATCTTGTTAAGGCAAAACTATCCTATGCTTACATTTTCGTCACAACAAGGTGTAGTAATAAAAGTAGCTAGATGGGGTCCACGGGGTGAGGAAGGAATCTGTCTTTTTTGCCTGGAGATGGCTTTTACATTATTCTCCATCCTGATATGTCCTGTATTATACTAAGTACCCATGGTTGCTTGGTTCTCATATCAGGGCACATAAATGTACATGTCAGATTTGTGTTTAATTGACAGAGGTGTTTGTTCTACTTTGAAAAAATAATCCCAAACCACAAACTCATATTTTGTTAATTATGTAATGTTATAATGTTAAAGTATTAGTCCACCACAAAATACTCTTCTGTCAGTAATCTTGTGATCTGAAATGCTTGCAATGCTGGAGAGTAATTTATAAGCACAACAACTGCAAGCTCTGTACTATCTTTTACATACCAAAGACCTAATATTTTAAAACAAGTCAGTACTAAAAAGTTTCCTACACTCACCAATCCAATTTATACTATTAAATTTGCAGTATGAAAATTCCTGCAGCTAAACAATTTTGATATAATACACATAGCAAGTGAACTAGTTTGTGTGAGTCAGAACATGTTTGGGTAAAGCATCTAAACAGTGCTTTGTCCAGAAAAGCTTACTCAGTGGATCTTACTAGACATGTGCAATTTGTTTCATAACAAATCAAAATTTGGCCGAATTTTGCGAATGTCCGAATAAAAAAATAACGAATTTCAACTAATACGAAAGAAATTATAGCGGATATAACGAATGAATTTGACATGATTCGTTAATTCGTTAAAGATCTAATAAAACAAAAGGTCAACTCAAAGTAAATCTTACAGTCCAATCAGCTGATTAATTTTGTGCTGGAGGTTGGATTACTGGCAAAGTGCATTCCTGAGAACTGAGTGAGAAGGGTGTTGTATTATATTTGAGCAGAGGAGAAGAGATATTGTCATTGTGTGTGTTAATAGCATCAATAAACAAATGACTTTCCAAACTATGACTCATTATCACAAATCAATATCAATACATAAATATCGAATTTCAACTAATACAAAAGAAATTATATCTACATTGACCACAACTAATAAGAAGTCTAATGGACCTCTTTATACTTCACTTAACACAAGTCAACAAACAAAATGACTAAATTTCTTGCTATTTTCTCATCACCAGAAATAGGCTTTTATATGTTAAAAAAAAAAATCCCCCCTTTCAATTTCTATTACCACCCTTATTAGTCTGAACATACATGTGGAATAATATCTAAACTGTATATTTCAAGGAAAAAGTACAGTATGTGTTCTTAGGGGAAAAATGCCAATTTTCTTTAATGCTAGATGTTGTTCTGGTAAGATTGGGAAAGTTGGAAATTCAATTGGTTCAAACTTTTTTCTTACAATTATATCATTAGGGTAGCAGCAACAGATGGTAAAGAAGGAAGATAGTTTCTTAATGGATATGTTTTACAGCAGAAAGTAAAAAATATTGTTTTTTTTCAAAATTGTCTGTCTATTTTTGTTGATAGTGCAAAAAAATAAAAAATTCAGTGGTGATTAAATGACACCAAAAGAAAGCTCTATTTTTAGGAGAAAAATGACATACATTTTATTTTGGTACAGTATCGACTGCACAATTGTTACTTAAAGTAACGCAGTGCCGTATCGCAAAAATGGCATGTTCATGAAGGGGGGGGGGGAGAAATCTTCCAGAGGTCAAGTGGTTGATATCTAACTCTCATTAATATTTTAGCATTGTCTATTTTAGTCCCTTTGTAGCTTATCTGTGGTTAAATGACATTGATTGGTTAATGTGTGTCTTTGCATTTTGTTTTTTTTTGTTTGTTTTTTGTAAACCAACATACCTGACCCCACTTTTGCATTCTAACTCAATTTATGTATGTATGCACGTAAGTTAAAATGAGAAAATATTGGCAAGTGTACACTAATAGTACAGGTAAATAGGAAAATTGTTGAACTTCACTGCTTAATGCACATTATATCTCTGATGACATGAACAGACGTGATAAAAAGTATAATTATAAAATTATGTAACTGATGTATTATTGCTATATTACACTTTAGAACTAAATTCTGTTGGTAAATTCAGTTAGAGAAACATACTTACGCACATGAATAATGCTGCAGATATTCTTCATTATAATTTGAAAGAGAAGTTTCTTTAAAAACTGCTTGTTTGTTTACAATGATTTGAAAGAAGAACATGATTATTTCAAATATAATGATCATATCATGTATTTTGTGGTATGTATACTGTTATGCTCCTTGCTGGAAACCTATATACTGTATATCTGGATTTATCCACTAGTCATCTAGATCAGTAAACTGTCCTTAAAATGACATTAAATAAATTACAATACAATTTAGATTAATGTATGTATACTGTAATATATGTCACATTAGCAATAAGGATGAGCTTCGAGTTCGAGTCGAACTCATGTTTGACTCGAACATTGGCTGTTCGCAACTTCGCCGAACAGCGAACAATTTGGGGTGTTTGCGGCAAACTCGAATGCCACGGAACACCCTTTAAAAGTCTATGGGAGAAATCAAAAGTGCTAATTTTAAAGGCTTATATGCATGGTATTGTCATAAAAAGTGTTTGGGGACCTGGGTCCTGCCCCAGGGGACATAGATCAATGCAAAAAAAGTTTTAAAAACGGACGTTTTTTCGGGAGCAGTGATTTTAATAATGCTTAAAGTGAAACAATAAAAGTGTAATATCCCTTTAAATTTCGTAGCTGGGGGGCGTCTATAGTATGCCTGTAAAGGGGCACATGTATCCCATGTTTAGAACAGTCTGACAGCAAAATGACATTTCAAAGGAAAAAAAGTCATTTAAAACTACTCGCGGCTTTTAATGCATTGCCGGTCCGACAATACACATAGAAGTTCATTGATAAAAACGGCATGGGAATTCCCCACAGGGGAACCCCGAACCAAAATTTAAAAAAAAATGACATGGGGGTCCCCCTAAATTCCATACCAGGCCCTTCAGGTCTGGTATGGATATTAAGGGGAACCCCGGCCAAAATTTAAAATAAAAACGGCGTGGGGTCCTCCCAAAAATCCATACCTGACCCTTATCCGAGCATGCAACCTGGCAGGCCGCAGGAAAAGAGGGGGGATGAGAGAGTGCCCCCCCTCCTGAACCGTACCAGGCCACATGCCCTCAACATTGGGAGGGTGCTTTGGGGTAGCCCCCCAAAACACTTTGTCCCCATGTTGATGAGGACAAGGGCCTCATCCCCACAACCCTGGCCAGTGGTTGTGGGGGTCTGCGGGCGGGCGGCTTATCAGAATCTGGAAGCCCCCTTTAACAAGGGGACCCCCAGATCCCGGCCCTCCCCCCTGTGTGAAATGGTAAGGGAGTACAAAAGTACCCCTACCATTTCAAAAGTGTCAAAAATGTTTAAAATGACAAGAGACAGTTTTTGACAATTCCTTTATTTAAATGCTTCTTCTTTTTTCTTTCTTCTGTCTTTCTTCATCTTCTTCTTCTTCTTCTGGCTCTTCTGGTTCTTCCTCTGGTGTTCTCGTCCAGCATCTCCTCCGCGGCATCTTCTTCCCTTCTTCTCCTCGGACAGGTCCGCATCCATGGCATGGAGGGAGGCTCCCGCTCTTCTCTTCGTCTTCTTCTCTTCTTCATCTTCTTCTCTTCTTCATCTTCTTCTCTATGGCATGGAGGGAGGCTTCCGCTTTGTGACGCTTCTCCTCTTCTGACGGTTCTTAAATAATGGGGGGCTGGACCACCCGGTGACCCTGCCTCCTCTGACGCACGGGACATGACGGGACTTCCCTGTGGCATTCCCCGTGATGTCACAGGGAAGTCCTGTCAAGTCACCGTGCATCAGAGGGGGGCGGGGTCACTGGGTGGCCCTGCCCCCTGTTATTTAAGAACCGTCAGAAGAGGAGAAGCGTCACACAGCGGGAGCCTCCCTCCATGCCATGGATGCGGAGCGGCCCGGAGAAGAAGATGAAGAAGAGAAGAAGATGCAGAGAAGAGCGGGAGCCTCCCTCCATGCCATGGATGCGGAGCGGCCTGAGGAGAAGAAGGGAATAAGACGCCGTGGAGGAGATGCTGGATGAGAACACTGGAGGAAGAACCAGAAGAAGAAGAAGATGGAGGAAGAAACCAAAGGAAGATAGAAGATAGAAGATAGAAGAAAGAAGAAGCATTTAAATAAAGGAATTGTCAAAAACTGTCTCTTGTCATTTTCAACATTTTTGACACTTTTTTAGTGAAATGGTAGGGGTACTTTTGTACCCCCTTACCATTTCACACAGGGGGGAGGGCCAGGATCTGGGGGTCCCCTTGTTAAAGGGGGCTTCCAGATTCCGATAAGCCCCCGCCCGCAGACCCCCACAACCACCGGCCAGGGTTGTGGGGATGAGGCCCTTGTCCTCATCAACATGGGGACAAGGTGTTTTGGGGGGGCTACCCGAAAGCACCCTCCCAATGTTGAGGGCATGTGGCCTGGTACGGTTCAGGAGGGGGGGCGCTCTCCCGTCCCCCCCTCTTTTCCTGCAGCCTGCCAGGTTGCGTGCTCAGATAAGGGTCTGGTATGGATCTTTGGGGGGACCCCACGCCGTTTTTTTTTTAAGTTTGGCCGGGGTTCCCCTTAATATCCATACCAGACCTGAAGGGCCTGGTATGGAATTTAGGGGGACCCCCATGTCATTTTTTTTAAATTTTGGTTCGGGGTTCCCCTGTGGGGAATTCCCAAGCCGTTTTTATCAATGAACTTCTATGTGTATTGTCGGACCGGCAATGCATTAATAGCCACGAGTAGTTTTAAATGACTTTTTTCCTTTGAAATGTCATTTTGCTGTCAGACTGTTCTAAACACGGGAAACATGCTCCCCTTTACAGGCATACTATAGACACCCCCCAAATTTAAAGGGATATTACACTTTTATTGTTTCACTTTAAGCATTATTAAAATCACTGCTCCCGAAAAAACGTCCGTTTTTAAAACTTTTTTTTGCATTGATACATGTCCCCTGGGGCAGGACCCAGGTCCCCAAACACTTTTTATGACAATAACTTGCATATAAGCCTTTAAAATTAGCACTTTTGATTATTCATGTTCATGTCCCATAGACTTTAACGGTTTTCGCGTGTTCAAACTAACTTTTTTCCTGTTCGCATGTTCTGGTGCGAACCGAACAGGGGGGGTGTTTGGCTCATCCCTAATTAGCAACAACAATGCATAGCCCAGTTTAAAATACCCTGTTGCAAGACAAACAAAAGTAAAACATACTGGTTATGTACTTCAAATAGTTATTAATCACTAACAATACATTATCTTGAATGTGAAGTCATATTTTACTACATGCTCATACAATATGTTGATGTATTGTACAACATAAAGTTGTTTTGCAATTCATATCGATTGGCCTAATGACTGCATTGTTAACATGCAGAATATTGCCCCACTCCTAAAAGAGTATTAAAATGTGTATTCATTTTTAATGTGACAACCTGTGAGGTGGCTTTGTTCTGAGTTATTCCTGGACTTATTTAAGTATGTTAACATTCCAAAACAGCAATGATAAAACACAAAAGAATGTATCTTTAAATGTGTGTGTGTTGCTTAAATACAGTACATTTTTGTTTGATTGTTGTACGTGTTTTGTAGATAGAAATTTCAATTTAAAAGCTTTAATGCAAGGATAAGGCTTCTTGTTTTACCCAGTGACTGCATTTTTTAAATCTATTTGAGCAGAAAATAACTGTAACTTTTCAAAAATGAATATCCTTATCTTGGTGTTTTGCTACATTAAATAAGCCTATAATGTGGTATTGTGAAAATTAATGTTCTACCTTTTGTAAGACATTGAAATGAATCATTAAAATTTTCTTACAAACTAATGGTTGAATAGTTGAATATCTATCACTGTTACATGATAAAATTCAAACTAGGATCATTAAATGGGGAAATGGTGCTGGATTTTTCAAGGGAATCCGAGTGCTCAGGTAAAATGTGGTGGCATCACAACTAATAAACTGCCTGCTCTAAGATGGTACTGATCTATCCCGTAGAAGTGATTCAGGACCAGCAACAAGAAGTCTGAAAATTTCTGACAAATACATCAGTTAAAGTGGAACTAAACTCAATGATTTTTTATTTGTAATTGTTTATTTATTAAGTTTTTCACGGAATTACAGGAAAGGAAAAACAGAAAGCAGACTTTGAGAATCACAATCAGCAAAATTGAAATAAGTTGTATACATAGGATATAAAATCGTACATACAATAATACATATATGAAAGCATTATAGAACTTCAAAACGGTTCAGGAGGGGGAAGGGAAGGGGGGGGGGCAAGAGAGCAGGCGTAACAAACAGGCATCAAAATATCACACAAACAAGAATTGTTACTCTCCGGATCAACTATCAGTAAGGTTCCAAGAGTACCCAAACTGAGAAACCAAGGCGCTCAGGAAGCTTAACTAAAGGAAAGGGGGGGGGGGGAGACATCATGGAAATATGATATAAAGAGTTAGGAAGTCTGAGAAAACAAGGTTGGCAAAGTAACATGGAAGGAAGCTGATCATATAGAATGTAATAGTATGGCACCAGGATTAAGCTCAGAATGATCCCATAAATAAACTAAACCCAATTATTTTAAACAGAACTAAACTGATTGCTTTAACTGTTTTTCAAAACAGTTACATTCAAGGCATGCTGTAAATAATAAGTATCAAATTTGTTTGGGCTCTCATCTAAACTAAATTGTCAAACCAACAAATGACTGGTGCCATAACCAATCTCATATACAACACTATGACAATTGTAGATCAAACAGAGGCCAGGGTGGTAGCTTCCTTGGAATATGAGGAATTTAGTTCCGCTTTAGGTGAACCCAGTTACTTTGCTCATGGTTAATACTTGCTAAGTTCTGTGTAAGATTACCAACTTGAAGCCAAATGCCCCATGAGTTTGTAATTCCTAAATGCTTAACGTTTAACTAAAGACATAAGACAAAAATGAATTTTGGCTAAAGCCACATCCGAAATGGGAAGTACAAAAAGATACGAAACCAGTAAAGCCAGAACCCGTCTACATAGCCAGACTTTAAGGGCTCAGCATGGGAGACACAACATATGTACAGAAAATATATACATCTTTATTTTATATTTTAAAGACAAATTCATAAAAACAGAAGCATATAAGAATATAAATGATCCGAAAGGTACTGTTGCAAACAGACTTTACTACAGTACCAGAAAACTGTAAACAAGTCAATAAATGTAGATATTACATAACAGCAATGTGGAGACTGTGAGTTTCCGGTAGCCAATCTGCCAGGTCAACGTTTTGCCAATAAAACGGCTTTTTCAGGACCCACTATGGCAGTGGTTCTCAACCCACTAGTGCCGTGACCCCTTGATAAAATTTCCCAAGTTGTGGGGATCCCTAACAGAAAAAATATTTTCGTAGCATGGGTTGTCAGCACCCAAGGCAAGGCAAGTCATTTGTGCCTCTAACCCACGGACATTTAGCGCTCCCTTAGTCCCTTCCACTTGTACAGTATTAAAACCCCTTATGGTACATTTTAGGATGTACCACTTTCTCTTTGTTCTCCTTTCTTTCCCTTTTATCTCTCTCTATTCTAATTTCTTGTTTATTTTCCCCATCCCTCTCTCAAGCCGTCTTTTTCTTATTCTTTCTCTCCCTTTTTCTTTGTTCCTCCCCCTCTTTTCCTCTCCCTTCCATGTATTCTCTATTTTTATTCCTTCTCTTACGCCTTAGGGGGTGGAGGGAATGGGATGCTTGGCAGTGCTGGCAGGAGTTGGGATGAGTGGCAGTGTGGGGGTGAGGTCTGATCAGCCAACTTAGGTGCTCTTGATCAAGGTCATCTGCTGATCTGAGAACTGTAGTGGGGACTTTTAATGGCAACTCTAATCACAGGTAGGGTTACTCACTGTGTCTCCGGCTTCACTGTGTCTCCAGCTCTGTGGTGTCTCGCAGCAGTGACACCTATGCTGAAATCAGGAGATAGGGTCTCCTCCAGGCCCTACCACGTCACATTCCTCACCAGTCAGATGACCTCTAGTCTCTGCCCCCCACCCGTGCCGTGAACTGAATGAGCGGCTGGGAAATGGCTGAGTGGGCGGCCGCGGGCTCCAGGAATGGCTCAGCTGGGCTTCCACAGGCTCCAGGGACAGCCCTGCTGGGCAGCCGCAAAAAGGCTGGGAGAGTGGTGCGGGCTTCAGGAACAGCCCAGGATTTGGTGACCCCTGGTAAATCGTCAGCCGACCCCCGAGGGGGTCCCGACCCCTAGGTTGAGAACCACTGCACTATGGCAAAATAGAGCAACACTACATTTGTAATATAAAAAGACACAAAAAGAAAATATAAGCATCACACAATTTCTTGTCAAAAGAAGTTTATTGAGTATACAACGTTATAAAGATACATAAAGTAAGTTTACAAGGATCTATAAAGTAAGCTCATTGTTTTACAGTAGGATTTATATAGGTAAATATCATGAAATTTCAAATATTAAACATTGGGTTCACGTAAACCTAAATTAAAGATATATATCATTTCCTTAGTTACTTTTGTAGGTATTTAAATGATTTATACCTACTATACATATTGTTTACAAGTAGAGTGTATATAGGTCAAATAAATTCTGATAATGAGCTTTAATCGTAAGGTGGAGAAAAGGAAAGAGAAAGAAGAAAAAGGGTTGAAAGGTAGAGGTATGGTCCACAAGGTTGTCCCGCTCGTCAGTTTATTATTCTTTTTAGTTCTCTTTGAAGCCTTAGAATGGGTGTCTCTGTAAGTCATTTAATCTGTTACCATGGCAACAGGACAGAGTCATTGAAGTTTGACAGGAACTGTTGTTTTATCCAAGGATGCCAAAGTTTTTCAAATTTTGGAATTTGGTTTTGATCGATGGCTACCATCTTAGCATGGGACATTGTATTATTCATTCTGTGAATTGTTTCTGCTAGTACCAATGTAGGAGATTTCCATGCCTTGGCCACTGTTTGTTTTGCAGCCGTTATTAGTTGGATCATAAGTTTGAATTGAGAGAGTGTTAACCATTCCGGTTTTAGATTAAGTAAAGTTAAATATGGATCTGGTTGTAATATTTTTTTAAATATTTTAGATGCAATCACGAAGACTTCCTTCCAGAAGGTTTGGATTACTGGGCACGTCCACCATATGTGTAAATATGTGCCTATTTCTGGGCATCCTCGAAAACAAAGAGCTGAGGTATTAAGTGAATATTTTGCCACTCTAGCGGGTACAAGGTACCAGCGAGTTAGGACTTTATAATTTGTCTCCAGTGCTAAGATGTTGGGTGAAGATGACTTAGATGTGAGCCATATGTTAGACCAGTCCGTGTCTTCTAAAGTTCGTCCCAGGTCCTCCTCCCACCTCTGAACGTAAGAGGGTCTATTAAGATTTGCTACTCCATATAATTGATTATAAAGTGATGAAATTGTACCTTTAGCAAATGGATCTTTTGTACAGATTGATTCAAAAATGGATAATTGGGATAATGGTGTATCCCCTTTAGGAATGGTGTATAGAAATTTTTGATTTGGAGATATCTAAATATCTCAGAGTTTGGTAGATCATATTTTTCTCTAAGCGATGGGAATGAAAGGAATGATTTAGATGCTATGAAGTCATTTAGTGTCTGAATGCCTGATGTTGTCCAAGCTTTAAAAGAATTTGGGTAGATCCATGCCGGATAAAAGGCCGGATTTCTGATAAAAGAAAGGAGAGGATTGTGTGGAGATTGTAACTGATATTTGGTTTTTAGTTTATCCCAGAGAGATAAGAAGTGTTTAGTTATGGGATTATGAATTTTAAAGCGGTCTTTAGGATCAAGCCATAATAAATTTGATATTAATAGAGGGTCATTTTCTGAAGCCTCTATAAATACCCATAATGGGATTTCCTGTTTTGCATGGTATTTGGACAGACTGGCCAAATGTGCTGCTCTGTAGTAGTTAGTAAAATTAGGGTATCCCAGGCCTCCTTTATTTTTGGGAAGATGTAGTGTGTGTATAGGTATACGTGGTTTAGAAGAGCCCCATATAAACGAAGTTGCTCTTTTTTGTACTATTCTCAAAAAATAGGAAGGAATTGGAATAGGGAGGACTCTGAATAGATAAAGCAATTTGGGTAGAATAGTCATTTTGATTGCATTAATCTTCCCTATCCAGGATAAAGGAAGTTGCGACCATTGTTTTATTAGTTTTGTGATCTGTCTTAATACAGGAGGATAATTGGTTGAGAATAAGTCAGAATGAGATGCTGTTAAATGAGTTCCAAGATATGGGATTGATTTTTCTGCCCATGTGAATGGGAGTGCAGCCCTAGCCGGGATCAATTCCATGTTTGTGAGTGAAATATTAAGCACTAGGCATTTCTTAGGATTAACCATAAGGCCGGATAGGGCTGCAAATCCATCAAGAGCTGGTATTAAATTAGGACCAGAGACCTGTGGTGATGATAGAAAAAGTAATATATCGTCTGCAAATATACATAATTTGTGTGTAATACCTCCTACTTCAATGCCAGTTATAGTTTGGTTTGTTCTGATGTATTGGGCCATGGGTTTGAGTATAAGGGCAAATAATAAGGGAGATAATGGGCAACCCTGTCGGGTACCTCTTTCGATATTAAAGGCTTCAGATTTGTATCCAGCATATTTTATATAGGCTTTGGGTTTATTATATAATGCTTTGATCCATGTTAAAAAGTGGGGTCCAAAACCCCATTTTTGTAATGAATATTGCATATATTGCCAGGATACTGTGTCAAATGCCCTCTTAATATCGAGAGATAGAAAACATAAAGGGATTTTCCGTTTTTTAGCAATATGTGCCAATAACACTGCCCTGCGTATATTATCGCCTGCCTGTCTATTTGGCATGAAGCCTACTTGATCTCTATGTATTAATTTTCCTATAATGCTATTGAGGCGTTTTGCTATTATTTTTGCTAATAATTTAATATCAAGGTTTAACAGAGAGATAGGCCGATAATTCACACAGGAAGTATCATCAGAAAGGGGTTTTGGGATCATACAAACAATTGCCATTAGTGTTTCTTGCCGAAAAGAATGTCCATCTAGAAGTTTGTTAAAAGTTTCAGTGAGAATGGGAGAGAGTATTTCTGAGAATGTTTTATAGTATAAAGCCGAGTAGCTATCTGGGCCTGGTCTTTTGTTAAGTTTTAGGTCTTTTATGGCGTTAGCAACTTCATCTATAGTTATAGGCTCATCCAAAATGCTTTTTTGATTCTGAGATAACTCAGGTAAGGTTATTTTTGAGAAGAAGGATTCAGCCTCTGTAGGATTAAATTCATTGTTTGTCTTGTATAAAGTTGCGAGATGTGAGTGAAATTTATGGACTATTTTAACTGGATTACAAGTGTAAACATTTTTTGATAATTTCAAACGTATTGGTTTGAAAGATTTGTGAGTTGAATTTAATGCCCGAGCCAAATATGTACCTGGTTTGTTTGTATTCATGTAGAAATTGTGTTTGGAGCGTTTGAGGGATTTATCAACTGACTCAGTGAGAAATAGATCGTATTCCAATCTAGATTTTTCCAGATGAGATTTTGTACTCTGAGATGGATTATCTTGAAATGATATGTAGGCTGCATTAAAATTGAGTTCTAGTTTTTTTGCTAGATTTTTGCGTTCCCGTTTAAATAGCGCCATTTGTCTTTGTATTGTACCACGCAAGACAGGCTTATGAGCTTCCCACAGTGTTATTGGGGAGATGTCTGTTGTATTATTAATTGATATGTATTCCTTTAAAGCTTGTTCAATGGCCATCTGATGTAGTGGGTGTTTGAGCATTATGTCCGGTAAGTACCACGTTGGGTCATGCGCTTTTGGTATGGCTGAGGCTATAGTAGTGTATACTGCATTATGGTCAGACCACGGAATCGGAATTATATCTGATGCAATAATTTCTGGTATCATTCCTATTGTTAGAAAAATATGATCTATTCTGGTGAAGGTTTGATGAGGGTGTGAGAAATAAGTGAATTTCTTTTTCATTGGGTTACTTTCTCTCCACGAATCTACCAAATTGTATTTGGAAAGAAGTTGAGAAAAAGGTAATCTAGAGGTTATTTTGGATGGTGTAAAAGGTGATTTATCTAGAAATGGGAGGAGGACCTGGTTCGAATCCCCACACATTATCACTGTTCCTATTTTGTGTGTATTAATCACTTGTAATATATGTGAGAGGAATGGTGTAGGTTGTTTGTTAGGAGCGTAGTAGGAAATCACCGTGATTGCTGTATCCATTATATAACCCATGAGTATCAGGTATCTACCTTCTGGGTCTTTAATTTCTGATGATAAGGTGAATGGTGTGGATCGGTGAAATGCAATTAGAGTTCCCCTTTGCTTGGTACAGGCAGAAGCCGTGTAAATTTGTTGATAAAAAGGAGAAATATATTTTGGAGTAGAATCTTTGGTGAAGTGTGTTTCTTGGAGGCATACTATGTGAGCCTTCTTGTTATGGAAAGTACGGAAGGCTTTGGTCCTTTTTTGAGGGACATTTATTCCCTGAACATTCAGGGAAAGTATATTTAGTGGTGCCATGGCAATAGATCAAATAGTTTTGACTTACTTTTTGTTATGCAGAGCTGACTGCGCAGATCAACCTGTGTGGACTGAAGAGATGAATAGATAGAAAAGAAACCAGTGAATTCTGGAGTAAAGAGTAAACAAAAAACATATGAGATTAGATGATACATTGTATAAATTATTTTTTGCAAGTAATCACAATTTACCCGTGAAAGAGAATAAATATCTCTCTCAGGGGAATAAGTGCCTTCGTCACACTCCCACATAATATGGTTGGGAGAATGAGGAGGGCTAATGGGGGTACACGGATCTTCCGCTTACAGGAGAGAAGTGCTATGTCAAAAGACATCAAAATGATGTTTCATTAATTGGAGTGCAGAATATAGTTTTTGTTGAAATTATTTATTCCAGGGTGGTTGTATATGGTTAGTCTTGCCCTAGGCTAAATAATTCAGTTAGAAAGGTACTGTTAATAACTTTGGTATTGATGAAGATAGTTTGAATTATTTTGGGATTTTAACCCTTTTAGAGTAAACAATTACATATTTTATTCATATGTAACTGTTTAGATATGTTAACTCATAAAATTGAGGTTGTATTGCTTCAGATTAGAATAAACAAAAACATAATTCTAGGAACTAGTTAGGTAATAATATATTTGTTTTAAGAAAAGAAAGAAAAAGCTTCCATTACTTCTGGATTATTGAACATATTTGTCCTAAAAAGTAATAAATCTATTGTTATTACCTGATAATATATAACTGAACAAGAATTTCCTTATTTCACTTATATATTCTAAGGCTATATGAATCAGAAGTAATAAGAAATATAACTGGAATGTAACATGATCCCACACAGTGTGTGACTATCAGAATGCAGTTACATTCAGTTATAAATACAGGTTTTTTATAGAGAACCATCTCTTAGTATAATAAATGAAGAGATATCAGGAATTAGGATGTCAGTCCATTGAATCTTCTTGGTCCATGGATGATGTGGCATAACGGCCTCTTTTGTGAGAATGATGATTCCCATTTTGTTCTGGAATTTTCTGGGTGCTGCCTGAAGGTGAAGATGATGCCATTCTTCTGCGTGTGGGAGTGTTGCTGCTTGTGGGTTCTGTCAGATTTAATTTTAAAAGGGTTTGTTGTAGTTCATCTGCTGATCTGCTTCTGTAAATTGTACCTTGGTGGTTAAATCTGACTGAAAAGGGGAAGCCCCATTGATACATAATGTTGTGGCGTTGCAGTTCCATTTGTTGGGGTTTCATGGATCGTCTTTTAGTAATAGTAAGTTGGGATAGGTCAGCAAAAATTTGATAATTGTGTCCTTGAAAATTAAGTTCCTTTTTTTCTCTTGCAGCAATTAGTATTTGTTCTTTCGTTCTGTAATAATGAAATTTTGTGATTATATCACGTGGGGGTCCATCTTTCTTTTTGGCTGTGAGGGCTCTGTGTACTCTGTCCAGTTCTAAACGTTCAATAGGGATATCTGGCTTTAGTTCTTGTAATAGAGCAGTAATAGTAGATTGCAGGTCTGTCACAGTTTCAGGTATTCCCCTTATGCGCAAGTTTGAACGTCTGGCTCTATTTTCGTAATCTTCGAGCTTAGTTTGAAGTATTAAATTCTCTTTTTTTAATTGTTCCAATTCTGTTATATTTTCTTGGGTTGTAATTTCAATTTCATCCATTTTTATTTCTAAGGCTGCGCTGCGGTTTCCCAGCTCTCTTATTTCTTTGGTTAGGCTTTTTGTTATTTGGTCTGAGGTTTGTTTTAAAGCCTTATGAAGCATCTTTTCAAATTGTAATAATATTACTGGGGATACTGAGGAGGCTTGTGGAGAAGTTTGTGAGAGGATTTGTTCTGTATCTGACTCAAATGGAGAGTCTTGCTGTGACATTTTCTGTCTGTGAGAGCGCCCTGATGCTGTATCTTGTGAGGTGACTGGAGCTGCTTCAGCTGCAGTGAGTGCCTGTGAGCTCTTTGTGAGGTGATTTTTTTTTCTGCCACGGTTTCCTCCCAGTACCATATGTCCTTCCCAAACTTTCACAGTTTGTTCCCTGGGGCAAAAAGGTTCAAATGGATACCTTTTGAGCCTGCAGGCTCCGCTTTGTCCTTCTCTTCTCTCCTCAGCGGTGTGGAGCTCTAACAATGCATGTCTGCTCCGCTAGGCTCCGCCTCCTGCCCTCAGCATCACACAATTTCAATACTGAGTCTATATTATTTAGTTACTTGTTACACAAGTTATATAAAGATGAAATGATCACATTCCTGTGATGGATCATAAAGCGTCCAAGGAGTACGGTCTAGGGGTGGGCATAGGGGTAACAGGACCCACATGGTGGGATCTGCCATGAACAGGGGTGCAACTTAGGGACCTAAAGAAAAATAATGCCCTAAATATATATATATATATATATATATATATATATATATATACACATATACAGTATCTCACAAAAGTGAGTACACCCCTCACGTTTTTGTAAATATTTTAATATATCTTTTCATGTGAAAACACTGACGAAATTGCACTTTGCTACAATGTAAAGTAGTAAGTGTACAGCTTGTATAACTGTAAATGTGCTGTCCCCTCAAACTAACTCAACACACAGCCATTAATGTCTAAACCACTGGCAACAAAAGTGAGTACACCCCTAAGTGAAAATGTCCAAATTGGGCCCAAAGTGTCAATATTTTGTGTGGTCACCATTATTTTCCAGCGCTGCCTTAACCCTCTTGGGCATGGAGTTCACCAGAGATTCACAGGTTGCCACTGGAGTCCTCTTCCACTCCTCAATGATGACATCACAGAGCTAGTGGATGTTAGAGACCTTGTGCTTCTCCACCTTCCATTTGAGGATGCCTCACAGATGCTCAATAGGGTTTAGGTCTGGAGACATGCTTGGCCAGTCCATCACCTTTACCCTCAGCTTCTTAGCAAGGCAGTGGTCATCTTGGAGGTGTGTTTGGGGACGTTATCATGTTGGAATACTGTCCTGTGGCCCAGTCTCCGAAGGGAGGGGATCATGCTCTGCTTCAGTATGTTACAGTACATGTTGGCATTCATGGCTCCCTCAATGAACTGTAGCTCCCCAGTGCCGGCAGCACTCATGCAGCCCCAGACCATGACGCTCCCACCACCATGCTTGACTGTAGGCAAGACACAATTATCTTTGTACTCCTCCCCTGGTTGCCACCGCAAACTCTTGACACCATCTGAACCAAATAAGTTTATCTTGGTCTCATCAGATCACAGGACATGGTTCCAGTAATCCATGTCCTTAGTCTGCTTGTCTTCGGCAAAACTGTTTGCAGGCTTTCTTTTGCATCATCTTTAGAAGTGGCTTCCTTCTGGGACGACAGCCATACAGACCAATTCGATGCAGCGTGCAGTGTATGGTCTGAGCACTGTCAGGCTGACTCCCCACCCCTTCAACCTCTGCAGCAATGCTGGCAGCACTCATACGTCTATTTCCCAAAGACAACCTCTGGATATGACGCTAAGCATGTGCACTCAACTTCTTTGGTCGACCATGGCGAGGCCTGTTCTGAGTGGAACCTGTCCTGTTAAACCGCTGTATAGTCTTGGCCAGCGTGCTGCAGCTCTGTTTCAGGGTCTTGGCAATCTTCTTATAGCCTAGGCCATCTTTATGTAGAGCAACAATTCTTTTTTTCAGATCCTCAGGGAGTTCATGAGGTGCCATGTTGAACTTCCAGTGACCATTATGAGAGAGTGTGAGCGATAACTCCAAATTTAACACATCTGCTCCGTATTCACACCTGAGAGCTTGTAACACTAACGAGTCACATGACACTGGGGAGGAAAAATGGCTAATTGGGCCCAATTTGGACATTTTCACTTGGGGGGGACTCACTTTTGTTGCCAGTGGTTTAGACATTAATGGATGTGTGTTGAGTTATTTTGAGGGCAGAGCAAATTTACACTGTTATACAAGCTGTACCCTCACTACTTTACATTGTAGAAAAGTGTAATTTCTGCAGTGTTGTCACATGAAAACATATAATGAAATATTTACAAAAATGTGAGGTGTGTACTCACTTTTGTGAAATGCTGTATATATATATATATATATATATATATATATATATACACAGTATCTTACAAAAGTGAGTACACCCCTCACATTTTTGTAAATATTTTATTGTATCTTTTCATGTGACAACACTGAAGAAATGACACATAGCTACCATGTAAAGTAGTAAGTGTACAGCTTGTATAACAGTGTAAATCTACTGTTCACTCAAAATGACTCTTAGCCATTATTGTCTAAAGTGCTGGCAACAAAAGTGAGTACACCCCTAAGTGAAAATGTCCAAATTGCACCCAAAGAGTCAATAGTTTGTGTGGCCACCATTATTTTCCAGCACTTTTTTAACCCTCTTGGGCATGTGTTTGGGGTCGTTATCATGTTGGAATACTGACCTGCGGCCCAGTCTCCGAAGAAAGGGGATCATGCTCTGCTTCAGTATGTCACAGTACATGTTGGCATTCATGGTTCCCTCAATGAACTGTAGATCCCCAGTGCATGTCCTTAGTTTGCTTGTCTTCAGCAAACTGTTTGCAGGCTTTCTTGTGCATCATCTTTAGAAGAGGCTTCCTTCTGGGACGACAGCCATGCAGACCAATTTGATGCAGTGCGCAGCATATGGTCTGAGCACTGACAGGCTAACCTCCCACCCCTTCAACCTCTGCAGCCATGCTGGCAGCACTCATACATCTATTTCCCAAAGACAACCTCTGGATATGGCGCTAAGCACATGCACTCAACTTCTTTGGTCGACCATGGCGAGGCCTGTTCTGAGTGGAACCTGTCCTGTTAAACCACTGTATGGTCTTGGCCACCGTGCTGCAGCTCAGTTTCAGGGTCTTCTTATAGCCTAGGTCATCTTTATGTAGAGCAACAATTCTTTTTTTCAGATCCTCAGAGAGTTCCTTACCATGAGGTGCCATGTTGAACTTCCAGTGACCAGTATGAGAGAGTGAGAACGATAACACCAAATTTAACACACCTGCTCCCCATTCACACCTGAGACCTTGTAACAGTAACATGTCACATGACACCAGGGAGGGAAAATAGCTAATTGGGCCCAATTTGGACATTTTCGCTTAGGGGTGTACTCACTTTTGTTGCCAGCGGTTTAGACATTAATGGCTGTGTGCTGAGTTATTTTGAGGAGACAGCAAATCTACACTGTTATACAAGCTGTACACTCACTAATTTACATTGTAGCAAAGTGTCATTTCTTCAGTGTTGTCATATGAAAAGATATAATAAAATATTTACAAAAATGTGAGGGGTGTATTTACTTTTGTGAGATACTGTAGGTAAACTGGTACTGCTGTATAAATAAAAGGCTTACTAGATAGTAGTGAAAAGTTGTTCAGCCTCCAACAATTGAATTATGTCGTCTTCATAAAATCTATAGTCAAAACAAGTATAGACACATAGTAGAAAACAGAAGGTGGAGCAAAATACTGGAACAAACCCCTGCTCCAACCCCCCATTCTATAGTAAACATTTTACCTTAATTATCACCAGTGTAGAATGAGGTGAAGCAGGCCAGGATATAAAGATCAAATGGTCTCAGTATTTCTTACGCCTACAGGATAGTGCCCATGATCTATGAAGGAGATATATATGGCTTACTAGGACAATTGTAACCAGCATATCAATTGGGGATAGGAAAAAGAGCCCAGAGAATGGCATAGCTTACCAGTAGGACATGTCCCTCATGCACATGCACCGCCCGCCAGGCCAATTAAACACCAAACAGCGGCATGCCCTTTTGTGCCCCCATGGTGCGCGGCCATGACCATCAGTCATGGCCGAATGACATCACTACTTTTCACTACTATCAAGTAAGCCTTTTATTTATACAGCATATATCAGTAAACCTTTTACTGTACATATTTAGGGCATTATTATTCTTTAGGTTTCTATGTTACACCCCTGTTTGTGGCGGATCCCACTGTATGGCAGTGGTTCTTGTTGCCCCTATGCCCACCCCCAAACTGTACTCCTTGGACGCTTTATGATCCATCACAGGTAACCAAGTAACTCATTAATATAAACTCTGTATTGAAATTTTGTAATACTAATATTTTCTTTTTGTGTCTTTTTATACTACATATGTAGTGTTGCTCTACTTTGCCATAGTGGGTCCTGAGGAAGCCTTTTTTTTGGCAAAACATTGACCTGGCAGATTGGCTACCGGAAACTCACAGTCTCCATATTGCTGTTATGTAATGTCTATAATATCTATATTGTTTTGAGTTTTCCGGTACCACAGTAGAGGCTGTTTGCAACAATACCTTAAGGATCATTTATAGGCTTATATGCCATTGTTTTTATGAATTTGTCTTTTAAATATGTATAATAAATATTATATATTTTCTATACATATGTTGTTTCTCCCATGCTGAGCCCTTAACCACTTCAATACCAGGCACTTATGCACCTTCCTGCCCAGACCAATTTTTAGCTTTCAGCGCTTTCACAATTTAAAGGACAATTACTCAGTCATGCTACATTGTATCCAAACAAAATTTTTATCATTTTCTTCTCACAAATAGAGCTTTCTTCTTTTTTTTTATACAAACTGGTCATATTAACAGGTTATTTCTCTCACACAGCATATGCATAATTGCAACTACACCCCAAAATACATTCTGCTACTGCTCCAGAGTATGGTGATACCACATGCGTGAGACTTTTACACAGCCTGGCCACAGAGAGAGGCCCAACACTGAAGTAGCACCTTCAGGTGTTCTACAAGCATACATTGCACATATCCTTTCTCAACCACCTATTACACTTTTGAAGGCCCTGGAGCACCAGGACAATGGAATTGTCCACAAAATGACCCCATTTTGGAAATCACACACCCCAACGTATAATGTATGAGGCATAATGAGTCTTTTGAACGGTTTATTTTTTTCCAGAAGTTTTTGGAAAATGTGGGAAAAAAATTAAAACGCATTTTTTTTTTACACAAACTTGTCCATTTATAAAATATTTCTAACACATAGCATGTACATAGCAAAAATGACACCCCAAAATACATTCTGCTACTCCTCTTGAGTATGGTGATACCAAATGTTTGAGACTTTTACACAGCCTGGCCACATACAGAGGCCCAACATCCAAGTAGCACCTCCAGGCATTCTAGCAGCATTAATTACACATATCATTTTCTAACTACCGATCACATTTTTGAAGACCCTTCATATTTCTAACACATAGCAGGTACATACCAAATAACAAAAGATTACCTGTGGTTTTAGAAGTGCAGTGGTCCACAGAGGAGAGCATCGGTACAGGCAGCAGGCAGGAATGAGGTCAGCGGCAGCAAAAGCAATCATCCAGGCAGCAGGCAGGAATACTGTCCATAGTTCGTACAGGCAGAGATACTGTCAGCACAGCCAGAGCACAGCCAAAGCACAGGTCCAGGTAGCAGGCAGAGATGTCCTGGCAGAAATACTGTCCAAAGTCAGTAGAGGCAGCAGGCAGATATATGGTCAACACAGCCAAAGTATTGGTCCAAGCAGCAGGAATAAACATGGTCCATAATGTCATGGGTCATTACAGGCAGTAATATGGTCAGCACAGCCAAAGTACTGGTCCAGGCAGCAGGAAGGACCATCAAGCTTAGGACCAGGGGGACAGGGGTAGAGGCTTCTCCCACCCAAATCGCCTTAGAGCCTCCGAGCAATCAGACCCTGTTCTGGGAGCACAGAAAATGAAAAACTGGTTTTCTCAACTCAGAACGCTATTCTGAAGCCCTTCACATATGTGAGACCCCTGTGTACTAAAGTAGATGGCCAAAAAATCAGTCCAAGTGGCAGGCAACAACATGGTCAATTAACAAGTCTGTGCATGTGGAAGTCAGAAACATGGTTTCAATCTGCAGGCAGAGGCATCATCGGTAAACAGGCTGAGGTTGGTGCACATGGAAGTCAGAAACGTGGTTTAAATCGGCAAGCAAAGACATCGTCGGTAAACAGGCCAGAGTCAGTTAATTAACATGGTAGCAGGCAAATGGGGAAATGGCAGTCTGTTAATAATAAGGGGAACTAATATTGGATGGATATATGATAATTTTTGAAGCAATCTCCACTGCACAGGCCAAGTTGGGAGGGACATTGAGGACAATAATAGTTGGTATCTCTTCTTACTGCTCCTCTGCTGCATACACGGCATTTTTTTGGCGTCTTCTTCCAGACTCTGTGGGGGGAATGTGATAGGGAAAGTGTTGCTCGTGAAGTCGACTCACGCTATCTGAGCGAATGCTTCCTGGGGCGGGACCTTGTTGGTAAATGAGGGCAGTGACGATATCTCCAATATACTTGAGGTAGGTGATTTGTTGGTTTTGAGCTGTTTTTTGGTAGAAGCCAAACAAATTAAAAAGGGCCATGTGAAACAGGTGAAACGCAACTTTCTTGTACCAATAACGGGACTTTCTGGTTGAATAGGGCTGTAGCATCTGATCGTTTAAATCCACCCCCATGTACATATTGTAGTCGTCGACAGATTCGGGCTTTACAATGGCGCCGCGTCTTCTTTGGATCTCCACCACGGTGTCATTGTGGATGGTACAGAGGATGTGGACATCTTTCTTGTACCTCCACTTCATGGCCAACACCTCCTCGTTCCCCATGAATGCCGATTCTCCGCTTTGCTATTTTTTTGTCAACAGATTTTGTTGGAATCCCTTTCGTTTTGTTTTTTTTAAGTACCGCAGGTCAGGGTTTTTTTACTATAAAGGTAATGAAAAAGGGGCAGGCTGGTATAATAGTTGTCGACATATAAATGGTATCCTTTTTCGAACAGGGGGTATGCCAGCTCCCAGACAATTTTCCCACTGGTTCCAATATATGTGGGGCAATCATGGGGCTGGAGCTGGGAGTCTTTGCCTTCATAGATCCGGAATGTGAAGACGTATCCAGTGGCTCCATCACATAATTTATTTAATTTCAGCCCATACCCGGCTCTCTTGCTTGGTATATACTGCTTAAAGTGCAGTCGGCCAGTGAAATGTATGAGGGACTAGTCCACACACATTTTTTGGTCTGGGATAAAAACGTCTCTAAATTGCTGGGAGAAGGAATTGTTTAGGGGGCGTATCTTGTACAATTTGTTGCGGTTGGGATGATCTCGGGGGGGGGGTCACTGTGAATTGTCATTGAAGTGGAGAAAATGCATAATCATGTCGTATCTTGTCCTGGACATCTTGTGGGAAAAATAAACAAAAGTAATCAAATTGAGAAAAATTCGTAGTGTCGGGCTGCACACCTGGCTGTGCAGTAAAAGGGGGGATGAGAGCGGATCCTGAGTTGGCAGGCAACCATAAGGGGTTTGCCAGGGCATCAGGAAGGTAGGACTGGGGCTGGGTTCTTTGGGTTGGGCGTGTGATTCCAGTACTTGTACTGGGCTCCTCTTCCTGGGATCTGGCGCTGCTGGTGGTGGGCAGATCTCCTGATCTTGGTCCTGATCTTGGTCCTGATCTCATTCTTTTGGGAGGGACAGTTTCTTCCGTGGACTCAGATTCTGATTCACTATCCTCCACTGGTCCTATTCCAAACCAGAATCGGATGATGGGAGCTCCCCGCTGCTCTCATCATCCGACATGGTAAGAATGGCATATGCCTCCTCAGGTGTGTAAATCCTTTGCAACATTATGGTAGAGCTCTTTGGCGGGCCTATGTAATGGTACTGCTGGTGGTACCGATGTGGTATTAGTGGTGGGCCTGTGTGACGGTACCGATGGTGGTACAGGTGGTGGTACAGATGGCGGTATGGGTGGTGATGTTGGTACCGATGGTGGTACGGGTGGTGGTGGCAGTATGAGTGGCGGTACCAATGGTGGGCCTAATGGCGGTACTAGTGGCGGTACCAATGGCGATACTGGTAGCAGGCCTGTGTGGCGGGCCTGTGTGGTGGTATAGATGCTTGGCCTGATGGTGGTACCGATGGCGGTACTAGTGGCGGGCCTGATGGAAGAACTGGCGGTAGTACAGATGGCGGTACTGGTAGCCTGTGTGGCGGTACCAATGGCGGTACTGATGGCAGTGGGTCTGTGACAGATGATTGACAGATGGGCTGATTGATTGACAGATGGGCTAATTGATTGATTGAGAGATGGGTTGATTGATTGACAGATGGGCTGATTGATTGACAGATGGGCCGATTGATTGATTGGCGGGGACGTGTTGTGCACAGTATACAAGAGACAATATACACTGACAGCTCACTTACTGATCTCTGCTCTCTCCTTACACAATCGAGAGCAGAGATCAGATAGTAACTGCTCCTCAGTGTTTACATTTGTGACTGGCTGTGATTGGACACAGCCAGTCACATGGTAAACAGCCAATTTCATTGGCTGTTTACCCTGATCTGGGAAGCGATGTGTCCAAGGGACACACGCCTTCACCAATCCCTGCTCTGCACGCCTCTGGTGGCGCGCACGGAGCACGCCGCCGAGTTTGTTATGATGTGATCGGCTGTGCAATTTTAAAAACCGTGCTAGACTTAATAAAAATTAAGACAAAGGCAGCAGCTCAGTAGTGGGATACACACAAATAATAGATAAATTGGAAAAGAGCTGCGCTCAAAACGTGAATCATAAATGATGAAATCAGTCTATAAATTGATAAATCAGTAGTCCATAGGATCAGTCAGGTAACCACCACGGTGACTTCACACAAAATGGAAAAAGTGCCCGACCACCATATAAATTGCCTGCTTACCAGAAAGCAGGCAACATGACTCAATTGGCTGTAACCCAGCCACGGCCTTTGGATTCCAAGACGGCTGCTGGACTCACACAGGAATGCCCCTGGTTACGGACCTGGTATTAGCAACCCCCTAGGCGTCCCGCTGGATCATGGCTATATTGGAGATGTACTCCAGGGAAGCTCAAGGAAGGGAGAAACTGACCATAGCGTGATACTGTAAACCATTTATTAAAAAAGAAAGGATGTATTGCACTTACATAGGATAAAAATTCATAAAATGAATGCCGGACAGCAAACACAAAAGCCCGTCCTCCTCACAGACAGTGTGTGTGCCCTCCCAGACGCGTACTTCAGCCATACAGTACAAGTTTATTGCCATGTAGCTCACCATTATGCACGGGTATAGCAGCTTTTGGCTTCTGCAATGAGCACCGGATAGCAAGACCACCTATAACGGATGGTCTATGCACGCTCATATAATGATCACTGCAGTAAGGGAATCACTGGATCTCAAAAAGATCTTCAATGTATTAATCAGACTTTAGCTCTAGTCCCGAGATAAGGAAATGCTTTCCTTCATTCTTATAAATGATACTCTCCATTTGTCACAGTAAAATTGACAAGATGGACACCTCTAGCAACTTCCCTCACCTTCGTGGGCAATTTATATGGTGGTCGGGCACTTTTTCCATTTTGTGTGAAGTCACCGTGGTGGTTAACTGACTGATCCTATGGACTACTGATTTATCAATTTATAGACTGATTTTATCATTTATGATTCACGTTTTGAGCACAGCTCTTTTCCAATTTATGTGATCGGCTGTGACTTTGACACAGCCGATCACGTGGTAAACAGCCAAATTCATTGGCTGTTTACCATGATCAGGGAAGCGCTGTGTCCGAGGGACACACGCCATCCCTGATCGCCATGCTGCATGCCCCCCCGGGCGCGCGCTAGGGGGTTATCCTGCTGGGCGTCATATGACGCCCAGTCAGGATAACGCAACCACTTCCCGGCTGTCAATATGCTATAGGCCAGGCGGCTCTGGCTTTACTGGTCCCATATCTTTTTTTAACTAATAACATATTCTTTTTTTGTTGTTTTGGATAGAATGGAGAGGGATTAGAACTAACTAGAATAGTCAGTTTTTTTTATTGCTGTCTGTGCCCCTGTTAGGAAGATTCATCCTCTCTATTTTCACTGTTTTTCATATCACCAAGAGTGAAAGAAAACCCCAAATTTATGGTGGTCACCAGAACAGAAAAAGAAGGGAATTCTTCCAGTGGGAGCATCCATGTGACAAGCAGGAATTCTCTGACATGGTAGGGATTTCCTCTTAGTTCCTATTTTGGTTATGGGACAAGAAGTGAAGGGAAATATCCCAAATGCAAAATAGATGGAACAAAACCATCAATGGCAAGGGTTATAACTCTACCTTACTCTATATACTCTACCTTTGCCTGTAGCTAAATCATTAGTGCAGAGGCACGGAAACTATTTTGCTAAAATTAGATCTTTACATGAGGAATTATAGTTGGTTTCCATTAAGTTACTAAATGTAAGCATAAGCAAATAAGAAACCCTATTTTTATTGAGTAAGACCAAAATGTGTATACGCCTGCAAAAGGTTATCAAAGTGGCTGATACAGTTCTTGAAGTGTAATCTAAATCCTATGCAAGCATTCAAATACTGTATATTCCCTGTTTCATTAACATATATAGTAAAACGATCCTGGAAACACTTTTACACATTTAATGTTCCTTTTGTTGTCATCCATTTCTCAAATATTGAAAATTAAAGTATTTCCCTGGAGCAATATTTATCATTCTGTGAGGAATACATATAATGCAATGAGCTCTATTCAAAGAAATGTAATGCAACCAGTAACAAATGCTCTTCAACAACAAGGTAACAGAATCCTTTCTTAAGCCTAAATTGTTTTTCCCAGAATATGATAAAATTAGATTTCTGGGTTGCAGAACGCATCACAAACTAAAACAAAGACCATATACCTCAAATTACAACCTGTCACCACCTACAATTGATGGCTTTAGAACACCATAATTAATGTAGATCTAAATCAAATCACTAAAATACAAGCTATAACATGTTTTTGTAATTTCAGAGTTGTTTCAATTCTCTTAAATTGCAACTCTCATTAAAAGTATACTGTACCTAGTGATCATTTGGTGGCCATGCTGATTCTTGTTCAGGCACTTCCTCATGTGGGGTGCTTTCTCTCTATAGTGCTCCTGCATTGTTACCTTGTCACATGCACCTCTTGAGGAGACCACAGGTGTTTTGAATTGCACAGATGTGGTTAAC
Organism: Aquarana catesbeiana; assembly: GCF_042186555.1. Classification (NCBI taxonomy): domain Eukaryota; kingdom Metazoa; phylum Chordata; class Amphibia; order Anura; family Ranidae; genus Aquarana; species Aquarana catesbeiana. The sequence continues at coordinate 237,292,603 of NC_133328.1, forward strand.
CATTGGCACTATAGTTAGAGTAATAATTTCCATTTGCTAACAGAGCAAGTGCATATATATGAAAATACCTTCATGATAACATGAGAAAAGAAGTATGGGATTTTAAATGAACCAATTGAACAACTATAGTTCCATAAATATTTATTAATAATACACATTAAAATCTTAGTATATCATATACACTTAAAAAATGGTCATCCAGGATTACACCTGGGATATATTTGTAATGAATACATGTATGTAGCGTGAAATATCAACACATTTCATGATAGTGACAGCATTTATCGTGAAGAAATGGCTGCCCTTAAGAAGCTCCTATCACAAAACCTGTTGATATTTCACCCTGTATACATCTAATCATTGAAAATATCCCAGCTGTAACCCTGGATGACCATTTTTAAGTGTATATGTTATTCCAGATTTTAATGTGTCTTTTCCTACTCTCGACTTTTGGGATGGCAATTTGTGGTTTTTAACCCCACCACATTTTACTTTCCATCATAACCAAGTGCATATGCACAGAAAACTCATCAAAAATTAATGCAATTTCAAACACCAGGCATTTTCAAACCAGCCTTCCCTTTCCATCACTCCACTGACGTTTTCCCATCAGAAGCTCGCAAGAGTAAACAAAACAACTGGTACTGCTGCCAGAACTACCTTATAAAAAAGAATTGGAAAGGTTTTTTTTTCAAAGTATAGTTCCAACTTACTGTATATGTTGATGAAATACCAGTTATACATATGTTATGGTAGGCAGCAATTTGAGCAGACTGCACACAAAAAAAGACTATGCTTCAAATAAAAGGGATGGGGATTACTCAAACTATGACACTAGAACATCTAGGTAATGTCATACATAATTACAGATGTTCCCTGGAAGCAAGGATCTTTGACAGCCCTTGTCTGTGCAAGGACATAACAGATATGAATTGTTGTATATCATACATGCCTGTTTGTCAGAGTGAATCTTGTGTAGTGAACCTTCATACATTTAATCAGTATGACTGATTTAGAAAAAAAAATAAAGCAAATATTGCCCATAGGAATGCATAAAATGTTACTTTTTTTCTATAATCTGCTTTGTTAAATACAACAAGCAATCAGGATCATTTATGTGGGCAACAGCTCTACTTTTTGCAGTGTGCTCCAGATCACATGTTATGTCCTTACATCCAATATTGTAGTTACTTCTTAATTATGTTTCATAATGTTTGAAGAAATATATTCGGGTTAGCCAGTTCAATAGATGCTAGAGCTGTGACATGGGCACTGTCATTTACTGAAGCCTCATCAGTCCACATCAGTGCAGCTTATCAGTGCCTATCAGTACTGCTCCATCAGTTTTGCCTCATCAGTGCATCCTCATAAGTGCCCATCAGTGCAGCCTGATCATCCACATCAGTGCAGCCACACCTAGCCCAGTGTCACTATCACAGCAGTATAGCATCACCAGAGCCAGTGTACACCATGTTTAAAAAATTCTTTACCAGCAAGGAGGCTTTTTAAATCCTCAGTATGACTGATGAGAGCAGCAGGGAGCTCTCTCTGTCTGATTCTGATTCGGAGTACAAACCAGTGGAAAGTAGTGGGTCTGTAATATAATCAGAGAAAGAGGAAAGGGTGCCTGCAAAACTAAAAAGGCTTTCTGGTGAGGAGCAGGTAACCACCAGTAGTGCAGTGGCAACCACCAGTAGCGGAATAATAGTGGGGTGTCATGACAGCCACAAAGGGTTAGGGCCCATACCAGTCTCCCAGATGCATTCGAAAACCCAGTATGGCTTTCCCCTAACTCAGCTAATATCCCTCCTTTTATGCCACAATAGGGATAAACATTTTTGCAGAAGGGAGTTTAATAAGACACGTGGCCACTCACTAAAATTAGAAGAAAAGAGGTTTAACCTTAAACTGCGTAGAGGGTTCTTTACTGCAAGAGCAGAATGGATGCGGAATTTCCTTCCACAGGCAGTGGTTTCAGCGGGGGGGCATCAAGAGTTTCAAAAAAACTATTAGATAAGCACCTGAACGACCACAACATACAGGGATATACAATGTAATACTGACATATAATCACACACATAGGTTGGACTTGATGGACTTGTGTCTTTTTTTGGCCTTACTTACTATGTAACTATATAACAATGTAACTGCACAGCCAGGTGTTCAGGCCAACACAGAAAATTTTGCACCAAAAAATTTTTAAAATTTGTTTTTGACCAATGATTTATTCCGTTTAATTTTAGACCAGTGCAGCCTTTATGCCCAACAATATATATCCAATAATCCAAATGCAAGTTATGAATGGAAACCTAAAAAATTAGAGAAATTCAAAATCCTTTTGGGCCTCACACTTAGAATAGTATTTTACAATTGTTGAGGCTGCGGTCACTCGGTAGGGTGGACAACACACAAGCTTCTGAATAAGTGGGTGGAGGTAACCTGTCTGCATGCAGTGTTGAGTTGGTCACTCTCTATGCCTCAAGAAATACCATCCTGGGTCCTCATTGGAATTTTTAGATGGGTGTAGGGGATTGAATAGTACAAAGGAGTTTGCAAAAAAAAAGTTTTGGTGCCTCTGTCAATCAGTCAAGTGAGGGTTTTTTTTTTTTTTTGCAAACTCCTTTGCAGTATTTGAACTACAACAAAATAAAGTAATTCATGAATAATTTTACTGTCCTTGCCACGTCCCCACTTGACTAAACATATCATTGATATCAACTAATTTTCAAATGGTGAGTATGAATTGAATTGCTCAGAAAGCTTCAGTACAATAACATGTTATAAATGCAACAAACAAAAAGGTGGTTGTTATTGTGATTCTACCAACCTAGTCATCAGTTGGTTGTTTCACCAAAGAAAGGGTATAGAATTAGCCATGGCATATCATTTGACTTCTCTGGGGCTCTGAGGCAAGGGGGGGCCAGCACTGTCTAGCTAAGCAGTGATTTATACTGATAGCAATAACATTTGAGCTTATATTAAATTAATTTATACGAGGTTTGGAATCAACTACATGACTTCTATGAAAGCAATTCATGCTCTGTATTAGATGAGTTGCTTTAGCAGCGAACCATATCTGCCCAATATGTGTTGAAAAGGTCACTTGTAGTTTCCAGTAGAAGACTGACAGGGTGACAAAAGCAGAAACACATTAGGAGACAGGAACAGAATGTTAAGTCATAACAGGAAGGTATAATTTTAATTATAGCGGCATATTAGAAATGGTTGAAAATTGCTTCTAAACTATAAAACTATTTTATGTTAATTCACATAAGAGAGATTAGTTATGGGGTTTACATGTACTTCAATAATATTTGAGATATTTCCATAAATATTAAAAAAGCAGGCACTCATGCCTCATTTTCCAATTAGTAAAAGGTGATAAGTATTAAGTTAGCTAGTAACCCTAATGCCTCTCACCATTCATAACCCCCTCCTCCCTTCTTTCTTTAGCAAATACTCAATGCATTCTTATCCCACAAGAAATATAAAATACAAAAGTTGAATATTTAGCAGACCAGATACCATATCAGATGTGAAGGTCTGGAAAGTGTTGCGCAATATTGATCGCATTATGGTAATGTTTGAGATAGTAGAAATATTACAAAAGTAAGAACTCATGCCTCCGATGAGCAAAAGATGATAAGCATTAAGTTAGTTAGTAGGGATGGGCCGAGCACCCCCCTGTTCGGTTCGCATCCAGAACATGCGAACAGGCAAAAAAATTGTTCGAACAAGTGCTAATTTTAAAGGTTAATATGCAAGTTATTGTCATAAAAAGTGTTTGGGGACCTGGGTCCTGCCCCAGGGGACATGTATCAATGAAAAAAAGTTTTAAAAACGGCCGTTTTTTCGGGAGCAGTGATTTTAATAATGCTTAAAGTGAAACAATAAAAGTGAAATATTCCTTTAAATTTCGTACCTGGGGGGTGTCTATAGTATGCCTGTAAAGTAGCGCATGTTTCCCGTGTTTATAACAATCCCAGAGCAAAATTACATTTCTAAAGGAAAAAAAAGTCATTTAAAAGTGCTAGCGCTAGTGCCGGCTATTAATGAATTGTCGGTCCTGACAATACACATAAAAGTCATTGAAAAGCATTGAAAAATAAAAAAAAGAATGCGTGGGGGTCTCCCAAAATTCCATTACTAGGCCTTTCAGGTCTGGTATGGATTTTAAGGGGATACTCCGCGCCAACATTTTTAAAAAATGGTGTGGGGTTTCCCCAAAAATCCACACCAGATCCTTGTCGAAGTACACAACCTAGCAGGCCACAGGAAAAGAGGGGGGACAAGAGAGCACCCCCCTTGAACCGTACCAGGCCACATGCCCTCAACATGGGGAGGATGTCCCCATGTTGATGGGGACAAGGGCCTCATCCCCACAACCCTTGCCCGGTGGTTGTGGGGGTCTGCGGGTGGGGGGCTTATCGGAATCTGGAAGCCCCTTTAATAAAAGGGACACCTAGATCCCACCCCCCATGTGAATTGGTAAGGGGTACATTGTACCCATACGATTTCACAAAAAGAAAGTGTCAAGATGTTAAAAACCACAGGAAACGGCTTGGGACAAGTCCTTTATTAAAAATAAAAAAATAAAAAAAGAAATTCCAGCAATGTAATCCAATAAATCCATGCTCCTACTCCAGCAATGTAATCCAATTCTTGATCTCCGGTGATGGATGATCTCCAGTGACTCCAGCAAGGAACACGCACAGGATCTTGCCACCACCGGAGGCACCCAGCCAATGATGCGGCGCCAGCTTGACAGCTCTTATGTAGCTGAGGGCAGGGCCACCCATCACGTGACCCCACCCCCCTCTGACAAGGGGAATTGCTGGGGTTCCCCAGTGACGTGTACGGGTGACCCTGCCCCCCTCTGATGCAATGCAGGATCATCCATCGCTGGAGATCAAGAATTGGATTACATAGCTGGAGTAGCCCTTACCAATTCACATGGGGGGCGGGATCTGGGTGTCCCCTTTGTTAAAGGGGGCTTCCAGATTCCAATAAGCTCCCCCGCCCGCAGACCCACCCAACCACCGAGCAAGGGTTGTGGGGATGAGGCCCTTGTCCCCATCAACATGGGGATATCCTCCCCATGTTGAAGGCATGTTTCCTGGTATGGTTCGGGGGGCACTCTCTTGTCCCCCACTCTTTTCTTGCGGCCTGCCAGGTTGCGTGCTCAGATAAGGGTCTGGTGTAGATTTTTTGGGGAACCCCACGCCATTTTTTTTTAAATTTTGGAGCAGAGTTCCCCCTAAAATCCATACCAGACCCTTCAGTCTGGTATGGATTTTTGGGGGGAACCCCAAGACATTTTTTTTTTTAATTTTGGCGTGGAGTTCCCCTTAATATTCATACCAGACCTGAAGGGCCTGGTAATGGAATTTTGGGGGACCCCCCCCGCGCATTTTTTTTTTTAATGACTTTTATGTGTATTGTCGGGACCGACAATTCATTAATAACCAGCACTAGCACTAGCACTTTTAAATGACTTTTTTCCTTTAGAAATATCATTTTGCTCTTGGAGTGTTATGAACACGGGAAACATGTGCCACTTTACAGGCATACTATAGACACCCCCCAGGTACGAAAATTAAAGGAATATTTCACTTTTATTGTTTCACTTTAAGCATTGATACATGTCCCCTGGGGCGGGACCCAGGTCCCCAAACACTTTTTATGACAATAACTTGCTTTTTAACCTTTAAAATTAGCACTTAAGATTTCTTATAGAACTCATGTTCGACTCGAACAGATAGCCCACCCCTATTAGTTAGTAACATTCATGAGTTCCTCTTCCATCCCAAAGTAGACTCAAGCCTCTTTAGCACACATATGTTTCATTTCCATCCCACAAGTAGTATTACATTTCTTTAAAAAGTTATCCCCACTCAAATGGCTCTGCTGCAAAACTCTTTAGTAGCTTTCCAATGTTTCACTTTGTAGATCTCTTCAAATACATTATCAAATGCAGGAGGCTGATAAACTGGGGTAAAACCACTAGTATTTGTTCTATGGCATAGTTACATGTTTCCCACTTTCATCATTCTGCAGAGAGGATCTGGACTGGAAGTCAGAGATTGCAAAGAAATGGATTCTTCTTCACAATTGTCTAGTGGATCTTCCAAAAAGGGTGCGCCTTACAGGTGCCAAGCACACTTTATATACTAGCTCTGGTCTGCAAGGTCCCACACTTCTTGCAACTTTCTCCTGCAGTGGGTAACTTTTACTTAGATCATATTCAAATACCTGGTAGAAGTGCAGGCATTGCGCTCAGAATGTCAGAATGTTTGTTCCAGTGTGGTATCATCCGATGCGGAGCATACCACAATAGAGTTTATAGAAGTATCCTTAAAGAATAAGTTCACCTTTACAGAAACTCTGTAAGGTGAACTTACAATGGACCCCCTCCCCATCCCCCACTGGTCCCGCTGTACCGGAGTCCCGCGATCCCCCACTCTCAGACACCGGGACGCTGCTTCACCGATCCGAGGACTTGACCTCTCCTCTAGCGCTGACAGGGTGGGCTAGATGGAGTCTGGTTGGTTAGTGCTGTCTATGTGACGGTGCTGACTAATTAGAATGCCTCCTATCCGTACACGCTGAGTGGTACGGATAGGAGAATAAGCCACAGGGATTTCAAATTCCCAGACCGGTGAAGGGGAATCCAGGTGTGTCTGACAGCAGCGGATCATGGGACACCGCTACAGCTGGACCGGGGGGATGGGGAGGGGGTCCAGTGTAAGTTCACCTTACAGATTTTCTGTAAAGGTTAACTTACACTTTAAGTCTGCAGAGTTCACAGTCTTTAACCGCTTGCCAATGGGGGCAGTTTTGACATTTTTCACATACATGTTATAATCAGCATTTTTTTCTAAAAAGTGACTTAGAACCCCCAAACATTAAATGTTTTCTGAAAACAGAGGCCCTGGAGAATAAAATGGCGGCTGATGCAATTTTTTATGTCACATAATATTTGTGCAGATTTTCAGGAAAATATACACCTGAATTAATTTTAGTGCACACAAACATAATATAATACCCAATGTTTTGGTAAATTATAAAAGATGATGCGCTGAGTAAATAGATACCAAACATGTCAATTATTGAAATTGTACACACCTGTGATATGGCAACAAACTATGGTAAGTCATAACAGGTTATCAGTTTAGAATTAACCATGAATTATGGTCCTTAAAGTATTGCTCTTACTCCAGCATTCATTGCAACACCTACAGGCAGATATTTATCCATCATGCCATACCATTAGGGAGGTGAGTGATTGTGTGTGATTGTGTGAGATTTATTATGCAACAGGACAGCAACCCCAAACATACAGCCAATGTCATTAGGAACTATCTTCAGTGTAAAGAAGAACTAGGAGTTCTCTCAACATCATCAAGTCTGTCTTTGATTACATAAAGAGACAGAAGGATTTAAGGCAGCTTACTGTACATCCACAGAAGATCTGTGGTTAGTTCTCCAAGATATTTGAAACAACCTACAGTACCTGCCAAGTTCCTTCAAAAACTGTGTGCAAGTGTACCTAGAAGAATCGATGCTGGTTTGCCAAAGCCAAAGTGTAGTCACACCAAATATTGATTTGATTTATATTTTTCTTCTGTTCACTCACTTTGCATTTTGTAAATTGATAAAAATAAACAAATAAAATATACATTTTTGAAAACATTCTTCCTATACAGCATTTCTTCACACCTGCCTAAAACTTTTGCACAGTGCTGTATATCAGCCCCTAAAATTTGAATAGTTTTACTTTGCCTCATAGCCATAATTTATTTCCAGAAATTCACAAAGGCTAAAAGCTATATATTCCATCTTTCTAGATTCTAACACAAACCATGTATTGCCTGCATTGCATATAAAAGTGTGAAATTTCAGTGATGACATCACTAATCTGAATTTAGATATGTTTTATAAGGGTTCTGATTATTTTCCTTATTATGTTTTGTGAACAAGACTATCATGAGTGCTTCACTTATATGGATGACTAGACCTAGTTCTCTCTGGAGTTTGGAAAACGATATTTAAGTACAACATTTTTTCAGTTCCTTATTAGGAAAATTTTCCTTTACTTCTTGGTCGGTAGACTTAGCAGTCTTGGACAATATCTTAGACTATATATATAATTTGAGTGAAATGCACTCTTGTCATGACAATATATTCCTTCATTGGAAAATTTCCCCTAAATGTTTGATTTACTCTCACTTTTTCCTAGTGACATTGGACATCTGAACAATTTGGCTACTTTTACACTGAGGAGCTTTACAGGCGCTACATCGCTAAAAAATAGCGCCTGTATAGCGCCTGTAAAGAGCATCTCCTGTGTCTCCAGTGTGAAAGCCCGAGGGCTTTCACACTGGAGCAGTGCACTTGCAGGACGGTCAAAAAAGTCCTGCAAGCCACAACTTTGCAGCGCTGTAGGAATGGTGTATACACCACTCCTAAACCGCCCCTGCCCATTGAAAACAATGAGGCAGCGCCGCCAAACCGCCAGCAAAGCGCCACTGCAGCGGTGCATTACAAACCCTTCATTACCCTTACAAACACACACGTGTCAGGGTAGCTTAGCGGTATTAGCAGCAGAGTTTGTCCCAAACTCTGTAAGGCAGGCCCACAGATAACCTATTAAAGGAGTACAATGGTGCATGTTTCTTTTAGACAAACAGGGGTTTACTAAAATTAGATGAAAATCAGATGCAGTTCTGCATAGAAACCAATCAGTTTTCATTTTTTTTTTGTGAAAATTTATTTGAACAAGCTAAAGTTAGAAGCTAATTGGCTAACATGCACAGTTGCACCAGATTTTGCACACTCCATTTCAGTAAGTCAACCCGAAAATGACAGTTTGTTCTTTGAGTGATGTGTTTTTTTAATTGTAACTGTTGGTTGAATATTTCTTTAAAATTGTAACAAATCTGTATGTGTTATACAATCCCGTGGGTCCATGATCCAGACCCCTGATGATGGCAGACGCTTGTTGCCGAAACACGTAGGCGAGACTCCCGGGACACGTCACTTCTACCATTTGAAATGCAAGTGGAATGCAAACTGCCTTTTTAATGCTTATTTCATACTGATTTTGTTCTTAAACATCGTGAGTGCAAATCTTTTAACTTTTTAAAAGAAATGTAAACATACTGCACTATGAGAGGTGCCTCTCTTCTTCTCCATATGTGAGTCATATGTTGAGTTTTGTAAAGGTGCCAGGAGAGCCGTTTTGTTGTCTCTGGGTGCCTAGTTTCTGTGAATTTGGGTTTGTGGCCGTATCCGAGTGGACTCGAGTGGAGCATTTGACTTCACAGCCTGATGGAAAAGCCTGCTGGTTTGGGATAAACAGAGAATGCTGTTTGACGTCCTGTAATGGGGGTCATGATGTTGTGGTGAGTGAGCTGTATATCTATATCAAGGTGGAGAGGAGAGCACAATCACTCATTCAGTGTTAAACTATCACGTTTGGAAACTTATTTGGACTTTTTTGACATATTATTTGTACTGTATATATATTTTTTATGGTTACTAATTATGAAAATGTATGCTGAGTGGTGAAAGAGTTGCACACACACATTTCTTGGTGAAAAGGAAAGCACATCTTTTATATATATATATATATATATATATATATATATATATATATATATATATATATATATATATATATATGTATATATAAATTTTTTTTTGTGTATAATATTTTTCTGCACGGTGCAAATGCACTAATATAGGAAATTGAGAGTGTGCATATTAATGTAATTTATAGTTACATGTTTAGACTATTAAGTCTGATAAGGAGCAGCTCCTAACAAAATACACAACTACACAATCACGCTAATTAAGTTAAAGTAACTTATTATATATATTTTACATAGAGCACTTATTGTCCTATTTGCGCAGGTCTATCGACCTACTATTCAATCACATCCTCACAGTGAGAGAAACTGTGTGGCATCAGAAAATGGAAGCGATGATGATTTTGCCACACACAGTTTTGGTTTCCTGTAAAGAAGCCATTACCAGCTTGGACAAGCATCTGATCAAACTCATCTTGGTTTGATCAGATGCTTTGGAGGCCAGAGGAGAGATCTGGGATCTAATAGACCTAAACTGGTAACCTGTAACCTGTAAATTTATTTAAAGCGTCAGCTAGGGAGATTTTTTTAGGTGCCGTAGTTTGCTCCCATTCCAGGGGCAGACGCAACTTTAACGTGTGAGATGTTTGATATCTATTTACTCGGTGTAACATCATCGCTTATATTTTACCAAACAATTTGGTATTATATTGTGTTTTTTGTGCATTAGCACTTATTAAATAGTATTTTTTTCAAACAATTTGCGTTTATAAAACCACTGCGCAAATACCATGTGACATAAAAAAATCGCAACACCCACCATTTTAAAGAAAACTTAGAGGAAAACTAGCAGCCATTTTCATTTCAAGTCTATGTTTTGTATTGTTCCTCATTCTTATGAAGGCCACACAATTTTGCCAATTCAACAATATAAAATAGAGAAACTATACCAATTATCGTGTACCACTGTTTCAGTTTGTGAACTGCTATTTGGTGCCTTGTATCTATCAATGATTTTGACGTGAAAATTAGAAAGCTATGTGGATTACTCTCATAATCATAAAAAAAATAATTTGAAAAGTGGACATTATATGAAAGTATATTTTCTTTTTAAATATTTTATTACCTATTTTTTTCATTTCAGATTTTCATGTGAGGAAGTGTTTACTCTCAAAGTACTATAATCCTTTGTTTTACAGATGTAAGCTAGACCAGCTGCACTATTAGCCCAGGGCAGACTGATTTCTAAAACAAATGGAGGAAGATAAGTTTGTAAAGGGCGGAAAACACAAAGCAAATCACGAGTGATATTCTTCTATTGTTCTTTATTTTTGTACGGTGTGGCTGAAGGTTTTTATTTCCGTATCTCAACCTATTTTCTAATATGACAGAACAATTCTCTACCATAAAGTAAATCACTAAAATTATATTTAAAAAATGAACAGTATTGTCATTTCACATTTTGTTTTCAACCTTTATAAATATGCATTTTTTCATTATTATAATACCTGATGATCCTGCTGTGAAGGTCCTTGTTCAGAATCTTCCTGTTATGGAGTGACAACTGTCTCCCAGTTGTGCTTTTGTATTGTTACCCTGCCACAGTTACCCCTGGTTAAGAATACAAGTGATTTGCCTACACACTTTGCGCAGACATGGTCAACCAATGTCATTTTCAGCAGTGCCGTGATACAAGAATGGATTTTAAAATTAAAAACAGTAGCTTCTGGAAAAACTAAATTACATCAACTTAGGGTTTAGATCTATTTTAAATGGCTCTGAATCAAATAATGATTTTCATGCGATGTTTAAAGGAAAGTATGCTTTTTATAACTCACAAAAGATTATTACAAATAAAACAAGATTCATCATGGCAAACCTAAAAGTGGTTCTAAAGGCTGAAAGTTTTTTACCTTCATGCATTATATGGTAAAAAACCTTCTGTGTGTAGTTTAATGAACACACAAAGCGGGGCTCCGGAGCGAATATAGTGTGAACAAGTGCTCCCATAACAAGCAACTTGCTATGGTGCCACTCGACGGGGGGAGGGGGAGCTCAGAGCAACAGCGGGGGACCTGCGAAGAAGAGGATCAGGGCTACTCTGTGCAAACAATTGCACAGAGTAAGTATAAGATGATTGTTTTTTTTGTTTTTTTAAATGTACCTTTAGTATCACTTCAAAGAAGGTTCGGTGCCTTTCTAAATTAAATAATTTGAATAAAATGGATTAAGGCACTGAAATTAAAAAAACCTTTTAAAAAAAGTTTTAAATACCTCTTTCTCAAATGCATATTTTTTCCTGCACATATATTACAGACAATCTTTCAATAATGTGGTTTTCCAGTCTCAACATGAGTTTTGCCCAAGGCCTCTTGCGGTGAACAGTAAGTTCATCTCTGTCTGTAAATGCTAAAATCTTTAGTCATCAGTTGAAAAGCCACATCATTTTAATTAATGAGCGAATCCATTTCACAATTGTTGACCTACTAGCATTACCCAACTTTTTCTCCAAAGCGTTTCATCCTGGCTATGCTAAAAAAGATTTGACAAATAAACTTACAGTACTCAATTGTTGATCCTACAAGTCCCTGCTTGACCATTTTTGGTTAGTGACATCTCCTGGGATACCTTTTTAGCCTTGTTAACTATTGCTATCACCTTTAGGGGTGATAGTGATACTGCCACTAAATGAATGACTTCAGGCATCAGCGGCGGCGGCAGCAGCAGTCAGAGGTTCAGCATGAGTGAACAGGCCAAATCTGGCCATTTATTTTGCCCATTTGGTGAAGATCTGTCAACCTAAACCTGAAGTGCATCCATACTAGTCACTCAGTTCATATATGGTTCAGATTCCTAAGAATCTTTTTTTTTGTTATGGCCTTCAACTCTATTGTATATACCAAACACACATGGAAAACAATTCCAAGCACAAAGCTCATGTGTACTTGACAATAAACAAACTAGCTGGTCGAAATCATCCGATCTTCATGCTTTGGATTTCATATACTGTGTATATGAACATAGTAAAGAACCTTTAAAGTGCATATACAGTCTGGTGAAAGCTAATGAGAAAGCATAGAGTGAAACTCATTCAATATTCATCTGAGACTTTTGATGGATACAGTGTAAAGGTAATTATATTTAGCAGTTCCTAATATGATATTTACGCTTGCTAGTTACCCTGTACTGATCTTTTTCTGAGACTTTTACTCACATGCATTGAAAGTGTTATTTGGAAGGCAATGTAGCAAGTTTCTTTTAGTCCTTTTCTAATCATTAGAGCAACTGTTATTAGTTAAAATTCAGTTAATATTATTACAGATACTTTTCGTGTAACGACTGCTCGGACTTAAGACCAGCTCTTCCCACCTGAACGATGCACTGTACATCATTGTATTGTACAGTACAGTGCAGAATTTTCATTTGTGTTCTGTACTTATGCAAATTAAAACAAGGGTATTGAGCTGGAGTTTTGTTTGTTTTCGCAATACAGTACAGTATAGTAGTTAAGAATGCTTAAAATATTGATTTCTCGTGACTCCTCTTTTAACAACCCATGTGTTTTAATGACCTGGTCCTTGGAACAGAACCTGGTCATTAAGTGAGGAGTACCTGTAGTTAAAATTTAGAAGGATTCTGCACTCCAATGCTCCAAAAGAAGCTTTTACTGAAGAGACATCAGCGATATCACACCAATATTTCCTGAAGCCAATAGATCAATTTAAGTGATTTGTAGCTCTATCAAGAACTTCACAGATGTAATATCTCCATCACAAGTTTAGCTAATTCTCTGCCTTGTTTAATAACTCACATTGCTGCTCATTTTGTACCACATGTTATTTGCAATTCTTATATGTTAAACTAAACAGTTAAACTTTAATCTGGCATCCTTCCAAATAAATCCCATTACAGCTATACTGACACATTGGGGGAGATTTACTAAAACTGGAACACTCAGAATCTAGTGCAACTGTACATGGTAGCTAAAAAGCTTCTAACTTCAACTTGTTCAGTTAAACTTTGACAATAAAATCTGGAAGACAATTGGTTTTGAGGTAGATCTGCACCACATTTTACACGCTCCAGTTTTAGTAAATTCACCCATTGTGACATCTTGGCTTTATCACTGATTCAACACATCTTTTCCCAATTGATATCAGTGTTCTCATTGCAGCATGTCTTTTCATTAGTTTTGTAGTGCATCTGCAGATCCTCCCGTGACTTTGTGTAGCTCCAACCCCTCCTCTAGTTCCTGCCTTTGGCCGGTCAGCACCATTCCTTCCCCCCACTGTCCATCACTCATATCAGTATCTCCCCATTGCTCCCCTAGTCACCATGCTTCAGATCTTCTTGCACTTTCAATCCCAGCACCTTTTTTCTCTATTTAAATCACCACATGGAGCATCCTATTTCTGTTGTTGCAGTCATTCAGACTGTTTTAATTTTGCTTAATCTAATTCAGTTTCAAACAGTAAGCTTAAGTTTAATGTACTCTTAATTTCATCATCTCAGTCTCACTTGTTCTTTGTTGACATTTTATTTAATTCACCTAATACAGATTTACACTTTCAATTATCATTGATGTATGCTTTCAGTTCTCTTTACAAAATGTTACAATCAAGAATGCTTCAGAGTAATACTTTACATATAAAAATGGATACTAATGTTTTCACTGGAACCAAGCTTCAACCATTATGTTCACTACAATGTGTTTGTGGTCTCAAGTTTATCTGCACAATAGAATTACAAAGATTACTTTTGCATTATATTCCCTGTAACTGTACTTCTCCTAGTGCTTGTATTTGTTACCACTGATTAACCTTTCTTTTAACCACTTCAGCCCCGGAAGGATTTACCCCCTTCCTGACCAGAGCAGTTTTTGTGATACGGCACTGCATCGCTTTAATTGACAATTGCGCGGTCATGCGACGTTGCACCCAAACAAAATTGATGTCCTTTTTTTCCCCAAAATAGTGCTTTCTTTTGGTGGTACTTTATCACCTCTGTGGTTTTTATTTTTTGTGCTATAAATAAAAAAAGAGTGACAATTTTGAAAAAAAGCAATTTTTTTTACTTTTTGCTATAATAAATTTCCCCAAAAAATATATACAAAAACAAATTTCTTTCTCAGTTTAGGCCGATATTCTTCTAAATATTTTTGGTAAAAACAAAAAAATCGCAATAAGCGTATATTGATTGGTTTACGCAAGTTATTGCGTCTACAAAATAGGGATAGATTTATGGCATTTTTATTATTAATTTGTTTATTAGTAATGGCGGCGATCTGCGATTTTTTTGTGACTGCGACATTATGATGGACACATCGGACACTTTTGACCCTATTTTGGCCCCATTGTCATTTAAACAGCGATCAGTGCTATAAAAATGCACTGATTACTGTGTAAATGACACTGGCAGTGAAGGGGTTAAACACTAGGGGGCGATCAAGGGGTTAAGTGTGACTCAAGGAGTGATTTTAACTGTGGGAGGGATGGGCTACCACTGACATGACAGCAATCACAGCTCCCGATGACAGGGAGCAGTAGATCTCTGTCATATCACTAGGCAGAACAGGGAAATGCCTTGTTTACATAGGCATCTCCCCGTTCTGCCACTCCATGACACGATCACGGGCCCCTGGCGGATATTGAGTTTGCAGGACCAGTGGGCATGGTCACGGAGTATGCAGTGGGCGCGCATGTGGCCCGCCGGCATTGTGCACACGCCCACAATGCCGCGATTTAAAGGGGCCATACCTGTAAGCCCATTTGCCCAGCTGTGCCATTGTCCCAACGTACATCGCCGTGCGCTGGTTGGCATGTGGTTAATGCCAGAGATACCACTGTTTTTTTTATTCATTTTTCACCTATGAAGCAATTTTGTATTTGTATGCAATTTATCTTCATGGTCTTATTTTTATTGTTGTGCCTTCAGTTTGGATTTAGGCTTTATATACAAGTTGGTGTGCTGCAAATTGCTAGATACTTTTATTTACAATTTGTATAGTTGTATTCATTTATTTTGTAGCCCTGATGAGTGTATTTTCACTAATCAGATGTATAGTCAATGTACATATTCGCCAGCATACCAGAAATCTTCAATTACCATCCAAAGGTTTTTATTGTAGATAGATCACATCACAAAGATAAGTGCAACGTTTCGGAGCCATGCAGGACCCCTTTGTCAGCTCCTGTTATGTGATCACCATAATAGTTTCTATTTTCTATTGTAAAACATATCCAATAAAATCTAAATTCTTCATAAATTTAGGCCAAAATGTATTCTGCTACATGTCTTTTGAAAAAAAAAATCCCAATAAGTGTATATTCATTGGTTTGTGTGAAAGTTATAGCGTCTACAAAGTTTGGTATATACTGTATATTTGAAAATTGATCAATTCTGATGTACTGACAGCCTATCTAATTTCTTGAGGCCCTTAAAATACCAGGACAGTACAAATACCCACTAAATTACCCCTTTTTGGAAAGTAGACAGTCTGAGGTATTTATTAAAAGGTGTGGCAAGTTTTTTTTGCAGTTGCAATTTTTTGTCACAATTTTTTGAAAAATGAAGAAATGAAATATTTTTTTTTCACATTTTTTTTACATACTGTCGCCAGTTCAGTACAGCATCATTATATGCTTGGTTTGGCGGTGATCAGGGATACTGGCTGGTGACAGTATGTTAAAATAAATAATTTTTAATTAAACTTTTAAACATTTTTTTTTCTTACACTTTGATCGCAATTACAATGATGATGATTTCAACAGCAATATTTTGAACTGCCATGAATGAGTTGCATTTATAACAGCTGTGATTACTAGTGATCTGTGATTGACTACAGCTGATCATATGGCACAGGGTGCTATGATTGAACCAGGTACCATATGATAGCCGTGGGCCAATCACAGCATCACTCAAAAGGAAATACAGCTGTTATGAATTAAATTAATTCATAACAGCTTTGTTGGCATTGTTATCATGTGACCGAAATCCGTAGTCCACTTTGTCAGGTGGACACAGTGGTCGCGGGGGCAGTGAGCTATACACCCCTAACCCAGAACAGGCTGGATCAGGTACATGTACGTGTGTCAGCCGCCTGCAGTGAATGTACTATGAGCAGTCGGCAAGTGGCTAATTTAAAATGAGGATTCCACAAACGCACATACAACATACTGAAGAATCCCTAAATGCAGAAAGGTGGAAGCTTTCTTTGCTTAAGTGTGAATCAATAGTTTAAACCAATCTCACTTTTAATTAATATATATAATTTGAATAGATATTTGATATTATGGACCATATGACTGATTCATTTGCATAGTAGTGCATTATAGAAAGAAATGTTTGGTTAGTTTGGGACTTGGAATGAGGCAGTGACCTGGTAAGGTCCAGTGCCTCTATCCCTATTTAATTAGAAAGGGGAAAAAGGAGGTGGGACTTTAAATGAAGCATGTAGGTACAATTAATTGAATTTATTGTATAAATGAATAGTATACTACACAATGGTAATCACGAGTCATTATAAATATCCAATGTAATTCATATACATATACACATATATGCATACAATAGAGTTAAAATACCACATAATTGCAGACAGTAATGTCACATAACACATATGTTAAAAATAATCCAGTAAGACACATTGATGATTGGAAACACAGCATTGGTAGCTCTACACGTTTTGTGAATTGATTCACTCTTCAGGAGCATATACATGAGTTGAGTATAAGAGGTGATAAGATAAAATACATTTCCTGACAGACTCCATGGCAGCCTACGTGTGGGTTAACCCCGCCTCTTCTCCAATGCTATAGGACCCCATTCCCATAAATGAGCACTCACCACTAGCTACTGTGTTCTTTTTTTGTCCTCCTCCAATGGACCTAGACAAGATGTTCGCGTCTGGTCGTATGGATCTAAGATGGTGGCATACCCCATGCGGTGCAGCTCAGGGCCCAGCCACGGGCGGGCGAGTAGCATTAAGAGGCTGGAGTTTACCCCTTTGGTGGAGGGATGGTTGCCTCTGTATGCCGAATGGATTGATGCATCAATGGCTGGCAAGGTCAGAAGCATGGTTATTTTCTCCATGGCAGTTGTTTTTATGTGTGGTCTGTCTTCCCTTAAGTTTTCCGGTTCATGTTATGACCTATGTGGTCTCTCCGGGACCGTGTTTCCCCTCATTGCGGCTGGAGCGCTTGTGCATTCCAGCTTCCCTTGGCACTTCTGGGTGCGGCCGTCCGCGCCGCCCGCACATGCACCGTAGCCTCCTCAGGACCGAGGCTTGGCTCGCGTGTGTGCAGTACGGCGGACTGCTTGGTAACTGGGCGTGCGCAGTACGGCGGACCGCTCGGTAACCGCACATGCGCAGTATAATCACCGCCCTACGACGCAGGTGTGAGGTTGGGCGGTGACGTCATGGACGGGTAGTTTAAATACTGCTCCTAATCTCCTGCACAGTGGGAATTCCCTCACAGCGAGTGGGAGTGAAGCGGTCTTTCCCATACCCAGCCCTGGTCTACCTCATGTGAGTGTCTGCCTGTTTGTGCACGCTGAGTTGCTTTGTATAAAAAAAAAAAAAGGAAGGGATAAGCAATATTTATATTCATTTGGTAATAAAAAAAAAAAGGGGGCGAACAAATATTTATTAAAATATTTCTAATTTCTACACATGTACAATATGATGTGGTTCGTATTGGTTTTATTAAATTCTATTTTTTGCACGTGCACACTTAATTGTTCTTTGGGGCAGCATGATTTTTTATTTTTCCCTCACTGATGCCTTGGCCCTTTCAGGGCATTTTTTGTCTGCAGACCAACCGTACTGTGTTGCCTCTTCGTCCGGAAGTCATGGACAATTCGCCGCCTTTAAGTGGCCAGCCCTCACGCACAAGGTATGTGCTTGTGAGGGGAGGGGTTGAGATTCAGTTGCATTTGCTTGCGTTTTCTGATGTTTGGTCTCGCCTTTTCCCTTCCCCTACTGTGTTTTCTTTCCAGCCCTTCTAGATCGGACCCTCAGATCATGGTCCAGAATGACAAAGACCTTGCCAGGTCACAACACCACTCACCTTCAAGATCCAGACGAGACTCTACGTCTGGAAACCACCACCAGGGGAGACATTCTCATTCCTCCTCCAGACACCGCTCCTACCGCCATGACAGCCGCTCTGATTGAAGAGCCTGCTGGGGATGTGGAACACGAGTTCTGGAGGGCAAGTCACTATGTGACCGTTGCTATGCCCGTGCGGTCAGAGAAAAAGAGATGGAGAACCAGCGTTTGGAGTCTCTTGTTAAACGCGTGGTGCAACAATCCCTGAAAGAGTTGGATTCACCCCACACTCTGAGTCAGTCTACTACATTATCTGGTCCCCCGGCTGAAGACCCGGGCACTTCCCAGCCTTACGTGGTCTCTCTCGATTCCTCAGATGAGGATCCTCAGGAAGAAGAGGAAATCCGAGGTTTTGACTTCAGTATGGTGTCGCCATTAATAAAAGCTGTCAAGGAGGCTCTTAAGTGGGAGGACCTGTCTACTCCCCCAGCCAAACAGAAAAAATTCTTCAAACACCTGGCGAAAGAATGCTCAAACATTCTGAACTGAAATGCTCCTTTCTGAACTGAAATATATCATAGATGAGGAATGGAGTAAGACGGACAGGAAGTCCTCCATGTCAAATAAAACCTCCAGATTATATCCCTTCAAGTCGGAAGAGGTGAAGCATCTGGAGAATGCTCCTCTTGTGGACGCAGCCTTAATGCGTCTGGCCAAGCATGTTACGCTTCCCTTAGAAGATGCGGTGTCCTTCAAGGATGGTCTTGAAAGAAGGATAGACCAGGACTTGAAGAGGATTTACGGGCTGGCCGGCACGGCCTGTAAACCGGCCTTGGCACTTGCAGCTATGTCAAAGGCCATGGAGGCCTGGACAGAGAATGTGGATTCCTTCCTTAAAGCGGCTTCGGAAGAGCTAGCTGGGAGCTCAGCAGTTGCAGAATTGAAGCAGTCTTCCTGGGGGAGGCGTCCATCGATTTGATCCGCCTATTGGCGCGGATTATGTTGTCATTGGTCACGGCCAAACGGGCTTTATGGTTACGTCCTTGGCTTGCTGACCCGGTTTCCAAGCAAGCCTGGTGTAAAATCCCCTTTGAGGGATCTTCACTGTTTGGCAACAAGTTAGACGATGCCATAACACGGGCCACGGGTGGCAAGTCAGGCTTCCTCCTCCAGGACAGGCGTCTTCTTGGACGGAAGAAACCTCAATTCAGAAGACGCTCTCCGGAGTGTTCTAGGGAAGCATGCTCATACAAGCCCGGCAGGGACTTTAGAAAAAATTGGAGCAGAGGTCAGACATCCTTTCGCAAGTCCGCTAAAGGCCAGACATCCAGCGGTCGTGAGCAGGCAAAGTCTTTTTGAGATTGCGCCCGCCCAGGCGGGTCGGGTAGGGGCACGGCTGCGCCTCTACCGGCACGTCTGGGTGGCCTCGATCTCTGACTTTTGGGTAGTAAGGACAGTCTTGACAGGTCACAGATGGACCTTCTCCAGTTCTCCTCCCCCCAGATTTGTCTCCACTCTTCTTCCCCGGTCGGAAGAACAGAAACAAGTTCTGCTGTCCTATGTGGACCTTCTGAAATCTCAAGGAGCAGTGGTACACGTCCTGAAGGACGAATGGTTCCAGGGGGTATACTCCCCTCTCTTCTTAGTTCAAAAAAAGAGTGGCTCTTGGCGCCCGGTCATAGACCTGACCTACCTCAACGAATTTATAGAGCACGGCCAATTCAAGATGGAAACTGTCGACCATTCAGCAAGCTGTACAGCCAGGTGATTGGATGATTTCCATCGACTTGAAGGACTCTTATTTCCACGTCCCAGTAGAAGAGGAGTTCCACAAATATCTCAGATTCCAAGTGGGGCAAGATCATATTCAATTTATCTGCCTCCCCTTCGGGCTGACGACGTCCCCCCGGGTCTTTTCAAAAGTTCTCTTAGCCACGGTAGCTCTCATAAGATTAAAGGGGGTTCGTCTTTACCATTACCTCGACGACCTCCTGGTATTATCGCAAAGCAAAGAACAGTTGCTGGCCCACCCGGAACAAGTGATCTCCACCCTGTCCAGCTTCGGGTGGCTCCTGAACTTAGCAAAGAGTCATTTAAACCCAGCTCAATGCCTAATATACCTAGGAGCTCAGTTTGATACTGTGAGAAGCACCATCTCCCTTCCACTACAGAAAATCCCGGTTGTTCGGGACAGAATTTCTCGGGCCTTACACGCCCCACGCCTAAAAGCCTCCCAGTGCCTGGAAATTGTTGGCACGATGGTCTCTACGACTCTTATGGTTAAATGGGCCTTGTGGAGACTACGTCCCTTCCAGTTAGGTTTCCTGCAGCAGTGGAAAACAGGGGACAAGAATCAAGTCATCCACGTGACATCGTCAATGAGGAACAGTCTCTTCTGGTGGCTTCAGCGCAAAAATCTTCTGGCTTGTCACTCCATTACTCCCATTTCCTGGGTCACGGTCACGACTGATGCCAGCGGGACCAGTTGGGGAGCCCTCTGCTGTTCGAACCTCGCTCAGGGCAAGTGGGATTCCTGCCTCCCCGACCCAGGTTCGAACGTCCTGGAACTTCGACGACCTGGTGTGCACTACAGTCCTTCTCTCAC
Source organism: Aquarana catesbeiana (assembly GCF_042186555.1). Taxonomy (NCBI): domain Eukaryota; kingdom Metazoa; phylum Chordata; class Amphibia; order Anura; family Ranidae; genus Aquarana; species Aquarana catesbeiana. The sequence continues at coordinate 237,313,847 of NC_133328.1, forward strand.
CTTCTGAAAGGGGAGTCAGTGTTGTTAAGGATGGACAACACCACGGCGGTCGCCTACGTGAAGAGGCAAGGGGGTACCCGGAGTTCCACTCTCCTTCGGGAAGTCGAGCCCATTCTTTCATGGGCACAGAAGAACCTTTCAAACATTTCAGCAGTCTTTGTCCCAGGGGTCCAGAATACTCAAGCGGACTTCCTATCACGTACCGAGCTGGACAACAATGAATGGTCCCTTCATGTGCAGACGTTCAGATGGGTCTCGTCACTAGGTATCGACCCCGAGGTAGATCTGTTCACCTCCTGCTACAACTTCAAGCTGGAGAAGTTTTATACCAGGGGCCATTGCAGCCAAGCCTTCAGGACAGACGCCCTGATGGATCTGTGGAGGTTCAGCAAGGCATATGACTTTCCGCCACTTCCAATCATCCTGAGATTCCTGCAGAGGCTCCGAATGGAGGCAGTCGAAGTGTTGACAATAGCTCCATACTGGCCGAACAGGCCTTCGTTCCCTCTCCTTGTCCAACTCAGCTTCAGGGACCCAGTGCCTCTCCCTCTCAGGCCAGACCTTCTTTCTCAGGGGACAGTCCTGCACCTGTGTCCGGCAGTACTGAGACTGATGGTCTGGTTCTTGAAAGGGAGAGGCTAGTATCTCTTGGCTGCGCTCCTAGAGTGATCTCCACCCTCATGAGTTCAAGAAGATCCAGCACAAATAGGGTCTATGGTAGAATTTGGTCCAAATTTGTGGAATTTTGCTCTTCCAAGGGCAGGTCCTTCAGACACCCGGAGGTTCAAGATGTTCTCAGCTTCCTTCAAACAGGCCTAGATTTACCCTTATCCATCAGCTCACTTAGGGTCCAGGTATCTGCACTATCGGCCTTCTCCAGTTCCTCCTGGGTGGTTCATCCATTAATCCGGCAATTTTTTTGCGGAGCTTCAAGACTCAAGCCTCGAAAGAAGTCCAGATTCCCCAAATGGGACCTTCCACTTGTCCTTGACTCAATTTCTGGACTCAGTACTATGGGGCCTTCCCCGCTCTCTATCAAGGACTTCTCAGCAAAAGTTGCCTTTTTAGTAGCTGTCACCTCGGCTAAAAGAGTCTCTGAAATCGGTTCACTGGGTCATGAAGAACCCTTCCTGACGTTCTTCCCGGACCATGTAGTCCTCATCCCTATGCTGGGTTCTAACCCCAAAGTGTTCTCGGTGTTCCACGATAATCAGGAGATTGTCCTACCTATGTTTAGGTCTCCCGGGTCCTCCGAGACTCATCCTCTGGATGTAGGAGAAGCAATAAAAGAATATTTGAGAGTTACTTCTCCCTTTAGACGTTCTGACCATCTCTTTGTGTTACACCCAGGCAACAATAAGGGGAAGAAGGCTTCGACTAGGACACTCGCAGCCTGGATTGTGCAGACCATCCAACAAGCATACAAGGCTAAGAGATTGGCTCCTCCAGAGACGGTGACAGCTCACTCCACCAGAGGAATGGCAGCTTCATGGGCGGCAGCTCGACATGTGGCCCCAGACACCATTTGCAAAGCGGCCTCGTGGGCCTCTATCAACACTTTCATGTCTCATTACTGTATAGAGCCTGCTTCACTGTCTTCTGTAAACTTTGGTTTGAGAATCCTATCGGTTGATGGGACCAATTAAAATTATGTTTTGATTCAGCATACCCTCCCATGTGGTTTGCTAGTTATTTCCCACACGTAGGCTGCCATGGAGTCTGTCAGGAAAAAGGAAAATTTATTGTCAAATACTTAATTTTACGTAATTTTCCTTTCCTGATGGACTCCATGGCAGACGGAGTTCCCACCCATTGGTCAATGAGTAGGCTAGTTACGGAACGCAGTAGCTAGTGGTGAGTGCTCATTTATGGGAATGGGGTCCTATAGCATTGGAGAGGAGGCGGGGTTAACCCACACGTAGGCTGCCATGGAGTCCATCAAGAAAGGAAAATTACAGTAAGTATTTGACAATAAATTTTCCTTTTTATGTATGATCTGACCCTATCAAGGAAAAGGAAAAAAACGAAAAATTGGAAATAAATTGGGCTATAAAAACCCCCACTCTCTGAGATACTTACACACATAACTGTATCGTAAGAGTGTGCAAACTAACGATCAAAGACCCCAAAAGGGCATCACCACCCAGAGCTGAGGTGGTGTGGACAGCCTGGAGCCCAGCAAGGATAACATCAAGGGAGGACAGATTTCCAGTAAGTAGAGGTAGTCGTGATTGGCCATGAGTGCTGAAGCCATTAAACAAAGAAGGACTTCGAAGAAGATATTATGATATTGTGTAGTATGTCCTGTACTCAGTAAGGGGCAGGACAATAAAAGTGATAATAAGTGTAGGTAAAGTCCAAACTAGTGAGATTAAGAAATAATGAAGTGGTAAAAGATGGAGACCAACAGGAGAGAAGAAATTAAAGGCCAATAGCTTCATCTGCACATTAAACAAATGGTTGATTGTGAATAACTAGATTACCTTAAACTAGAGAATAGGAACCATGCATAGTAGTGCACTCCTTAGTAGTGCGCTCCTTTTTTCTGTTTAATAATCAGGAATTTAGTTAAAGGCTTTAGCGAGGGAGTAAAACAATATTACTTACCCTTTAAAGCAAACCCTGTTGCTTTACTTAAAAGAATAACTACACTTTTGTAGAAAAAAATATAGCAAATAGATAAACATAGTATATACAATTGTTACACAAGCCGTGTAGAAATGTATTCTTTCTAAAAATAAACTTTTTATTTCAATATACAGCACTGTAATAAAACATGGCAACCTGGATACATTCTGTACACAGGTGGTGTACAGAACACCAACAAAAATGTAATTTCTTTCTTGTGTGATTGGCTCACTAATTCTCCCCGATGTCTACATGAAGATAAAAGTCAGATTTTAGGCACTCCCTGCAATAAAAATGTAAGTTCTGGTGAGATACTCCCAAGGGTTAATCACTTCTAAAGCCAGGCAGACACTTCAGCTTTCCTCATAAGAACACAGACTGTGTCCTCATAAGAACACAGAAAGTGCACCAGTTGGTTAATAATGAACCAGAGCTTCCCATTCAGAATGAGTAAATGATCAGTCTAGTGATACAAAAAGGTTGATACAAAGAGGTTGATTTACTAGCACAGTTTTGGTAAATCAGTCCCACTGAGTTATTTCTTAATGACAACAAGGTAGGAATCTGCTACAAAGTATTTTAACATCCCTATACGGAACACTGATCTCCCAGAGGGGTTTGTTTTTCCTCAACAAAAGTAAGTGGAGTTATAAATAAAGATCAGAGTATGTCCAAAGTACATAGCCCTTAGCTTTTTATTATGTTGGGTATCTGTGGCACAAATTGCTGTTGAAGCAATACTTTAATGACTGTTTATAGAAATACTAGATCTAATATGCCTCATCTGCACTTAGAGATATAACATGCAATAGTATCCTGTTCAGAATTGGATGGCCCTTAACTGGAGCACAACACCTCAGTTTAACTTTACTGAAAGTGAAACACTAAGATACTTCAGGAACTTGCTTCAAATGTAATATTTACTTTAAAACTGACCACTTGCAGAAATCAAGGAAACCAAATTACTTCCCAATCAATTTGGATTAGGGCCCATTCACACAAGAAACTGTGTGTTTACTGCACATTTTTGCATGCACGTTTAGCATGCAGTTGACGAGTATTTTTATTTGCGTTTACATGCATTTGTAATGCTTTTTCTCCTAAGCGTTTGCCCTTTAACTGCTTGCTGACGAGGTGGTCTCCGTGACCGTGGGTCCTGTGGACTCGATGCTTTCCAGGTGCCCGTCACAGAGAAGAAGAATGGGGAGATGCTTTTGTAAACAAAGCATTTCCCCGTTCTGCTTATTGACAGGACAGTGATCACAGCTCTCTCTCATCGAGAGCTGTGATCACTGTTCTGTATGTTGAAGTCCAGCCCCCTCACAGTTAGAATCACTCTCTAGGACACACTTAACCCCTTCACTGACCCCTAGTGGTTAACCCCTTCACCTCTTGCCAGTGTCATTTACACATAATTAATGCATTTTAATAGCATTGATCGACAATGGTCCCAAAATAGTGTAAAAAATGTCCGAAGTGTGCGCCATAATGTCGCAGTCCCAAAAAAAATCGCAGATCGCCGCCATTACTAATAAAAAAAAATTAATAATAAAAATGCTATAAATCTATCCCCTATTTTGTAGACGCTATAACTTTTACGCAAACCAATCAATATAGGCATGCGATTTTTTTTTTTACCATAAATATGTAGAAGAATACATATCGGCCTAAACTTAGGAAAACATTTTTTATATTTATTTTTGGGGGATATTTATTATAAAAGTAGAAAATTTGTTTTTTTTTTCAAAATTGTCACTATTCTTTTGTTTATAGCACAAAAAATAAAAACTGCAGAGGCGATCAAATACCATCAAAATAAATCTCTATTTGTGGGAAAAAAGGACGTCAGTTTTGTTTGGGTACAACGTGTGCAAATGTCAGTTAAAGCGCCGCAGTGCCAAATTGCAAAAAGTGCTCTGGTCAGGAAGGGGGTAAATTTTTCCGGGGCTGAAGTGGTTAAGGGCACTTCCTTCTTCTTTCCTTCTTTCTTTCTTTTGGATCGTCTGTGCACTGCAATGCGTTGTGGTGTGTTTGCACACATTTACATACATTTGCGCATGTTTTTGCGCTACAGAAAAATGTAGCGTGCTGTTCTTTACTGCACTGCACTGTGATAATGTGAAGCCCATAGGATAAGCTGAATTTTCAACTGTCTATGCAGTGGGAATGCAGACAAAGATGCATCTGGTGTGAATGGGCCCTTAATCTATTTCTTTACCAACAGTGCCTTGGGCACAATTTATTTCATAAGAAAGGATCACATTTCTCGTTACCTTCAATGGCAATAAATGTATGTTGCTATATACTTTACATGACAAATAAATACAAGACAACCCTTACAACTCATGAAATACTTAAACAGAATTGTACATGCAACTAAAGGAAGGAAGTACATAAATAGTATCCCGTCTTGCAGGGTGCAGAAAAAACAAACATGTCATTGATATGCATCAAATACTGTATTAAGTTAATAAAGTAATGCAAAATAAGATGCCATATAAAATTATGCTTTTGCACAGTATTACATTTTTACATTATGGTTGTCCTCAATTTTATTTATAAAAAACACATGTAAAAAAAAAAAGTTCATGCAAACAGTAATGGAAGTAGTGTAAAATATTATTATTATTATTATCAGTACTATTTTTTTTATTATTATTATTAAATTATATTTTAACAATTGCCCCCAACATGTAATATGAGTAAGTGAGACCTTAACTTTAAACCCTCCCTCACTATTTATAAACTCTGTCGCTGATGGTCCTCCCTTTTCCTTTTACATTTTTCACAATCATTTTAAAACAGGTATCACGGACTTACAAATTTGTCTACGACCCAAAATTGGTATATAATTTCTGAAAGCGGAGAACCTATAGAATATGGTAGTTACATTTTTTATGTTGCATAATATTTGCATACATGTTTAACAACCCTACATTTTATGTATAAAACACTGTAAAATAATTTTAGCACACAAAATAGTCTTTCCTTTTTTTCTGTTTAACATAAAACATATGATTGTATCAAGTTAATAAATACTAAATGTCAAGTCTTATATTGTCTTAAAACGTGTGCGTTTTCTAGGCAGTGCAGTGGGAATTGCAGGCACATATTCTTCTATGGGTACGCATCTGATTCGCAGATGCATTCCATTGTGAACAGGCATTCTTTCCCCCTCCTCACTACCCCTCTCTCTGCTCAGCTGATCCACAGCTACAACGGAGAGAAAGCGATGAATCACAGAGAACGGAGCTGGAATTCGCACCGGACTGGTGTGAATCCAGCCTGAAGGCTTATATGCAAGTTATTGCCATAAAAAGTTTTGGGGACCTGGGTCATGCCCCAGGGGACATGTATCAATACAAAAAAAAGTTTAAAAAAATGGCCGTTTTTTCAGGAGCAGTGTTTTTAATAATGCTTAAAGTAAAACAATAAAAATTAAATTAAATATTCCTTTAAATATCGTGCCTGAGGGGTGTCCTTAGTCTGTCTGTAAAGTAGCGCATCTTTCCCGTGTTTAGAACAGTACCACAGCAAAATGAAAAAACGTCATTTAAAACTGCTCACGGCTGTAATGTATTGTTAGATCCCGGCAATATAGAAAAAAATAATTGAAAAAAATGGCAAGGGTTCCTCCCCCAGTTCATTACCAGGCGAATGGGTCTGGTAAGAATATTAAGGGGAACCCCGTACCTAAATGAAATTAAAAAAAAAAAAATGGCGTGGGGGTCTCCCCAAAATCCATACCAGGGACATTTATTATTATTTTTTAATAAAGGAATTGTCCCAAACTGTCTACTGTCATTTTTGCTTTTTTGACACTTTTTTTGATGAATGTGTAGGGGTACAATGTACCCGATACCCATTGACATAGGGGGGCGGGATCTGGGGGTCCCCTTGTTAAAGGGGCAAGGGTTGTGGGGAAGAGACCTTTGTCCCTATCAACATGGGGACAAGGTGTTTTGGGGGGGCTTTCATTTTTTCAATTTTGGCATGGGGTTCGACCTAAAATCCATACCAGACCTGAATGGATTTTAGGGGGGATCCCCAGACCATTTTTTTTATTTTTGGCGCAGGGTTCCCAATAATATGAATACCAGACCTGAATGGCCTGGTATGGATTTTAGGATGGACCCCCACACCAATTTTTTTTCAAATTTTGGCACAGGCAGGGCCGTCTTTTCGCATGGGCACGCTGGGCAGTTGCCCGGGGGCCCCACTTGCCTGGGGAGCCCAACCTGCCCAGCAACCCCAGCCAAGCCTCAATCATACCTCCCAACAGTCCCGGATTGGCCTGCAGCAGTGTGCACATCCAGTACAGCCAGGGATTGGCTAGCAAGTCAGCTGGATGTGCAATGTGCAGCCCCAATGACAGACTGCACCTGTCAAAACGAGAGTGTGATGTCATGTAGGGGCAGGACTGCTACCCAGACCCCCCTCTCTTTCAAACCAGTGCATAGCGAAAGAGCCGGTGACACAATACTGGCATTCATACATTCCTGACCAGGACAGAGTTGCAGAGGGTCAGGATCAGCTGTCTATTCCTCTCCCCCAGGTTTTTTTCAGCCTCCATTAGCCCTGCACTCACAGACAGCTCCCCGCTTTCACTTAAACACAGAAGCCTGGCTTCTGTAGTTGAAAGTGAAAGTAACAGCTCGGCTCTATCAACAACCTCTCTGCTCTGCACTAGAGTCGGACAAGTGAAAGGTATGTTCGAGGAGTGGGGGGAGCTGCCCCCTAATCCTTATCTCCTTTCTGCTCCAGGAGTCCAGGAGCTTAAAATACCCAGTGCACTGAAAGGAGAAGGAAGCTGTGGCTGCACTGGATAGAAGACATCTACAGAAAGGTGCTACTTTTACAAAAGTGTGTGCGTGTGTGTGTGTAATGTATATGTGTGTGTGGTGTGTATGTGTGTGTGTGTGTGTGTGTGTGTAATGTATGTGTTTGTGTGTGTGTTATGTATGTGTGTGTGTTATTTATGTGTGTGTGTGGTATGTATGTATGTGTGTGTGGTATGTGTGTGTGACGTGTGTGTGTGTGTTATGTATGTGTGTGGTGTGGTATGTGTTTTATGTGTGGTGTGTGGTATGTGTGTGTGTTATGTATGTGTGTGTATGTGGTGTGGTGTGTGTTATATGTGTGTGTGTGTAGGTAGGGGGGTTCAGAGGTTATAGTTGAGGAGAAGGGCAACAGTGAGATGTGGATAGATGACTGCACTCTGTACCTAGCGCTCTTGAACCCTTGCACTTTGTACGTAACGCACTCCAGAACCATGCACTGTGCCTAACACTCTCCTGCACTCTGTACATAACGCACGCCAAAACCCTGCACTCTGTATCTAGCACTCTCCTGAGCCCTGAATCCTTCTACACTTTGTGTAACGCACACTTCCATAGTTTATGCAAAATCATTTGTAATGGAAGCTTTTTATTCTTATTTTTTTATATGACTGTGCTGGGGTTTTTGTATGTATCAGTGAGAATCTTTCTTTTTGCTGCAGTGCACGTAGCACGCCGTCGGTTGCTTCCTCCCATAAGTGTCCCTCATTCTGAAGTTCAAAAGCTGGGAGGTATGGATCATCATTCAGATGTCAGAGAGTTCGTTGCCGCATTGTGCCAGTGCTGTGCGGCTCCTTCACAGAGACAGAGTTCCGCGCGATCAGTCCCGATATCAGTAAGTGACTCAGCGGCGTGCAGTGTGAGTCAGCTGTCACTGTGAAGAATGGAGCCGATGCTTTCTGTGTAGTTCCGGCTCTTCACGGGCGGAGTGATATGAAATGCACTCCGCCTGTGACAGATACAGGAAGCATCAGTTCTGCTCTCTACTGCAGCCGCATGCTTCCTGTCACAATTCCGCGTCTCAGAGGAGCCAGGCAGCAGCACACACGCCAGCATTAATATCCACCAGCACCAGCAGCACCAGAGTGTGAGTGTGTACATTTATATATATGTTTTTTTTAGTTGTATGATTTAGTGGTGAAAGTTATTAGTGCCTGGGCCCCCCAAGTTTTAACCGTAATACCTTATGTGTCCCCCTTATATATCAATCTTAGAGTTGCCACTGGTTCGAGGAAGTAATTAGTGCTTTTGTACTGTCCAATTTCAATTTGTAATTTCTTATTTTTCAATTTCTTGCTATTCAAGCTCGTGTTATATTGTCCAAACATTGTGTTAATGTTTAAACACTGATTTTGTTGGAAGTACCAATAAATATATCATTATTGATAATTTGCATTTTTATTCTCGTACGTCATTGTGTAGACAGGCCCCAGTGCACTGTATTGCCCGGGGGCCTATAATGCTCTTAAGATGGCACTGGGCACAGGGTTCCCCTTAATATCCATACCAGACCCAAAGGGCCTGGTAATGGACGGGGGGGGAACCCATGCCGTTTTTTTCAATGATTTCTATCAATATTGCCAGAATCCGGCAATACATTATAGCCGCAAGCAGTTTTAAATGACATTTTTTCCTTTACAAATGTCATTTTGCTGCTCTCATTCATAAAACTATGTACGCCCACTATGTAAGCAGCCTAACATAGCGTGGGGCATGAACTCAGCCCCCTGAGCCATGATTGGCCAAAGGCACTTTGCTAGATAGACTAATGCCAGGCTCACACTGTTGCGAAATGGATGTGGGCTTTCCGCACGCAATTCGCAATAGCAGGAGACTGTGACCGGCTCTCTATGGAGCCGGTTCACATATCTCGGATGCGGCTCCAGTGCGAATTTTCACAGGAGCATTGTGCGTCTTTTGGTCCATTTCAGGTCTGAATTCAGCCCAAAATTTGGGCTGAAATCGGACCTGAAATGGTGAACAAGGGACGCACAGGACCCCTGCTGGGAACCGCATCGGTGTGAACCTAGCCTTATGCTGCATACACACAATCGGAAATTTGGCCAGCAAAAGACCGATGAGAGCTTTTGGTCGGAAAATGCGACCGTCTGTATGCTCCATTGGACTTTTGCTGGAAGAATTCCGCCAGCAAAAGATTGAGAGCAGGTTCTCAATTTTTCGGTCGGAAAAATGCGATTGCCTGTACAAATTCCGACGCGCAAAATTCCTACGCATGCTTGGAAACAATTTGTTGCATGCTTGGAAGCATTGAACTTCCTTTTCTTGGCTCGTCGTAGTGTTGTACGTCACCGCGTTCTTGACGGTCGAAAGTTTAGAGAACTTTTGTGTGACCGTGTGTATGCAAAGCAAGCTTGAGTGATATTCCGTCGAAAAAACCATCTAAGTTTTTTCCGACGGAAAATCCGCTCGTGTGTACGCGGCATTAGACTAGACTGGATGAGAAAATGTAAGCTACCTTGTACATATGGACTTAAAGCAAATTGCAATGTGAGAAGTAGAGTAGCAAAGAACAACGTATCAGAATAAATCTTTTCCTGACTAAATCTAGCCATAACGCTTTTTTAAGTTTTATAATAAGTAGGTAACTATTAGACTCTGTTTTAAAATGACTTAATTTTTTATCTTTAGAATGAGTAGGGAACTGTTAAATTATGTCAGGTTTTTATTGCTGTCTGTGCCACTTCTTGGAAGACTTGCTTTTTTCTTTTTGTCTTGGTGACCATTGTAACCAGGAAAGAAAGAGATTGGAAATCCAAAATTGTACCCACAACTAACCCAAATGGAATTTTGATCTGTAATGTCAAAATCCTAAAACTCCTCTCCTGCACAGTCAAGAAAACATAACACCTCCTCATTTCATATTACATGTTTTTTCCTTGTATTTGTATAGAAGACATGTGTGACCAGTGCACCAACTTTGTGCATTACCAAAGATAAAATGTATTTAAATAGTAAAAACAAAGGTCATACTCAAAAAGAAGCGTTTTAAAAAAGGCTTATGCCGCGTACACACGGAAAAAGATATGATTTTTTGGTCGGAAAAAGATATGATGGCTTTTCCGATGGGATTCCGCTCAAGCTTGCCTTGCATACACACGGTCACACAAAAGTTTGCTGAACTTTCGACCGTTAAGAACGCGGTGACGTACAACACTACGACGAGCCGAGAAAATGAAGTTCAATGCTTCCGAGCATGCGTCAAATTGTTTCCGAGCATGCGTAGGAATTTTGTGCGTCGGAATTGCTACAGACGATCGCATTTTCAGATAGAAACTTTTTCCGACCAAAAAATTGAGAGCATGCTCTCAATCTTTTGCTGGCTGGAATTTGGCCAGCAAAAGTCCAATGGAGCATACACACGGTCGCATTTTCCGACCAAAAGCTCTCATCGGTCTTTTGCTGGCCGAATTTCCGATCGTGTGTACGCGGCATTAGTATTATGCCAATAATTCGGAGCCATGTCTTCTAGACACCTGCAACCTAAACCGGATGTTAGGAGGAACCAGTTGGCATCGCAAAACGTCTTACATGTTATGAGGGAGTACCCTCTTCATCAGAGCCTCACCGATAGCTGACTGACTTTCTAAAGTTACCTTCTATATAAAGCCATACGCATGTCTGGGCGGACGTCCACCGGAACCTGCCACGCCCACTATTGCACTCCATCTAACCATATCATATGCCAGATCGTACTGTCAGCCATACAAATATGTCCTATTATCATAGAGAGGGGGCTAAGTTCCTGCACTGGCATCAGAGTGTATCTCCCGTTAGCCACCCGATCATCATCCTACTTCATTTTCTAACCAAATCGAATACTACATCTGTCTCATTATGGCATCAATTGATCGTTCCACAAAAACACACCTACCCTTTTATATGTTTCAGCTTTAACAATATCCATTGTTCTGAGGAGGGCAGCAAGACCTTTGACTTTCCACACTTTACCCAAAGGGTTGACTACACCACCTACACATAGACTGAGAGCCTGAGCGCAGGAGATTGTTTTGTGATGTGTGACCAGTGAACATTTATAAAATGTGTCACCAGATTTGTATTTTTTCCTTCACTTATCCCATATAGGTGATCTTCGCATATCCACATATATGTATTTAAGTCTATCAAGAGTCACATTTTTTTTTGGTTTTGTATAGAATGGTAGCGGTTTATCAACCATGTCATCTTTTAATTAATCCTCTCTATCCTCTATTCTTGTTCTAGCACCCAATGCTGAGTGAGTAAAAATGTAAACCTTTGAGCTCTCACAGGGAAAGGAATAGTGGGTCTTCCGATGGGTAAACATGTTCAAGTGACAACTGTCTAAGAGCATATTTTCCTTGCTTTTATCTTCTCACTTTCTGATGTTGGAAGTGTTCTATAGGACAGGAAGGGAAATAAAATCTTCCCAACGTGACACAGATGGAAAAAAAAAGCTGATAGGGGTTTAATCCTTTTCTTCCCTATCCAAAACTTAAAGTGATACTAAAGTCTTGGTTTTGTTATACTTACCTGCTCTGTGCAGTGGTTTTGCATAGAGAAGCCCAGATCCTCCTCTTCTTGGGTCTCTCTTTGGTGCTTCTGGTCTCTCCCTCCTGTTCAGTGCCCCCACAGCAAGCAGCTGGCTATGGGGGCACCCGAGCCACAGCTCCCTGTGTCCATTCGGACATGGAACTGTGATCCAGGCCCGCCTCTTTCTCTTCTCATTGGCTCACTGACTTTGATTGACAGCATCGGGAGCCAATGGCACCAGACTGCTGTCTCAACCAATGAGGAGGGGAGTCCTGGACAGCCAAGTCTCTCTTACAATATCGCTGGATCTAGATGGACCTCAGGGGGGTTGCTGCACAGAGAAAGTTTTTCATCTTAATGCATAAAATGCATTAGGGTAAAAAACCTTCTGCTTTTACAACCACTTTAAAAATAAAAAGTTTTGGCTTTAGATAAAAACAAATTATTAGAAGATTAAAATCACTCAAGTAAAAGTTATCTTTAAACACAGCACATTTTCTGTTGGGCAGATTCTCCCCTTATTTGAACTGGTGAAAATTGTCTCTGGGACAGAAAATGATGGAAAATCTAAGCCTTTACATTTGCCCTGGGAACAGACGTTAAGGGGAAACCTTGTAATAGGGACTTCCCTAACATTTCCTCAACATATATAGAAGTGCAATAACTCTAAACTACTGTATATTAAGTCATGCAAATTAGCGCATTTATTTGTTTCCCAATAATGAAAATGCCTTTCTTTATCCAGTGTAAAATTTAGGATATCCAAATAACCCTTTTCTTTGGACTATCTTCACAAATCCTTTGCTGCCTCTAAGAAATCATCTGTTGTAGACGTAGAGTCCTACAGGGCAGTGATGTATTTAGGTTTTGCTCTGTCCTAGACCTGACTAAACTCATGCACCCCCTAATTTTAATATTACCCACCCCTTTCTGTCAATGCCACACCCCTTCCTGTTTAAGACCCGTCTTGTGATCTGTAAATCACTGTGTTCTCCAGGCAGGGATTTCTTCCTGCACCCCCCAGCTGGGTGAACATGATATCAATGTTTTGTGGCTATTCCCACGCAGCCCCATAGCATCCCCAACACAAGACATGGAAAAATGATGGCCAGTGCTGCAGTGGTGTGCAGGCGGTGTGCACTGAAAAAAGTACCACATGCAGTACTTTTTTCCAGCACAGCAAGGGCCACCGCATGGCAGCTGATAGAACTCTATAAATGTGAAAATTCAATGAAGTTTGTTTGCCAACAAACAAAAAAAAAAGAAGACCAGTGCACTGCGCTGGTCCTACTGGACTTCACCACACACGGTGCAATGCATCGGCTGGTGTGAAATTAACCTAAGCTCCTGTGTTGAGAGGCTTTTGCTTTCTTCAATTAGGTTTTCCATACCTATGCATGTCTATTGGAATGCAAAATCTGCATAAAGCACAGATAAATGCAGGTCAGAAGTTGGTCAAATGCACCTGCCAATGAATCCTGAATGATCACTGAAACATCTCAAACTGATGTCAGTACAAATGCCAGTGCTAAGTGAAAACAAAGTCACATCCAGTGGTGGGAGTGCTCATATTCACCTGCTAAAATACCCCTAAATAACATCACATTGGGCCAGCAGATAGGGTTGGGCTAAATCCATATTTGTGTATTATTGGTCATACTATGTTGATCTGACCACACAAGTACCGCTCTTGGTTGTCTGTGCCACTTATCCCAGGAGGACCAGCAGGGATGGGGACCTGCCCAAGTTATGTTCCATTTGATGGTGGTCATGTGACATTCACAAACCAGTTTCATAGTCAAAGAATTAGGACTTAATCAGGCCCCAACATATGTCAACACACAGACTGAAAGATCTTTAAACTGTGTATGTTTAATTGCAATACATTTTTCTAAATAAACAGGATTAACTGGCATAAAGATGTCCCTATAGAGAAAAACCTAAGACAAATCAGCAGGTTGCAAAACCATGAGCAAAAAAATATACGCTCCAGCTTTACTTCTCATCCACAAGACTACAAAAGCCTGGTATTTTCACTACACCATCACTGGAGCTCTCAAGATTTAACCCTATCAATTCCAGGACAACAGGTAAGATTAATTTGCGCTCAAAGTATGACTCATAAGGAAATAATCCCGTAATCACTTTATATATCTCTTCAAAGTTATCAAGCAGAAAGGAAACCACCTAAATGCCCTCTTCCGAGTTGTCAGTGAGAATGCAAAGAAAATAAACCCTCCGTTGCCATTCCTGGGGGCTTCCCTCCTCTCTTCCCCGCTCTATTGACACAGAGAGCCCTGGGAGGAAGTTACATTACATATCATAACTTCCTTTCAAGGATGCCGTGGAGGAGGGTAGGTGAAGCATTAGGCTGCCAGTGCCACACTTACTAAAATTGACAGCCACCAGTTGTATTAAGTGTGGTCGCCGCTCTGTCCGAATGTCAGACCAGTCACTGGCCGCCGGCCAGTATCATCATACCGGCAGCAGTGCGGCCGCTTTATGAGAGCGCCAGACTGATTTGCCTCCTGGACCTTGCCCCCTGATCCAGTCCAGCCTATAAGACTGGCGCTACACTAAAAGTGTAGCGCAAGCCGACAGGGACTCTTCATGCGGGAGCCTGGAGGAGGCTGTTTTTTTCATACCAGGGGTGTCTTTTTTTCCACCCCCCTGCAAAGTGCCACCCTAGGCCCGGGACTTGTTGGCCTAGGCAAAGATACAGCGTTGCTACGGGGACACTTTTTACTGTGTGTCTAACATGATCTGCAATAACAAATTCCTGGACAAAGAATATGTGCTCTATTAGTCATCAATGGGGAATTTTCTGCTGCATAGCCAAACAGCAATGGAATTTTTGAAATGGAAGGTGCTGTAATGATAATTGAGTCATCGTTTTCAGTCTAAAATGCAAGGAAGGTCATCAGCACTCCCAGTTGCTTGTCCAAAACAGATTTATTGATCACACTAAAGTGACATTTCGGAGCTGTTAAGTAAGCTTCTTTATCAAGAAAAAGTGAAACCCCTTTTAACTTATTAAGGAGCTTTCTTTGCAGCTCCAAAACATTGGCCCAATGTGATCAATACATTTGCTCCTAACAAGCAACCAGAAGTGCTGATGGTATTATTTGTATTCTGGATGAATTATTGTCTACAAAAATGTGGAAGCTTTCCCATTCACCTTGTCTACAGTATCTCACAAAAGTAATTACAACCCTCACACAAAACCCTTTTTTTTAATATTTTATTATATCTTTTCATGTGACAACACTGAAGAAATGACCCTTTGCTACAATGTAAAATAGTGAGTGTACAGCTTGAATAACAGTGTAAATTTGCTGTCCCCACAAAATAACTCAACGCACAGAAATTAATGTATAAACTGCGGGCAACAAAAGTGAGTACACCTCTAAGTGAAAATGTCCAAATTGGGACCAATTAGCAATTTTCCCTCCCCGGTGTCATGTGACTCGTTAGTGTTACAAGGTCTCAGGTGTGAATGGGGAGCAGGTGTGTTAAATTTAGTGTTATCGCTCTCACTCTCTCATACTGGTCACTGGAAGTTCAACATGGCACTTCATGGCAAAGAAATCTCCGAGGATCTGAAAAAAAAAGAATTGTTGCTCTACATAAAGATGGCCTAGGCTATAAGAAGATTGCCAAGACCCTGAAACTGAGCTGCAGCACGGTGGCCAAGACCATACAGCGGTTTAACAGTCAGAACAGGCTTCGCCATGGTCAACCAAAGAAGTTCAGTGATCATGCTCAGCGTCATATCCAGGGGTTGTTTTTGGGAAATAGACGTATGAGTGCTGCCAGCATTGCTGCAGAGTAGGGCTGAGCCGATAACCCCCCTGTTCGGTTCACACCAGGACATGTGAACAGGAAAAAAATTTGTACAAACACGCGAACACCATTAAAATCTATGGGACACGAACATGAATAAACAAAAGTGATAATTTTAAAGGCTTATATGCAAGTTATTGTCATAAAAAGTGTTTGGGGACCTGGGTCCTGCCCCAGGGGACATGGATCAATGCAAAAAAAAGTTTTAAAAAACGGCCGTTTTTTCGGGAGCAGTGATTTTAATAATGCTTAAAGTGAAACAATAAAAGTATAATATCCCTTTACATTTCGTACCTGGAGGGTGTCTATAGTATGCCTGTAAAGAAGCGCATGTTTCCCGTGTTTAGAACAGTCTGACAGCAAAATGACATTTCAAAGGAAAAAAAGTCATTTAAAACTACTTGCGGCTATTAATGCATTGCTGGTCCGACAATACACATAGAAGTTCATTGATAAAAACGGCATGGGAATTCCCCACAGGGGAACCCTGAACCAAAATTTTTTTTTAAAAATGACGTGGGGGTCCCCCTAAATTCCATACCAGACCCTTCAGGTCTGGTATGGATATTAAGGGGAACCGCGGACAAAATTTTAAAAAAAAATGACGTGGGGAACCCCCTAAATTCCATACCAGACCCTTCAGGTCTGGTATGGATATTAAGGGGAACCCCGCGCCAAAATAAAAAAAACGGCGTGGGGTCCCCCCAAAAATCCATACCAGACCCTTATCCGAGCACGTAACCTGGCAGGCCGCAGGAAAAGAGGGAGGACGAGAGAGCGCCCCCCCTCCTGAACCATACCAGGCCACATGCCCTCAACATTGGGAGGGTGCTTTGGGGTAGCCCCCCAAAATACCTTGTCCCCATGTTGATGAGGACAAGGGCCTCATCCCCACAACCCTGGCCGGTGGTTGTGGGGGTCTGCGGGCAGGGGGCTTATCAGAATCTGGAAGCCCCCTTTAACAAGGGGACCCCCAGATCCCAGCCCTCCCCCCTGTGTGAAATGGTAAGGGGGTACAAAAGTACCCCTATCATTTCACTAATAAACTGTCATGGCATGGAGGGAGGCTCCCGCTCTTCTCTTCATCTTCTTCTCTTCTTCATCTTCTTCTCTTCTTCATCTTCTTCTCTGGGCCGCTCCGCATCCATGGTGGCATGGAGGGAGGCTCCCTCTGTGACGCTTCTCCTCTTCTGACAGTTCTTAAATAACGGGGGGCAGGGCCACCCGGTGACCCCGCCCCCCTCTGACGCACGGTGACTTGACGGGACTTCTCTGTGATGTCACGGGGAATGCCACAGGGAAGTCCCGTCATGTCCCCGTGCATCAGAGGGGGGCAGGGTCACCGGGTGGCCCCGCCCCCCATTATTTAAGAACTGTCAGAAGAGGAGAAGCGTCACACAGAGGGAGCCTCCCTCCATGCCACCATGGATGCGGAGCGGCCCAGAGAAGAAGATGAAGAAGAGAAGAAGATGAAGAAGAGAAGAAGATGAAGAGAAGAGCAGGAGCCTCCCTCCATGCCATGGATGCGGAGTGGCCTGAGGAGAAGAAGGGAAGAAGACGCCGCGGAGGAGATGCTGGATGAGAACACTGGAGGAAGAACCAGAAGAGCCAGAAGAACCAGAAGAAGAAGAAGATGGAGGAAGAAACCGAAGGAGGATAGAAGATAGAAGAAAGAAGAAAGAAGAAAGAAGACGCATTTAAATAAAGGAATTGTCAAAAACTGTCTCTTGTCATTTTTAACATTTTTGACAGTTTTTTAGTGAAATGGTAGGGGTACAAGTACCCCCTTACCATTTCGCACAGGGGGGAGGGCCGAGATCTGGGGGTCCCCTTGTTAAAGGGGGCTTCCAGATTCAGATAAGCCCCCGCCCGCAGACCCCCACAACCACCGGCCAGGGTTGTGGGGATGAGGCCCTTGTCCTCATCAACATGGGGACAAGGTGTTTTGGGGGGCTACCCCAAAGCACCTTCCCAATTTTGAGGGCATGTGGCCTGGTATGGTTCATGGGGGGGCCGCTCTCTCGTCCCCCCCTCTTTTCCTGCGGCCTGCCAGGTTGCGTGCTTGGATAAGGGTCTGGTATGGATTTTTGGGGAGACTCCACACCATTTTTTTTTAAATTTTGGCGCAGGGTTACCCTTTAATATCCATACCAGACCTGAAGGGCCTGGTATGGAATTTAGGGGGACCCCCCACGTCATTTTTTTTTTTTACATTTTGGCCGGGGTTCCCCTTAATATCCATACCAGACCTGAAGGGCCTGGTATGGAATTTAGGGGGACCCCCCACGTTATTTTTTTTTTACATTTTGGAAGCGGAGGGTATAGGTGATGGACTGGCCAAGCATATCTCCAGACCTAAACCCTATTGAGCATCTGTGGGGCACCCTCAAATGGAAGGTGGAGGAGCACAAGGTCTCTAACATCCACCAGCTCAGTGATGTCATCATGGAGGAGTGGAAGAGGACTCCAGTGGCAACCTGTGAAGCTCTGGTGAAATCCATGCCCAAGAGGGTTAATGCAGTGCTGGAAAATAATGGTGGCCACACAAAATATTGACACTTTGGGCCCAATTCGGACATTTTTACTTACTTGTTGTCAGCGGTTTAGACATTAATGGCTGTGTGTTGAGTTATTTTGAGGGGATAACAAATTTACACAGTTATACAAGCTGTACACGCACTACTTTACATTGTAGCAACGTGTCATTTCTTCAGTGTTGTCACATGAAAAGATATAATAAAATATTTACAAAAATGTGGGGGGTGTACTCACTTTTGTGAGATACTGTACATGCTGGAGATTGGATAATTTAGAGAGTGTACAATGACAGGTCCTCCTTATGGCTCATTTGCACCATGTGTGTTGTTGCATTTTTTGCACAGGCAAAATTCATGTTCTTTCTAGTTCCAGTTGCATTCCAGTGCATTGAAAAACTATCCTGGAGTTTGCCATCCACGTCTATTAAAATGGATTGTTTCAAAACCCCAGTTGAATATTTAGCAATACACATCAATACAACATGCATTAATCTATGCATTTTGGTGGGAACAATCTCTAATTCCTTATATTCAACATCTTATCAAGAAAACAAAATAGAAAACTCTGATATTCCTATATATATTATGAGATTGGGGTGATTAGACTCAAGCTGTAGGTGCATTTTCAATAAGTTGCGCCAGTCCAAAACTGTATTTTTAAGGGCATGGTAGCCCACTTTTTTTTGGAAAAGTTCACAAAATACATCAATTGCATACACAGGGGGTTCCCCCATTACTTTAATTTGCACAATCAGAATACTTCAGCCTCCTGGCTTACTCTCTTGACACATGGCTGCTTCAGGCCTCAAGCCTAGGCCCTAGGTCTGCTCCTCAGACCGAAAGAGTTCCTTAGAGTCAAGCTCTCTCATAGCTTACTCATGATAAGCTCCTTGCTGCTCTGTCACAGACCAAATCTGTTTCCTGCAGACATGCACGCTCTGGCTACCCCATGTAGCCTCTTTGACTCCTAGAGAGGCTGGGGAGTCGTCCTGACTCCCATGCACAGACCTTCTGTCTGTTGGGTGGATCCCTGAGCTCTAGCTCTGGGCTATTATGAAGCCAGTCCTCACCTGGATAATCAGCAAGTCTGTTTCTCCAAGAATCGGGCATAGACCACCCATCTTCCGAGTAGGATGGGGTCCCACTGATACAATATCAGGTGAGACCAATTGTGCCCATTGATTCCTTCTATTCCCCGATATTACGAGTAGGGCTCAGGTAAGTATTGGGGGGGGGGCTTTCTGGGGGGGAATCCTATGTCCAGTAGTTTTTTTGTCTACCTTAATGCAGAGAATGCATTAGGATAAAAAAAAAAAAAAAAACTTCTACCTATACAGCCACTTTAGGTTTATTTATGTAAGGTAATAAGAGAATAAACTTTCCACTATAATTTTTTTTTCCTCAGAAAAAAAAGGTTGTAGAGGGCTTTTCAAGCATAATCAATACTAATTTAAATATATTCACTGACTTTAAGATAGCACTAACATCACTACATCAGTGCAAGGCAAAATTAAACTACAATGGGGCAGGAGAGGGACGCTTGGAAAAGAAAGCACAGAAATTCTCTGCATTTGCATGAAAATCCTTATTTTCCTGGAGATGACCTTAAAAGAAAACCTCTACTGAAAAAGAATGGCAGCTGCCATCGCCAACTGCTCCTTCTTAAAATGTACAATTGCCTGGCATACTGATTAAATTGATTGAGTCACTTACCCAATACAAATATTCCAATTAGGTGCTCTCACTGTTTTCTGATGCTCCCGATCTACGAGCTTGTATTTGTATCTCAGAAAATATTGATGACAGAGACAGCCAAGCAACTAGAACATAAAAGGAGGTGAAAGAGATCTAGAAATAGCAGCCTTCATATTTCTCTCAATATAAGTTTCCTTTAGAACCTACTAACACCTATGCATTTTTCTTTTATTAATTTTCTATTAAAATCAATGAGAAATCCCTGTGCTCGGTTCCTAGTGCCACATCATAATGTCTAATCAAAACTTATTGTATGTACATGACTATTAGAAAAATGATGCAATGTCAGAAGTACACTGAGTATGTGTGTTGCTCTGGGAAGAAAAATGTACATATCTCAATATCTTTCCATAATTATTTAAAAGAACATGCAAAATAGTCTTAAAGTTTGCAACAAAAAGTCAAGGACAACTTAAAGTTTATTGCTTTTTAACTCTTCATTGGGAATTAAAATTTGACCTCTGGCTATTAAATCATTTCCTTTTCTACGATTTCTCACTATTCATTGTGGTATTGTAAGAGTTCAATGTGCATTGTTAAGAAGTGAAAAACAATTTTATCTTAATGTTCCTTATAAAATAAAAATGTTACAACATGTGAATGATGTGAATGTACACCATCAGATTAGAAAAGAGCTCTTTATACTAAAAGCAGTTATGTGTGCCTAAGTGCATGAGATAATTATAGCAAAACAGTAAAAATAATAATAGCTTTTGCACAGCTTTAACAATTTTCTTCCTGATACTGCATGAACAAGGGTCATAATCACACATAATGCGCATAGTAATAAATCAGGTCCTTCTAGCCCACTTTTGCTACAACAAAAGTACATTCTTATGTATGTTTTGCCTTCTGCAGTGGGAAATATTAGTTTATGTTACATTTATAATTTTTTATTAAATGGTGAAAGTTGCATAAAATAATTTTTACAACTCTAATTGCAAATCAAGTTATTTCCATTGAGTTCCAATGAAGATCCAAACACCTATTTCATTAAATCTATGTACTGTAGATGACACATTTATTGCACATTGGTTCAAGATTTGTACCAGATTCATTCCACTTTCCTACTGTATAAAGACCCCAAGATCAATTCAGACATCTACAGATATTGATATGCTTTAGGTCTTAAAATAGAATGATAAAATGATTGTCAACAAAACAGTTTTAGACCCCTTTCACACTGAAGCGCATTACAGGTGTTTTTGCACTAAAAATAGCGCCTATAAGCGCCTGTAAACTGCCTCTTCTGCAGCCCCAGTGTGAAAGCCTGAGTGCTTTTACACTGGAGCGATGAGCTTGCAGGACAGGAAAAAAAGTCCTGCAAGCAGCATCTTTGGGGCAGTGCGGGAGCAATGTATACACCGCTCCTCCTCCTCCCCTGCCAATTGAAATGTATGGGCTCCGCTTTCAAAGTGCCTTAAAAGCGATTTGAAAGCAGCGCTAAGCAGGCACTTTTAACTTTTTAACCCTTTTTGGGGGGTTAAAAGCTCCCCGCTAGTGGTGCCAAAGCACCACTATAACTGCTTAAACTAGTGGCGCTTTACCGCTAACGCTCGCACCACCCCAGTGTGAAAGAGGCCTTAAGGGCAGGCCTGCAATGTTGCTTTTTGTCACATCTCCTTCTTTGGATATATGATGCACAAGCTTTTGTACTATAGTGCTTAAAGTATTACACATTGTTTCTTTTAACTAGGGATGAAAATATTTGTCTGGGTATGGTTCACATACAGTTCTGAGAATCTTGCTTGAAGTTCAAAGTTCACAAACTTTGCAGTAAACCCAACTGAAGCCTATTGAGTTACATTTTGTTATTCGATTCTGGCCCTAGGGCTTTTAAGCAAGCTGAACACTGCAATGGGGAAATGTATCAATGGCGAAAAATAATAAAAAGCGTATTTCTACACGGAATTGTCTGCTTTCCCTAACAGTTCCACCAAACATTGAGAATATGGCTGCTGCAAACTTACCCATTTATAGAAAGGGGGATGGGTAGTTCATTATTTCAAATGTTGCATCTCCTTCTTTGAATCATATGATGCACAACCTTTTGTACTATAGTGCTTAAAGTATTGCATGTTTTTCCTTTTAAGTAGGGATGAATAAACTTGCCTGGGTACAATTCATAAACAGTTCTGCAAATGTTGCTTGAAGTTCAAAGTTCACAAACTTTGCAGTAAACCCCACTGAGGTCTATGGAGTTTAGGCTTGTTATTTAATTCTGGTCATTTGTAGGGCGAATAAGCAAACTGGATTCTGCAATGGGGAAATGTGCCAATGCCAAAAAAAAATAAAAAAATAAAAATGCATCTCTCCTTACACAGAATTGTCAGCCCTCCCTAACAGTTCCACCAAACGTGAAAATATGTCTGCTGTGAGCTTGATTATTTATAGAAAATAGGATGGGTTATTCATTAGTTCCAATGATTGATATTGTGCCCTGGTAACTGACCAGAGAAAAGACTATGCACTGCATTATAGGTTGTTCCCATAGGTGAGTGCAGCCCATTGCATTAGGATGTGTACCCCAAAACTCAAACATACATGCCTTTCTCTGCAGACTCAGTTGCACTGGACAGTGAATGAAAAGGAAGAGCTCTGTGCTGAGTGGCTTCCTGTTCGATCACAAACTGAAGCATAGTAAATGCAATTTACTATGCTTCAGTTATGATTTAAGAGTAGGATTATGTTCGCTGTGTTCATTTATAAAAGAAAGGGGCCGGTAAATTACATATTGATTAGCCCCTCCCCCACTCTCCATCCTGAAATATCCCCACATCACCCAGAAGGAGAGGAGAAGAATGGAGGGAAGCCAGCAGCACTGTGGTGGGGGTGGGGGACAGAATAACACATAATTGTTGACATTTTTGCAGATTTATTAAAAAAGAAAAAAAAACTGAAATATCACATGGTCCTAAGTATTTAGACCCTTTGCTGTGACACTCATATATTTAACTCAGGTGCTGTCCATTTCTTCTGATCATCCTTGAGATGGTTCTACACCTTCATTTGAGTCCAGCTGTGTTTGATTATACTGATTGGACTTGATTATGAAAGCCACACACCTGTCTATATAAGACCTTACAGCTCACAGTGCATGTCAGAGCAAATGAGAATCATGAGGTCAAAGGAACTGCCTGAAGAGCTCAGAGACAGAATTGTGGCAAGGCACAGATCTGGCCAAGGTTACAAATAATTTCTGCTGCACTTAAGTTTCCTAAGAGCACAGTGGCCTCCATAATCCTTAAATGGAAGATGTTTGGGAGGACCAGAACCCTTCCTAGAGCTGGCTGTCTGGCCAAACTGAGCTATCAGGGAGAAGAGCCTTGGTGAGAGAGGTAGAATAACCCAAAGATCACTGTGGCTGATCTCCAGAGATGCAGTTGGGAGATGGGAGAAAGTTGTAGAAAGTCAACCATCACTGCAGCCCTTATGGTAGAGTGGCCCGACGAAAGCCTCTCCTCAGTGCAAGACACATGAAAGCCCGCATGGAGTTTGCTAAAAAAAAACACCTGAAGGACTCCAAGATGGTGAGAAATAAGATTCTTTGGTCCGATAAGACCAAGATAGAACTTTTTGCCTTAATTCCAAGCGGTATGTCTGGAGAAAACCAGGCACTGCTCATCACCTGTCCAATACATTCCCAACAGTGAAGTATGGTGGTGGCAACATCATGCTGTGGGGGTGTTTTTCAGCTGGACGACTTGTTGCAATCGAGGGAAAGATGAATGCGGCCAAGTACAGGGATATCCTGGATGAAAACCTTCTCCAGAGTGCTCAGGACCTCAGACTGGACCGAAGGGTTACCTTCCAACAAGACAATGACCCTAAGCACACAGCTAAAATAATGAATGAGTGGCTGCACAACAACTCCGTGACTGTTCTTGAATGGCCCAGCCAGAGCCCTGACTTAAACCCAATTGAGCATTGCTGGAGAGACCTAAAAATGGCTGTCCACCAACATTTACCACCCAACCTGACAGAACTGGAAAGGATCTGCAAGGAAGGATGGCAGAGGATCCCCAAATACAGGTGTGAAAAACGTATTGCATCTTTCCCAAAAAGACTCATGGCTGTATTAGATCAAAAGGGTGCTTCTACTAAATACTGAGCAAAGGGTCTGAATACTTAGGACCATGTGATATTTCAATTTTTCTTTTTTAATAAATCTGCAAAAATGTCAACAATTCTGTGTTTCTCTGTCAATATGGGGCGCTGTGTGTACATTAATGAGGAAAAAATTAACTTAAATGATTTTAGCAAATGGCTGCAATATAACAAAGAGTAAAAAATTGAAGGGGGTCTGAATACTTTCCGTCCCCACAGTATGTACTTATTGCCTTTAGAAAGGGGAGCACCATAATGGTTCAGCATGTTTACTTCATGTTGACTAGCCTTTGGTCACACCTTCATATGTTTTTAGTAACCTATAAATGGATACTGTATATCTGTCCTCTTCAGGGTGCTCAGCAAAGGAAAAAAACCCAAATTACAGCTTGGCTGTTTGATCAAATCTGGACATGTGCATAGGGGTTTATGTGGTTTTGATGACTACAGACTGGCAATAAATCATTTTTGCTTAAGTTTTCTCTGAAATAAGAACACCTCTTTTTCTGGTCATCTTGAGGAAAAGGTAAACTTTGCACCAGATGATTGAGAGGCTAGGAAGCAAAAAGAATTACAGTGATCACTGATAATGAGATCTTTAATGTGTATCATTTCTGCATAATCATCAAGGTCATTACAGCCTTTACACCAATCTAGTTTCATAGGAAATAACATAATAGTACATGAGGTAGTTTATGATGTGAATTAAAAGGTGCCATAATTAGCTTTTGTACTTTTTCTTTTTCTAATGTCACTCGTCTATGTTGCTATACCAGCTGCAAAACAGCATGGCAGTGTTTTGCCTCGGTCACTGCATAGGCTCTGAGGATCCAGCATTATGCCAGCATTCTTGCATCCTTCCGAGACACTAAAGAAATCAGTGCTGTTAATGATATGCAACTTCCCTACTGGTACTTGGTGGACTATGTCTCTATGGTCATGTGATCCCTGCCACAGACAGAGTGATCTAGCAACACAGACACTTTACCTTGCACATGCTGGTGGAGGGCAGGGATGGCCTTCTGGATAAACAATGGCATTAGGATTCCTGCTACTGTGGTGTAGCACAAACCTTAAACTTGATGAAGGGAGGTGACATCACAAGCTTGAACGCGAACAACTGAAAAGCTAGCAATTTTGCCAAACTGACATCAAACCACCTTGTGAGACCTCCCTCAATATTGCTAGAGGAAACAACGGTTACATTGGATGCATCAGGAGAATTTTGTGGAGGGTGCGGAGAGGTGGAAAGTGAGGAGCAAGTAGATGGAGGAGGTCTGGCCTTTTCTGCTGATTGGTGTAATTGAAGTGCTGCTCTCACCGAATTTTCTGGTGTAGAATTATGGTTTTCCCATGCATTAGATACCCAAATGTCTGGTAGCGTACAGTGTACATGTTGCAGCATACATGTTGCAGGTAGATGCTGCAGACCACAATATTGCTGTGGTAAATGCAAATTAAAAAAAAGGCCCAGACTGCAGAGCTCTGTAGACTGGCCCTGGAGACTGTCCATATTGGGCAGTTCAATCCAAGGTAATATGAAGACTTTTCCCTACAGTTCTCCACAAGCCTCTGGACTAAATCCTACCTCACTGCTGTTTTGCCTGTCCCTCATGTTCCTTTCCTTTAATTGATGGCACCCACATGTGACCTGCCACCTCATCTCTATCTCTTTTCTCATCACTGGAGCTCACTTGGCAATAAGCTGTATCTTCAGGAACACCGCTGCTTTTTGCTGCTCCTTTATTTGATGTCTTCCTTCCTGTATGCTGCTGGTGCTATTTTCCTCATCCTCAACATATGAAATGGGTAATTGTTGTGAATGACCAGTATCCTCCTCCAGCAGGGGGTCATGAATTAGCAGCAAGTGCAGACAACTGGCTACTCTGCACCTGAGAGGAGGAATAAACGAGCTTGTCAGCCACTTAACAGCCTCCTCTGCAAACTGTGGCTATATAGCAATCCACTGTCAGAAAAAAAATGGCAGATATGCCCAGGTTCTAGATGATGCAGCCTGACCACTGTTCTGTGCTGCAAAACCTGCTCTGTATATGAGGGGCGTTCAAGTCAAACCTGGGGTTTTAATTTTTCGGGTATAAAAAGGGATGCTAGAATGGTGGTACTACATGCGGTAGTAAGTGGCAAGTGTGCCCTATTACTGATAGGTTGCGCACGTGTCGCAGGCCATTCCAGAGACCATTAACCACATGCTGACTGGGCCATAGCCGAAAGACGGCTACAGCACGGTCGGCTTATTCTGTCAGGGCGTCCATGGACGTCCTCCCAGAATCTTGGTCCCGCGCGCCCCCTGGGGCGTGTACCCGGGAATATCCGTGACCACCAATCACTTGTAAACAAACCGGCATCACGTACGGTTCCTCTCTCCCCTCCCCATACCTATTGGTACAGTGCGAGGGGAGAGATTGGGTGCAGCAACGCTGTGGGCTGGGTGTGTACTGCCCACAGGGCTTATCTGTGCCCATTCCAGCCATCCATCCATCCCATCCATGCTCAGAAATACTCTCCCATCCATCCCATCCATGCTCAGAAACACTCATCCATCCATCCCATCCATGCTCAGAAATACTCATCCATCCCATCCATGCTTAGAAATACTCATCCATCTATCCCATCCATGCTCAGATATACTCATCCATCTGTCCCATCCATGCTCAGAAATACTCATCCATCCATCCAATCCATGCTCAGAAATACTCATCCATGCTCAGAAATACTCATCCATCCCATCCATGCTCAGCAATACTCATCCATCCATCCATACTCAGCAATACTCATCCATCCATCCATCCAATCCATGCTCAGAAATACTCATCCATGCTCAGAAATACTCATCCATCCCATCCATGCTCAGACATACTCATCCATCCCATACTCATCCAAGCTCAGAAATACTCATCCATCCATCCATGCTCAGCAATACTCATCCATTCATCAATACTCAGCAATACTCATCCATCCATCCATGCTCAGCCATCCAAACTCAGCAATACTCATCCATCCATCCCATACTCATCCATGCTCAGAAATACTCATCCATCCATGCTCAGCAATACTCATCCATCCATCCATACTCAGCAATACTCATCCATCCATCCAATCCATGCTCAGAAATACTCATCCATGCTCAGAAATACTCATCCATACCATCCATGCTCAGACATACTCATCCATCCCATACTCATCCATGCTCAGAAATACTCATCCATCCATCCATGCTCAGCAATACTCATCCATCCATCCATACTCAGCAATACTCATCCATCCATCCATGCTCAGCCATCCAAACTCAGCAATACTCATCCATCCATCCCATACTCATCCATGCTCAGCAATACTCATCCATCCATCCATGCACAGCAATACTCATCCATCCATCCATACTCAGCAATACTCATTCATACATACACAGAGGGGGTTTAATTGCCCAGTTGTCAAGTTGTTAATCAAGAAGACAGACATCAGTGTTAATGTGTGCAGGGAACAGCATGTGGTGATAAAGTTTCTTGTGAACAAAGGCGTAAAACCTGCGGATATCTACAGAAGACTTCAAGTACAGTGCGGTGATGAGACGCTCAGCCACAATAGGACATTTAAATGGTGTGAACTTTTCAAAAATGGCCGTACATCCATCAGTGATGATCCTGGCCATGGTGGTTCCCAGCCCACAGCAGTCATTCCTGTGAACATTTGGCGCCTGTATAATTGTCGTATAACCTGTTGTGAAACTACATGCATATTAAAGCAACTGGGCTGGGAGGTATTGCCAGGTTCCTCGGAGGTCAGCATTTCAGCACTGATGACGAAGTGAAGAAGGCTGTTCTAGGAAGATTCAGGCATAATGACAAATCTTTCTATGCCGAAGCTTTCCAGGCATTAGTTTAATGCTGGGATAAGTGTACACATATAGCAGGGGAGTATGTTGAAAAATAAATGCAGTTTCCACTCCTCGAGATCTGTTCTTTTATTATATAAACTCAGAAGTCCCAGTTTGACTTGAAAGCCCCTCGTATATACACAATATGTATACACTTTATATTCAGGTATATATGTTATTTTTGCAGAAGGCCCTTTAAGTACTATGGGAGAGCATCCTATTTGGGCATAAGCAGGAGAGGTCTGCTTCTAAAAAAAAAAAAACATGTTCCTGTAATGCTTCATGTACATGGGACATTTTAAAACCCTCTCCTGAACGATGGAACTTGACAGCTGCTAATCAACGTTTAAAAACATCCTCTGTGCTGCGTTTACATGCCGCATTTAGCCACGTTTGTAAATGGTCAGGAATGTATCTCTATTAAAAACGCCTATAAATAAAACGTGGCTAAGCGTGAGTTAGCATGTTTACACGCATTTACAAACTGTTACAGACATTTGGCATTTCAAATGCCTCTGAATATCCGTCCTGAACGCATTTTTTTGCTTTCCAAAAAATGCTTCTAACCTCAACTGCCTGGAAATGACTATAAACGACTCAGTGTACATGTGCTGATAAGATAACATTGAGGAGAGTTCAGGGGCAGCTGAAAAAAATGTCCAAATAATTTCATACCAGCCCCATAGCATTTTTATACCAGCCCAACCGCATGACGTCATTATTTTCTTGTTCACAAAAGGGAAAACCATGCATTTTAAAGCACATTTGAAGAGTGTATTATATATAGATAAGAGAGACATGGCATTTACAAACAGCACCAATTTTTTACTGGCAAATATCATGGCATTTACTGGCACATTTTTTACTGACACTGCAAAAAAAAAGGTGCCTAAAATGGCAGATAAATATAACCCAGCACAGAGTTCCCCCATATATCAGGAGGATTCCCCTGAATACAAGGAAACTCTGACATAAAGGGGAACATTGCAGATCATGATCTAAGCGGGAACTCTGATATAAAAGGGGGGCACTGGTGACCAGAGACCCCACTTATATCAGAGTCCACTGCATTCCCCTTTACATCAGTGTTCTCACTTACATCAGGGTCTGCAGCATTGCCCTTTACATCAGAGTTCCCCCTTGCACTGTAAGGTGGAATCCTGCAGACTATGATGTAAGGGGGAACTCTGGGAATGTAGGGAGGACTCTGGTGACCAGAGACCACCTTCCGCAGAAAGAAAACACTAAGGTAAGGGGGGGTTACTGATATAAGGGGGAAACCTTTATATCAGTGCCCCCTTACATTATTGTATTGACCCCCCCTCTCAGGCTGACCTGGCGGTGCTGTCACTGACCTCCTCTCAGGTGCACCATGCAGGGCTCAGTCAGTCGGCTCCAGCTTGGTGGCTCTGGTTTTATCCCATAGTTTCCTCTCCACAGTCCATACATGTCTGTAATAAGACAAGAGATGGTCAGGGGAGGTCAGAGGCTGCGGAGGGGACGACAGGGGAGGTCAGAGGCTGCGGATGGTACAGGGGAGGTCAGAGGCTGCGGAGGGGATGACAGGGCGGTCAGAGGCTGCGGAGGGGACAACAGGGGAGGTCAGAGGCTGCGGAGGGGACGACAGGGGATGTCAGAGGCTGCGGAGGGGACGACAGGGGAGGTCAGAGGCTGCACAGGGGATGACAGGGAAGGTCAGAGACTGCGGAGGGGATGACAGGGGAGGTCAGAGGCTGCGTAGGGGACAACAGGGGAGGTCAGAGGCTGCGGAGGGGACAACAGGGGAGGTCAAAGGCTGCGGAGGGGATGGCAGGGGAGGTCAGAGGCTGCGGAGGGGACGACAGGGGAGGTCAGAGGCTGCGGGGTACAACAGGAGGTCAGAGGCTGCGGGGGGGGACAGGAGGTCAAAGGCTGCGGGGGGGACGACAGGAGGTCAGAGGCTGCCGGGGGATGACAGTAGGTCAGAGGCTGCGGAGAGGATGACAGGAGGTCAGAGGCTGCGGGGGGGATGACAGGAGGTCAGAGGCTGCGGGGGGGTGACGACAGAAGGTCAGAGGCTGTGGGGGGCGGACAGGAGGTCAGAGGCTGCAAGGGGCGGACCGGAGGTCAGAGGCTGAGGAGGGGATGACAGGAGGTCAGAGGCTGCGGGGGGATGACAGGAGGTCAGAGGCTGCGGGGGGATGACAGGAGGTCAGAGGCTGTGGAGGGGATGACAGGAGGTCAGAGGCTGCGGGGGGACGACGACAGAAGGTCAGAGGCTGCGGGGGGCGGACAGGAGGTCAGAGGCTGCGGGGGGTGACAAGAGGTCAGAGGCTGCGGGGGGGACGACAGGAGGTCAGAGGCTGCGGGGGGGATGACAGGAGGTCAGAGGCTGCGGGGGGATGACAGGAGGTCAGAGGCTGCGGGGGGGATGACAGGAGGTCAGAGGCTGTGGAGGGGATGACAGGAGGTCAGAGGCTGCAGGGGGGGCGGACAGGAGGTCAGAGGCTGCAGGGGGGTGGACAGGAGGTCAGAGGCTGCGGGGGGGCGGACAGGAGGTCAGAGGCTGTGGGCGGTGGACAAGAGGTCAGAGGCTGCAGGGGATGACAGGAGGTCAGAGGCTGTGGGGGGGCGACAGAAAGTCAGAGGCTGGGGGGGATGACAGGAGGTCAAAGGCTGTGGAGGGGATGACAGGAGGTCAGTGGCTGCGGGAGGGATGACAGGAGGTCAGAGGCTGTGGGGGGGATGATGACAGGAAGTCAGAGGCTGCAGGGGGGGCGGACAGGAGGTCAGAGGCTGCGGGGGGGTGGACAGGAGGTCAGAGGCTGCAGGGGGAATGACAGGAGGTCAGAGGCTGTGGGGGGGATGACAGGAGGTCAGAGGCTGCGGAGGAGATGACAGGAGGTCAGAGGCTGCGGGGGAGACAATGACAGGAGGTCAGAGGCTGCAGGGGGGTGGACAGGAGGTCAGAGGCTGCGGGGGGCGGACAGAGGCTGCGGGGGGCGGACAGAAGGTCAGACGCTGCGGGGGGGTAGACAGGAGGTCAGAGGCTCGGGAGGCGGAAAGGAGGTCAGAGGCTGAGGAGGGGATGACAGGAGGTCAGAGGCTGTGGGGGGGATGACAGGAGGTCAGAGGCTGTGGGGGGGACAACGACAGGTGGTCAGAGGCTGCAGGGGGGCGGACAGGAGGTCAGAGGCTGCGGGGGGGATGACAGGAGGTCAGAGGCTGTGGAGGGGATGACAGGAGGTCAGAGGCTGCGGGGAGGATGACGACAGAAGGTCAGAGGCTGCGGGGGGGCGGACAGGAGGTCAGAGGCTGCGGGGGGTGGACAGGAGGTCAGAGGCTGCGGGGGGATGACAAGAGGTCAGAGGCTGCGGGGGGGGAGACAGGCTGCGGGGGGATGACAGGAGGTCAGAGGCTGCAGAGGGGATGACAAGAGGTCAGAGGCTGAGGGGGGATGACAGAAGGTCAGAGGCTGCGGGGGGGAAGACAGAAGGTCAGAGGCTGCGGGGGGCGGACAGGAGGTCAGAGGCTGTGGGGGGATGACAGGAGGTCAGAGACTGTGGGGGAGACGACAGGAGGTCAGAGGCTGCGGGGGGATAACAGGAGATCAGAGGCTGCGGGGGGATGACAGGAGATCAGAGGTTGTGGAGAGGATGACAGGAGGTCAGAGGCTGCGGGGGGGATGACAGGAGGTCAGAGGCTGCGGGGGGGACGATGACAGGATGTCAGAGGCTGAAGGGGGGTGGACAGGGGGTCAGAGGCTGCGGGGGGGCGGACAGGAGGTCAGAGGCTGCGGAGGGGATGACAGGAGGTCAGAGGCTGCAGGGGGAAGACAGGAGGTCAGAGGCTGCGGAGGGGATGACAGGAGGTCAGAGGCTGTGAGGGAGACGATGACAGGAGGTCAGTGGCTGCAGGGGGACGGACAGGAGGTCAGAGGCTGCGGGGGGGGCAGGAGGTCAGAGGCTGCGGGGGGGCGGACAGGAGGTCAGAGGCTGCGGGGGGGATGTTAGAGGCTGCAGGGTGGAATGGGAGGTCAGAGGCTGCAGGGCGGACAGGAGGTCAGAGGTTGCGGACAGGAGGTTAGAGGCTGCGGGGGGTTACAAGAGGTCAGAGGCTGCAGAGGGACATAGGAAGAGGCACACGCCACCAGACAAGACCTCACTGAGCGCTTTACTTTTAAAAATGGCACCGCTCTGCACAATCGTGTCAATGCGCATGCGCCCTCCTTTCTGAAAATTGCTGAGCGTGTACGGGCTTTCCTGAGCATGGCTAGCTTCGGAACAGCTGGCGCCTGCGCAGTTGCATGTCGGCCGGCCCCGCAGCCATTTTTTTCAGGCGCCTCTGCCCTCACAGCGGCCCCAGGGGCAGCCAGGCTGCCGGCCCACCGGGAGATTTCCCGGTATCCCGGTAGGCCAGTCCAGCCCTGCCAACTGCTCCTAAACATCCGTTTACCAGTAGCAGTGTACATGAGGCCTAACTGGTGAGTCCATTTTTTTAAAATCAGAAAATAGGTTTTATTGTGAAAGAAAAACATGGTATTTTAACAGACTGCATCAGATACCTGTTTTACATTACTTTGTGAAATATTAAAAAAAACACCCTGAGTACAGTACAGTACAGTAGATCTGTCCAACAAAAGTTATACTATAACACCTGGGTGTTATACAACAGAAATATGCATGTTTTTCCATGGGTAAAACAATTTTTGCAGTTGTATAAAGTTATTCAGTGAGAAAATAGATTCCTCACATACAGAAAAAGAAACAACCAACTAATACTAACTAATGAACATTTGCGAAATAGGAAAACAGTCGCTCATACCAACCTCACATTGTCTATCTATTTCTTTGCCATGTATGTCTCATCCCTCCAGTAATCTATTCAACACTAGTTGATGTGGTGCAAGGCATGGAACATCTTGCCATGGTTGCCAAATGGAGAAGAAATTTTTAGGAGCTTTTCTTAGGTCAGTTTCTCTCTAATGATGATAGAATTAACCTGTTCTATCCATTGTCCCCTGGTAGGCACCCTGGGAGAGCCCAACAGACAAACAATGGGATCTCTCTTCAACTGTTACATAGTTACATAGTAGGTGAGGTCGAAAAAAGATATCAAGTCCAACCTATGTGTGTTATTATATGTCAGTATTACCTTGTATATCCCTGTATGTTGTGGTCCTTAGGTGCTTATCTAATAATTTCTTGAAACTATTGATGCTCCCCGCTGAGACCACCGCTTGTGGAGGGGAAGTCCACATCTTTGCCGCTCTTGCAGTAAAAAACCATCTACGTAGTTTAAGGTTAAACCTCTTTTCTTCTAATTTTTAATGAGTGGCCATGTGTCTTGTTAAACTCCCTTCCGCGAAAAAGTTTTATCCCTATTGTGGGGTCACCAGTACGGTATTTGTATATTGAAATCATATCCTCACTCAAGCGTCTCTTCTCCAGAGAGAATAAGTTCAGTACTCGCAACTTTTCTTCATAACTAATATCCTTCAGACCCTTTATTAGCTTTGTTGTCCTTCTTTATACTCGCTCCATTTCCAGTACATCCTTCCTGAGGACTGGTGCCCAGAACTGGACAGCATACTCTAAATGCGGCCGGACCAGAGTCTTCTAGAGCGGGAGAATTATCGTTTTATCTCTGGAATTAATCCCAATTTTAATGCATGCCAATATTCTGTTTGCTTTGTTAGCAGCAGCTTGGCCTTGCATGCCATTGCTGAGCCTATCATCTACTAGGACCCCCAGGTCATTTTCCACCCTAGATTCCCCCAGAGGTTCTCCCCCCAATTTATAGATTGCATTGATATTTTTGCCTCCCAAATGCATTATTTTACATTTTTCTACATTGAACTTCATTCGCCATGTAGTTGCCCACCCCATTAATTTGTTCAGATTATTTCGCAAGGTTTCCACATCCTGCGGAGAAGTTATTGCCCTGCTTAGCTTAGTATTGTCTGCAAATACAGAGATTGAACTGTTTACCCCATCCTCCAGGTCCTTTATGAACAAATTAAACAGGATTGGAACTGGTAGTTATAAACCTGGGATATTGTAGATAAAACCTCCGTCCAATATCGAAAAAGCTTGGGGCATTTCAATAACATAACTAGTACGTCCCCATGTTCCCATTGAAATTTTGGACACAATGGGTTATATCTACACCCCCAATTATGCAGCTGCTGGGGTGTTCTATAATTTCTGTTGAGAAGGAAGAGATGGGATAGCTTCTGCATGGCTGACACTGACACCAACGGAACAGCAGTTAGGCAAGCCTCCCAGATTTCTCCATCTATATTGCCCACGTCTCTTGCCCAACCCCTCCTGCAGGGCAAACCTGATGTCCTCTGCAGTGCACTTAGGAGCATGGAATATGTCCGAGAGATCATGCCTTTCTTGTCTGAAGCCATGAATAGCTCTTCTATGATAGGGTGTTCTGTCAATATGAGTTTTGAGGTCTGAGCCTTGCGCATTCAGGGCGTGTCTCAATTGTAAATATTTGTAAAATTGTTTAGTCAGGATTTTATAGTCATGTCGTATCTCTATAAAGGCTTTAAGTACTGTCTACTGATATAATTGATAAATATATTTAATCCCCTTTTGCTCCCATTTGCGAAATCCCTCTAACTTCAGTATTTCCCTGGGGGGCGTGGCCGGGATGTTGGACTGAGCGGACGTGCTTGCTGAGCTCTGCTGGAGAGGAATCCATTTATAGATCCGCTTTTGGGTCATACTACACATTTATCACCCTGCCAGCTTCTGCATGCCTTCTAGAACCTCTGGAGGCCCACAACGGGGCAAAAAATTGAAGTTTCCCCCGAATAGTGAGGACATGGTGTCCCTGTCTCTGAAGCAGCGGCCTACCCCTGTACACTTTGCCAACATGGCGTCGCAGACTGACCATGCGGAGACTGCTCCACCAGGAATTCCGGAGGTTATGGCGGCGATTACCATGTGTCAAACAGCGCTCCCATCCAAGATAAAAGCGGTGCAGTTGGATGTGGGGCTGCTGAGACAAGACCTGGATAAAATCAGATCCAGGATAACCACAGTGGAGCAACGGGTTGGCGACACGGAGGACACTGTGAACGATCATACGGCCTCTATCAGGACATTGCAGACCAAGGTTAAGGCGCTGGAATACTGGGCGGAAGACGCCGAAAATAGGAGCAGGGGGAACAACCTCCGTATTGTCGGACTCCCGGAGGGGGTAGAGGGTCGCAACCCTGCTGCCTTTACAGAGGACTTGTTGCGGCTGGTTCTCCCTGCAGCGCAACTATCATCCTACTTTACGGTGGAGAGGGCCCACCGTGTCCCACCTAGACCGGGGCCGGAGGGAGCACCCCCCCGCACTCTTATACTGCGACTGCTTAATTTCCGGGATAGGGATGAAATACTGAGAGCAGCCCGTGCGGCAGGAGATATTCCCTATCGTAACACGAAGCTGATGATGTTCCCCGACTATACCCTTGAAACTCAAAGGCAGCGCCGGTCTTTTGATGCTGTGAAGGCAACTCTTCGCGTCAAGGGGATTTGTTACAGCATCCTGTTTCCTGCCAAGCTGCGAGTTATCGATGGCGAGACGGTGAGGATGTTTACCAACCCTAAGGAGGCTAGTGCATGGCTGGAGACCTTGCCACCGTAGGATCCGGCGATCCTGCTCTAAGTATTCGATTGCATCCCTTTCTCCTCTTTAATTGTGAATGCCGGGACGCAGCACAGCAGAGGATACCGCTGGTATCTATGCAGATCACACTCCGCTAATGTTCCACAGAAGCACCCCGTTACAGCTAAACATTGATTTGTACTTTTTCCCTTTTTCTTTCTTATTTTATCCCCTTTGCTTACAATATCCAGTGTTAACTTTAACCCTCCTGCGCAGTGACTTGAGTGGCGGTCCTGTTACAGAGGCTGTGTGCAATATGCTCTGCTGTATCCCAGCCACAAGGTCGAGACAGATTTTGAACATACTTTCAGTGCCTATACAAGTTCCCTTGCTTTACAACTGTCCAGTATCTCAAACAAATGTGAGAAAAAGAATCTCTCTCCCCCCTTTTTTTCAGTCTCTAAGGATCTTTTAATTTTCAGGAGTCTTTTGATTTCTAACCCTTTTTCTTCTTTTTTATTTTTCTTTTTTCTAATTGGTTTGTCAGCTCAACTGGGGCATGTCCTAATCGGGCCCACGCTCCTGATACAATCTTTTAGATTGAGTTCGACTGGTTTGGGATCATGTGCCTCTCGATGTTTGAGGGTGCATGGGGTGGTGGGGGGGGAGTTGGATGGCTGTTGCCATCTCTAAGTTGGCTGTTAATCTTTTGTTACTAAGATTATTGATGCACGTGGTTGGTTTACTATACTAAGAGATATGAGAAATGAGAGGCCGGCCAGATGTGTGCGGTCCCCCCAACTTGACAAGAGGGATGAAATGGATGAAGGGGGGTCGCGCACAGGCGGACAAGCCTATTACAAGTCAGCAAGCTACCATCATCCTTCTTTCATGGCTATGTGTGAAGTATGGCTAATTTTACGATATTGTCCCGGAATGTCAGAGGGCTTAATTCTGCAATAAAGAAATCCCTGGTACTTAGATACATACAGCGGCATAACCCTAAAATATGTATACTGCAAGAAACCCATTTAATAGGAACCAGAATACTAGGATTGAAGAGGGCCTGGGTATCTGCCCACTATCATGCCTCCTATTCCAATTATGCTAGAGGGGTAAGTCTGCTGATACATAAATCCTTGCCCTTTCAACTAGTGGCTGTTAAAACTGATCCTGGGGGCAGATATGTTCTAGTAAATGCACTGATAGATGGGTATCTATATGTGATTGTGGGAATATATTTGCCTCCTCCGGCTGATACTGCATTGCTCCATAGCCTGATGCAGACTGTTATACAACAAGATATTGGTAGAGTGCTGCTGGTGGGTGATTTTAACCTAGTTATGTCTAATGAACTGGACAGACTTCGGTCCTCCTCTTCTACTAACTCTAGCCTGGCGCAATGGGTGTCCTCTTTCCAGTTAACGAATCTCTGGTGCCATTTCCACCCCTTGGACGCTCAGTACACTTGTCTATCCACTACCTATCGGACGCTCTCCCGCATAGACATGGCCTTTGCGTCCTCTGACATGCTGCGGGAGATAGTGTCCACGGAGATTCTCTCTCGCGGCATCTCGGATCATACTCCATTGATGGTCACGGTCCGGGCGGCTCCGCTCGGGGGTCCGAGGTTGTGGAGATTGTCCAAATACTGGATTATGGACACGGAGATCCAGGAGGAGATGCCTGAGGCGTTGTGTGGTTACTGGCTAAGCAATGCAGACTCTTCGGGGCCTTTGATCACATGGGATGCCTTTAAGGCTTGGTTAAGAGGCGAATATATGCAGAAAATTGCTGCTAGGAAAAGGGCATCGGTGCAGACTCTTGGGCAACTAGAGGAGCAGGCCAGAGAAAAGGAACAGGTGTATGTCGGTGCCCCAACCTCAGACAATTACATCTCCTGGCAATACACCTTAAGAGAGTTGTCCTTGGTGCGAGTGGACCTCACTAAAAAATCTTTGCTAGCAAGCGCACAGAGGGTGTTTGAATATGGGGACAAAAACGGCAGGCTTCTGGCGTGGCTAGCCAAGGGGCAATACACAACGACTCACATAGGCAGGTTACGGGATGAGGATGGTTCACTCCTAAGCACCCCCGAGACAATCAGCGATAGGTTCTTACAGTTTTACCGGAAGCTATACTCCTCCAGGGTAAACTACACCGCAACTGACCTAGGCGCATACTTAGACCTCATACCATTACCCACACTATCAATAGAACAAAGTAAAGTACTAGAGGAGGATATAACATTAGAGGAGATTCAGACAGCCATGGGTTGTATGCAAGCAGGGAAAGCTCCGGGCCCGGATGGTATCCCTATAGAGTTCTACACATCGTATCAGGAACTGCTGGCTCCTAGACTGACTTCTCTCCTCTCGCAGTTCTATGCTGCGGGCTCCCTTTCGGACTCCATGTCCGAAGCGGTGGTGGTGTTGGTGCCTAAACCTGGTAAGGACCCCGAGGAGTGTGCCTCCTATAGGCCCATATCTTTAATAAATGCAGATGCCAAGTTATTGGCTAAAATCCTGGCCCTTCGACTAGCCACGGTGATAGAAGATCTGGTACACCAGGACCAGACGGGATTTATGCCCGGGAAGGGCACCGACATCAACCTACGCAGACTTTTTCTTAACCTTGATATGGCCCACGACAATATAGGAACTAGAGTCATAGCTTCCCTAGACGCGGAGAAAGCTTTTGACTCCATTGAATGGGGATATATGTGGGAGGTTTTAAGGCGTTATGGGTTCGGCCCCAAATTCCTCACTTGGCTAGCATTGCTCTACAAATCCCCTAGGGCGAGGATACGTACAAACGATACCCTCTCTGCTTATTTTCTCCTCCAGAGGGGCATGAGGCAAGGGTGCCCGTTGTCGCCTAGCTTGTTTGCACTGGCTCTTGAGCCCTTAGCTATCCTAATAAGGGAGTCGCGGGAGGTTCGCGGACTCAGGATTGGCCCTCTGGAGGAGAAAATTTCGCTGTATGCGGATGAAGCATTAATGTATCTACAGGATGCTGGGGCCTCATTACAAGCAGCACTTACAATTTTTAATGAATTTGGGAGGTTCTCTGGGGTGAAAATTAATTGGTCCAAATCGGTTATTTTCCCGATTGACTCTCAGACCCAGATAGAGAACCCATCGACCCCGTTGAAGTGGGTTGAGGAATTTAAATACCTTGGAATCACAGTGAGTAGGGATCTACAGGCCTTTAGATGCCTAAATCTTCAGCCCATTATCACAAGACTGAAAGAACATTGTATTAAATGGAAGGACTTACCGATTAACTTGTTGGGCCGTATTAACATTTTGAAAATGCTGTATTTGCCTAAGTTTAATTATGTGTTCCGGAACTGCCCAGTCTGGCTGCCTGGCACCTTGTTTAAAGAACTGGACGTGTGCATTGGCTCATTTATCTGGAAAGGATTATCCCCCAGATTAGCTAGATCTACTCTGCAGCTTCCGGTCCACTGCGGAGGTCTCGCTCTTCCCAATTTTGGGGTATACTATTGGGCAGCGGTATTAGTCACTGTAAGATGGTGGTTTGAGCAGTCTAGATCAAATGCGGCTACATGTTTGGAAGCCGCAATTCTCGGTTCTCTTACAGAACTGAGTAACCTAGTTTACAGAGGACCCTCTGCTTACCCCTCATTACCGGGCTCTACCAAAACAACATTGAAAGTGTGGTCTATGGCCAGGAAACGTTTCCTCGGCCCAAGACAGCAATCCCCCTTCTCCCCATTGTGGGGGAACCCTTCATTCCCTCATTTCAGGACAATTCCGGACCCGCAATTATGGGCTCGTTTTGGGATTAGGGTTCTTCAGGATATTTATCATGCCGGGGCACTACTTCCCTTTCAGGCCTTAGTGGCAAAGTATGGACTACCGGAAAGGATGATATTTAGATATTACCAGCTGCGGCATGCAGCTAGAGCCCAGTTTCCCTACTCTGTAAGCATAAAAACTGATCCCATTGAGGAAACTTTGGCACAAGAAACCCTTAAAAAGACCTTATCCACTCTATAAATTGCATTACTAGAAACTGATTCACCCAAAATGAACAGCCTCTGGGCCAAGTGGCAGGCTGATATCCCCGGCCTGGACAGAGAGACATGGGAGGAGTGTTTTGAAGACGGGTCCAGGTTGGTGATATCCTCCAGAGATAAATTATTGCAAACTAAGTTTATGCATCGAGTTTACTACACCCCACAGAGACTGCAC
This sequence comes from Aquarana catesbeiana, assembly GCF_042186555.1. Classification (NCBI taxonomy): domain Eukaryota; kingdom Metazoa; phylum Chordata; class Amphibia; order Anura; family Ranidae; genus Aquarana; species Aquarana catesbeiana. The sequence continues at coordinate 237,353,790 of NC_133328.1, forward strand.
CGGATTTACCCTAGTAGGTTACCGAACTGTCCTAGATGCCAATCCACTGATAGCACCTACATACACATGTTCTGGTCATGTCCTCTTATTAAACAGTTTTGGGAAGCGGTTTTTGAGCATATCAATATCCGCTTACAACTTACATTACCGATCTCTCCGGAGTTGGCTCTACTAGGTATCCAGGAGGACGATCAGAGGCCTCGGTATACCAAAATACTTATATCCCTGCTGCTGTTTTATGCTAAAAAAGAAATTCTTAAGAAATGGGCCTCACCATCCCCTCCAAGAGTGGAGGTTTGGGATGATAATATTAATTCTGTCCTACCCCTATATAAGATGACATACACGAACAGGGGTTGCCCTAAGAAGTTCAATCGAATATGGTTACCCTGGACTGAACAGCTCTAATACCCCCTCTATCTTGCGAACAAGACACAGGCTCAGTGTAGGATAATTGAAACATAAGCTGATATGGTCCCCCCCCCCCCGGGTATGGAAATAATATTGGAACCTAATATTGTAGAACAAAGAATTATGGATAGCTATGTGTAGTAATAACGTATTGACTTGTATTAACTTATTTCCTCTATACTGTTGTATTCTTTTTTTTGGGAAATTTCACCCTCTTGGTACTGTAATACTGAAGCATACTATGTACATTCCTATTGTTTTAATAAGCTTGATGTGTATATGGATTGGTATATGATGTCTTCTCAATAAAAACCAACCTTGTTGTTAAAAAAACTTCAGTATTTCCCTATATTGAGAGTTACGCCAAAGTGGGGTACAGGACAGAAAGCCTGACACCTTTAAAGCTGCCTTGGTATAGTTCCACAAGTTTTTCAGTAGAGTAACTGTCGGGAAATCTGAAGGTAGATGAGGAAAGCCTCCTTCTAAATGAGCAAGAGTGAAATAGAATGACTCCTCAGGGAGAAGCAGGTACTTCCATGGAGGAAACAGTGGAAGTTCAAAGATGTTTCAGCGAATTTCACTAACAGCAAAATATAACAAAGGAAGATTGCACTGAAAAATTGTCATCTGTAATCAGCCTGAATGTCGGTAGTTGAGAGGTGACCTACTCTGATTCACAGGAAATAGGAAAAACACAACACTTTTCTCAGGGTATTACAGGCCTCGCGGGGGGTGCATGCACGAAGCACTCGTTCCTCTCTGTCCAGCCATTGTGTTGCAACAGAAGGCTTTTCAATGAAATGTGCCTCTCCATTGGCCACCACTCACAGCTTCACTGGGAAGAGCATGGCATATTGTAGATTAACGGACCTGAGGTTTTACATCTGTAAATTTCGCCCTCTGCTTCTGTACTCCCACTGAGTAGTCTGGAAATAAGGAGATTTTAGTATTCTCCATAGCCAGTGCTTCGTTCAATCCCAGGGGCTTGGCCAGTGTCACATCTCTGTCCTTGTCATGTAACATTTTGAACAGGAATGTGCGAGGTCGGTGTCCAGGAGATAGGGGGCACATGGGCACTCTGTGCGTCCTCTCCACAGAGAACATGGGGGTGAAGGATTCCTTCCCAAATACTGTGAGCAACCAAGATTTAATAAAAGGAACATGATTTTTCCCCTCTGCTCTTTCTAATATACCGATTGCCCACAAATGGTTGCGTCTCATGTTGTTCTCCAAATCATTAAGGAGTGCAGCATGGTGAGCAGTCATCATCACATTTTGCTTCACATCCCGCAGTAATGGCTCCATGTTATCCTCCATTGAACTAACTCAACCTTCCAGAGCCGAGGTCCTTTCCCTCAATTTTTGCATGTCCTGCCTTATGAAAGATACTTCTGCCTTCACCCCCTTTATCTCAGCAGTTAAAACAGTGATAGATGTAGTGCAGGCAGTAACCACCCCCACGATATCTCTGAGAGTGGGTTCTGGGCCGTTCCCAGGAGATTGCAGTGGCTCAGTAAGCGGGGCAGTTTGTGCACTTACTTTATCCCACTCGGCCAGCATGCCAGTCAGGACCTCCAGCGGCGCTGTATTGTCTGCTTGAAAGCGTGTACTGGATATGTCATCCCTGGTGGTGAAGGAGTCATGAGGGGCCTTCGGGGAGGACCTCGCAAAGAATATCTGCGCGGCCTCCTTATACTTTGTTTTTGCCGAGCTCCGTGACTGGGTGCCATCTTGGAATGCCAGGTCTGGAAAAGACAGGGCTCCTTTCAGCTTTTTGGCTATGGGGACGAGTGGATTAACTTGCCCAGAAGCTGCCGCTGTGTTGTAGCAATCTGCTGATGCAGGTCTGTTGCAGGTCACCCCGAGGATATTTAGCAGGATCTCCGGTGGAGAGAGAGCAGTACAAATGTCCTGTTACATTCGCTGCTCAACCACGCCCCCGAGTCCATGCTTTTAAAATCTTTCCCCTACATATTTAGATTCAAGACATAGGTAATTATACTAATGGTAATTAACATCTGTGAAAACAAAAGAAGTGCATAAAATACTTTGATATAAACAAAATATAAAAAGCAAATTATGGCACCTTTTAATTCATAACATAAACCACCTCATGTACTGTTAAGTTCTTTATTTCTTTCCTGTGAAACCAAATTATTTGTGTAAAGGCTGCAATGATCTTGATGATTATGCAAAAATGTCACACATTACAGATCTTGTCATCAGGGACCACTGTAATTCATTTTGCTTCCTAGCATCTATAAGATGGCCTCCTTAATCATCTGGTACAAAGTTTAACTTTTCCTCAAGATGATTGTAAAAATAATTGTTCTTATTTCAGAGAACACCTAAGCAAAACATTTTAATTGCTAGTCTGTAGTCATCAAAACCATCCAAAGACCTATGCGCATGTTCAAACAGCCAGGCTGTATTTTGGGGGCTTTTTTCTTTGCTGATAGGTGTTGGGCAAATGGTTTGGCCGAGCATTAGTTTGGACCAAACATTGGCTGTTCCCCCGTTCAGCAAACATCCAAAAATGTCAGGGCATTCGACCATTTTTTCAGCCCGCCGAAAGCCCCACAATGCACTGCGCGCCGCACTGTGCATTGGAAGCCCTGATTGGCTGAAGCAATGAAGGCTTTGCCCAATCAGGGCACAGAAAACTGTCAGAGCCATGATTGGAGAAAGTAATGATTACCAAAAAAAACTTTAAAGAGAAAGGAAAAAGCTTCCTGAAGACGTGAGACCACGAAATGCATTGTGGCTGAGCAGTCTTTCGCACTGAAGTCACTTCCGGTACACCTGGTTCCTGTCTCTTGAGTGGTGGAACGCATGCCGAGAGTTGGGGAAAAAGCATGTTTTTTTCCTTACTACTGGGCTGTACATGCCAGTGCTAGCCTATAGCACCAATGAGTGAATGTAAGTGCAATTTTTGGGCTATACTATTGGCAAACCTGCACAGGCTATATTGTGCAATGTTATTTTACTCTGCTTTTTTTGAGCGTCTGTCTGCATAAGAATTGAAAGTCCTAACAGCTGATCCAAGCAAGCCATGGATCAACCCTCTCTGATGTTACTTACCCTTTCATTTATGTGATATCTATGCAATTGTTGATCTAGCAAATTGCTGTTTGGTGAGTTTTTTCTTCTCACACAAGTGTTGGTGAAGCACAGACTTTCCAATATCACTTATTTCGTAATATTGAACACTTCCTATCAGGTTATGTGGACTTTTTCCATTCTCTTTAAAGTTTTTTTGGTAATGATTTATGAAATGATGAATTAGTGCCGTCCTTTTTATTTCACATGTCAATAGGTGATTAGTTCACCTGTAAAAGGGGCAGCTTTTTCTATATCTTAGCACAAACCTCGGTTGACGCCATTACTTATTAAATATGCACTATGAGAAAGTAATGATGAGTGTGCCCAATCATGGCTCATTGCTCATAGACCCACCCCACACTATAAAAGGTTCCTTCCCAGAGCAGCCATTTGCAGTGTGGTGTTGGAGTAGAGATAGATAGAACAGGGCTCTGTTCATTGCTACTAGCTAGTTAGTATGCTCTAGTGTGCTATTGCGATTCTATTGTGAGTGTAGAGTGTCAGTGTAGTGTGAATATAGTGATAGAGCAACCTTTCTTTTTTACTGTAGTGTTAAAGCAGGAAGACTATACCACAGTAAACCAGCCCTGACATTAACCTAATATACTTTAATACAGGCATACCCCACTTTTAAGTACACATTTGGGTTTATTTACTAAAGCTGTAAAGTGAAAAATTGGGTCACTTCTGCATAGAAACCAATGAGCTTCCAGGTTTTATTACCAAAACATAATTGAACAAGCTGGGGTTAGAAGCTCATTGGTTTCTGTGCAGAAGTGACCCTGATTTTGCACTTTCCAGCTTTAGTAAATATACCCCATTGTGTACTTAAAAGTGGGGTATGCCTCTATTAAAGTATATTAGGTTAATGTCAGGGCTGGTTTACTGTGGTATATTGAAGTGTGTTAGTGCACTTTTACTGCAATATGCTGAAGTGCATCAGAGCACTTTTTCTGCAGTATATTGAAGTGCGTTTGTGCACTTTTACTGCATGATATTGAAGTGCGTCAGAGCACTTTTACTGCAATATATTGAAGTGCGTTAGTGCACTTTTACTGCATGATATTGAAGTGCGTCAGTACACTTTTACTGCAATATATTAAAGTGTGTAAGTGCACTTTTACTGCAGTATATTGAAGTGCATCAGGGCACTTTTACTGCAATACATTGAAGTGCGTTTTACTGCAGTATATTGACGTGCATTAGAGCACTTTTACTGCACTATATTGAAGTGCGTTAGGCACTTTTACTGCAGTATATTGAAGTGCGTCAGTGCAGTTTTACTGCAGTACATTGTAGTGTGTCAGTAGAGTGTGTCTGTGTAGTGAGTCCTCAAGTTAAAGTGCACCAAACACCACTTTCCATTGATTAAAAGTGCATCCAAGTACACATTTCCCCATCTCTAATACATTTCGGTAATAAGCCCCCCCTTCATGTCTGGGAGGCCAACAAGAAGAGGCAGACTTTCCCATGGCACTGTGAGGGGGCCAGCACTGTCTATGTCCAAAGGTGGATATGGTCCATCCTCAGGGCACCATTTTCTTTGTTTAGTGATGTTGCCCGTGCTATCCAGCCACAGTATGCAGAGGAGGTGGTGGACTGGCTTATTATACCATCCTCATCCTCCATCACCCAAGCAGAGACTATTGCGCAGTTCACTGCACTCACCAGAGTGGCTTATTCTGCCTCCTTGTACATATCTACTCCTGTCATAACCCCAGCATCATGCATGGAGGAGTCAGCTGAGTTATTTGAACACAGCATAAGCCACTTGCACCTTGATGATGCACAGGCATTACTTGATTCTGATGTTGGTTCTGAGGTTGAGAAAGATAAAAACATGAGCCTACAGAGAGGGGAGAACACTGGTAAACAACAAATTGGCAATTAGGGTCCCCCAGCTGCAGCGTATTGTCAAGTTGGCTCCAGTGATGATGAGGATGGAGGGAATTATGAAGATGAGGTCACTCATGCGACTTGGGTGCCGGATAGAGCAGAGGAGGAAAGTGAGGGTGAGGCACAACCCCAATGAGGCAGCCATCATGGAAGAGTAAAGAACAGCCCCCTTATTCCATCACATTGTGGACCTGTTATCTCCCGGCCCACTTCCCACAGCTTCGGGGCTTTTTTTAGCACATGTGCAGCCGATCGCACTGTTGCAATTTGCAAACGTTGCCTCAAGCAGATCAAGCATGGCAAAAACACCAGCCATTTGGGTACCACATACTTGACAAGGTATTTAATCTCCCAACACTTAGCCTATTGGGAAGAGCACCTGAAAGCCACACAAAAGGGACCAAATGCAGCTCCTCACCTTTCAGGTCTACCCTTGCTATATCTCATGACCTCTCAGCAGCCTCCACTGACAGGAATGATGGTATAGTGAAGGGTGTCACAGGTCCTTGCAGCACTTCTGCCAGCAGCACATCACCAGCTCTAGAGTATAGCAGGCACATTTCTCTGCCCCAACTGTTGCAGCGAAAAAAAACATACAGTCACTGCCACCAACATGCCCAATGTCTAAATTCCAGCTTGTCAAAGCTGCTGGATTTACAACTCCTGCCTTTCCATCTGGTGGATTCTGCCCCTTCCGTGAATTTGCAGAATGTGCTGTACCACAATGGCAGGTTCCCAGTCGTAAGGCCATTCCTGCTCAGTACCATCATGTGGAAGGCAATGTTGGGGCATGTTGGGCAGGGCAGTCAGCCACAAAGTCCACGTTACTGCTGACACGTGGTCCAGCAAGCATGGTCAGGGACGATATGTTTCATTCACAGCACACTGGGTAACTCTGCTTGCAACTTGGACGGTTGCAGGACAGGGCTCAGTGCTGCAGCTTGTTTTACTGCCACATCTCCATACAGCTGGTGGTGATGATGTTAGATTTGTCAGCTCTACCCCATCCTCCTCCTCCTCCAAGCCCTCCTCTGCTGAATTGTCTTATGAACCACCAGTACCCCCTAAGCATTCAAGGGGCTATTCAATGATTCAGACTAAAATATGCAATGCAGTGCTTCAGCTGTTCTGTCTAGGGGACAGGAGCCACACCAGAGCAGAGATTATTTCAGCTCTGAAGAGGCAGGCCCAGAGGTGGTTCAAGCCATGCCAGCTTGAACCAGGAATGGTGGTGTGTGATAATGACACTAACCTCCTGTCCGCCCGTCAACAGGGAAAGTTGACACATGTGCCATGCCTGGCACATGTCCTCAATTTGGTGGTGCAGCATTTCTTAAATAGGTACCCAGGGTTGGAAGATCTAAGGCAGGCCAGAAGAGTCTGTAGCCATTTCAGGCGGTCATATACAATCAGTGCTTGGCTGGCTCAAGTTCAGTAGGAATTCCACCTGCCTGCAAACCACCTGATACATGCCTACCAGGTGGAACTCAACTTTGGCAATGCTGCAGCGGCTGCACGTGTAGAAGAGGGCTGTCACCAAGTACCTGTGTGAGGATGGCAAAACGACAAGCTTAGGGCGGCCTGGCTTTTGTTCCCCATTTCCCTGTCACCATTTCAGGAGGCAGCAAGGATGGTGAGCCGTGACAATGCATGCATCAGTGACACAATCGATCTTGTGTCCCTGCTGGAGCAGACTCTGCCTGGCAATATGGATGGGGCACTTGAGGCAGAACAGTGGGAGGAAGAGGAAGAAATCCTTTCCTCTCAAGGCCCTCTTTATGCAGACACTATTTTTGCAATGCCACAGAACTCACAAGAGGAGACGGAGGAGGAGGAGGATTCTGCTTCTCATGCCTGCGCAAACTTGCAGTGCATGGCCTCCATCATTCTTCAAAGCCTGCGAAAAGACCTGAGACTTTGTGGCATTGAGGCGAATGATCACTAATGGTTGGCAACCCTCCTTGACCACCATTACAAGGGGAAAGTCTTGGATCACATCCCATCTCCACAGAGGGAGCAGAGGATAAAATATCTTGAGAACACCTTAAAGAGGAGTTTATGTAACACTTTTCCAGACTCTGGTAGGTTACAGTCTCATAGGAAATCTAGTTTTGAGATCTCTGTTGGTCAAGAGAGGAACAGTGGAGAAGGGGGCTGCCTCAGTGATGCATTTCAAAATGTTTTTAGTCCTCAGCGCCCAGGGCTGTCAGGTTCCACATCCCATTGCATCTGCATCATTTGATGGAAGACTATCCCAGACATATCACAGATTATCACCAGTAAACTGGTGGCCAGTAAGAAGTTGAGTCACTGGGCTTCCCTGCATCCAGCATGCTTTCTGAACAGGCATTCAGTGCTGCCGGAGGTTTTGTGACGGATAGAAGAGTGTGTCTGTCCACAGATTTCATTGACCGGCTGACATTTATCAAAATGAATAATTCCTGGATCAGCAGCAGCTATCAAGCCCCTGATGCAGATGTTGCCGATTAAGTGTTTTTGGTATGTGGAATCTGCACAAGACTGTCTAGGCTGCCTAGCTTTCTGGGTGTTGATTTTATTGTGAAAAATTTTTTTGGTATAGGTTTCTTGGGCACAATTAACACCCAAGGACCAATTTTTCTGCAACTGTTTGACAGGTGCATATAAAAAAAATCTCTAATCTTGTTCCGAGTGCACCAAATTGTGGCTTCATCATACAGAGTGGCTCCTCAAGCTGTTTTTTTTGCTGCAGTAGGTTCTATACACGGTACAAATGTGCCACTTAACAGGCAGACTAAGAGGACCCCACAGGAACTATATTTAAAGGAATTTTTCATTTTTATTATTTCACTTTAAGCTTTGGTAAATGACTGCTCATTTAAAAATGATCTTTTTTACAAACTTTTTTTCATTGATACATGTCCCCCAAGGCAGTTCCTGGAACCCAATACCCTTTGTATGCCCAATAACTTGCATATAAAGCCTTAAAAATGGACACTTTTGTTTTTCCCAGTTTGGGTTCCATAGACTTCAGTGGGGTTTGTTGTTCGACTCTGAACTTTTGTGATGTTCAAAAGTTCTGGCATGATCTGAACAGGGGGTCGTCCAGCCCATCTTTATTTGCTGAGCACCCTGAAGAGGATAGATGTACAGTCTCCATTTATAGGTTACTGAAAACATATGAAGGTGTGACCAAAGGCTGATCAACATGAAGTTAAACATGCTGAACTGTCATGGCACGCTCTCTGCTAAATCACATACAGTATATCATAATCCTGGTAATGGCTTATTCATCAAGAGAAAGAGCAAAGTGCTTTTTAAAGTAACCCTGGAAACTATTTCTCTTTATTTTTATTTAAGCAAAGTGAAATCTAATACTGAACTTTTCTTTTATTAGTATTACTATGAATTAGTATTCTATATAACAGGGCAAAGGAATAAGCTACTTAATATAAGTCAAAACATTTTCATTGTATGTGAAAAGTAGAGATGAGGTTCGGGTTCACCAATGCCATGGGTTTTCGAATCATAAAAGTGTTACTTATAAAGGTAGCAGGTTTGCTACCAGAAATAAGGAACAACCTATAATGCAGTGCATAGTCTTTTCTCTGGTCAGTTACCAGGGAACAATGAATAACCCAGCCTCCTTTCTATAGATGATCAAGCTCACAGCAGCCATATTTTCATGTTTGGTGGAACTGTTAGGGAGGGCTGACAATTTTGTGTAGGAAGAGATGCATTTTTCACTTTTTTTGTCGCTGGTACATTTTCTCATTGCAGTGTCCAGCTTGCTTATTCACCCTACAAATGACCAGAATTGATAACAAAATTCAACTTCATAGACTTCAGTGGGGTTTACAGCAACATTTGTGAACTTTGAACCTTAAGCAAAAGTCACAGAACTGTTTGTGAACCATACCCAGACTTCCCTACTTAAAATAAACAACGTGTAATACTTTAAGCACTATAGTACAAACTTTTGTACATCATATTATACAAAGAAAGAGATGTGACAAAAAGCAACATTGCATTCCCACCCTGAAAACAGTTTTTTTTTGCTGTCAAAACTGTAAAGTCATCAACAATTTTATTATCCTGTTTTAAGACCCAAAGCATATTGCATTTGCAAATGTCTGAATGATTTTAAAAAATTGCTTTTATACAAAATGAAAATTGGATGAATATGGGACAAATGTGTTGTCTATATATATTTAAGTGAACTATGTGTTTGTCTCTCCAATGTAAACCAATGGAAATGACTAGATTTGTATTATTTAGAGTGGTACAATTTATATAATACAATATTTAATAAATAATATATGTTATATAAACTAATAAAACATGTTATATAAACTAATAAAAACATATATACAAATATACTTTTTTTTATCAAAAGCTGGCTATCAGTAAGCTGATTGATTACTAAGGGTATGTGTTTATGACCCTTGTTAGTGCAATCTTGTAAAGAAAATTGCTACAGATATGCAAAAGCAATTTTTATTTTTTTTTACTGTTTTGCCATAATACCTTTAAGACTTTTTTTTGCAGTGTTTTAGAAATAATTGTTTTGAGATATGTGCTTTTTTCTCTCCAGAGCAACACATACATCTGCTCAGTGTACATCTGACATACCATATTGTTTCTATTATTCTATTATTTCTATTATTAGCAGAACTTTAGCTTGCTTTGTCTATATGTATAAAATATGATATATACTGTGTGTGTATACAGTATATAGTATTCAGATTAAAAATATTGCCTTCCTGAACCTTGTTCTCACCCTTAAAGTGGTTGTAAAGGCAGAAGGTTTTTTTATCTTAATGCATTCTATGCATTGAAATAAAAAGCCTACAACGAGAGACTCGGCTGCTCAGGACTCGCCCTCCTCTTTGATTGAGACAGCAGCAAAGTGCCATTGGCTCCCACTGCTATCAATCAAAGTCAGTGAGCCAATGAAAAGAAGCAGGGGGCAGGGCCGGGCCGTGGCTCTGTGTTTGAATGGACACAGGAAGCTGCAGCTTGGCTTGGGTGCCCCCATAGGGGCACTCAATAGGAGGGATGGGCCTGGAGTGCTGAAGAGATACCCAAGAAGAGGAAGATCTTGGCTGCTCTGTGCAAAACCACTGCACAGAGCAGGTAAGTATAACATGTTTGTTATTTCTAACAAAAACAACAAGACTTTCGTATCACTTTAATGTTTCAATAATGTCTTCCCTTTCCTTTCCTGCTTCTAGACTGTACATATTAAGTTCCTGAAGCCTTTCTTGATATGTGCCCATCTCTGGACTTGCTCTATTTTCTCAATATATTTTTGTTAGCAAGCTCACCAGAACTGGATACAGTATTCTAAATGAGGTATAACTAAAAGTCTATAAATGGACCTCCTTCTTCCTGCTGGTGATCTCTCCAGCAATACACCTTCAAATTCTGAAATAAGTACTCCCAAATCTTTTTCCGCTGTACCCCCAACATTGTACTCTGTCAAGTGATTTTTTTCATTATGTGCAGGATTTGACATTTAGAAACATCGAATTACAGTTTTCACTGCTTTGACCAATAATCCAGCAAAGCCAACTAATGTTCCATGTTACAGACACCTCCAGGAATATCAATCCTATTGCACACCTTTGTGTCGTCAGCAAAAAGACATACCTTAAGGTGCAACCAGCTTAATATCCTCTGAACAACCCAAGGAATAAGTAGATGGTATAATATTTTATGGTATAATATTTTATGAGATTATTATGTGGAACTATAGCAAATGTTTTGCTGAAATCAAGACAGGCTTGTCCACAGCACCACCACATGACCATTACAAGTTAGTAGGCCTAGGGGTGAAAAAAGTATTAATCTGGCCTTGATTTCTCCAGAAAAGTACAGTTAGAGCTGTAATTCTAGAAATGTTGGTATGAGAACTATGAAAGTTGCAGCTTGCATATAGTGAAAGGATCCTTTCATTTACTCTCCCTTTCATCTTCCCTTGTCCATTCAAAGGACACATTTTATTCTGTTCACAGAATACAAGGTGTTCTGTGAGTGGACAAGGGGAGAACCTATTGTTTGCCCACCCAGAATAGATTTGGGAGGACTGGGACCCCATAGCTTGAAAGTATCTCAGGTTTAAAAATACCATTTTCAAAATTATCACAATCATCTAATGTAAAACTGGCATAGAATGCTTCTGCACCTTGAATAATTTCTGTCAATTTTACCATACAGCTAATCATTTTAATTTAAAAAAAGGTTCAGTGTTGTTATCTGCTGTGTAGTTACAGAATATATATTTGTTTATTACATTTGAAAACCTTGATTTTCCATTAGTCAGTGACTCTATAAAGTATGCTATTTTGACCTATGGTAATATATTCCATAATAAAAATCATTAATGGAAAATAGTTTGTAATTATACCTTTCATCCACTCGCAGATGCATATATAGATCATAGGTTAGTCAATGCTTTCAAAGGTTTTTTTTATGAGATTAGTTAAATTGTGCTTTATATTTATTCCCTTACATTCTGGACTGCATTATTTTTGAAATTAGAATTTTTTTTCACATCTTTGGGTCTTGTGCATAACACTTTCTTTTTCAGATTAATAGAATATGGCCATGCTTCTTTACAGCCTTCTCATCACTTTTGGAATAATTGAAATCCATTCTATGTTAGTTCAAGATATGCAGCAGGAAATTCTAGCATATTATTGGGTACACGGGAGGGAAAATTATAAAAGGTTGTTGCTGACCACCGTTATATTATATTGTGAGTTGAGAAACACCTTAGACTAATGTCATTATGCTGCATAAAACCAAATAGGAAAGAGCATGGAGTGATGTTAAAGCTTAACTCTGGCCATTACTTTCTGCCTCCAACTAATGGTTATGTTAAATGTGCTGGGTCCTGAGTCGTCTACCTTCTTCAACAGGGAGTCCTTGGCTACCCAGATAACTGCCTGGGTGATATGGTCATTTCCTTTAGGCAGTCCAACATATCAGTTCTCTAATGCTATGAAAGATTGCACAGTGTAATGATGTCACAAAGAGGTGTCCAGTCGGCACTGGTACAGACTGTAGCACTGGACAGTTGGCATCCAAGAAGCTGTGCCGTGAGGGACAGGAGAATTAGGTGAATAAAAATACCTTCAGATGGTCATTTAAAAAAAAGAAAAAAGAAAAAGATAAATGAAGAGGGGGGAGCTTTGTCCGAGGATGCGCTTTAGCATCAAGAATAGATTTCTGATTAGACGATATGAGACATGGCCTAGAGCAAGACAGTATGCAGACTCATATATAAGATTGTATGAGCATTTACTAACACAGCCCAGTGCTTAAAAAAAAGTCATCTTTCCCTGGCAGTTCTATTCAGACATTCTTGCTGCCCCTGCGTGCCCTGTTCATTTTCATTGGTGATATAGTTTTATCTGTAATTACAGTTAGCCCACTCTGGGTCCATACGCCTAGAGTTGAACATCAAGCAAAGTAGAATTACAATTTATCCTAATCTTGAAGAGGGTAAATTCTAGATTTATTAGGAAGCAAAGACCTCATGAGCCACTCTGTTCTTATCCCTACCCTGTTTCCCCGAAAATAAGACCTAGCGTGATTGTCGGTGATGGCTGCAATATAAGCCCTACCCACCCAAATAAGCCCTAGTTAAAGTCCTTGTAGGTCTTATTTTCAGGGTAGGGCTTATTTTCGGGGAAACAGGGTAGGGCTTATTTGGGGGGTAGGGCTTATATTTCAGCCATCACTGACAATCATGCTAGGTCTTATTTTCAGGGAAACAGGGTAGCATGATCTTTTTATTGTAATAATAAAACTGGCCTTACACGAAGTGCATTTCAGCCAGTTCCTGATAAGCCAGTAGAAATTTGGTACATGGGTGGGAACGTCACCACCCTCCCAACCAATATCCCCTGAGTGAAAAATTAAAGGAGCCAAACAGAAAATTGTCTACTGAACAGTGGCTACATCCAATCAGATGTAGCCATTGTTTGGCTAGCTAGTCTCAGGAGGTAGGGACCAGTATCTTGATCTTGTTTAGAGTAATGAATTTACTAAAAGCAAATCGGCTGTTCTCTTTGAAAGCAAACTTTCCCCAGCACTTAGTGACCGTGGTAAAAAGTCATTTTGCAAAGAATATACAATCACGTGGAAGGAAAATTAAAAAAAAAGCATTTTTTCTTGCATATGATTGAATGGTGTCAGCTGAGCTTCACCTCATTCACTGAACTCTGGGGATAATTCCCTTGCAAAATGAACAGCCTATTTGCTTTAGTAAATCAGCCCCTTTATCTCATGATGTTGGAGGATTTTTTTGAACATTTCATTAATAGTGGCTTTACTAAATTTAGTCTGTAATAAGAAAACATAAACAAAAAATGTACATGTCCAGTTGCTGTAAGCAACAAATTATTCATTTTTGGTTTATAATGAGAATATATACCCATCATGGAATGCTGACTAGTGATGTGCAAACTGGCCTGGGTTCAGTTCACAGGGTTATTTGCAAATGCAGCCTAAAATCTGCTCATTTCGAACATAGCATCCAAACACGATTGAAACCTATAGAGACTTTCATTTTTTTGGACTATGGAGACCTTTCGTTTTTTCTGGCTGTTTTAAAAGCCAGAAAAGTCAGTTTGCTGACTTTTGGTAAAAAAAGGCATAGGTAGCTGGGGAGCAGGTCTTGTAACTTAAAGGGCAAAATCTCTTTAAATAACATACTTGGAGAATGCTTAAATTATTGCCCGTTAAATGACACATTAGTAGGATATACTCCCAACAAAAGTGACAATTTAAAGGTATGCGCTACACTGTGTTAAATAAGTAGGTGCCAAAATTAAACCTATCACTGATGAAACTGAAAGGATAACAGAAATAAATAAAATCAAAAAAATCATGAATAAGTAATGTCCCAAAAATAATATCTAAATAATGTGAGTATAAAGCTGCCAAAAATAATATCTAAATAATGTGAGGATAAAGCTGCCAACACCTGTAGTGTCACTACATACTCACTCAATATTTTAAACATAAATATGAAGTGTCACTAAATCAAAAGTATAAATAATTCCAAGTAAAACACCAAAAAAAATGCTGAAATGATCATATACAAATACATATTATATGAAAAGTTAATCATGAATTGCTATGTGCAATAAATGTTAATTAGAACAACAAAGTGATTATCAGTTCATAATAGCCCCAATGGGCAGTGCCTCCAAAATCCAGTGCTGCATGAGCTACACCAATGATAAATAAAACTCATAAAGTGCTGCAATAATAATCTAAATTCAGTGATATTTAAAAAAATGTGTAATCCGGTGTTTAATCCACCACTATGTGCAATAGCCACTCACTTTAAGATTCAATGTAACATGCTTGAGTTGAATCACAGATCTCCATGGGGTACATATCACTCAGTGGTTGACATTGTGACAGTGTGTCACATTGAATCTTAAGGTGAGCGGCCATTGCACATGGTGGTGGAGCAATTGCATTGAACACCGGATTGCGCAATTTTTTAGATATCACTGGTTTTAGATTATTACTGCAGCACTTTATCAAGAATTTATCAAGAATTTTATTTATCATTGGTGTGGCTTACACAGCACAGGATTTTGGAGTAACTGCCTATCGGAGCTATTATGAACTGATAATCACTGTGTTTTTTACATTTACATTAAAATTTAGTGCACATAGCAATTCATGATTAACTGTTTCATATTAAATGTTTTTGTATATAATAAATTCAGCATTTTTTTGGTGTTTTAACATTAACGCTAATTTTGCCAAATACAAATTAAACTTACCATATATATATAAAACTGTATATGCATGAAGAAGATCTCTCAATGTTTCATAATAAATGTGGTGTGAACTAAATTTGATGAAACACACTAATTTAAAATGATACAATTATAACTTTTTTTTTATTGGTGCACATCTACATAAATTGTGTGAAACACAATAGACAGTTACCCTTAGCAACCATTCTGTAGTAAATTTGAACAACACTAAAAAGTGGATAACACAGCTGTAGTAGTGAATCCAATATTTTTGGTAACCCTCAGAAACTATTGAAATCAACTCATTTGTGCAAATAGTGGCAGTTTATTAATCATAGTGACCGTGATTTCCACCACCTTCATACTCCCTCATGCCCATGAGACAACATATCGAAAGAGATGTGACATTAAAATTATGTTGTAAAAAGGTTTTAAAAAATGTAGTGTACAATACCAAAGATTATGGTAGATGATCCCATATGTTCCCTTAGGTATTAAGTCATTCATTACAATTTTTCGAAGAAACAGAAGAAAATCCACAGATAGGAGTAAAACCTTCAGATATAACTGCGTTGAAACCGACACCAACATGGCTCACACTAACTTTGTTTGCTGCCTTCGAAATATGAAAGTTATGAAAACAGCAAGCTCTGCCCAACATGTTTCATTACTTACAGAAGGGATGGAATGTGTTGGGCGAAGCTTGCTGATATCATTATGTTCACATTCGCTATGGGGATCAAATGCAGCATACAGAATTAGGCAAGCCAATTAACAAGTCCCAGTTTCATGGAAAGGATCATCAGGTTGGAAGGACCATCAGAATTTGTATTTGTTACACAGTGATGTCTGCCGCTGACAAGTCTTTTAGTCACAGAAGTGTGGGAGAAGTGATACCCATGTATAGCTATTTCTTTGAATTAGATAAACATTTTTTACATTTTATTGTAGATAAATGTATTGTAGACACATGCAGAACATATCCTTGGCTAGTTTATGTTTTGTGCATTGTTATAATTATTGTTGAAATAATGTCAATGGAAAATTGATATTGCAGATAAAAGCCAATTTTACAATTACAATAGCTTTTTTCAGTCAATTTTAGAGCGGCATAGTTATCAAAAACTGTGATCGCTGACAGAATGAATAGTGGGCACACAAAAGCGCCCGCATCATGAGATTGTGGTTGCCAAAAAAAAAATCAATTTTATAAAGTTTTTTATTAAAAAAAAAAATCTTTAAAAAAAAAATAGAGCAGGCTGGTCACGAGGCAAGGAGCGGGAAAAACGTTTTTTCCTCAGAATAGGAGGCTATATAAGCCTTTGTGTGACAGACCCGCTCACACTTGCCCTGAGGCGGCTTAAGCTTGAGCTCCCCTTCTCTCCCACCCTTTTCACTGGCACCATTATGTGGTTATGTCACCCTTGAATCAAGGGGGGGACTTGGTTTTATGAACTGATTTATTTACAGCTCGAGTCCTATGACTGAGCGAGCTAGAATTGGTTTAAAGTTTGAAAGAATATTTATTAATATTTCATTGATTATTTGAATAAAGTTATTTGTTTAAATTCTAATACCAACTAGCAAATGCATTTCCTGGGGAAAATGTGTGGGAATGCTGAATAGCATCTCCCTATCTGCCTGTCTCCTGAACACACTGTAAAAAACATCTCCTCACTATCTGCTAGCTGTCTGAGTGAGAGACAGTGTGAGAGAACCTTTCAAACAAACAGTCCACAACAGTAAATGCTATGGAAACAGCGACTTCACCGTTAGAGACACACGGCCTGTGTGAACGTATCGGTATAAAATTTATGTTGATAAACTTAAAAATGTGGGCATGTCAGCTATTTAAAAAAGAAGTTGGCTGTGCGTTTCGCTGGAAAGGGTGAAGAATTTTATACATCAAAACTTCCCCATCATATTGCCCCATCAAAACTGCACCCATCATATTGCCCCATCAAAACTGCCCCATCAAAATTGCCCCTATCAAACTGCCCCATCAAAATTGCCCCATCATATTGCCACAGTCATAACTGCCCCATCAAAACTGCCCCATCATATTGCCACCATCAAAACTGCCCCATCAAAACTGCCCCATCAAAATGGCCCCCATCAAAACTGCCCCATCATATTGCCACCATCAAAACTGCCCCCATCAGAATTGCCCCATCAAAACTGCCCCATCATATTGCCACCATCAAAACTGCCCCATCAGAATTGCCCCATCAAAACTGCCCCATCATATTCCGCTATTATAAATCAGTACATGGTGTGTCTGTCCCCTCCTCCGGGCTCTGTAATCAGAGCTGAGATGCTCCAGCCACCTCCCCCACCGCCCATCACTGTGTTTAAGAAGCTTTGGTAACCATGGCAACAAAAGCCTTTAAAATGAAATTTCCTGAAATGATCACTAAACTTAAACAGCTTTTTCACAAAAACTGTAAAAGATATCAAACTGAAAAGATATAGCCAGATAGCTGAATATTTTAAAGTTTGTTTGGTGTCTGTAGGTGAAAGTATAAAGGAGCTGAAAATTTTGGGAGCAGTAGAAGATTTGAAGGATTTGAAGCATGCTCTCATTGACTTCAGTGTTAAAAAAAGTGTTAAAAAGCTTAATATTTTAAAAAGTATAAATAGTAGAAAAAAAGTTGAAAAAGTCCCATCATTAGCTGAAAGAGCTGAACATTTTAAAAGTTGAATGGTTCTAATAGCTGAAAGTATGCAGAAGTTACGCAGAGCCAAAAAACGTACGGAATAAAATTAAAATTAATAATAATAAATACATAAAAACGAATAACAATAGTGGGACTGCTGAAGCATTCCCACAAATAAAGGTGCTGCGGCCATTTTAAACACAAATCTGTTGTAGTGTGCTTATTTATTATTATATAGTGCAACCTACAATTCCATACTAGATATACAGTATATTCCCTTTCTACAGTTTTAAAAAATGAATCTGATTTAACTTGACAGACAATCAGTGCTGTGGAAAATGATTTATCATACAATTAGAAATGTTTTACTACAGCTTCTAAAACAGTGTTCTACATAACTTTGCCATAAAATATTAATGAACATGGACAGTATTCATCATATATCTCTGGCGGTGTGTTAATTAGACATTTTACAGCTTAATGAATAACTTTTTCTGGTGAGCATTTTAATGGTGACACGTGAAAAAGTGTTGATATTAATGGAAAGAGATAGATGAGTTAAGATATAGCCTGAAAAGAGACAGACAAAATCACAACACAAAGAAAACACAGATCCTTACTCTGTCACTCAAAATAATTGAGCAGAAAAAAAAAGTTTAGATATTTGGGGAAAATGTATCAGATTCAAACGGATAAATGGTAAAAATCACAGGTAGTTTACTTCTTATCCTTTTAGGTAGGAGCAAACTGAGCAAAGTTTTGTTCATTGGATGTTTTCTTCGGTCTTTTTCAAAGTCAGTTTGCAAGCTTCTGTTAGAAAGATGTGAATAACTGGGTACAGCCTTGGGGGCCTGCATTTTAAATACTTCTTAGCAGTAAACAGGTCTTTTAATGCGGATTAAAGGGCACAATTAAAAATACACAATTCCTTTAATGACTTACCTACTGGACACTTTCACCCCCTTCCTGCCCAGGACAATTTTCAGCTTTCAGTGCTGTTGCACTTTGAATGACAATTGCGCTGTCATGCAACACTGTACCCAAATGAAACTGTTATCATTTTTTTTGAGACAAATAGAGTTTCCTTTAGGTGGTTAGGTTTAATCACCACTGGGTTTTTTTTTGAGACAAATAGAGTTTCCTTTAAGTGGTTAAGTTTTTTTTAATTTTTGCTAAACAAACAAAAAAACCTGAAAAGTTTGAAAAAAAATGTTTTCTTTGTTTCAGTTATAAAAGTTTGCAAATAAGTAATTTTTCTTCTTCACTGATATGTTGATAAGGCTGCACTGAAGGGCACTGATGAGGCTGCACTGATGGGCACTGATTAGGCTGCACTGAAGGGCACTGATGAGGCCCCACTGATGGGCACTGATGAGGCTGCACTGATGGGCACTGATAACCACTGATGAGGGTGGAAATGATGGGCACTGATAAGCTGCACTTATGGGAACTGAAGGGCACTGATGAAGCTGCGCTGATGGGCACTGATGAGGTGGCACTGATGGATACTGATATCCACAGATGAAGCTGGAAATGTTGGGAACTGAAAGGCAGCACTGATGAGCACTGATGAGGCTGCACTGATGGGAACTGATATGCTACACTGATGGGTACTGATATGCTGCACTGATGGACACTGATTGGCACTGATGGGGCTGCACTGATCTTCAGGGCAGTGATGATCAGTGCCCTGATTATCAGTGTAAATGTCCCCTGTCACAGGAAAGCTGGTTATTGGCTTTCCTTTCCAGTGACAGTAATATGTTTACATAAAACAGAAGGAAAACAAAAATCCAGAGACGATCAAATACAACCAAAAGAAAGCTCTATTTGTGGGGGAAAAAAATTATCAAAATTAATTTGGGTACAACGTTGCATGCCCGCACAATTCTCATTCAAAGTGTGACAGCGCTGAAAGCTGAAAATTGGCCTGGGCAGGAAGGGGGTGAAAATGCCCAGTATGGAAGTGGTTAAATAACAAACTTGTTATTTGCATGTGAAGTTGCACACCCTACAATGTGGTTCAGAAATAGCTGAATTAAGAAAAACAAAACAAAACAATTGCCACTTTGGTCTATTCGTAAAAAAACTATGTATGGTCCCCCTACTAATCGATGCCTGGTATGAGTTTTAAAGGGGTACTCTATGCTGTTTTTAGCTAAAAAGACATTGCACACTGTTTACAAAATATGTGTCCCTTATTCCCCGTACACACAATTGGACATTCTGACAACAAAATCCATGGATTTTTTCTGATGGATGTTGGCTCAAATTTGTTTTGCATACACACGGTCGCACAAAGTTGTCGGAATTTCCGATCGCCAAGAACGCAGTCACGTACACCATGTACGACTAGACTTTAAAAGGGCAGTTCAGAACCAAGCGTGGCACCCTTTGGGCTCCTTTTGCTTATCTCGTGTTAGTAAAAGTTTGGTGAGAGACGATTCGCGCTTTTTCAGACTCGTGGCTTTCAGATCGTTTTCTGCTGTTCAGTTTGTGCTTGTGGGTTTGTATCTGGTCTTCAGTGCGTGCAGCGAGTACAATTGACTTGTCATTGTGTTCGTGTTCGTTCGTTACTGATTTTCAGGTCGCTCTTCACAGGCCTTGCTGTTCTTCAGTGCGTTCTGTTACTTCGTTCTAAGCAGCCGACCGTTTCCTAGCCATTTTGCGTATACATACTCCTCGTAGAGTTCGTGCTGTGCGGGGGCTTGGTGTTCAGGTCTTTAGCTTGACACAAGCCCAGTCCATGAACAGGGTGGAGAGGAGTTCATGGACCAAGAATTGGTTGCTCCAACATGACCAATTCTGTCACATGCCTTTGCGCCGTGAGATCCGTGAGAATAATCCTGATGATTTCAGGAACTTTCTCCAGATGACGGACCCCGTATTTCACCATTTTTTGGCTTTGCTGACCCCCTATATCAGGAGGCAGGATACTTGCATGAGGCAAGCCATCACTCCGGAGCAGAGGCTAGTCGCCACCCTGCAGTACTCGGCGACGGGGAGAAGCCTGCAGGACCTCAAGTTCTCGACAGGCATGTCCCCCAGGCTCTGGGGATAATTATCCCAGAGACCTGTTCTGCCATCATTCAGGTCCTGCAGAAGGACTATATTAAGGTAAGATTTTTATCCTTTAACATCACATTTTATTGTATTTAATGTTTGATAATATATTGTATTTCTTTCCTCATTCCCTAATTACCATGATTGTAATATTCTGTGAATGTCCCCTTTGTCCTCATGCATGCTGGATTTGTATGTAATTTTTTTTTTGTCCTTCATGCATATTTGCCTTCACTTACCTCCCCAGCATGCTCACCTGGTCCTATATTCACCTCATGTAGTCACTTAATGATGTATTTTGTCAGCTCCATAGTAGTGCTTTACCTCAAACACCCCCTAAAATGTGTAAAATTGTGATGTGTGCTTGCAATTCAGGCAGAGTGCCAGAGGCTTGTTTTTTGGTGTCCCAAAATCTTTTGGAACCCTCCCTCCCCCCAACTGCTAACTCAGCTTATACCAATCATCTATCTGCTGACTTTGCCAAACCCATACACCTCTTTTGTGGTCAGATTTATGGATGAATTCCCCAAAGCATGTAGTGCAAGGTCCTGCCTGAATACTTTCAAATGGTACTGTTTAATTATCTTGATAGGTAATAGCAGAATGCAAAAATGTGCTAAAATGTGTACAGTGTGTATTTATATCTTTGTATTATGACACTTCTTACCTGTCCAGTGGGCTGCCAATAGTGTAAAGTAAGGAGGGGCTGACCAAAGTAACACACATTATTTAGGCATTCATCTCTCAATGAAGTGGAGAGGGTTACCTGTCCAAAACATCTCCCCCCCATAAAATTTTACAAATGGCCCATGAGAGGAGGGGAGGAGGAATCTGATAGGTGGACTTTATACCTTTGTCTTTAAATACTCCCTGAAATAAATGTTATACTGATGTTGGCCAAGAATGTTTGTGTCTAATCTGCTTTCCATGTTTATGTGCAAAATTATTTTTTTTTTCTTGTTTGACTCCACAGTTTCCTTCCAACCCACAGGAATGGCAGACTGTGGCCTCTCACTTTGCCCAGCGCTGGGACTTTCCTAACTGTGGAGGGGCAATTGATGGGAAACACATCCACATCATCCCACCACCCAACTCAGGGTCATACTATTACAACTATAAGGGGTTCAATAGTATTGTGATGTTGGCGGTGGTGTCGGCTACTTATGGGTTCCTATATGTGGACGTGGGGAAGAATGGCCGGATGTCAGATGGTGGAGTCATTGCCCAGACGGAGTTCTACAGGCATCTCCAGAATGGCAGCTTGGACTTGCCACCTCCATAAGATAATGTGGAAGGACTCCCATTCGTCTTCGTTGCGGATGAAGCGTTTGCGCTGGGGGACCATCTTATGCGGCCATTCCCTATGAGGACCCTCATCCGGACCAGATGGTTTTTAATTACCGGCTGGCCAGAGCCAGAAGAGTGGTGGAGAACACGTTTGGAATCATGGCCAGCCGGTTCCGCCTATTTCTTACACTCATACACATGGCGGAGTATAAACTGAATCACATCAGCGTGGCTTGCTGTGTTCTCCACAACTTTTTAAGGAGAAACTCTGCCAACTATGCTAGCTCAGTTGGGCCTGAGGCTGGAATTCATGTAAATGAACCAACCCTGACGGCGTTTGAAGCTGGCCATCCTGGCTTGCCCCCCCTGAGTGCCCTCGAGGTCCGTCTAAGATACATGGAATACTTTGCGGGTAGGGGGGCCATCAATATGCCAGACAATGTCTGAGACATTTTTTAAATAAAAAAATAATTTTAACTACTAAAATATTTGCTGACATTTACTGCTTGTGTTTCTTTTAGCTGACCCTGACTGAAATGTGGGTAGTCCTGAAAATGGCGTGATTGTGTAACATTAGAAAGCACTGTTGGGTGTTATTTACTAAAGGCAAAGACACTTTGCACTACAAGTGCACTTGAGCCTGCACTGAAACTGCACTTGTAGTGCAAAGTGGATTTTCCCTTAGGAAATAACCCCAATTGTCACAGAAAACACCAATTTTACCACAACAAAAGTTTTGGAGCATTGAAACAATAATCCACACATTCTTGATTATCAATCTTTTTAATACCAGCACAATCACATGTGCATTTATAAAAGGTTTTTAAAACAAACCAACATGTTTGTTGTATAACAATTTTTTGGGTCACATTAATAAAAGTAGAAATGTCCATTTAAGGTAAAACAGGCATGTTTAAAAGCAACAAGAAATACACAAATCTGGAACTTACAAAGTTCAACTTTTGTAGAAATTGAAGGCAATATCAGACATGAGTATTTATGAACTGTGTTTGATATTTCGTTTAGATGGGGTGAAGTCACACCTGGAAAAGCCAAATTTTGAAGATGCACACAAATTGCCTAATGTCAACATGTGCTAGCTGCCATCACGGGGGATCAAGGGACGCATTTTGGGGGTGCAACCCCTTCCTCTCAGCTACTTTATTATTGATGAAGGGGTTGCACCCCCAACACGCCTACATTGATCTCCCATGATGGCAGATAGCACATGTTGACACACTGTGTGCATCTTCAAAATTTGGCTTTTCTCGAATATGTCAAAAAATGTGAAAAATTTTTAGATTAAAAAAACCACAAAAAAGTAAGGGATTTGGAGGTGTTTTAAACTCTCCCTAAAACATCAGTGATGTTCTTCATTTTGTTTTGAACATCATTGATGTTTTTCTGGATGTTTTCCAAGTCCCTATTACACCCCATGATCTCCCCGATCTGGATCTGTGCACTTTCACTGGTGAAATGACCTGGATCCACAACATCATGATCACCTAAAAATATAGAAACAAAAACACACCATGTATTATAAATATGTCGGCATCCATCTCTTACCTCAGGCTGTGGTCGCAGACACTCACCTGTTGTGGTGACAATTTCCACCACGTCTCCCTCTTCCTCCTCTGCTTGTCTTTGGTGGATTTCCACTTCTACATGAGGTGGTGGGTCTGTGGCCTCCTCAGATGAGTGGTGTCCTCCGAGTCTTTTATTCCCTATGTCAAAAAAATAGGTATAATTAGCACACAGATATTTGATGGCAGAAATAGGAACATGAAACATTGCTTTGAAGTGGGGTACAATTGTCTATTTTGGCAGAGTTCCAAGATGAAGAAAAATTTTTGTCACTTCGTCAAGCTTGAATACTTACCTGTTTTGTACAAGCTTCACAGATGGAGACACCCCTATAGTATACACTGGAGCACCTTTGTGGGACAACCTAATAAAAAGGGTGGTCTGGTGTCTCACACTAGTGCTCCAGCGTCCAGATGTGTAAACAGCTGCTGAGTGTCCTCTCCTTACACAGAATCTAGTTTGCATTTCATTCTAGTTACAAACCCATCTAGACACCAAAATTTAGTTAACAGAAGTATGCCTGAAAAAATGTTTAGAACTGCATCTGGACAAAACGTGGTGTTTTCTATGCCGAACGAACGAATAATGTGCCCATGAACATGAAAGTTGTCATTTTAAACTGTACAACAGTTGAGAAAAGCACATGGAGCAGCACGAACATTATAAAAATAACGAACAGGAACACAGCACAACTACTTACTTTTTTGCAGCATTCTCCTGATCCTTCTGTACTGCTCATGCTCCCTTAATTTGAGGTCCGACCACCGCTTCCTCAGTTGACCCTTGGATCGCCATACCCCAAAATTCCGGTGCAGACTCTTGACTACTTTCACCATTATCTTGGCCTTTCTGACATTAAGGTTGGGGTAAGGTCCATACTTCCCGTCATAGTCTGCCCTTTTCAGGATGTCAAGCATCTCCAACATCTCCCCAAAGGACATATTTGATGCCTTAAATCGTTTCCTCCGGGATCTGGATCAGGGGTGGGCGGAGTTTCACGCATGCGTAGTGTATATAAGCGTAACACGCGTGCGTAGTACGTACGATCTTTGAGCAGAGGAAGGAGTATCGGAGGCGCCGATCATGATAACGAAGGTAAAGTTTAAAATTGGGCCTATACTGCTTCTAGATTGAGGCCTGTATTTGGACAAGTTTCGAAGACTAGGCTGAGATTAGGGTTTGCCTGGTGTTGTGTTTTGCAGTGAAGATGGATCTAGTCAATGATCATGACTTTATGCCAATCTTCATAGATATGTTCAGGGAGCTGCCCTGTCTGTGGCAGGTAAACCACCATGATTATAAAAACCAAACAAAGAGGAAGGCAGCGCTGGATAATTTGCTGTAATTTGTGAAGCCAGTGATCCCCACGGCAGACATCACCTATTTGAAGGGGCCCTAATTGATGGCATGAGGAGCACTTAACAAAGGGAGAACAAGAAGGTCCAGGATTCCCAGAGATCAGGAGCAGCAAATGACATTTATCTCCCCAGGCTGTGGTACTATGACAGGCTGCATTTTCTGGCAGGTCAGACTGAACCCAGGCCAGCACTCTCCACTCTTTCTTCCACACTTCCTCCCCCCCCAGCTGAGGCTTCTGACGTCCAACCTGGGCCTTCCAAGCAGCAACATGTGGAGGAGCCCAGCTTGAGCCAGGTATAGCATTCTTCAAAATATTTCTGGTTGTCCAATCAATGATGTTAAATATATGTTAGTTTGGAGTACTAATTTATGATTGTGATTGATGAAGCAAAAACTAAAACCATGTCCCTTTTTCATACACAGGGAAGTCTCAGCCAGGAGGTGACCGGGCCAAGTAGGCTGCCCGATACCCAGGTCCCTCCCCTCCGTCTTCAAAGACAAAGTGGCAGGAAGAGAAGTAACCTGGAGGAGGCTGCAATAGGCCTATTTCGGAAGGCTACTGATGCCCTCAGAACACCCCACAGTGTGGAAAAGGATTTTGCTGAGCTAACTGCATGCAAAATGATGCAAATGAAGGCGGGCCAACGCCTCGAATTTGTAATTTTGGAAGCTCTAAATAAGGAGTTGAGGGGCCAACTCACATGTGAAAGCCACATTTGTGAGCTCATCCATGGTCCTCCTGCTCCTCCTCCAGGTCCTCCTCCTCTTCCTCCTCCTCCTCCAGGTCCTACTCCTCCTCCTGCCATACCTTCAACACCAGAGCCACAGCGTGGAAGGAAGCGTGTAAGGAAGACCAGAGAGTGATGGCTTGGATTCAGTCTGGTCTGGCAAAAGATGCAGCCTCTTGTATGACCAAAGCCTGGGGACATACATGTCATCTGCTGCTGTTCCTGATCTCTTGGACTTCTGGACCAGACTGCACTACCTTAGATATGGACTCCTCAGGCCACCAATTTTGCAGTAAAATAATTGATATCTGCCCTGGGGGCCAAAGGCTTCGCCAATTTCTGCTATTTATCCAGCGTTGCCTCCCTCTTTGTTTGGTTCTGAGCCCTTAATAAAGGATTTTTTGTTTCAATTATACTTGCCTATGTGTGTTTTCCTTCAAAAAGGACAGTTTGTTTGTGAGGAGGCAGGTACATTTCAAAAATACAATGTGAAATTAACAAGAGACACCAGCACCTACCAATCTCCTTGAGATTAAATAATACAAGATAATAATGGTGTTGTGGTAACTTGACACACAAAACACACCCAAAACTATTCTGGAGTAAAAAAAAAAAAAAAAACAAGATCAGGCTTGAAAAAAATACAAACAAAAAAAATATATATATATATTTGTCAGATGTGACAAATCAAAATATATTGATGAAATCATGATAAATAATAAAGAAAGAAGTTTGCGAGGATCCTGTGTGAATATGAGCAGCAAAACTACTTCATTCTTCTAGAATTATAAAGAAGAAGAGAGTGCGCTGCATTAAACAATTTAAAACATTGCAGCCTGAAGAAAGTGCTATATCCATTCCGAACGCTAATTTTACCAGACCAAGCAGTTCCGTCTCAGAATTTATTCTGAACATGCGTGGCACTTTGTGCGTCATAATTGGCCACACACGGTCGGAATTGACGCGATCGGATTTTGTAGTCGGAAAATTTTATAGCCTGCTCTCAAACTTTGTGTGTCACAAAATCCGATGCAAAAAGTCAGATGGAGCCCACACACGGTTGGAATTTCCGACAACATGCTCCGATCGCATATTTTCCGTCGGAAAGTCCGACCGTGTGTACGGGGCATAAAAGTTAGAAAAAGTGTACTACAAAAGTGTCTGGTATGGGTTTTGAGTGGGAACCTAGGCAAATAAATAGATAAATAAATAAAGGCACTCAAAATCTATAACCTTTACTCGGCATGCAGCCTGGCTGGATAGGAAATTGGTGCAGCGTATGTGTGCACCCCCCATCCAAACCACACCAGGCCACTTGCACAATTTGAGAGGGTAAATTTTGGGGGTGGCACAAAGTGATGGAAGGATCATCTTGGAATGGCGGCAGGTCATTGGAAAGTTTGCTCATTGTGATTGTCTACATCACTGAATGGCTTTTTCTAAGGTGTGGGTGTTTTTATTTACTATTTAAAGGAGTTGTAACGGCAGAAGGTTTTTTATCTTAATACAATCTATGCATTAAGATAAAAAGCCTTCTGTGTGTAGCAGCCTCCCCAGCACCCCTAATACTTACCTGAACCCCATCTCTGTCCAACGATGTCCACGAGTCCCTCGGCTGCCTGGGACTCTCCCTCCTGATTGGCTGAGACATAGCAGAGGCACCATTGGATCCTGCTGCTGTCAATCAAAGTCAGTTAACCAATCAGGAGAGAGAGGGGGCGGGGCTGAATGGCAGCTCCAAGTCTGAATGGACGCATGGAGCTGCAGCTGTGGGGGCACTCAACAGGAGGGAGGGGCCAGGAGCAGGGAAGAGGAACCCGAGAAGAGGAGAATTGGGGCTGTCCTGTGCAAAACCACTGCACAGAGCAGATATGTATAACATATTTGTTATTTTTCTTTTTTTTAAACAAGGCTTTACAAGCACTTTTTTAATACTTTGTGCCCCCTCAAAAGGTACTCTTCTAGGGATATACCTCTTAACACAAAGAAATTGAATAATTACATCTCTCTTATATTTTATTTTTACTTCTTTTCCTCTCTTTACTTTTCATTTCTGTTACTATATATATTTAGAAGGGTATTTTTAGGGACCCTTGAATTTATTTTTCTCTTGAATTAAATAAAAGATTTTAATACATAAATTCAGAGTATTTCAAATAAGCAACTGATGTAAAGATAAGCTGATTACAAAGCCATCTTGTTGGTTTCGCTAGTAAAATACTCTATCATTAAATTCAATTATATACAGTTATATTTCTATATGATACTCATGTACAAATGTTAGTATGATTGTACAAATGCTATATTTTAACATCAATAAAAGCTTATTGTTTAAAAAAAAAAAAAAAAAAAGGTACTCTTCAATTATTGAGGGAACATGGCCTTGTATGGTTTAAGGGGTGCATACTCACTCACCTTTTAGGGCTAGCCAGGCTGTCTGTAAAAGGATCTTGATGTAATTTGGGGGACTAAAGGACTTTTTTTGCTTTGTTGCTTGTAGAGATGGGCCGAAAACCCCTTGGTTCGGTTCGCACCAGAACAGTCGAACATCGCAAAAAGTTCAGACCCGAACACTGAAGCCCATTGAAGTCTATGGGACCAGAACTTGACAAATCAAAAATCCCAATTTTGAAGGCTTATATGCAAGTTATTGACCATAAAAAGGGTATGGGGGCCCGGGTGGTGCCCTGGGGGCACATCAATGCAAACATTTTTTAAAAAAATAATCATTTTTAAATGAGCACTGATTTTAATAGTTACATACATAGTTGGTAAGGTTGAATAAAAATACCAGTCCATGCAGTTCAACAATAGTCCATCCAGTTCAACAATAGTGACACAATAAAAATAAAAAAATCCTTTAAATATGGTGTCTGGGGGCCCCCCTAGTCTGGCGCAAGGTGGCACATCTGTACAGTCTATAGAACCTGCTGCAGCAAAACTGACATTTCTAAAGAAAAGAAAATGCATTTAAATGTATTTCGCTGCTGCAAGCTACTGCCGTCACCCAGCAATTCAAAAATATGGAAACAAATGGCATGCCCCCCCAGTACATGCCAGGCCCTTTGGGTCTAGTATGAGTTTTAGGGAAACCTCACACCAACATTAAAAAAATAAACAACGTGGGGACCCTCCAAATCCATACTAGACCTCTATCTGACCATGCAGCCTGACAGGCCAGAAAAGGGGTGGACCAGTGAGTGCTACTCCTCCTGAACCATACCAGGCCACATGCCCTCAACATGGTTATGGGGCCCCCTATGTGGCCCCCTTATGTGAATGAGTATGGGGTTCACCAAAAAAGTGTCAAAAATAAATAAAAACTGTAGACTTTTTTTGACAATTCCTTTATTAAGAAAATTTAAGAAAATTGTTAAAATAATGTCTCTCGTCAATCACAAAGCCTGTTGCATCACCGAACCCTAAATAGGTAAGGAGCGGGGTCACCTGTCGGCCCCGTCCCCTTGTGACTCCACCAACCGGTGCATGCTGGGTCGATGATGTCACAAGAGGGCAGGACCACCAGGTGAAGTGACCAGTGGCCCCTTACCTATATAAGAACTGTCACATGGCTGAGTAGGCATTCGGTGGTCAGTCTTTGATGAGTGCCGAGTTTTTTTTTCTGGTACAGGACTTTTTTTGTTGTTTTAATTTTTTTTAATAAAGGAATTGTCAAAAACCTGTCTCCTGTCTACTGTTTTATTTATTTTTGACACTTTTTTGGTGAATGGGTAGGGGTACCCCCTACTCATTCACATAAGGAGGGTGGGATCTGGGGGCCCCCTTGTTAAAGGGGACTTCCAAATTCCGATAAGCCCCCCTGCATGATGAAGACCCCCGCAACCACTATCCAAGATTGTGAGAAATAGCTCCCCTGCCCCAAAGCACCCCCCATGTTGAGGGCATGTGGCCTGGTATGGTTCAGGAGGGGGAGCACTCGCTCGTCCCCTACCCCCCTTTCCTGGCCTGACAGGCTTCATGCTCAGATAAGGGTCTGGTATGAATTCTGGGGGGGCACACCAGGGTTTTTTTGTATGTTCGGCAATTTTTTTTTTTATTCCTTTGAGCTGGGGAAGCCCACTGACAGCTAATGACTCATTTGTTGCTAACACCAACACCGTTCACCCATCACTGGTTGCCTGAAGTCCCCCACAAAATCTATTCCAGACTCATAAAAGTTTGGTTCAGGGTTTTGAATTAGACCTCACTCAATTTTTTTATCGCTCGAGGCCCTCCTCAATTCTAAGGTAGACCCTTTTAAGAATAGGATAGAATTTTTTAGGGCATGTGGCCAGGTAAGGTTGAGGAAGAAGGGCCGCATGCTCACCCTCCCCTTTACTGGCCAAAAAATAAACAATGATGTCCCCATGTAAATCCACCAATTATGTCTTCAAGTGATGAAGATCCAAACTGAATCATGATGAGTGAACACCCCATTAACCCACAAACACAATGAAACATGCCACGATTAGGGATGAGCTTCGAGTTTGAGTCAAACTCATGTTCGACTCGAACATCGGCTGTTCGCCAGTTCGCCGAACAGCGAACAATTTGGGGTGTTTGCGGCAAATTCGAAAGCCGCGGAACACCCTTTAAAAGTCTATGAGAGAAATCAAAAGTGTTAATCTTAAAGGCTTATAAGCATGGTATTGTCATAAAAAGTGTTTGGGGACCTGGGTCCTGCCCCAGGGAACAAGGATCAATGCAAAAAAAGTTTTAAAAACGGCCGTTTTTTTGGGAGCAGTGATTTTAATAATGCTTAAAGTGAAACAATAAAAGTGTAATATTCCTTTAAATTTCATACCTGGAGGGTGTCTATAGTATGCCTGTAAAGGGGCGCATGTTTCCCGTGTTTAGAACAGTCTGACAGCAAAATGACATTTCAAAGGAAAAAAGTCATTTAAAACTACTCGCGGCTCTTAATGAATTGCCGGTCCGACAATACACCTAAAAGTTCATTGATAAAAATGGCATGGGAATTCCCCACAGGGGAACCCTGAACCAAAATTTTAAAATTACGTGGGGGTCCCCCTAAATTCCATACCAGGCCCTTCAGGTCTGGTATGGATATTAAGGGGAACCCTGGCCAAAATTAAAAAAAAAAAAAATGGCGTGGGGTCCCCCTCAAAATCCATACCAGACCCTTCAGGTCTGGTATGGATTTTAAGGGGAACCTCAGGCCAAAATTTTTTTTTAAATGGCGTGGGGTCCCTCCAAAAATCCATACCAGACCCTTATCCGAGCACGCAACCTGGCAGGCCGCAGGAAAAGAGGGGGGTGAGAGAGCGGCCCCCCCCTCCTGAACAGTACCAGGCCACATGCCCTCAATATTGGGAGGGTGCTTTGGGGTAGCCCCCCAAAACACCTTGTCCCCATGTTGATGGGGACAAGGGCCCCATCCCCACAACCTTGCCCGGTGGTTGTGGGGGTCTGCGGGTGGGGTGCTTATTGGAATCTGGAAGCCCCCTTTAACAAGGGTACCCCCAGATCCCGGCCCTCCCCCCTGTGTGAAATGGTAAGGGGGTACAAAAGTACCCCTACCATTTCACAAAAAAACTGTCAAAAATGTTAAAAATGACAGAGGAATTGTCAAAAACTGTCTCTTGTCATTTCTACCCCAAAGCACCCTCCCAATGTTGAGGGCATGTAGCCTGGTATGGTTCAGGAGGGGGGGGCGCTCTCTCATCCCCCCTCTTTTCCTGCGTCCTGCCTGGTTGCGTGCTCGGATAAGGGTCTGGTATGGATTTTTGGGGGGACCCCACACCATTTTTTAAAAAAAATTTGGCGCGGGGTTCCCCTTAAAATCCATACCAGACCTGAAGAGCCTGGTATGGAATTTAGGGGGACCCCCACATCATTTTTTTTTTAATTTTGGTTCGGGGTTCCCCTGTGGGGAATTCCCATGCCGTTTTTATCAATGAACTTTTATGTGTATTGTCGGACCGGCAATTCATTAATAGACGCGAGTAGTTTTAAATGACTTTTTTTCCTTTGAAATGTCATTTTGCTGTCAGACTGTTCTAAACATGGGAAACATGCGCCCCTTTACAGGCATACTATAGACACCCCCCCAGGTACGAAATTTAAAGGGATATTACACTTTTATTGTTTCACTTTAAGCATTATTAAAATCACTGCTCCCGAAAAAACGGCCATTTTTAAAACTTTTTTTACATTGATCCATGTCCCCTGGGGCAGGACCCAGGTCCCCAAACACTTTTTATGACAATAAATTGCATATAAGCCTTTAAAATTAGCACTTTTGATTATTCATGTTCCTGTCCCATAGACTTTAATGGTGTTTGCGTGTTCGAACGAATTTTTTGCCTGTTCGCAAGTTCTGGTGCGAACCGAACAGGGGGGTGTTCGGCTCATCCTTAGCCACGATGATTCCACTCCTATTTCTAATGGCATTTCCCTGACACTGCTGATATGTTAACACTGCACTTGAAAAACTGGGTGAAGCGATTACTAAAATGTAGTCATGAGATGCCTGCCAGCTTGTTTTACATTGCAAACAAGGCAGTGGAATCTGGATTTACATTGTGAAACAAGCAGGCAGAAGCTGTCATTTAGTAGCAGTATTAAAGCTGCCACTAAATGAATGGCGTTTGGCTTCAGTAGCTGGAGGGTCTAGAGGACCGGCAGACTTGTCAAATCTGTTCTATTAGTGTGCTGATTCACTGAATTGCAAACAAGCTGGGTTTGGGTCAAGCTTATGGTCCACCCAAATCCAAAGTTCACCCCTATTAGCCTTTACTATTTGTTATGCTGAGCTGTCGTGTGCTGCAGCAATTAAATATTTTGGAGGTGCATTGGGGTGTTATTGGCACTGTGCATTACTGTGTGTCACTGAAATGAGATTGGTGTGAATGGGCCCTAAAATTGGACTCTGGTCCATTGAACTGTAGAATTCATACTACCGCTTTTTTTTTTTTTTTTTTTTTTTAATTGCAACTGTTCATGCATAGAACAGACTTGTTTATACATTCTTACTTTAGGTAGCTAATTGTAATCAAATTAAGGAGCAAACTAAAACCAACATTTTTTTAGTTTTAGATCAAATGAAATTTTTAAAATAGATATTCGGTAAATCCTAAGTAAATTATTTTTAGTTTGTAAAAGTATTTTATATCAAAAACGATTGCCATTTTTTCAAATAAAATATCTATTTTTCTATTTTTCTAATTTTCCATGCTTTTCTTTATGTCCTTCAGCCACGTTCTCTTTATAATAATAACTGCATTTGTTCTGATAGAGAAAACTAAATTGGGGACCATGCTTGCGAAATGTGTATTGAAATGATCATTTGTAGTTTCCATCAAAGAGTATGACCAAATAACAAAGCATGAACACAACCGGGAGACATGGACAGGGTGTTGTCACCCTATAACATGAAGGGCCTGAACAAAAATCCTATTTTCAGGAAAACAAGGAATCATTTAATTGAAAGTAGTAGATATAAAAAAATTGAAGACAACTTTTGAAATTATATTAGCATGTTAAATCTGATTTTTTATTGAACGGGTTTACTTGTATTGCTATTTTTAACCTCAGTGGGAGAATGTCTGTGGACGATGCCTGCATGACAGTTTTAAAGGAAAATACTGGTCCAGATGCACATGATGCCATCTTTAAATTAAATATCATATTGGTTACCAATATTTATAAGCATTTAGGTGTTTATAAATAAGGCTGAACTAAAAGTTAATTGAATCTAATTTAAAAAATCTCCCATTTAAATTTCTCAGCTATAAGCAGCATAGTTATTGTGAATTTGTATCAAATAAATGTTTTTGTGTGTGTGTGGCAAAAGATTTTTTTTCCGACCTTTCAGTCCTGTGCCAGATATCACAAATGTTATTTTACATGTGTCCAGAGTTCAGCTTTAATTCAATACAGAAAATAAAAATTATATCTTTCTTTAAACAGTGGAAAAATACATTATCTATGGATAAAGGTCAATGATAAAATGGACCAAGTTTGTTCAGTATTCTAAACAGCAGGCATGTCAGTCAATCTTATCCAGAGTTGTAAATATATTTCTTGACAGAACCACTTGCTTGCCTTGCAGTATTCTCTCTGAGGAAATAAAAGACCTTTTCTATTCTATAAATGGAATACCAAAAAAAAACAAATATGTCAAAAATAACTTCAATCAAGATTTTTTTTTTATTAAGAAAGGCATAACATTCCCATCAAGATGCACTATAATTCTAACATGTATAGCGTAGAAAACGAATAAAAGGGAAAATAAAATGGTGTTTTATGATGCTTCTAGTTGTAGTAAATATGTATTTGATTTAAACGACTCTAGAAAAAAATGCAAGCTGTTTCTGTATGGCCAATAATATCAGCTCCTTTAATGGAGTTGATTTACTTAACCTCTGCCCTATGCATATAGGTGGCAGTCCAGTGGTGGGCTTTAACGCTGGACTGCCATATACAGTATCTCACAAAAGTGAGTACACCCCTCACATTTTTGTAAACATTTTATTATATCTTTTCATGTGACAACACTGAAGAATTTACACTTTGCTACAATGTAAAGTAGTGAGTGTACAGCTTGTATAAAAGTGTAAATTTGTTGTCCCTTCAAAATAACTCAACACACAGCCATTAATGTCTAAACTGCTGGCAACACAAGTGAGCATACCCCTAAGTGAAAATGTCCAAATTGGGCCCAATTAGCCATTTTCCCTCCCCAGTGTCATGTGGCTCGTTAGTGTTACAAGGTCTCAGGTGTGAATGGGGAGCAGGTGTGCTAAAGTTGGTGTTATCGCTCTCACTCTTTCATACTGGTCACTGGAAGTTCAACATGGCACCTCATGGCAAAGAACTCTCTGAGGATCTGAAAAAAAGAATTGTTGTTCTACATTAAGATTGCCTAGACTATAAGAAGATTGCCAAAACCCTGAAACTGAGCTGCAGCATGGTGACCAAGATCATACAACAGTTTAACAGGACAGGTTCCACTCAGAACAGGCCTCACCATTGTCGACCAAAGAAGTTGAGTGCATGTGCTCAGTGTTATATCCAGAGGTTGTCTTTGGGAAATAGAGGTATGAATGCTGCCAGCATTGCTGCAGAGGTTGAAGGGGTGGGGGTTGTCAGCCTGTCAGTGCTCAGACCGTACACCGCACACTGCATCAAATTGGTCTGCATCACTGTCATCCCAGAAGGAAGCCTCTTCTAAAGATGAGAAGAAAGCTTGCAAACAGTTTGCTGAAGACAAGCAGACTAAGGACATGGATTACTGGAACAATGTCCTGTGGTCTGATGAGACCAAGATAAACTTATTTGGTTCAGATGGTTTCAAGCGTGTGTGGCGGCAACCAGGTGAGGAGTACAAAGACAAATGTGTCTTGCCTTCAGTCAAGTATGGTGGTGTGAGTGTCATTGTCTGGGGCTGCGTGAGTGCTGCTGGCACTGGGGTGCTACAGTTCATTAAGCGAACCATGAATGCCAACATGTACTGTGACATACTGAAGCAGAGCATGATCCCCTCCCTTCCTAGACTGGGCCTCAGGGCAGTACTCCAACATGATAACGACCCCAAGCACACCTCCAAGACAACCACTGCCTTGCTAAAGAAGCTGAGATCTCCAGACCTAAACCCTATTGGGCATCTGTGGGGCATACTCCAACGGAAGGTGGAGAAGCGCAAGGTCTCTAACATCCACCAGCTCCGTCGTCTTGGAGGAGTGGAAATCTGTGAAGCTCTGGTGAACTCCATGCTCAAGGGGGTTAAGGCAGTGCTGGAAAATAATGGTGGCCACACAAAATATTGACACTTTGGGTCCAATTTGGACATTTATACTTAGGGGTGTACTCACTTTTGTTGCCAGCAGTTTAGACATTAATGGCTGTGTGTTGAGTTATTTTGAGGGGACAGCAAATTTACACTGGTATACAACCTGTACACTCACTACTTTACATCGTAGCAAAGTGTAATTTCTTCAGTGTTGCCACATGAGAAGATATAATAAAATATTTACAAAAATGTGAGGGGTGTATTCACTTTTGTGAGATACTGTATATAATTGCACAGGTGGAGCTGACAGGGGAGAGAGAGCCGAAGCAGCTTTGCTAGAGTGGGGAGATGTGCGGCTGCTGGATCTGTGTAAACTCCAGCCGCCTGTTCTATCTCCCCCTTCTCCCTCATAGCAACAGCCAAGGAGCTAATCAGGAAATACATGAGGAGCATCATGAGACATGTAGTCCCAGAAGACAGGTAGCCCAAATTTGGAATTGATGGGGTAAACTACAGACTCCAGCATGCTTGACTGAAGGGTAGAGAGGCAAGAGCCCAGAAATAAGTGGTTCCAGGGAGTGCTACATGAGGTCAGGGGAGTGAGAGGATGTGGTGTGGGATGCCATCTCCAGAGACAGAGAGAGGCAATGCCATTGGAAGCCACTGCAGTGTGGGGAAGCCAGGGGAAGCAGATCTGTGACCTGAATGTGGAGAGACAAAGCCACTGCCGGGACGTTATCTTTACTCTGCTGTCTGCCAGAGTTGCTCTAGGCAATCTGAGCGAGGGGACACTTAATTGGAGGGACAACTACCACTGTGTCACCAGGTCCTTGCTACCACTGCTAGAGACTAAGCCACTAGGAGCTACCTAACCAGTTAGTCTATAGCTCTAGTACTGGCTGCAGTCAGCTTCAAAGCTTTAGACAGCAAAAGAGTCAGCACTAAAGACTGCCCCTAACCGTTGCTGCCCCAAAGCCCTTACCTATTTTTTAGTTGAAGAGGTATCTCTTAGTAAACACTGCGCTACACCCTGGCCAATCTCTTAGAGTAAACTTAGTGTAGTATTATTATCACTTATACTGTATTTAGCATTTGTTTACACTTTTTATTGCTGGCCTGCTAATATCAGTATTGATTCCTGTTATTGATATAGAAAGCAGAAACTCTAGCATACCACACTGTTTATCAGGTTACGTTCAACTTTATCTGCTATGTGTGCATTTATGTTCTACTGCTGCTTATATTAAACTCTTGCCAATATAACAAGAACTTTTTTTTTTTTTTTTTAAACAGGTGTGTATCTATTCACTAGTAACAACCCACAGTCAGAATAAAGGTCCTTATTTATGTTTGCAGTGGTTTTCATTAAACTAGGTGTGTCAGGGGGCTGAGGTTGTTCTTGGAGTCAAGGGGCAGAACAGAGACCCCAAATTTATCGAGCAGCTCTTTCGGGGGTAGAAATAAATACAAGTGATAAGCAAACCTGGCAAAAAGCATATGCTATTAACAGCTTGCGGACCAGTTTTACTGTGGCAGGTTGGCTCCGCTGCGCGAAATCGCGTTATTGTACGTGATCTTGCGAGGCCCGGATAGCAGGCGCGCGCGGGCGCCCGCTGCAAGCTCTATGAGTCCAACCGCGGGTCCCGCGGATTTGATGTCTGCGGTGATACCTGCGATCGTCTCACGGAGAGGAAGAACAAGGAAATGCTTATGTAAACAAGCATTTCCCCGTTCTGCCTAGTGACAGGACACTGATCATCGCTCCCTGTAATTGGGAGCAGTGATCAGTGTCGTTTCACACATAGGCCCCCCCACAGTTAAAACACATCCCTAGGACACACTTAACCCCTGCAGCGCCCCCTCCTGGTCAACCCTTTCACTGCCGGTCACATTTACACAGTAATCAGTGCATTTTTAATCGCTCTGATCACTGTATAAATGTGAATGGTCCCAAAATAGCCCCAAAAGTGTCCGATGTGTCCACCATAATGTCGCAGTCACAATAAAAATCGCTGATCGCCGCCATTACTAGTAAAAAAAAAAAATTCATAAAAGTGCCATAAAACTTTTTTTAACCAAAAATATGTAGAAGAATACGTATCGGCCTAAACTGAAGAAAAAAAATGTTTTTTTAGATATTTTTTGGGGATATTTATTATAGCAAAAAGTAAAAAATATTACTTTTTTTTTCAAAATTGTCGCTCTTTTTTGTTTATAGCGCAAAAAATAAAAACCACAGAGGTGATCAAATACCACCAAAAGAAAGTTCTATTTGTGGGGAAAAAGGACATCAATTTTGTTTGGGAGCCACATCGCACAACGCGCAATTGTCAGTTAAAGCAATGCAGTGCCGAATCGCAAAAAGTGCTCTGGTCTTTGGCCAGCCAAATGGTCCGGGGCTGAAGTGATTAAAGTAAAATTCCAGTCTAAACCAAACTTATCTTAAAAATACTCCCTCCCCCTCCAAACAAAGCATTCTCTGAGGGGTGCCCATGCAGAGTGGCTGACCTCCTGTGTTCACGATGTAGCAAGGCACCCACACGGCATGAACCCAGAAATGAAGATCACTATAGTAGTGGTGACTATTACAGTACTATTTCCAGCTTCCAGGGGATCCCTATTCTACCATCCTATTTTGTTTAATAAATTCTTAAAGCAGAACTCCAATCTGCTGCAATGTATATTTTTATACACTTCCTTCCCCCCACAGAGAATTTGCTGATCCGTGTAAATAGACACACATATTCACCTAATACAAGAAACACAAACAGACAGTTTAAGGATAAGTTTACCTTTCATAACATGTTATATGTTACACGCATATCCAGGAGGGGGGGGGAATCTGCTCCCCGAACCTGCTGTCAAAATTTTAAAAGAGCAGGGCCAGATGGGGCTCTGCCCCTCGGCCATGCCATTCATTCGCAAGGTTCTGTGAATGAGAAAATCACAACCATTGGGGCTGACGGCTTATAGTTCTTAACAAACTACAAGAGCACTGGTGAGCGTTCTAGTAGTTAATTGACTCCTCCTGTAACTACCTGTCCGTAAGAGGTACAGATAGACAGCTACACTGACATTCTGCAGGAGCCTCACTCTGCATTCCTGATCCGCTACTCGTGGGTACAATGCTTTACAAGCTCCTAATAAAAAAAATAATAGATGCACATTTTTTTACCTGAAAAAAGATATGCATTTATTATATATTTAAAAAGTAAGCTTAGCCTTTAAAGTGGTTGTTAACCCTTACATACCACTTTTACCTATAATAAGGCTTACCTGTAGATACTGGAAATATCTCCTAAACCTGCACTGTTTAGGTGGTATTTACCATATATGCTTGTGCAGACGTCATCGGCGCATGCACACTGAAGAAAGGGCATGATCATACAGGGCCCATGTCATGAAAGTCCGGCCAGTCCACGGCCCCGGAAGGAAGAGGGGTGAAGATGGACGCGGCCACCAGAGGGGAAATCGGGGATATTGTGGGCTTCGTTTGCAGGTAAATGGCACATAATAGGCTAGTATTTGATGCATACTGGCACATTATGCTTTTACTTTACAGGGAACAAAGAGGACGTAAAATCCATCAGGGTTTACTTCCTCTTTAAGAAACAATACTGCATTCCAACAGGTAGGACATCACACCTTGCACTGTACACACTGTGAGCTGCATTTCTTTGGTGGGAGGAGGAGAT
This sequence comes from Aquarana catesbeiana, assembly GCF_042186555.1. Taxonomy (NCBI): domain Eukaryota; kingdom Metazoa; phylum Chordata; class Amphibia; order Anura; family Ranidae; genus Aquarana; species Aquarana catesbeiana. Next base: position 237,393,093 of record NC_133328.1, read on the forward strand.
GGGCTCTGCAGTAACACTCTCTCATTCAGATGAAACTAGCTTTATGGAAGTTGTATTAACCACACAGGATGCAGCAACTGTTATGGATACCACCTGAAGTCAGACAGTCAGTTGATATTTTGGTAGACTGGGCATCTGCAGACAAGAAATGTGTCTGTTGCAATGCAATCAATACAAACTTGGAGGCACACAGTAGGGAGGAAAAGGGAAAAAAAATACAGGAAAAATTGTGTTTTTCCCAAAGCTCGAGGATGCAGAAGCAGATGGTACAGAAACAGGGAAGGCTGTAGTTCTTATTTAAAGCTGAACATTGTTGCAATAAAAACACTGTACTGTTTTTACCAATTGTAAAAGACACTTACATCTTTTAATCCATGTACCCCTACCAGACATCGCAGTCAGGATGGTGATCTAACTTTACTCTGCTGCACAACCACAAGCCTTTAATTATATAAGTAGTCAATGTAGCAAGTGTTGACTGTCAGCATTTTTAAAAAAAAGTAGGGTCCTAAGTAGTTTAGATGCATTGAGGCTACTAGATATTACATGAAGCTAAATGTAGGATCCCTATGCTATTTTATTAAGAAAAAAAAAACAATAAAATACATAACTGGATTAAATACTCTTTTTCAATGTCTGCCTGAAGTCCATCTTTAAGAACGATACAGAGGTCTAGGAAAAACTTGAATAGTTCATTAAAACTGAACCAGCATTTTCATAAATGAGCTTAATAGCTAAAATGAAGCACAGTGTCACAACCTTAGTGAAATGCTGAGCTCAACTGTTTTTAAACTTTAAGTGAGGTCTGCGTCTTTTATGACCTCACATCATATGAGCTACCATAAGACTCTCTAACTTTACTGGGTCAATTTAACAGCAGTGTCCTTTAACAGCTCACATGACATGAAATTACAGAGAGTGCAGAGTGATGTAAAGTCAAGACATAAATGTTTAAAATGAATTTAAAGAAAGAGAGCTGCAAACTTCACAGCATAACAATGGTTTCAACCTAGCTAACCCAATTCAGAAAGCTGCCTTGCATACATAAAAAACTTGAAATTTAAATAAGCAAAAGAATGTTAAATACTTTATTATTATTTTTAGCTTTCTGGTAATTTAAACTATATATATATATATATATATATATATATATATATATATATATACACACACACACACACACTATATTGCCAAAAGTATTGGGATGCCTGCCTTTACACGCACATGAACTTTATTGGAATCCTAGTATCTCCTTAGTCCGTAGAGTTCAATATCGAGTTGGTCTATACTTTGCAGCTATAACAGTATAACAGTTTAAACTCTATTGGGAAGGCTGTCCACAAGGTTTAGGAGTGTGTTTGACCATTCTTTCAGAAGTGCATTTGTGAGGTCAGGCACTGATGTTGGAGAGAAGGCCTGGCTTTTAGTCTCTGCACTAATTCATCCCAAAGGTGGTCTATTGGGTGGAGGTCAGGACTCTGTGCAGGCCAGTCAAGTTCCTGCAGCCTGTCAGTGCTCAGACCATACACCGCACACTGCATCAAATTGATCTGCATGGCTGTTGTCCCAGAAGGAATCCTCTTCTAAAGATGATGCACAGGAAAGCCCGCAAACAGTTTGCTGAAGACAAGCAGACTAAGGACATGGATTACTGGAACCATGTCCTGTGACCTGGTGAGACCAAGATAAACTTATTGGGTTCAGATAGTGTCAAGCATGTGTGGTGGCAATCAGGTGAGGAGTACAAAGACAAGTGTGTCTTGCCAACATATACTGCCTTACTAAAGAAGCTGAGGGTAAAGGTGATGGAGTGGCTAAGCATGTCTCCAGACCTAAACCCTAATGAGCATCTGTGGGGCATCCTCAAATGGAAGGTGGAGGAGCGCAAGGTCTTTAAGGTGGCTGTAAACCCTTTAAAACCACTTTATACTACAGGCAAGACAATAATTAGGCTTACATGTAGCTGCACTGGATATCTCCTAAACCTGCATGGTTTAGGAGATATCCATGTATTTGCATGTGCAAATACAGGGATATTAGCTCATTATGCATACTAGCTCATTATGCCTTTGTCTTGCAGGTTTTTTTTTTTTTTTTTTTTTTCCACTTCAGCGAAAATTTTTCTGAGAGACATTATTTCAACTTTATATGTCAAACTTTATCTCTTCTCATTTTTCACATCATTGTGGATTGTTTCCGTCACATCTTTATTGTTTTTCCCTTCTAGGATATTATTTAATAATTTTAAAAATCGACGACAAAACGCCTCCTATAAATATGAACCCACTATTATCTTATTCTCTCTCAGTCCCTCTTATTTCCCCCCACCCCCCTCCCCCTCCCCTGTGTTTGGTCCGTTCCTTTATGTTATTTATTTATCCACTTGGCTCTACACCTATTCTTTCTTTTATCTTATCTAAATAAATGTCTGAGACTTTGTATTTTTTCCAACTTTCCCATCTACTATTATCCCTTTTCTCTCCTCCTTCCATTTTGTAGTGATAATCTATTTCCTTTAGCCAGTTTCTAATGTCTGGTTTTCCACTTTTTAGCCAATTCTTGGAAATTAAGGCCTTGGCCGCATTCAGGAGGTTAGGTACTATTGATTTTCTATATTGTTTCTTAGGTTTATTATAGATATGGAAGAGGCAAGTCCAGATGTTTTGTTCTATTTCTTCTTCAGTTATTTCTTTTATGTTATTTAACACTTCCTTCCAGTACTCCATTATTATTGGGCATTCCCACCATATGTGTATGATCGTTGCTATTTGGCCACATTTTCTCCAACACAAAGAGGTTTTGTCTTGATGAAATCTGTGTATTCTTACTGAGGTCATATACCATCTTGATACTAGTTTATAATTCATTTCAATAGTCTTCATGTCCCAGGCCTTATTATATCCCATTTCTATCATTTTTTCCACTTTTTGGTTATCTATTTTTATATTCATTTCTTTTTCCCATTGATTTATGTATTCTGGTCTTTCTTGTGCTTCCAAATCTGTCAGTGTACTATAAATTTTTGATGTTCCGTTTTTCAATGGTATTTCATTGCTACATAGCTTTTCCAGTGCGGTTAATTTCGTTTCGTCTCTCAGTGGGTGTGGTATTGTGCTTACTAAGTGCCTTAGTTGATTATAATTCCATTCATTCATCTTCCATCCATTCCTTTCCTCTATTTCTACTCGTGTTCTTATTTTGCCATTTCTAGTGATATATCTTTCAATTGTGGGTTACGTATTCCTTGAATTCCAAATATTTCCTTCCCAGGGGTGAAGAAATTCGATCCTGTGAGTGCTAATAGTGGTGAATTATATTTCCATTCATTCTTTAAGTGAATGGTGTCCCAAATTTTAAATACATTTTTTGTTATTTCGTGTGTGTCAGTGTCCAATGTTCTATATTTCCGTGGAATCCAAATATTCTTATGTAATGTGACTCCGCTTATTATGTTTTCCATTTCCACCCATTTTTTTTCATTTTTCTCATTTGTCCACTCTAACATTCGTGTTAAAACTATGGCTTTATAGTACCTACTTATATCTGGAGCGGCCAGACCTCCGTGCTCCTTTTTCCTTGTAATCAGCGTGTATTTGATTCTTGGTTTTTTATTAAACCATATGTATTTTAACAAAATTGTTTTAATTATTTTAAATTATTGGGAAGGCTGTCCACAAGGTTTAGGAGTGTGTTTGACCATTCTTTCAGAAGTGCATTTGTGAGGTCAGGCACTGATGTTGGAGAGAAGGCCTGGCTTTTAGTCTCTGCACTAATTCATCCCAAAGGTGGTCTATTGGGTGGAGGTCAGGACTCTGTGCAGGCCAGTCAAGTTCCTGCAGCCTGTCAGTGCTCAGACCATACACCGCACACTGCATCAAATTGATCTGCATGGCTGTTGTCCCAGAAGGAATCCTCTTCTAAAGATGATGCACAGGAAAGCCCGCAAACAGTTTGCTGAAGACAAGCAGACTAAGGACATGGATTACTGGAACCATGTCCTGTGACCTGGTGAGACCAAGATAAACTTATTGGGTTCAGATAGTGTCAAGCATGTGTGGTGGCAATCAGGTGAGGAGTACAAAGACAAGTGTGTCTTGCCTACAGTCAAGCATGGTGGTGGGTGTGTCATTGCCTGGGGCTGCATGAGTGCTGCCGGGACTGGGGAGCTACAGTTTATTGAGGGAACCATGAATGCCAACATATACTGCCTTACTAAAGAAGCTGAGGGTAAAGGTGATGGAGTGGCTAAGCATGTCTCCAGACCTAAACCCTAATGAGCATCTGTGGGGCATCCTCAAATGGAAGGTGGAGGAGCGCAAGGTCTTTAAGGTGGCTGTAAACCCTTTAAAACCACTTTATACTACAGGCAAGACAATAATTAGGCTTACATGTAGCTGCACTGGATATCTCCTAAACCTGCATGGTTTAGGAGATATCCATGTATTTGCATGTGCAAATACAGGGATATTAGCTCATTATGCATACTAGCTCATTATGCCTTTGTCTTGCAGGTTTTTTTTTAAACAAGTTTACAACCACTTTAACATCCACCAGCTCCATGGTGTCGTCATGGAGGAGTGGAAAAGGACTCCAGTGGCAACCTGTGAAGCTCTGGTGAACTCCATGCCCCTGAGGGTTAAGGCAGGGCTGGAAAATAATAGTGGCCAAAAAAATATTGACACTTTGGGTCCAATTTGGATGGGTTTTTTTTTGTTACATTAGGGGTGTATTCACTTTTGTTGCCAGCGGTTTAGACATTAATGGCTGTGTGTTGAGTTATTTTGAGAGGACAGCAAATTTACACTGTTATACAAGCTGTACACTCACTACTTTATATTGTAGCAAAGTGTCATTTCTTCAGTGTTGTCCCATGAAAAGATATAATAAAATATTTACAAAAATGAGAAGGGGTGTGCTCACTTTTGTGAGATACTGTATATTAGGGTTATATTAGGGTTGCACCATTATTGGTATCGGTGCCAATACTAGGCATTTGCATGGGTATTGGTACTCATGCAAATGCACCGATACCTGAAACCGATAGCTTCTGGCTCAGTTCTTTCAGCTGTCAGCGGGGTTTCCCCGCTAACAGCTGCATGTAAAGAAAAGAATGCTGGCAGTTATTGGTTGTTAAGAAGCGCGGCTGCCATGTCCTTAACAACCAATGACATTCCATCTGTATGCGGGATTCCCCTCCCCATCGCTTCCTCCCCTTCCACCAGCTGTCACCCTTCTGTCCTGAAAGACAGAGAGAGCAGTGCCATCTTTTTGCAGTATAACCACAATTTAATATATAAAAGGTAAGAAATGCACTCACAAGGTTATAAACAATTCCAGCATAAATGATAAATGTGGTGTTAATTTGCTCTACTCTCGAGTGGTAGCAGCTGGTGTGTTGGTGGCCAGACATCTGGGGGTGCTGGTGGCTCTCATCGCTTCCTGGTAAATCCTAATGTATTTTAAAGTGATTGCAAAGTCTCTGTTTTTTTTCCCTTTAAAAATAACAAACATGGCATACTTACCTGCTCTGTGAAATGGTTTTGCACAGAGCAGCCTGGATCCTCCTCTTTTCAGGTCCCTCTTTGATGCTCCTGGCCCCTCCCTCCCGTCGAGTGCCCCCACAGCAAACAGCTTGCTATGGGGGCACCCGAGCGGAACCACAGCTCTGTGTGTCCATTCAGACACAGAGCTGCAGTTTGGCCCCACCCTTATCTCTCCTGATTGGCTAGCTGACTTTGATTGACAGCAGTGGGAGCCAATGGTGCTGCTGCTGTGTCTCAGCCAGTCAGGAGGGAGAGTCCCGGACGGCCGGAGCACTCGTGAACATTGCTGGATAGGGATGGGGCTCAGGTAAGTATTAGATGGGCTGATGGGAGCTGCTACACACAGAATGCTTTTTATCTTAAGGGAGAAGTCCAGCCATAGCTTGTTCAGTTGGGCTTACCCTAAGGGTCACATGAGTGCAAAACGAATTGCACTCCTGTGACCCGTTTTCAGCAGAGAGCAGTCTGAAGTCCACTCTCTGCTGACATCACTGGAATCAGTCCAGGCACCGCGTCATCATGACAATTAAGTCTGGATCTGCCAGGTGCCGGGACCGATGCCGCTAAGAGACTGAGATGAACGCTCCTCACCCCTCCACAGCTTAGCGCTCAAGTGAGCGTGGAGGAGCAGAGAGGAAAGCTGCTGATTGACAGTCAGTAGCTCTCCTCTCTAGGGTCTGTGAGAACTGAGCCTTCAGCGATGTTCAATGGCTCGGTTCTCAGTGTAGAGATGCCAGGGGACAGATGCAGCATCGGTCCCATGCTGCATCCACCTAGGTAAGTATAAAAGGGGGGGGTAACATACTTCTCTTTTAATGCATAGAATACATTAAGATAAAAAAAACCTTCTGCCTTTACAACCCCTTTAACCCTACAGTATAGAAAGATCATGTTTGCCACTGTTGCCTCTATAATAATATTGTTATTGAATAATAAAAGAAGATAAAGTGCTACAACACTCTGGTTGTTTACTGCTATATACTGTATTGGTGATTGCAAACCTTTAAATGAAAATTAATGAAACCCATTTTTTAGGTTGTCCTACTGCTTCAACCTGATGATCCTGCCAGTTTAAACACCTTGGGTTATTTCAGGAAGAGGGCTAACAATACTCCTACATCACTTCTAGAGGAAGAAATGATGTGAAAGTTGCCGAGTGTATACACCCTCAGCCACTGCATGTAAACAGAGTTAAAGTGGTCATGTGACTGCTAGAAAATCTGACAAAAATGTTATTGTATAAAGATTTTTAGCAGCATTGCTAAATATCACTGTAGTGCTCAGCAGGCACTATACTGACATTTATGTTGTGTGCTAGCATATTTAAAGTACAGTACTTTAAATATGAAACGGTGGGTTATTTTTAATTAATTCACAATTTTAAAATTTCTATTCCATATAACAGCTTCCAAAAAAAACAAAAACTTTATTAACATGTTTCAGGTAATAATAAAGCTCAACTCCAGGATTTATTTAAGTAGCCAAAGCTTTCCCAGTTCATATCTGCACACCCTTCTTTTTTTATCAAAATAAGTTGCAAAGATAATAGTTATTCTGCTCATCACCACTTTCAGCAATGCCCAAAGTGAACTCAGACAGTGAGATGACACACTACATGTAATCCACAGGATTACAAGAGGTATTTCTATACCTTTCTAGGCCTAAAGGAAGAGTTGATGGTACACTTCATCTAACCAGGAGCTGGAACAACAGAAGCAGAAGAAAAAAGCAAACATGGATCAGTAAAGCAGGGTGGATGGGGTAAGCAGTAATTTCTGCTACTCTTTGCAAATATTAAAAATATAATATAAAATATATTCCTCATTTATTTGTCAATTTAACACTCTTAATAATATATATTTCAGTGATCTTTTGTAGAACATGGCTGTGCCTGTCCATATGTGTGTGGGGAAGCCAAAACGTTTGCCGTGAATTCATCTTGTCTTTGCTGGTAGCATGTCCTTGACTTTAGACAAGTGCTGTTGTTCTTCTTCTGATCCTATTAATAACACAGGCAGGCAGCTTGAAGTATTTACAGTTAGTGTACTGTGTACCCCTGCACAGTTGCACCTATAGCTACCTGAAGACACGTGCTGGTGTGCTTCTTCTGATCCTATTAATACCACAGGCAGGCATTCTGCTAGCTGCAGAATAATCAGTATATATATACATCCCAGTTTTGTTCAGCTACATCTCACTGCAGGCCATTAGTATGTCTGGAAGGACAACAAGGAGAGGCAGACAGTCACAAGCCAATAAAAGAGGGCAAGCAGACTCTGTGTCTAAAGGCAACAGTGCTGGTCGTGGACACGGTGCATCCCCATCAGCATGTGGCCGTGAGACACGCTTGTCCTTTTTTCGGCAGCTGGCCGTGTTGAGCCGCAACATGCAGAAGACTTGGTAGAGTGGATGACCAAGCCATCCTCATCCTCCTCATTCTCAATCACCCAATCTCAGGGTACTTTGTCTGGCAAAGCAGCTGCCAACGCGGCTTCTTCCCTCGGCTCAATGGCATCAGTCACTCCTTCCCTAGCCCCACCATGTCCTCCTGAGTAGTCCCCCGAACTGTTTGACCACAGTGTTGGGTACATGCTTCAGGAGGATGCCCAGCATTTTGAAGGCTCCGATGATGGTACTCAGCTAGAGGAAGGCAGTAATGTGAGCCCAGACAGAGGGGGTGCCCAAGAAGGACAGCAATCTGGCAGTCATGTTCCCCCAGCTGCAGCATACTGCCAGGTTTGCTCCAGTGATGAGAAGTAAGGGGATGATGAGGTCACTGACTCCACATGGGTGCCTGATAGGAGAGAGGAGGAGGAGGCACATCACCAACGAGGCAGGATGCCCTCCAGGGGCCAGCTTAAGGGCAGCACACCGACTGCATCACACTGCAGAGCTCCGCATGTGCAGGGCGCTGCTGTCTCTGCGCGTTATACCAAAAGTTCTTTGGTATGGGCTTTTTTCAGGCCATGAATTTCTAGAATTGAATAATTAAATTCTTTTTTAAAGCAACATCAAGTAATGTCAGTTGTGTAATAATTTACCATTTTAATTGTCAATGTCAGATTGTCAATAAGTATCCCTGATTTGAGGCAACTCTTTTCAAGTATCTCATTGACGTATGTCATTGTATTTCTTGTATACCCCAAGCAAACTGTTTTCCAATGGAAATCTATAGACTTTTAAATTAAAAAAAAAATGCTACACAGATTTGTCCGTTAGATGTGATTTATTAGTTTCCAACTTCTTTCTTCCTCTGAATCATTGTGTAAATTTTGAACACTGTGGAAGAAAGTCAGACAGGAAAGGCAGCTAAAACCCTGGAGGAACAAGTCTGCCAACTGAAGGTGCACAGCTGTCATGCTCTGTCATTTGGACATTACAAAAAATATACTCAACAGTCTTTAGACTTTAATTAAGCTGTTTAAGGGAGGTTTTATTTAATAATAGCAAAGGGTATTCAAAGGACAACTTAACTTATGAAGTTGCTCTTTCATTCACCCCACCCCCACTCCTCAATTTGTGACTACCTACCTAAATACTTACATTTAGTGAGTTCTTCATTGTGCTGACCTGCCTGGTGTCACACCTGATGTAGATCTCATTGTACTTGCGCACTAATGGGTATACTCATTCTTATAGCTAGGGCTGTACTCCTCTGGAATACTGGGAGCTATCATAGGTACAAACCATCAGAATGTTTTTCTGTAAAAAAAATGCGCATGCTGTGAGCGGGACTTAACGTAGATACAGGTAGATGGCTGTCACAATAAATGTCAAGCTTTAATAAATTAGTCATACCAGTGCTATGACTGGAATAACAAAACATGTTTGTGGTTTCTTTCTGTTAAATTCTCTTTTTTCCTTTCTTTCTTGCTCTGTACTGTAGAAGAGAGGGCAGGCTACATTGTGTTTCTTTTGTAGTGCACTTAGAAAAAACAACAAAGATGGAGATGGCTTTTAAGGTACTGGGTAAAAAGATAGGGACAGAAAAAGATTTCTGACATACTTTTGCCCTCTACCAAAAGTTTCAGTTTGTGAAATGAATGTTCACTTACCTAAAAATGATGGTGCAACATTTACTTCAGTCATCCAATCAAGTCCCATTTTTGTTCTATTGTGCATCACTGCATATATTTGCTTAGAGAACATTTTATGCTCTTTTAATAAATTAACCTCACTGTATATTTTTTCATCACTATATGAACAATTATATGGAACAACCTCTATAAATTACTAATGAACCTCCTTGAGCAAGACATTGGAAGAGTGTACCAGGATGCACGAGGATATAATATGTGATGAGATTAAATCCAACAATAAGTGTTTCTGGTGCAAGCAGATTTGGGGTGGCCTAACATTCAATAAATGTTATCCGTAGGCTGTGTAAAATGGATTTAAGGCATCTTTAAAGAATTTTACTGTAGGCCTTCTCCATTGTTAATAGACTCCAAGTGCTGCTTGAAGGTGAAAAAAAATGTTTTGATGCAAATTTTGCATTTAAATGCCTGCCTGTAAGGAAAGAAACATATAGTCACCCTCCCTTTTCCTACTTAATATTAAACTGCTATTGCGAATGAATATCTGCATAGTACACATTTTGTCATTATGATGAAAACTTACTGTGAATTTATTTTACCCTGATTACTGGCTATCTATGCCCACACATTGCAAAGAAACTCCACTGGATTATAGAATATGCAAATAGAGCATTGCTGCCTACTCACACATAGAAAATGTTAAAACATGTTTTCAGCTGCGAACAAACAGCTGCACTCCTTGTGACATTATTAAAAATAAAAGCTTAAATTTTGAGCTCCAGCCCTTTCGTTTTCTTTCATTACAGCAGTCAGCAAACTTTTTTATTATTATTATTCTGCACATTTCCTTGCCAAATATATTTTCTCAACATTGTCTTCAAGTCCTTTGTGCTTACAGGATCCCCTCTTTGCATCTGCAGTATTATTTCTTGCCAAATTCTATAAATCGTTTTGAAATCCACTTGGTATTTTTCCAAAGCATCAAATCGTTTAGCTTACATCACTGAAGCAAAATGTCACATTATGCTGTCTATTTGATTGTTATCAGTACTTTATTGTTTGGGAAATAATCAAAATGTGTTCTGAAAATGTATTGCAAACTGTAGTGGAGATTTTTATCCTAAGTATGCATTACAGTAAATAGAAGCATCATTAAAAAGAATAACATTTCCAGACCTTTCCTCACTCCACTCCCACTCTCCCAGGAGCAATGTTCATCAGGACTGACAAGTATAAATTGTTACATACTATGTATTTTTGGTACTAAGCATCCAGAAGGATATCATTTGTGTTTTTTTAGAACCTAAACTGTATATGAAACAGCTGGATACAGGATATGGTCTGCAATCCTGTTCTAAATGGGTTTAGCTTACTATTGTCAAAACAATCTAATTTAGGGTAGGAATGCTTACATTTAGCTTGGAGGGCAAATACCATATCATATTCTTTTAAACTGTGTGAATGAGGTGTCAGTGCTTCTGTGAGATATGGTCTTAAAAAAAGAGAAAATAGAGGCATTACAGCGTAAAAATAGGTGAAGGTTTGTTAATCCATTAGCACAAAAATAAACCTAAATGCCTCAATTTCTTATAGTATCTTAATCGATGGTCAAAAGACAACCTGAGTGCATAGGTGCACAGGGTTGGGAGGGTTGTAGATAGGGAAGCATAAGTGTCAAACTCCTCCATAATGATGCCTTATGGGGTATGATGAGTTGTACAAGAAGATGCAGAGATCTTGGGTAAAGAAATAACTGGACTATCATGCTGTGACATGAGGGCCAGTAGTCTACCATTCTTATCCCCCTGTTCAAAATACATTTGCCAAGTCTTAAGGAGGCCAGAGTCTGTGGAATGAAGATACAATTTATTCTTGACATCTATTAAGGAAAGCCAATGATAGGTGCCACAGCATATGTGACCTCTAACTGCTTTTCTTCATCCTGTCATCTCATGTCTTCTTTAAAGGCATCCCTCACTATTTCAGTAGATGCAGTGGTAGAATTAAGCTGCCAGTAATTCTCTGTGCTGGTGGGAATGTGCTGCTGGACAGTAAGGTCTTCCGTCCGATAAGTATTTAGTAGCCACAGTGCCCTTTGCTTAATTGGGAAGGTTTTAAGGGGGAGAGAAGAAGGGGAACATGATCAGATAGATAACCAAATAAATATTGTATTTTTGTTGAATCCACCAATAGTGAGGGATTAGCAAAGGCAAGGTCAATTCTGAATGCTTTTTTATGAAAAACAGGAGAAAAACTTTTTAACGACAAGTGCTTCCACCTCCCAGCCTCCACCAAGCTTGCAGGTTTTGCCAAGTGCAGGTCACCAGAGAAGTTTTCTGGGGTGTCTCCCTGTGCAGATCTGAGGAAAGTGTGGTGATAAAATCACCAACAAACAATAAATTGGCTGGGCAGTGAGGTGAAATCCTATCATAGAGTGAATATAATAGCGTGTCATGAAAGGAGGAGGATTGTACCTATTAATAAGCACATACTTAGCAGACCAGATTGTAAGGACTACTATAGTATAGCTATCTCCTTGGTGTATGTGGGTGAGTTCAAAAGTGCACAATAGTGACTTGCTGATTAACATTGTGAATCTTATAGAATGAGAGGAGTAGCTGGTGTGTACTCTTCCCTTCATGGGCACTTCAGTGTCATGACTTTGCTCTCCGTCAAGTGTGTGTCCTGTGAAAACAATACATGCAGGGTATCATTTTTAACACATTAGAAATTCAAGCTTCTAATTGTTCTTGGACATGAACTTGCAGGCATAGTAACAACAGAGGTGGATACATGGCATAGGCTAAAAGCATGTCAATTTTAAATGGAGTCTCAGATGAGAGAACAGTACTAGTCACAATGCATACATTTACAAAATAAACATTCCCTATAAACATTGACTCTTTTGTCTCTGCTAGCAATTAAAATGTAAACTTGAAATAGCAGCATATGCCCCTAGAACATTAAAAGCTAAAAAAAATGAGAACGAACTGCAAAACAGTCCACAATGGGGTAATTTCTGAAGAGACAGTGCAATCTCCAGAAACACATGGTCTGCGGGAGGCCCAAGGACTCTGATGTAGCAAGAGAGTCAGTCCATGCGTTATTATAGAGTTAACATACCTACAGTATGTGAAAAAGGACCATGCATAATCAAAAGGTTGTCAGGGGTTCACTCCAAGTGTTGAGCTTTAAGGATGTCGCCACGTGCTTTTCCTTCGTTTAAGGGCTGGTTTTGCCCATTTTTATTCAAAAGCAACTTTACAAATGCAGTAAATTCCCTCGTGGGGGTATTAAGCATTCCAGTTCTGCTACAGAAATAAACAACATTCAGCCCGCTTGGCTAATAACCGCAGCTCTCCTGTTAAGGCCTTGTGCTTTAGGCCTTGGTCGGTCTCCCACAGACACTCAGCAACTCCGTGCTTATCGCTAGCAGCCTCATGCTGTACTGGCTCCCACTTCTCGTCTAGGTGGAGCCCTCCTGACTCCTGGGCCAGATTTGTCTGCAGGGTGGAGCCCAGAACCCTTTTCTGGTCATTACTTAAATTCCATAACACTGCTGACCAATTAGTGTAGTGGCTGTTCACTAGACCTGGACCCTGGCAGGGTACCGCCCTGCTACATACCCTCCCCTCCTGTTTCAATCCCGGAGGGGGCATAACACACCAACCCATTCTCTTCCACTTGGCACCTCTGTGCCAGCTCTCACCCACAAGGGCCAAACCAAGTGTTAGCAGGTGACTTTCCCTGCGTCAACCTGCTACACTGACTTGGGTACTACAAAGACATCCCCGTGACTTTTTACGGGCTCACTTCCGAATGCGCCATCTGCCCATTTTCTTTGGGGCCACCCTTTTAAACACTTTAGCAATAGACATGGGTTCTTTTATTTGGGCATCAAACCCCTTTACTGACACCTTATTAAGCTTTGGGTTATTTCCCTTGTGAACCTGTAGGGGGCCTGCGTCTACTGCACTGTCAGCCTCTGTTGTGCCTGTCATATCATTACACGTGTCCTCACATTTATCAGAGTTATCAGCAAACATTTCAACTCGACCTTCTGGTCTAGCAATGTTTTTGTTGTCCCCCAAGATAACAAAATCAGCATTTACCAGTGGCTTGCATTTTTGCTCAATGTCAGAAATATCCACACATATTTCACGACTAAGTTCCCCAGTGTTCTAAGAGGCAGTGTAAGGAGGGGAATCGCACAAAAATGAGTGGTTGTTTCCCATTGCAATGTCACTAACCACCGACTCCACTGGCACATGATCCTCTTCCATCAACTCACCTGATATCTGATCATCATTATATACACCTGTGCCCTCTGGCACTTCCATTAACATGTTTGGCATTACATTATTAACTACCAGATCATTATAAGCTTGGTGGGTTGTGGGCAAGACCTCTGCTATGTGCTCAATCTCACTTGGCCCTTCAATCTTGTAAGGGATACCATCTGCAACAGCTGCAAACGAGCTCTTGTCCAAAAACTGCTCTGCAGTCCCTCCAATTAGCACAGCAGAAATTGTGTCTGCTCTAACGTTACAAACAGAGATCTCTTTTATTAAAGCCAATAGACTTGTTGCCCATCTGTCCCTGTCTACTTTCTCTGTGCTCCCATCAGAGATACTACGCAGTACAGCTCCAACTGCCCCAGGAGACACAGGACAGAGTGGCTCAGCAGCAGACCCATTGCACATATCATTTAAACTACACCGTGGCATTACATTTTCAACCACACCATGTTGCAGTACCCCACCCTCACCACCGAGAGCAGATGGAGCATCATTCCAGACATCAACCTTTACATTTTCATTGCCAAACTGCATTAACCCATTATCATCATGAGCATTTTCACACATTTCAGTTTTGGCACTTAACTTCTCATCACATTCAATTTTAACAGTTGCCTTTCCATTGAACAGGGCACTGCAGCGAGGCAAGTCCTTTTCCATTTGACCAGCAGCCTTAACATAACAGCCATTGCTATGGGCAACTGCTCTCCTCTTGCAATTCAGGTCACCTTGTTGCTCACTCCTGGCACACAGAACAGGCTTCCCAAACACAGATGCAGACCTTTGCTTATAGCTTTGCACTGGAGCCTGGAACAAAGGGCACTTTGGAACAACATGCCCCCACTCACTGCACCGCAAACAGCGTTTTGCCCTCAGAGTCTTGACAGGGCCTCCACCACTGCACCCTCTTTCAGACTTAGCAATTTGCACCTTGATAGCTGGCCTACTTGCACCAGCATTGCCAGGGGCAACAACACCCCTCTCCCAGGTATGAACATTCAGCAGCTCTCTCCTTGCCCTAATGGTTGGCTTGCTCTCCTCTTTAACTTGGTTCTCTCCTCTTTAACTTGATTCGGTCCTGCCAGGTGCGGCTTGCACCAATCCACTGCCAATTCAAACTTTGGTGGACTCTCCATACTCAAGATCACTCCACTGCACAGCTTTGCAGTCCAGCAAAAAATGTTTTTTGAGATCACGGTCTCTTTAAAGCACGTTGCTTTTCTCTTGCAGACTCTCACCTGTACTCACAGATTGTGCATTCTCATACACTAAGACACACAGTGCCCAAAGCACTCCTCCACCAACTAGTCACAATGCATACATTTAAGAAATAAACATTCCCTACAAACATTTTCTCTTGTCTCTGCTAGCGAACTGCAAAACAGTCTACAATGGGGTCATTTCTGAAGTGACAGTGCAATTTTCCAGAATCACATGGTCTGTGGGAGGCCCAAGGACTCTGATGTAGTAAGAGAGTCAGTCTATGAGTTAAGATAGAGTTAACATACCATGCATAATCAAAAGGGTGTCAGAGGTTCACTTCAAGTATAGAACTTTAAGGATGTTGCCACGTGCTTTTCCTTCATTTAAGGGTTGGTTTGCCCATTTTTATTCAAAAGAAAGTTCAACAAATACAGTAAATTCCCTCGCAGGGATATTCAGCATTCCAGTTCTGCTACAGAAATAAACAACATTCAGCCCACTTGGCTAATAACCGCAGCTCTCCTGCTCAGGCCTTGTGCTTTAGGCCTTGTTCGGTCTCCCACAGACACTCAGCAATGCCGTGCTTATTGCTAGCAGCCCCGTGCTGCACTGGCTCCCACCTCTCATCTAGGTGGAGCCCTCCTGACTCCTGGGTCAGATTTGTCTGTAGGGTGGAGCCCAGAACCCTGGTCTGGTTATTACTTAAAGCCCAGAACACAGCTGACCAATTAGTGTACTGGCTGTTCACTAGACCTGGACCATGGCAGGATACCGCCCTGCTACAAGGGGTATTGAGACAGCAAGACTCATAATGATCCACTTTGCAGCCACCACAGGTGTATCAAAGAATTTGAAGGTGACCCCATTTTGAATTTGAAGCTTGCTAGTATAGACAAAGCTGTATTTGATACCACGATCTTGAAGTCTCTTTCTCATATTCCTAAAAGAGAGGTGATATTGCTGTATTGCCTCAGAGTAGTCCAGAACCAAAGATCCAAGCTTTACTGTAGCACAGTTTCTAGTGCCTGTGGGCCTTGGAGAGTATCCAATCCTGATCCCTAAAATTAAGGTGCACTAAAAAGGGTCTGGGTGGGGTTCCCAGTACCAATACACTCCCTCCATCACAAAAGTCAGAGGGAAGTTAGTTAAGTCAAAGAGGGTTGTCAGGAAAGCTTCAGCAAAGTCAGTGGTGTGGGAGCCCTCTGTCTTTATCAGTAGACCACTCTTTCAGGACCTTCACCTGCCAATTGAAGGTCTGAATGTCCACACAGCCAGCATGCAGATGTCTTCCTGCTGTGGGATACATTTTTCAGCCTCAGTCAATCACCCCCTATATTGATCAAGGCCATGGTGGACTATGCAGATTTCAGTAAAAAGGACATCCATCTTTGGCAACAAGGATTCCTGGCAGGCCTGTATTACATATACTGTAGGATATCTGCTTCAGTCGGACTCTCCTCACTTCACTATTTGCAAAGATTTTTCTGTGCCAACAGACATTGTGGTGATGGTGAGATGAGGATCCAATATGGCCACTAAGGAGCATGCTTGAGAGCTGCTAGAAGATTGGGACAAAGAATTTTTACTTCTGTCTGTGTGGCTGTTGTCGGTATTCCCTCACTTCCTGTCTGCTAAAACCTTTGTCACCATGACAGTAAAGCTGCCCATACATGGGTCAGTTTTTTATCATTCAACCAGCAGGTTGAACTGACCCAAATTCCCCCATCCACACATTTGGTGTAGATGAGGGAATGCTCCCTGCTGAGTCATTGTATTCTGACAGTGGAGAGACTCCCCCACCATCAGAATACACTGATTAGTGTTGCAGTCTACAGCCTATGGCGCTGATTGAATGAGGAAAATACAATAGGGTGGCTGAACAGAAGGTCGGTAAATCGACTTTTGTCCAACTACAGGGGCCACAAATAGATCAAAATTCATCCAGTCCCTCCTTAAAGGGAAAACTTTCAATCCATGTATGGGGAGCTTAAATGAGAAAAGAATCTCCCTAAGTGAGCCCTGGACATACGTATGTAAAAAAAAACTCAACAGAAGTTCTAACCCTTACCCACTCTATCCAAAATTAAGTTTTCAATGTACATACACTTTAAAAGATGAGTAGATTTTAATTTCACCAAGTAAGGTGAAACCAATTATTTTTTAGGTTATTAAAGATGCAAACGTTCAGGTTAAGTTACATCTCTTCTTGAAGCTTTATACAATTCTGAAAATGGTTCGGAAAACTGAAAACCCACACATTTATACACAGATTTACAAATAGGAGCAATAAAATATACATATTTAAAACATACTTTTTTTAAAATATATTTTTCTTAACAAACTTGAGAGGTGAAGGCTATTGTAAAGGATTATGCTTTCGAGATAGGGATCAGAGTTTGGCAGTCTTATTAAAATATTTGACTCGGAGATAAGAAGTCCAGGCACAATCCTCAACTCAAATGACATTCCTTTGAAAACATATACCAGAGAAGTAATGAAATACAACATTTAATTAAATACAATTTTTCTTGACACACTTGAATTGTAATGGTTATTGTGAATAGAACTAGAATATAATAGAATATTTATAGCTCTGAGAGTGGACTAACTGACTAGAAGATAAGAAGGTCATGCACATTTGTCACCTCAGTGGGGATTAGAGTCCTTCTGAAATGTCCACAGACCTTTAATCAAATCTTAAGAAAAAACATATTGGCTAATCGGAAAATATATTTGCATGTTTCAAAAGGATTTTCATTTTTTGTCACGGCTTTAAACAAGTTATACATGGCATGGAGCAAGTTTATCAAAGTTTAAGGATCTTCGGAATCCCAGATGGCTTTAAACCCTGAAGAGCCATTCCTGGTTCACACTATTGAATGCTTTTTCAGTGTCTAATAATATGAAGGCATTGTTTTGACAGTGTTTTAGAACCAGTAAAAGCTTTTGAATGTCAGTCATTACCACTCTACTTTTTAAAAAACCTATTTGGATGGGGTATTGTAGCATATTCATCAAAATAGCCAGCCTGTCTGCCACTATTTTTGGCATCTCATTAATATGGAATCTATATTAGCAAGTAATATCAGTCTATAGGAGCTTATAGGGTGGGATCTTTTTGTTTTTGTTTGATAATAGGCCTCATTCCTGTTTTGTTCATAACCCCACAAGCCCATGCAAAATGCTTATAGTGTGGGTGTTATAACTGGTTAAATAATTCAGCTGGAAAGCCATTAGGCCCTGTGGCCTTGTAATCAAATGAATCTAAAATATATTTTGCCCCTTCAGCTTCTGTTATGTCTGCATTCAAAGTTTCCAGTTGAGATGCAAAATACTTTTTGGAGTTTCAAGCTTCTGCAGAGTCCAGTGCTTTTTTTATTGGGCACCCCTCTCCCCCAAGTAGAGGGATATGTAGTATTCCACTTTTGTAGCTTTAATTTTTTTTTTGGTCAGTGACCTTCAGATCCAATTTGTAAGTGAGACTATTCATGTTTGTAGTTCTTCTTTTCCCTCTGGGCAGGTTTTCAAATAGTTTACGACTTTCATTGTCAGTTGTGTTTATAGGGCAATGTATGCAGCATGGAATCTGGCATTGGCCTGTTTATATAATGCTACAGTTAGGTTTTTTTGACTGTGCAAGTACGTTATTATTTTCACTCGGATATATGCTGTGTTGGCTTTCCAAAAAAGGATAGGGGAGATGGAGACTTCTTTGTTAAAGGCGACATTTTCCATTCATCTTTTTATGAAATTATTTTTAAAGTTTTGTTAGTCTGTTAGTGTTTTTTTATCTTTAATTAAGGAGATTGGGGCCTGATCTATAATCAGATCATGGATTTGGGATTTAATTATGATGGGGAGTAGAGATTGTGAGGATAATTTGTAATACAATTTTGATAGTGAAGTATGGGCATGTGAAAAGGTTTGGGTTGTGCAATCTCCAGATGTCATGTATTGAGAGGTGTTTTTGCAACACAAGGGGGGGGGGGGGTGATTTGTGAGTGAGTATGGCTACTCCAGCTCTCTTACCATCTGAGGTTAATTCAATAACCTCACCAACCCAGAATTTTCGAGCATGACAATATCATCTTTCAGTTTAGCTAGACACCCAAGACCTTTAGCTCATTTTTGGGGTGATTGGAGGCTTCTGACATAGGAGTTCACCTTTAAACCATTTAATGGGGGGGTCATGGCAATAGAGATTTACAATGTGCATTAAGGTATAGGTGCGTCAAGATTCTTATATAGTTTGAACCAGGACGCAAGTGACTTTTGAACTCTAGATCTAAGGGGAAATACCCAACTCTGGGAGATGTTTAAAAATCTGTAGTGAGTGTACAGCATAGCAATACATTACATTAACTGTGAACATACTAAACTAGTGTTGGGTCCACAGGAAACTAGGGAGAGTTTTGCTTGTGTGTGTGTGGTGCATACTGTATATATTATAAGCAAAGCTCAACATAGGACTGAGTCAGAATGTAACATTCTTGTGCTGAAAATCCAGTTAGGGGTGATTGTAAGGTGAGTACAGGTAATATTAGTCTCAAGGGTTTACAGTTGTGTAAGTACAAATGTACATCAGGGATGTGGACTGTCTGCTAAAAGGCAAGCAAGGGTGCTCAGATTAAATTGAGATGAGTGGAGGGAACAGATATACTTGCAGTTTGCAATGAAGGGTTATCTTTAGGTTTACTGAGTGAAGTGGAGAGCTGATAGGACACTGAAGATTGTCTGTTAGGTTGTTTCCACAAAGGTTTTTACACATCTTTGTCTGAGTTTGGTGTAATTTCCAAGTAGGATGCCACATATTCAGGGTTAGTAAATGTGTTCCCCTTCTGAGATCTACAGGTGAAGTGTTGAAGGGTATGCCAGTGAGAAATCAATATTCCAATCGAAGAAAGTTGTGTAGATCTTCACTAATGCTTTTGTCCCATAGCTCACCTCTGTTGAATAGTCCTGAATAGGGCTGCAACTAACGATTATTTTCATAATCGATTAGTTGGCCGATTATTGTTTCGATTAATCGATTATTCGGTTAATAACCTTAAAAAAAACTGTGGTGTATAATTTAGTTTAATATGTAAAGTTTAAAAAAAAAAAAGGAAATGTATTCCTAAATATCTCAATGCAGTGGTAAATATAAATTACCAACTTCATGGTTATGGAGCAAAAGCTCTAATCCACTTTGAGAATAAGACAGAGGAGATATACTGTATATACAATTAGAAGAGATATACTGTATATACAATTAGAGGAGTTCTACTGTATATACTATTAGAGGAGATCTACTGTATATACTATTAGAAGAGATATACTGTATATACTATTAGAGGAGATATACTGCATATACAATTAGAAGAGATATACTGTATATAGTATTAGAGGAGATATACTATTAAAGGGTGAATCTGGTAAATATCATCAGACTCAGAGATCCATTTTTTCATTCTTTCATTCAGCAAATGTACAAAGATTTTTTGTCTGAATATTCTCGTCTGAAAATTGATCCGTGTGGCCAGCATAAGGCTCGGTACACACCTATGCAGTTTGGTTTTGACCTGTTTCTGCAGTGCTTTTTGCTGTGCATTTTGATTTTTGCACACGTTATTTTGCTGCGATTTGCGTTTTTGCATTTTTTTTGGACAATTTGTTGTTGGGCAAATTTAAAAACACAAATTGCTGCAAAAACGCATTACGTGCTTTTTAGCAGCTTCTCCATTTAAGTATATTGAACCAAAAAAGCACTGGTTTGCGTTAAGAAAAAAAAAAAAGTCCCTGACCCTTTCCAAATACGCAGCGACTGAAAAAAGCATAGATGTGAACGTGTCCCATAGGAAGCCATGTAAATGAACTGTAGTGCGTTTCTGCAAAAAGCACCAAAAAACACATAGGTGTGAAGCAGGTCTAAGACGTTTAGTAATATAATGGGGTTAAAAAAAATAAAATTAGCCCTTTAGATAATCACTACTGTAAGGGGTTCATTTTTTTACTGTAGAACTGTGAAAGTAATATTTACAGCAACAATTATTTGCTCTTTTTGTGCTATAAAGGGCTCATTTTAGTTTTTTTTTAACCCCATTATGTTACTGTCCGATTAATCGATTATGAAAATAGTAATCGATTAATTTCATAATCGATTAGTTGTCGATTAATCGATTAGTTGTTTCAGCCCTAGTCCTGAAACATTATAAGCTTGTGGAAGACTCTATGGAGATTTTTTGTATTTCTGAAAGCTCTCAATATGGTTGGTTTTCTTTGTAATCAAGGTATCTTATGATGACTGGGCATGGGAATGCAGTGCTGGGTTTGAGCGGTCCGACTTGATGCGCCCTTTCAACTTTGCAGCACTGTTCTAGGCCCAACTTGGATTGTATATTCTGAGAAGAAATGCAATGCAATATAGTCTGTAGGGCTATGATGAAGAGGTTATTCCTCCTCAATTAATTTTGCAGATCCTTAAGTTTTTTCCAGGAGGTAGAGTTTCTGCTTCGTAGTGACTTGAATGGAGGACAAAGCCATTGCTAGCTAATTCTCAAATACAGGCATTCTGTTCTCAGTTTCAGTTATGTTTTGGGTCTGTACCTGTAAGTCATGATTCAGGGATCAGATACTGTTGATAACTGCCACATGTACTGCTACCTAAATTGTGGGTTTTAGTATCAGGGCCACTGTGGTTGCTATATTGATAGGATCTAGGATATTTTCTCAATCTAAGAAGGAGTCCTCTGGTGTGACTGGTTAAAATTAGACTGAGAATCTGCCATGAGGTCCTAGCTCTGTTTTGCACCTTGTTTGAGTTAAGAGATCACATGTGCTTTTTAGACTGCGCCAGAAATGTATCCATTCCTGCTTGCTTCTTAGTGGGTAAAGTCTTAGTATGTTTTTGCCCTGGTGGTGAGCTTCTGTATGCTATAAAGGCAGATCTATAATCCTGTGGAACTGAAGCCCACGTGAATTGTGAATTTGCATTGGGCACTAGAAACAGACGTTTCAATGGTAAATTTGCCCAATAAGCGTCAAGTGACAGGTCTGTATAAATGCACTGTACTTTTCTACATACTTTTTACTAAAACTAGAGAAAGCAAAAGCTGGTGCACCTCTGCATAGAAACCAATCAGCTTCCAGGTTTTACTGTCAGGTTTAACTGCTTAATTAAACAAGCTGAAGTTAGAAGCTAATTGGCTACCATGCAAAGCTGCACCAGATTTTGCACTTAATCCCATTGTCTGTATATACATGTTGGTTTTATATTATTGCAAGTCCCTATCTGATAATCAGTATTTTCTTATTTTGATGTATAGGTGGTTTACAACATCCTGTGATCAAGTGCAATGAAACACTTCTGTTGGAGTATTTGCCATTGTGTGGAAAAGTGTTTGAAAGCAAGATGATGACTGTAGATCCAAACCAGTGGTGCAACCTGACAAAATTCATCACGTAAGATACAATTGATGTTATCTTATGTCTAACCTACAGTTGAGAAAGTATTATTCCAGCTTCGGTGCTACGTGGTAACATTCAGCTTTAAAGTCCTGTGTTAATTTCCCAACATATACACTTTATGAAATTGGTATGCTTTCCACGTTAGAAATGAGTGGAACTGAAAGTTTTAATATCCCTGAAGTTTAGTGAAAACTGGGAGAATTTCACCATCTAGGTAACATGCATTGAAATCAATAGGGAAGGTAAAATTAAAGGCATTTTGGGTGGTTTTCAAAGTGTGCAATGAACTTTAAAAGGGTCCTGTGAGTTGCAGAAGCTCATTTCAACTATCTTGCACCATTTCTTGTGCAACAAAGACAGACCCTCATTAGTTTCATAAATACACAAATAATACAAATAACAATAAAATATGCAAAACACACATATTGTCTAAACAAAAAGAGTTTTTGCAAAATTTCGCTCATTCCTAAATTGTAGATTTATATGCTAATTGCTGAAATCACTTCACTCGTTCATACTCACCACGTTTGTGAGGATTTGCTCCCACAGCCCAAAAACATACTGGTAGTTCACTGACATATGATAAACCTCCCTTACTCTGAACCTACTGCTTGGAGAAAAAAAATGTGTATTTACGTTTTCCCTTGAAACATAACTTACTTTAACTTAATGGACAGATTGAGATATAGACACATTCGATAACTGGATTTTAAAGTAGAACAAAAGTTTATTCTTTTTTTCGTATAAAGAAAGTGAGGATTATAACACTTATTGCTGTTGTGGGGACAACCCAAAATGTGATATTTTCTTTCACTTTCAGTGATAATAGTAAATAGGGCAAATGGTGAGGACAAATCTTCCTAATGCAGGCACAGACAGCAATAAAGAAATTCAGGCGTTCTGCTCCCTCTCCACTCTTGACTTTAGTTATACTTGAAGCACTTTAGGCAAATTGACATTTTCAAACAGAAATAGCCGAGGGAAGTATTGTGGTTATGGCTGCTGGAACTTTTGTGTGTCAGTTAAAAATGAAATATAGTGCTCAGTCCAGGAGCTGGGTTGAAAAGCTGTTGGGGTTTTTACCCTGCTACAGAAGTTTCTGCACTAAAGTTATGAAAAATTAATATGATGTCAACTTTAATTTCCTATGTGCTGTGGCAGCAATATTGAGTAGCTGAATATTTTTATATGTGGTCCATGAAATGTTAAAAATGTTAAAAATAATATTTAATGTTTGTAAGTATATGAACAAAAACACATTTTAAACACAATAATTAAGAAAAGTACTCTAATTTCTTTTAAAACTGAATTATAGGCAAACATCTAGATACACAGATAAAATGGACATTAGGAAACAATCCTGTCTGCCAAGGCAGTGCTGCAGTTCAGTAACACTAAGGCCCCTTTCGCACTGAAAGTCATGCGATTTTGCCAAGATTTTGATGCAACTTTGACACAATTTCAGGGAATGCTTGAGGTCTATGGACCTGGACTCGCATCAAAGTCAGAGCAAAGTAGTACAGGGAACTTGAAGTCGCACAGATATGAATGGTTATCATTGGGAGTCATGGGGTACGACTTGTCATGGGACTCTGATGTCCAAGGTTGCAGGAAAAGTCACACAAGTGTGAAAGCGGCCTTACAGGTTTCCTCTCACCCTTAGCCTATGGTTGATCAGTGAAAGGACACACAGCACATGCATGAGCTCATTTGTTGGTCACTCTTTTCTCTCTTGCTATAAGCATGCTTCCTGCACTGAAGGAAAATGGATTGGCTCCTGCTGTACATAGCCTGCAAGAAACTATAACAAGTCAAATTCTGGTACTTAGACTGCGTATGCTTAAAAATAAGTCTAATGTTGTATTAGTGAATGCATAGCTACATAAATTTGTGCCAGATTAAGTCCACCAACCATAATCATATCTGACCTGGGTTGTGGTAAATTTTCACTGCTATCCACTTACCAGTCATGCCGTCTAAATCTTTCCTTTCCCATGCTTTTGGTCCATGTCAATAGCCTCTGTTTTCCCTATTGGTGGCTTACTCTACCTTGTTTTAATAACAGGCATTTCAAAGGCAAGATTTACTTTTAATGCAAAGGTACAACACATATAACTCTTGTTTCTGAAAATTGAATACGCTGCTGTATTAAAACTGCAATGGACTACAGTCATGTTATTCACATCATGGAAACATTAGGAAAACAAATAAAATTTGGCTAGTGCTTGAGGAATCTAATGTTCCAGCTTCTCAAAAAAATAAATATAAAAAGTTTAGACTACCAGTAAAAAGTTATTTGAGGCCCAAAAGCAAGGTCATACTCAGTGCAATGGATTTTTCTAATATAGAGAACCAGTCAAGGCATAAGTCATACAAACAACAATGTCCTAAATTCTTTTGAAGATTTTATTATTATTTGATTATTGTTATAACAGCATTATAACAGCAATGGCATAATTATAAGCACACCGTTTTCCTGTAATGTAAGCCAGCTATGTTGAAATTGGACACTTTGTTTTGTGCTCGCAGGACAATACTAATAATATTAGATTGAAAACATTTTTTTTTAGGATAGTGGATAATTAAGTCTACCAAATGTATCTTAACATGACAATTAATTTAGGATAATTGCCTATCAGAAAGTGGGGTTTCACCAGCTCTTCAGGGTTAGGTTCAAGGTTAGGTTTTATTATTTGTCATTAAAGTAAACCCCAAACTCCAGGTCAGGATATGTTTATGTTACCAGTGCATGGAAAGCTTGATAGAATTTATTTACCTTTGCTTCCTGCGTAGCAGTGTAAAAGGGTGTGCCAGCCAGGCAGGCCTAATTGATAACAGTACCAGTTGTTCATCTGAGAAAAATATTATCATTTACTCCAAGATTTGATTCTGGGCCCTATCTTAAGGGAGGATGGCCGGCTGCTCCGTAGTACCCTGAATGTCAGGAAATCAGGATGGGGATCTGTTTCCAATTCATTGTTACCTAAGTATCTCTGATGGTGGTAGGGTTGATGGTGGTGGTGATGGTGGGGGTTAAATGTTTCTTTTCATAATGGCATAACTTATCTAAGTTAACTGAATCCCTCATGTATTCCTCACTCACATGCAAACATCTACTTTGCAGCCCTTATACTTTGCTAATACCTCTACATTCATATACATAGGACCTTCATAGTGAGTAAAAAAATTTGGATAACCAAACAATTGTATTGCATAGGAAAACAAACATAACTATTTTAGCAGGAGCGTCCTCAGTACAGTATCAATTCTAAAGAAATTCTTAAATTCACCATAACAAAGTTGAAACACTCTTATAGGGCGTACATACGGTCGGACTTTGTTTGGATATTCTGACAACAAAATCCTAGGATTTTTTTCGACGGATGTTGGCTCAAACTTGTTTTGCCTACACACGGTCGCACAAAGTTGTCGGAATTTCCGGTCGACAACCACGCGGTCACGTACACCACGTACGACGAGACTAGAAAAGGCCGGTTCAGAACCAAGCGCGGCACCCTTTGGGCTCCTTTTGCTAATCTCGTGTTAGTAAAAGTTTGGTGAGAGACGGTTCACGCTTTTTCAGACTCGTGGCTTTCAGATCGTTTTCTGCCGTTCAGTTTGTGCTTGTGGGTTTGTATCTGCTCTTCAGTGCGTGCAAGCAAGTTCCGCGTGACTTAGTCATTGTATTCTTGTTCGTTCTTTACTGTTTTTCAGGTCGCTCTTCACAGGCCTTGCTGTTCTTCAGTGCGTTCTGTTACTTCGTTCTGAGCAGCCGACCATTTTCTAGCCATGTTTCGTATGCGTACTCCTCGTAGAGTTCGTGCTGTGCGGGGGCTTGGTGTTGGGGTCCTGACCTTGACACAAGTCCAGTCCATGAACAGGGTGAGGAGGAGTTCATGGACCAAGAATTGGTTGCTTCAGCGTGACCAGTTCTGTCATATGCCTTTGCTCCGTGAGATCCGTGAGAATAATCCTGATGATTTCAGGAACTTTCTCAGGATGACGGACCCCGTGTTTCACCGTTTGTTGGCTTCGCTGACCCCTTATATTAGCAGGCAGGATACCTGCATGAGGCAAGCCATCACTGCGGAGCAGAGGTTGGTCGCTACCTTGCGGTATTTGGCCACAGGGAGAAGCCTGCAGAACTTGAAGTTCTCGACAGGCATCTCCCCCCAGGCTCTGGGGATCATTATCCCAGAGACCTGTTCTGCCATTATCCAGGTCCTGCAGAAGGAGTATATGAAGGTAAGATTTTTTTCCTTTTATATCACATTTTATTGTATTGAATGTTTGATAATATATTGTATTTCTTTCCTCATTCCCTAATTACCATGCTTGTAATATGCTGTGAATGTCCCCTTTGTTCTCATGCATGCTGGATTTTTATGTAATTATTATTTTATGTCCTTCATACATATTTGCCCTTCAATAACCTCTCCAGCATGGTGTCTCCTGCCCCTATATTCACCTCATGTAGTCACTTAACAATGTATTTTATCAGCTCTATAGTAGTGCTTTACCCCAAACACCCCCTAAAATGTTTGGAAATGTTATTTTTTATTTAAATTCAGGCAGAGTGCCAGAGGCTTTTTTTGTGGTGTCCCCAAATTTTTTGTAACCCTCCCTCCCCCAACTGCTAAGTCAGCTGATCCCAATTCTCTATCCTCAATCATCTATCTGCTGACTTTGCCAAACCCATACACACTATACCCACCTCTTTACTGGTCAGATTTATGGATGAATTCCCCAAAGCATGTAGTGCAAGGGCCTGCCTGTATACTTTCCAATGGTACTGTTTAAAGTTTTTGTATCCTATTATTATCTTGATAGGTAATAGCAGAATGTTCAAATGTGCTCAAATGTGTACAGTGTGTATTTATATCTTTGTATTATGACACTTCTTACCTGTCCAGTGGTCTGCCAATAGTGTAACTAAGGAGGGGCTGTTCCAAGTAATACCCTGTATTTAGGCATTCATCTCTCAATGAAGTGAAGAGGGTTACCTGTCCAAGAGTCCCCCCCCCTATAATGTTAGAAATGGCCTATATGGGGGGGAGGGGGAATATGATAGGTGTACCTTATACTTTGTTGTTGTTAAATTCCCCTTAATAAATGCTATCTGGAGGTTGCCCCATAATGTTTGTGTATAATCTGCTTGCCATGTTTCTGTGAAAAAATAGTAATGTTTATTGTTTTTTCCTCAACAGTTTCCTTCAACGCCACAGGAATTGCAGACTGTGGCCTCCCACTTTGCCCAGCGGTGGGACTTTCCTAACTGCGGAGGGGCAATTGATGGGAAACACGTCCACATCGTCCCACCACCCAACTCGGGGTCATACTATTATAATTACAAGGGGTTTAATAGTATAGTGATGTTGGCGGTGGTGTCGGCTAATTACGAGTTCTTGTATGTGGACGTGGGGAAGAATGGCCGGATGTCCGATGGTGGAGTCATCGCCCAGACAGAGTTCTACAGGCGTCTCCAGAATGGCAGCTTGGACTTGCCACCTCCAGAGGACAATGTTGAAGGTCTCCCATTTGTGTTCGTTGCTGATGAAGCATTTGCTCTGGGGGACCACCTGATGCGGCCATTCCCGATGAGGACCCTCAACCCGGAACAGAGGGCTTTTAATTACCGGCTGGCCAGAGCCCGAAGCGTGGTGGAGAACACATTTGGAATCCTGGCCAGCCAGTTCCGATTATTTCTGACACCCATCCATATGGCGGAGTATAAACTGAACCATATAATACTTGCCTGCTGTGTTCTCCATAATTTTTTAAGAAAACATTCAGCCAACTATGCTGGCTCACTTGGGCCTGAGGCCGGAATCCCAAATCCATCAACACTGACGATGCTTGAAAGTGGCCGTCCTGGCTTGCCCTCCCTGAGTGCCCGTGATGTCCGGTTACGATACCTGGAGTTCTTTGCGGGTAGGGGGGCTATCAATATGCCAGACAATCTGTGAAACCTTTTTCAAATAAAAAACAACCAAAAGAAATTCTTTGTGGACATTTACTGCTTGTGTTTGTTTTAGCTGACCCTGACAGAAATGTGTTGAGTGCAGAAAATGTCGTGATTGGGTAACCTTATAAAAAACAGTGTTGGCTGGTACTTCCTAAATGCAAAAACACATTTCACTACAAGTGCACTTGCAACTGCACTGAACCTGCACTTTTAGTGCAAAGTGGATTTGCCCTTAGGAAATAACCCCCATTTTTGCATAAAACAGCAATTACATCACCCCAAAAGTGTTGTAGTGTTGAGACAATAATCCACACATTCTTGAGTAAGCCACTTTTTTATACCTGCACAATCACATGTGCATTTATGAAAGGTTTTTAAAACAAACCAACATGTTTGTTGTATAACAATTTTTGCAGTAGCATTATCAAAAATCGAAATATCCATTTCAGATAAAACAGGCCTGTGTAAAACCAACAAGAAAGCCAAAAAACTTGAACTTACAAAGTTCACATATGGTAAAACCTGAAGGCTATATCAGACATCAGTATTTAGGAACTGGGTTTGATATAGCGTTCAGATGGGGGGAAATCACCCCTGGAAAAGCCAAATTTGGAAGATGCACACCAATTTACGAATGTCAACATGTGCTATCTGCCATCAGGGGGGATCAAGGGACGTGTTTTGGGGGAGCAAGCCCTTCCTCAACGCGACTTTATAATTGAGGAAGGGGTTGCACCCCCAAAACGCGTCCATTGATCTCCCGTGATGGCAGATAGCACATGTTGGCACACTGTGTGCATCCTCCAAATTTGGCTTTTCTAAACATTGAAAAAATTTTTGGAAGATTGGACCACAATAAAACAGGTGATTTTGTGGGGTTTAAATTCGCCCCAAAACATCAATGATGTTATTATTTTTTTTAATAACATCACTGATTTGTTGCTGTATGTTGTGCAATTCGAGATTACACCCCATGATCTCCCCGATCAGTATCTGGGCACTTTCAGATGTGAAACGTTCTCTCTCCCTCACATCACGATCACCTAAAAAGAGATAAAGAACAAAAAAAAGGTCTCAAAAATCTGCCAACATCAATCTCTTTTACCTGAGCCTGTGGTCGCAGACACTCACCTGTTGTGGTGCCAATCTCCACCACATCTTCTTCTTCCTCCTGCTCAGCTTCTTGTGTTGGTGATATTTCCCCTTCTTCCAGAGGTGGGGGGTCTGTGTTCTCCTGGGATGAGGGGTGTCCTCCGGATCTTTTCTCCCCTATGTAAAACAAAAATGGTATAATTAGCACACAGATATTTGATGGCAGAACTAGAAATAGGAAACATTGCTTGGAAGTGGGGTACAATTGTCTATTTTAGCCGAGTTCCAAGATGTATATTTTTTATTGCCCTTTGTCAAGCTGCAATACTTTACGTGTTTGGTACAAGCTTCACAGATGTAGCCCCCCCTATAGTATACACTGGAGCACCTGTGTGCCCCCCCCTAATAAAAATGGTGTTCTTGTGTCCCACACTAGTGCTCCAGTGTCCAGATGTGAAAACAGCTGCTCAGTGTCCTCTCCTTACACACAATCTAGTTGGCATTTCATTCTAGTAACAAACCCATCTACACAAACAAATATTTGGCATCCAAGTAGGCCCCAAAAAATGTGGGAAAATGCATATGGCCTAAACAATGGTGTTCTAGAGGCCGAAAGAAAAATGTTTGATACGAACGAATAATGGGCCCATGAACATTAAAGTTGCTCTTTTAAATGTTACAATTAATAAAAGCATATGGAGTAGAACGAACGGAATAAAGACAGAAAGAATAGGAACACAGCACAACTACTTACTTTTTTGCAGCACTCTCCGGATCTTTCGGTACTGCTCTGGCTCTCTCAACTTCAGGCCCGACCACCGCTTCCTGAGCTGATCTTTAGATCTTCGTACCCCGAAATTCCTGTGAAGGCTTTTGATCACTTTAGCAATGATTTTTGCCTTTCGGATGTTGGGGTGGGGGTAAGGCCCATATTTTCCGTCATAGTCGGACTTCCTCATGATGTCGACCATCTCCAACATCTCCCCAAACGACATATTTGTGGCCTTAAAACATCTCCTTCTGGATCGGGACGTGCCTGGATCCGCCTTTCCTCCTCCTCCTCCTCGTTGCTAGAATTAGCATGCACCTGCTGTAACTTCGCCATCATGCTCTTCACCCACTGCGCCGAACGAAAAGTGGCGGGGAATGGACTAGAAAGAACGTCAGTGGCGGGCGGAGTTACACGCATGCGCAGTGTGTATAAAGCGTAACACGCGTGCGTATTACGTACGATCTGTGAGCGGAGGAAGGAGCATTGGACGCGCCGATCGTAAGAACGAAGGTAAGAGACAAACTTGTGCCTATACTGCTTCTAGATTGAGGCCTATATTGTAACAAGATTAGGAGAGTTTTGTGTGACATTAGGCTTTGTCTTGTGTTGTGTCTTGCAGTGAACATGGATATCTTAATGAAAGACAATGACTTCATGTCAGTATTTGTAGAGATGCTAAGTGAGCTGCCCTGTCTGTGGGAGATTACCCACCCCCATTTCAAGAACCAAGCAAAGAGGAAGGCAGCACTGGAGCAATTGTGTGAAATTGTGAAGCAGGTGATCCCCACGGCAGACATCACCTATTTAAAGATTTTCATTGGTGGCCTGAGGAGCACATATCTGAGGGAGCGCAAGAAAGTCCTGGATTCGCAGAGATCCGGAGCAGCAGATGACATCTATGTCCCCAGGATGTTGTACTACGACAGGCTGCACTTTCTGGCAGGCCAGACTGAACCCAGGCCATCCCTCTCCAGTCTTCCTTCCACGCTTCCTTCCCCCCTGGCTGAGGCATCTGACGCCCAACCTGGGCCTTCCAGGCGATATGTGGAGGAGCCCAGCTTGAGCCAGGTATAGCATTCCTCTAAATATTTCTGCTTGTCCAATCAATGATGTTAACTAGATGTTAGTTGGGAGTACTAATTTAGGATTGTGATTGATGAAGCAAAACATTACAACCATGTCCCTTTTTCATACACATTGAAGTCTCAGCCAGGAGGTGGCCGGGCCGAGCCGGCTGGCTGATCTGCAGGTCCCTCCACCCCCCTGAAAAGAGAAAGTGGCAGTAGGAGGAGTACCCTAGAGGAGGCTGCTATAGCATTCTTTTGGAGGGCTACAGAGGTCCTGGGAGCACCCCACACCATGGAGGAGAACATTGCTGCCTTCATAGCCTATAAAATGCAGAGGATGGAGGAGGGCCAAAAAGTTTTGTGTGAGGCCCTCATATCGGAGGCTCTGGAGAAAGGTATGAGGGGCCAAATTACACCTCAGACACATCTTTGGGATGGTGCTCCTCCTCCTCCTCCCTCTCCTCCAGGTCCTCCCAGTCCTCCTCCAGGTCCCCCCAGTCCTCCTTCAGGTCCCCCCAGTCCTCCTCCTCCTCCAGGTCCTACTCCTCCTCCTGCCACATCTCCAACTGCACAGCCACAGCCCGGAAGGAAGCGTGGAAGGAAGACCAGACAGTGATTGCCCTGGGTTCAGTCTGGTCGGCCAAAAGATGCAGCCTCTTGTGGTACCACAGCCTGGGGACACAGATGTCATCTGCTGCTATCCAGATCTCTGCGAATCCCGGACCAGACTGCCCTCCCTTACATATGGACTCCTCAGGCCACCAATTTTGATGTTGAAGAATTGATGTCTGCCGTGGGGGTCCCAGGCTTCGCTAATTTCTCCTGTTGATCCAGTGTTGCCTTCCTCTTTGTTTGGTTCTAATCCCTTAATAAAGGATTTTTGTTTTGAATTATACTCTCCTATGTGTTTTACTTCAAAAATGACAGTTGGTTTGTGAGGATTCAGGTACATTTCAAATATACAATGTGAAATGAACAAGGGACACCAACACCAAACAATCTCCTTGAGATTAAGTAATAAAAGATATCAATGGTGTTGGGGTAATTTGACACACAAAACACACATAAAAATATTCGGGAGTAAAAAAAAAAATAACATTGAACAAAGATCAGCCTTGGAAAAAATCCAAACATTAAAGAAAAAAAAAGGCTTAAAATCCAAAAAAAAAAAAAAATAAAAAATATAAAACTGTCAGATGTGACAACTAATAACAATATATTCAGGGAATCCCACTAAAAAAACACAAATAAAAGTTTGTGAGAAGTGTGTGTGAATATGAGCAGCAAAACTACTTCATTCTTGTCACATTATAAAGAAGAAGAGAGTGCGCTGTATTAAACCATTTTTAACATTGCAGCGTGACGAAAGTGCTGTATCCATTGCGAACGCTAAGTTTACCAGAACGAGCTGTCCCGTGTCGGAATTTCTTCTGAGCATGCGTGGCACTTTGTGCGTCGGAACAGGCCACACACGGTCGGAATTGACGCGATCGGATTTTGTTGTCGGAAAATTTTATCTCCTGCTCTCCAACTTTGTGTGTCGGAAAATCCGATGGAAAATGTCCGATGGCGCCCACACACGGTCGGAATTTCCGACAACACGCTCCGATCGGACATTGTCCATCGGAAAATCCGACCGTGTGTACGGGGCATTAGTCCATAGAATCAGGACACATTTTGCGCATCAGAGGGGCCCTGTAAACTTGTTTTCTCCGTTCATGTGCAGCTCAGTGTACCTCAGTGATGAACTTCTATACTTGTGCACAGGGGTTACATGATTCTGGCCCAGCCAGTCAAGGTGGCCTAAGATCCTAAATCCAGAAGAAGTTGGTGCTGGGGAGGGAGTGGGGGGACATGAGTTTAGTTCCACTCTAATGCCCCGTACACACGGTCGGACGTTGATCGGACATTCCGACAACAAAATCCTAGGATTTTTTCCGACGGATGATGGCTCAAACTTGTTTTGCGTACACACGGTCGCACAAAGTTGTCGGAATTTCCGATCGCCAAGAACGCTGTGACGTCAACCACGTACGACGAGACTAGAAAAGGCCATTTCAGAACCAAGTGCGGCACCCTTTGGGCTCCTTTTGCTAATCTCGTGTTAGTAAAAGTTTGGTGAGAGACGATTCACGCTTTTTCAGACTCGTGGCTTTCAGATCGTTTTCTGCGGTTCAGTTTGTGCTTGTGGGTTTGTATCTGCTCTTTAGTGCGTGCAGTCAGTTCGTATCGGAGTTTTCTGTGCGATCTTGTCCACTCGTTGCTGTTTTTCAGGTCTTTCTTCACAGGCCTTGCTGTTCTTCAGTGCGTTCTGTTACTTCGTTCTGAGCAGCCGACCGTTTTTTAGCCATGTTGCGTATACGTACTCCTTGTAGAGTTCATGCTGTGCGGGGGCTTGGTGTTGGGGGTCCTGACCTTGACACAAGTCCAGTCCATGAACAGGGTGGGGAGGAGTTCATGGACCAAGAATTGGTTGCTTCAGCTTGACCAGTTCTCTCATATGCCTTTGCTCCGTGAGATCCGTGAGAATAATCCTGATGATTTCAGGAACTTTCTCAGGATGACGGACCCCGTATTTCACTGTTTGTTGGCTTCGCTGACCCCCTATATCAGCAGGCAGGATAACTGCATGAGGCAAGCCATCACTCTGGAGCAGAGGCTCGTCGCTACCCTGCGGTACTTGGTGAAGGGGAGAAGCCTGCAGGACCTTAAGTTCTCCACAGGCATCTCCCCCCAGGCTCTGGGTATCATTATCCCAGAGACCTGTTCTGCCATCATACAGGTCCTGCAGAAGGAGTATATTAAGGTAAGATTTTTATCCTTTTATATCACATTTTATTGTATTGAATGTTTGCTAATATATTGTATTTCTTTCCTCATTCCCTAATTACCATGATACCAATATGCTGTGAATGTCCCCTTTCTCCTCATGCATGCTTGAATTTTATGTTTTTTTTGTTTTGTCCTTCATACATATTTGCCTTAACTTAGCTCACCAGCATGCTCTCCTGGCCCTATATTCACCTCATGTAGTCACTTAACAATGTATTTTATCAGCTCCATGGTAGTGCTTTATCCCAAACACCCCTAAAATGTTTTGAAATGTGATTTGTGCTTTAAATTCAGGCAGAGTGCCAGAGGCTTTTTTTTGTAGTGTCCCCAAATCATTTTTATTAACCCTCCCTCCCCCCAACTGCTAAGTCAGCTGATCCCAATTCTCTATCTATCCTCAATCATCTATCTGCTGACTTTGCCAAACCCATACACACTATACCCATCTCTTTTGTGGTCAGATGTATGGATGAATTCCCCAAAGCATGTAGTGCAAGGGCCTGCCTCTATACTTTCAAATGGTACTGTTTAAAGTTTTTGGATACTATTATTATCTTGATAGGTAATAGCAGAATGTCCAAATGTGCTCAAATGTGTACAGTGTGTATTTATATCTTTGTATTATGACACTTCTTACCTGTCCAGTGGGCTGCCAATAGTGTAACTAAGGAGGGGCTGTTCCAAGTAATACCCATTATTTAGGCATTCATCTCTCAATGAAGTGAAGAGGGTTACCTGTCCAAGATCCCCCCCTATAATGTTAGAAATGGCCCATGAAAGGGGGGGAGGGGGAATATGATAGGTGTACCTTATACTTTGGTATAGTAAAATTCCCCTTAATAAATGTTATCTGGATGTTGGCCAAGAATGTTTGTGTCTAATCTGCTTTCCATGTTTTTGTGCAAAAAGTTTTTTTTCGTTTTCCTCAACAGTTTCCTTCCACGCCACAGGAATGGCAGACTGTGGCCTCCCACTTTGCCCAGCGGTGGGACTTTCCTAACTGCGGAGGGGCAATTGATGGAAAACACGTCCACATCGTCCCACCACCCAACTCGGGATCATACTATTATAATTACAAGGGGTTCAATGTATTGTGATGTTGGCGGTGGTGTCGGCTAATTACGACTTCCTGTATGTGGACGTGGGGAAGAACGGCCAGATGTCCGATGGTGGAGTCATCACCCAGACGGAGTTTTACAGGCGTCTCCAGAATGGCAGCTTGGACTTGCCACCTCCAGAAGAGAATGTGGAAGGACTCCCATTCTTCTTCGTTGCGGATGAAGCATGTGCGCTGGGGGACCATCTTATGCGGCCATTCCCGATGAGGACCCTCACCCCGGAACAGAGGGTTTTTAACTACCAGCTGGCAGAGCCAGAAAAGTGGTGGAGAACACATTTGGAATCATGGCAAGCCGGTTGCGCCTATTTCTTGCACCCATCCATATGGCGGAGTATAAACTTAATCATATAATCCTGCTGTGCTGTGTTCTACATAACTTTTTACGGCAACATTCGGCCAACTATGCTGGTTCAGTTGGGCCTGAGGCCAGAATTATAAATGAAACAACCCTGACGGCGCTTGAAAGTGGCCGTCCTGGCTTGCCCTCCCTGAGTGCCCCTGATGTCCGGTTAAGATACCTTGAGTTCTTTGCAGGTAGGGGGCCATCAATATGCCAGACAATTTGTGAAGCCTTTATCATATTAAAAAAAAAAAGCTAATCTTTGGTGACATTTACTGCTTGTGTTTGTTTTAGCTGACCCTGACAGAAATGTGGGGAGTCCTGAAAATGGCGTGATTGTGTAACCTTATGCAAAGCACTGTTGGGTGTTATTTACTAAAGGCAAAGACACATTGCACTACAAGTGCACTTGAAACTGCACTTGTAGTGCAAAGAGGATTTGCCCTTTGGAAATAACCCCCATTTTCACAGAAAGCAGCAATGACATCACCACAAAAGTGTTGTAGCGTTGAGACAATAATCCACACATTCTTGATTAACAATCTTTTTAATACCTGCATAATCACATGTGCATTTAGAAAAGGTTTTTAAAACAAACCAACATGTTTGTTGTATAACAATTTTTGGGGTGGCATTATCAAAAATAGAAATGTCCATTTAGGATAAAACAGGCATGTGTAAAACCAACCAGAAAGACACAAATCTTGAACTTACAAAGTTCACATTAGGTAGAACTTGAAGGCAATATCAGACATGATTATTTAGGAACTGTGTTTGATATTGCATTCAGATGGGGTGAAGTCACCCCAGGAAAAGCCAGATTTGGAAGATGCACACAAATTTACGAATGTCAACATGTGCTAGCTGCCATCACGGGGGATCAAGGGACATGTTTTGGGGGAGAAACTCCTTCCTTCCAGCTACTTTATTATTGAGGAAAGGGTTGCATCCCCAAAATGCCTACATTGATCTCCCGTGATCTCCCGTGATGGCAGATAGCACATGTTGGCACACTGTGTGCATCCTCCAAATTTTGCTTTTCTAAAAATCGCTAAAACATTTTGAACTTTGTAGCACACAAAAGAAGAAAGTGATTTGGAGGGGTTTTAAACTCGCCCCAAAACATCAATGATGTTCTTATTTTTTTGAATAACATCATTAATGTTTTTCTGGAGGTTTTCCAAAGCTAAATTACACCCCATGATTTCCCCGATCAGGATCTGTGCACTTTCTGATGTGAAAGGATCTGGATCCACAACATCACGATCACCTAAAAAGAGAGAAACCAAACAAAAACAGGTATCAAAAATATGCCGGCATCCATCTCTTACCTGAGCCTGTGGTCGCAGACACTCACCTGTTGTGGTGACTAGTTCCAGCACGTCTTCTTCCTCCTGCTCTTCTTGTGTTGGGGGGATTTCCCCTTCTTACAGAGGTGGGGGGTCTGTGGTCTCCTCGGATGAGGGGTGTCCTCCGAGTCTTTTCTCTCCTATGTAAAACAAAAATGCTATACTTAGCACACAGATATTTGATGGCAGAACTATAAATAGGAAACATTGCTTGGAAGTGGGGTACAATTGTCAATTTTGGCAGAGTTCCAAAATGTAGCATTTTCCGTGTCCTTTGGCAAGCTGCAATACTTTACCTGTTTAGTACAAGCTTCACAGATGGAGACCCCCCTATAGTATACACTGGAGCACCTGTGTTCCCCCCTAATAAAAATGGTGTTCTGGTGTCCCACACTAGTGCTCCAGTGTCCAGATGTGAAAACAGCTGCTGAGTGTCCTCTCCTTACACAGAATCTAGTTTGCATTTCATTCTAGTAACAAAGCCATCTACATAACCAAATTAGTTGCATACAAGTAGGGTGTAAAAAATGTGGCCAAATGCATATGGCCAAAACAATGGTGTTTTATAGGCCGAAAGAAAAATGTTTGATATGAACGAATAATGTGCCCATGAACATGAAAGTTGCCATTTTAAAATGTACACTTTTAAGAAAAGCACATGGAGCAGCACAAACGTAATAAACATAAAGAATAGGAACACAGCACAACTACTTACTTTTTTGCAGCACTCTCCGGATCTTTCTGTACTGCTCATGTTCTCGTAATTTGAGGTCCGACCACCGCTTCCTGAGCTGATCTTTCGATCATCGTACCCCGAAATTCCGGTGCAGACTCCTGACCACTTTCGCCATGATCTTGGCCTTTCTGACATTGGGGTTGGCGTAAGGTCCATACTTTCCATCATAGTCGGCCTTCTTCAGGATATCGACCATCTCCAACATCTCCCCAAAGGACATATTTGAGGCCTTAAATCTCCTTCTGGATCGGGACGTGTCCGGATCCGGGCTTTCCTCCTCCTTCTCCTCGTTCCTGTAATTAGCACGCACCTGCTGTGTCTCCACCATGTGCTCTTCCCCCACTGCGCAGAACGAAAAGGGGCGGGGAATAGACTAGAAAGAACGTCAGGGGTGGGCGGAGTTACACGCATGCGCAGTGTGTATAAAGTGTAACACGCGTGCGTATTACGTACAATCTGTGAGCGGAGGAAGGAGCATAGGAGGCGCCGATCGTAATAATAAAGGTAAGAGCCAAACTTGGGCCTATACTGCTTCTAGATTGAGACCTATATTGTAACAAGATTAGGAGAGTTTTGGCTGACATTAGGGTTTGTCTTGTGTTGTGTCTTGCAGTGAAAATGGATATCTTGAACTATACCGACTTCATGGCAATATTCATTGACATGTTCAGGGAGCTGCCTTGTCTGTGGGAGATAAACCACCCACATTATAAGAACCAAACAAAGAGGAAGGCAGCGCTGGATCAATTGTTGGAAATTGTGAAGCAGATGATCCCCACGGCAGACATCACCTATTTGAAGATCCTAATTGGTGGCCTGAGGAGCACATATGTAAGGGAGCGCAAGAAAGTTCAGGATTCACAGAGATCCGGAGCAGCAGATGACATCTATGTCCCCAGGATGTGGTACTATGACAGGCTGCATTTTCTGGCAGGTCAGACTGAACCCAGGTCATCACTCTCCAGTCTTCCTTCCACGCTTCCTTCCCCCCCAGCTGAGGCTTCTGACGCCCAACCTGGACCTTCCAGGCAGCAACATGTAGAGGAGCCCAGCTTGAGCCAGATATAGCATTC
The DNA here is from genome assembly GCF_042186555.1 of Aquarana catesbeiana. Taxonomy (NCBI): domain Eukaryota; kingdom Metazoa; phylum Chordata; class Amphibia; order Anura; family Ranidae; genus Aquarana; species Aquarana catesbeiana. The sequence goes on from NC_133328.1 coordinate 237,431,966, forward strand.
TTCTAAATATTTCTGCTTGTCCAATCAATGATGTTAACTAGATGTTAGTTTGGAGTACTAATTTATGATTGTGATTGATGATGCAAAACATTACAACCATGTCCCTTTTTCATACACAGGGAAATCTCAGCCAGGAGGTGGCCGGGCCGAGCAGGCTGCCTGATATGCAGGTCCATCCCCTACACCCGCAAAGAGAAAGTGGCAGGAAGAGGAGTACCCTAGAGGAGGCTGCTCATGTGTGAGTCATTAATGTTGGAAGCTCTCAATAAGGGGTTGAGGGCCCAAATAACATCTGCTACCCACATTTGTGACCTCACACATGGTCCTCCTCCTCCTCCTCCAGGTCCTACTACTCTTCCTCCTCCTCCAGGTCCTACTAGTCCTCCTCCTCCTGCAGGTCCTACTCCTCCTCCTGCCACATCTCCAACAGCAGAGCCACAGCCAGGAAGGAAGCGTGGAAGGAAGACCAGAAAGTGATGACCCTGGGTCCAGTCTGGTCTGGCAAAAGATGCAGCCTCTTGTGGTACCACAGCCTGGGGACATAGATGTCATCTGCTTCTTTCCGGATCTCTGGGACTTCTGGACCAGACTGCACTCCCTTACATATGGACTCCTCAGGCCACCAATTTTGATGTTCAAGAATTGATGTCTGCCCTGGGGGTCCAAGGCTTTGCTAATTTCTGCTGTTTCTCCAGCGTTGCCTCCCTCTTTGTTTGGTTCTGAGCCCTTAATAAAGGATTTTTGGTTTCAATTATACTTGCCTATGTGTGTTTTCCTTCAAAAAGGACAGTTTGTTGGTGAGGATTCAGGTACATTTCAAATATACAATGTGATATTAACAAGGGACACCAACACCAAGCAATCTCCTTGAGATTAAATAATACAAGATAATAATGGTGTTGTGGTAACTTGACACACAAAACACACACAAAAATATTCTGGAGTAAAACTAAAAATAAAATAAAACAAAGATAAAAATGGAAAAAATACAAACCTAAAAAAATAAAAATTCTGCCTTTAAAAAAAAAAAAAAACAACACAAAAATATTTTTGTCAGATGTGACAAATCAAAATATATTAAGGGAATCCAGATGAATAATAAAGAAATAAGTTTGTGAGAAGTCTGTGTGAATATGAGCAGCAAAACTACTTCATTCTTCTCACATTATAAAGAAGAAGAGAGTGCGCTGTATTAAACCATTTTTAACATTGCACCGTGACAAAAGTGTTGTATCCATTGCGAACGCTAAGTTTACCAGACCGAGCTGTTCCGTCTCGGAATTTCTTCTGAGCATGCATGACACTTTGTGCGTCGGAACAGGCCACACACGGTCGGAATTGACGCGATTGGATTTTGTTGTCGGAAAATTTTATAGCCTGCTCTCAAACTTTGTGTGTCGGAAAATCTGATGGAAAATGTCCGATGGAGCTCACACACGGTCGGAATGTCCGACAACACGCTCCGATCGGACATTTTCCATCGGAGTGTGTATGGGGCATAAGGGATGGCTTTTGGTGGGTGCCCTACTTTACAGACATTGCAGGAAGCCACTGCTTTTCACAAGTTGCTAGGCCTTGAGCTACCCAGGCCTGGTCCCTAGGTGGACCGCATGCAGCAGCGGAACCCGATTTAAGCATCCAGGGACACGATGGGGAACATATCTGCAGATGTACTTTTCTTAGATAATGTCCCATGTACAACTGTCCTGTCACAGCACGAGGCTGCTCAACCCGGAGTCTTGCATGACTCTCAATGTGAGGTTCTCTGAATACACCAAGGTTAGTTCAGGTTCTCACACATACAAATCACATTACTCTTCATTCACCTGAACACTGATTTAAAGAGGAATTTCAAAGAAACTGTGGGGGTATATTGGCATTCCATAGGCTGTGCATTAAATTAGTTATCTGCCTCTAGCAATGCATAGAATAGCATAGGTGCAATAAAAAGTGAACCGCCCATACCTGAATTGGAGGATGTCCATAGCAAAAAGTGCTTAGAAAAAAGTCCATAGTTTCTGGCCCCTAGGAACGGGCCCTTTGAAGGTATTGCTGCAAGAACAAGAATCACGTCCTGACTCCTGACTAGTCTTAGCAGCACTTCCCACACTAGGCTGTGAGGAAAAAGCTTTTTGGGACTGACCTTCTCTTTATACTGTATATACTTATGATGAAAGTCGAATCTGTGGACAGCACAGTGACAACAATGATCAAGCTCACATACACAGGGCAGGACATGCACTAACCAGAGAATCAGTCACAGTGCAAAACATGATATATTGACAACATATGCAAAAACCCCTTGAAATAAATTTGGCACAATAAATTAGTCACTGGCCTACAGGTCCACAGTGGAACAATTACTAAAACATATTTGATTCAGGGGGTCAGAAAATATAGCAGGTTGCCACAGTGTTGGGTTTGTCCAAAAACTGTGTGTGGGGGGGGGGGTGTAGAAGGAATAGAGTTAAAATGTTACATTTAATAGTTACAATGCAATGTGAATGTTCAATGAGCTTATTGAGTAATGTGAAGTTGTGTTTACTTCAAACATCCAGTCAGATGCTGGCAAAATGCAGTTATTTGAATTTCCCTTACACGTGATTGAAGTTAACTAAATGAACATTCTTATTGCATAGTAAATATTAACTTTAATAAGTAAACAGTCTTTACTCCTTTAGGCAATCAATGGCCACATCTTGCTACAGGCCTAATTACTTAGCAACATACATATTACAATATTATAGTTTTGGTATTTTTTTATTGTTTGACAACAACATGGTGTGCACTGCAGTTCCCAATTATTTAACAGAACTGATGATATACTCAAAGAGCTATTTATGAATATGATAAATGCCAACATGTTTGAAAAAAAAAAAAACAGTCTCCCTTACGCAGGGGTGTAAATCATTAATGTACAGAGGGAAGGGGATGTAATGGGGTTAATGTATATGTCACATACAAGTAGGGGGATGGAGATGAGAGGGTTAATGTGCAGGATTCGGGAGGAGACGGCATTAATATGCAAGTCACTACAAAGATAGCATGTACAGTAGATGTACATGTACAGCTCATACTCACCAAATACACTCATCAAATAAAAAAATAAAAAACTGTACACATTGAATTGGCTCTCAAATGTAGTCAAAGACAAATGTAGTCATAGACAATGTTTACATTTGTAATCACTGTGAATGACCAGCACAGCAATCACAAGGAACAGAGCCACTCCCCTGGTTTGTTTACAAACAGAAGCCAGCCAGGGATCTATGCTGCTACAGCTTATTTTATTTTTTTTATAAAGGTGTGCATTTTTTATGTTGTCCTTTAAACTGCATTAAAAGACTCTTCCCTGATGGACAGTATTTTTTTTTGCACTGTTGCATGTCATCCATGGCAGTGGCACAGCTTTCTATTGCTTTTTTTACACAAAAAATTGCAAATTGGCCTTGAAAAAAGCCAGAAAATAACAAAAACAATATTTGGCTCCCATAGACTTCAGTGATGGCTGTTACTATGCTTAGCAGATTTTTTTCTGGCTTTAGCAGGCCTTTTGCTGGGTTTGCAGAAACTCCTGTGAACCAAACTTTATCCAGTTCCTTCATCCCCTGACAGTTGCTTTTATTTTGTAGGGACTTTATAGGTGAGATCTCTGCACTTCAGTTCTTGGGTCTGAACACCTGCTATGGCCATTAAAAGGTGTCTCCTTTCTCTTTTTTAAATTGTGTATTTGTTTTATATCATAAAGAATACAACAAGCAAGCTAATCAGAGTGGGAACATCTAAAACGGGGTATAGGTCGCGGTAGATATCATCCAAACAATTCATAAATATATACACAATTATTCCAACATGATACACATTGTAATGGACCTTAGGTATACAGACCCAAAGATGAAACTTGGTAACATATAAACATGATAATAATGATGGAAATTGTATGTTATAATAAAATATATAATACATTTAAAATAGTATTGGTATTGGTTACTGTGACGTAGCATCATAGGAAAGCTCTACGTGTTTCGTGGTCATATTGCCACTCATCAGGAGCAGATGCAGATTGGAAGTATCTATAATAAAGTAAAAGTGCCAAAAATAGTATGATGGTAAATATGAAGGGGAAGTAGAAAACAAGGAGAAAGAGGGGGAACAGCAACAGATCCTAAACACTCTTACCTAACTGTAGTGTATGGATAAAATTGTTAATAATATCAATGACTGGAGGTACTATAGGAGACGTCATCCCCGGGAGCTGAGGAAGTTTTTTGAAGGAAAATGAGGGCATTTGTCTTTGGTAAATTAAATTATCGGCAGAACACATAAAGATGAATATATTCTCTTCCACTGCTAAATAGACTCTTGACCCTCCGTTGATTAACTACCCAATTTAAATACACTAATGTTTTAACTTATGTTTAATTAAAGTGTTTTACCATACTGTTCCTAATATATGATATGAATTGGGCATACTGTAGTCCTACAATATAAGCAGACAACCAAAGGCTCAATTAAAAATGATGGGGTTGATTTACTAAAGGCGTAGAGATATACTGTTTACTTTGCAAAGAAATTACTTACTTAGGTTATGAGTTATGAGGCACACGTTTTGATTATTCAAATTAAAGCATATTTACCTTATTTGCTAAGCTAAGTGACAATTAAACATAATTCCCTACAATTACTACTCCTTTATTACAACCACCCCTTATAAATTAAAAATAAAATATTTACAAAGTCCAATGTAGAACTTATAGGATTCCCTTTATGCAAAGGTGTTAAAGTAAATGTAAATTCAATCCCTAAATCTCATTTATATTATAAATTACATTATACATAATTTCAGCATAATATAATTTGAAAATTAGATGTTATTATTTTTAAATCTAGAGCTTTCATTAAAATAATATCTGGTGATACTGCCATGAAGGTCCTTGTTGAGGTACTGCCTGTTATCAGGTGACAAAACTTTTTTTCTCTCAATTGAGTTTCTGCGATGTCTCCGTCACGCAGGTTTCCAAACGAAACTACAAGTTTCAACACACAAGCATGGATCACTGTGGTCACCATCAAAAAACCCACCCTGAGAAATGCCATGAAGCCATGGCTGAAATGAGTGGAAGTGGCTGCTAAAAAAAAAAGGAAAAACAAATATTTAATGAAAAAAAACACTGTTGTTTTGTGATACATAGCACTTTAGAAAACGAAATATTATTCAGTTAGGATTTGCATCTACTTTATAGTGCTGTTACAAATGCTGGATGCTACTAGTATGTGCAAACATCCATCTTGCATCTCTTGGCTGTATCTTTAATTCTATTTAAACATGATCACATCCAGCACTGAAAAATGTGGCCCTGAGCAGAATGTGTTTATTATTCACCTCACCTCTGTCAATACACAATACAGAAGTACGTGCTGCCACTACATGTGGCTGGAGACCCGGAATGTGGCACTCTTGTCAGATTCATAAGAGTCTAACAGTGGGTGCAGTAGGAGAGCGTATAAATCTTCTTTGCAGGGACCATGTATTTTTTAAACATTTTACAAAAAGTGAAAAAAAAAAAAAGGATGTGGCCTTAATGAAAAAAGATTTATTGTGTTTTGGTCAGTTAAATCAGTTAAGTCTAGGCAGCTTTGTGTTTATTTAAACCCTTTCTACCCAGCCCTGGTATCCCTTTAATATGGTCTGTACGCTCAGGGAGCAGGAAGGATTGGATGATCACATGCCAACTGTTTACGCAGCGATTTACAACTTGAGGGTAGACAGTACACATACAATACACTTTATAACAGTAGGAATCAGAGGGATCTGCTCCTTAGAGCTTATAATCTAAGAGGGAAGGTCAAGAGATACGAGAGGTAATAACTGTGGGGAATGTGCTGATGGGGAAAATAAATGTACAGTTGTTAGGTGGGGGCCAGATAGGCTACTCTGAAGAGATATGTTTTCAGGGATCGCCTGAAAGTGGACAAAGTAGGAGAGAGTCGGACAGATTGAGGTAGAGCATTCCAGAGGATGGGAGAGGCTCTGGAGAAGTCCTGAAGGCGAGCATGGGGTGAGGTGACAAGGGGGTTAGAGAGCAGAAGGTCTTGGGAGAAGCGAAGAGAACGATTAGGTTGGTATTTTGAGACTAGGTTAGTAATGTAGCTGGGGGCCAGGTTGTGGATGGCTTTGTAAGTTATTGTTAGTATCTTGAATTTAATTTGTTGGTTGAGTGGCAGCCAATGAAGGGATTGGCAGAGGGGTATAGCAGACGCTGAGCAGTTTGTGAGATGGATGAGCCTGGCAGCAGTGTTTATGATGGACTGAAGTGGGGATAGCCTATTTAAAGGTAAACCAATGAGGAGGGAGTTGCAGTAGTCAAGGCGAGAGATGACCAGGGAGTGAATTAGAAGCTTTGTGGTGACATTGGTTAGGAAGGGGCATATATTGGAGATGTTGCGAAGGGTTGAGGCGGCAAATTTTGGATAGCAGTAGGATGTGGGGCCGAAAGGTTAGTTCATAGTCCAGGATTACACCTAGGACCTTGGCGTGGGGGGACAAGTTGATAGTTGAGCCATTGATATTTACAGAGGAATCAGGGGTGGCACCTGGGCGAGGAAATATCATGAGCTCGGTTTTGCATAGGTTGATTTGACATCCAGGCTGATATTTCTGCTAGTAAGTTGGTGATATGTGAAGAAACTGATGGAGAGACCTGGAGGGTAGAGAGATAGATTTGGGTGTCATCAGCGTAGAGAGGATATTGAAAGCCATGGGAGGCAATCAGCTGACCCAGGGAGGTGGTGTAGTTTGAGAAAAGGAGAGGTCCAGGAACAGAACCTTGGGGGACCCCGACGGGCGTTCTTCATCTTTGGAACCTTTACGTTAAAGGGTAGGCCTCGATGATGCAGAGAGCAATGCTAATATGAAGACATCAGCTCTGCTTTCTGAACTATTACACAGTAAATGCAGGACACCTTGGTAATGGTCTGTGTTTACAGTTTGTCCTAAGTCTTCTGAAATAATAAACATCCTTCAATCCAAATGGATGAGGACTTGTTATGAAAAGAAAGTACTGTGGGGAAAGTATAACTCTGGTGTGCTAAGTATTGCAGCCTGAGCTTTTTTTTACACCTGCTGGGGGACATTTAAAGCAAATACCCCCCGCGTTGGGCTTTCAGAGAATACAGTGCCCATCCCTCCTCTCATCTTGTTTATTGGACAATAAAATAACTATTAACTCAGTTTACTCTCCCCTTTTTAGCTTATGTGTCTTTTAGTGCTGTACCATCCTCTAGAGCAATGGTCATCAACCCTGTCCTCAGGGCCCACTAACAGGCCAGGTTTTATATATTACCTTGGGGAGATGCAGACTAGAATACTGCAATCACTGAGCAGCAAATTATATCACCTGTAATGTATTTCAGTTATCTTGCAAACCTGGCCTGTTAGTGGGCCCTGAGGACAGGGTTGATGACCACTGCTCTAGAGGTTTCTGTAAAAGGGATAACAGCAGGCTGATGTCAAGATAGATATAATTACTTACAGTATGTTAGTTGCATGTACAAATACATTTACCTATCTACACTACCTTTAACTTTCCATTGACACTGGTTCACTGCATAAGGCTTTTCACCTAATAATATGGATCTAGAATGAGCTGCCAGCTCACCACAATACAAGTTTTAATGGACCTGACCCTTTTTGTCACTGTGTACCACAATAAGGATGAGGTTTGGGTTTGATACTACCATGGGTTTGCAGCAGATTCAGCAGGTTTGAAATTCATGGATCCAGAAAATTTATGTGGAAATTCAAAATTCACTAGGCTGAAATCTTCTTAATCATATTGCACTGCCTTCCCATTGGGAGCTGCAATGACTACTGTTACGGTGATGAGCTCTAGGTCTAGGCAGTTTCTGACATGCTCACTGGTTCCCACCAACATGATGAACATGATTAGCTGGTTGTGGTTATCAAAGTGTTTGATTTGTTACTATATGTTATGGCGTGCTACTTTAGCAAGTTATCTGAGTTTTCAGTTAAGCTGATCATGTTGTGACACACTCAATTTGGGCATCAGCTTAAAGCCAGATGTAGATGGATAGAATCTCAACTGGCTCAACAGAGAGCGGCTGAGATTCGATCCATCTATGGGCAAGTTGACTGGGTTGAGTACAACTAGCATATTGGATTTTTAGCATACGACTATTGGCAGTGGCTATAGCCGCCTGCAATAATCACTGTCTCCCAGCAGAGATGGCTCCCCCCCTTCCGGGAGAACACAATAGCTCTGACAGAGGGATTCCCCCATCAACACTGACAGCGACTTTCTTTTTTGTGGTTGCAGCAGTAAAGAAAATCACATAATCTACGGCCTGCTTAAGCTCCTTAAATATATTGTAATTCAGAAAGAAAGCAATGTAGTTCATTACCTTGTGATCAATATGATAAATGTTCCCTTGGTCTGCAGTGCTGTATTCTTAAAGAAAAGAAGAATCAGCATGACTGCAGCAGAACAATGTAAACATGATGTTAAAAAAAGAAAAGCCTTTTGAAGCCTCTGTTAGGAAGGCACCTGCCATTCTGCATAAGACTTGCACAATGTTGCCATAATCTTTTAATTTATTCAAACAATGGATAAATACTGTGTATTCATGTCCATACAGTGAAAGTTTCTTTCTTTGTTTTTTTATTCCTTTGATAAGAGAATAATTAACTATCTACCCAGCAGCAGGTAAATCACACACATGGGCTTGTGTCCAAAGTCAGAAAAAATTGCTCTATGAATATTAAGTAGCTATTTCAGGCAAAAAAACAAAAACAAAAAAAACCACAGAGATGTACTAGTTTTATCATTCATCCCTTGTTAATTGACAAGTCATATTTACTTTCTTCAGCTCTGTGTATACAAAGGAGCATGAGGAAGCTCATGTCCATAATTGGGGTGGTATTGACACAGCCCCAAATGATCCACAATGGCTCAAAACCGATATGGTCCAGAAATATTTAGACAGAATAAAGGTGGATAAAGCACCTGGACCAGATGGCATCCACCCATGAATCCTAAAATAATTAAGCTCTGTCATTTCAAAGCCATTGTTTCTAATTTTTAGGGACTCGTTAATGACTGGAATGGTGCCAATGTGGTGCCCATATTTAAAAAGGGATCAAAGTCTTTACCAAGTAACTATAGACCTGTTAGTTTATCTTCTATAGTCGGGAAGATACTGGAGAGTTTAATAAAAGATGACATAGAGGAGTTCTTGCTGGAAAAAATATTTTAACCACTTGAGGACCGAGCCTCTTTCTGAGATTTGTTGTTTACAAGTTAAAAACATTTTTTTTTGCTAGAAAATTACTTAGAACCCCCAAACATTATACATTTTTTTTCGAACACCCTAGAGAATAAAACGGCGGACATTGCAATACTTTTTGTCACACGGTATTTGCGCAGCGTTTTACAAGCGCACTTTTTTTGGAAAAAAATACACTTTTTTTAATTAAAAAATAAGACAAGAGTAAAGTTAGCCCAAATCTTTTTATATTGTAAAAGATAATGTTATGCCGAGTAAACCGATACCCAACATGTCACACTTCAAAATTGCGCCCGCTCATTGAATGGCGACAAACTTTTGCCCTTAAAAATCTCCATAGGCGATGCTTAAAAAAATTCTACAGGTTGCATGTTTTGAGTTACTTTGTCACCGTGTTCTGGATGGTCGGAATTGGGTGTGACCGTGTATATGCAAGACAGCTTGAGCGGAATTCCGTCGGAACTCCTTAGGAAAAACCTTTAGAATTTATTCCCACGGCAAAACCGGTCATGTGTACAGGGCATTAGGAAATGCAGATAAGCTCATATCTCATAAGAAGATATCCTTGAACTGAAATGTTCTTTGGCAAGATTTGGGCCAATCTGCTCAATTTAACTCAGATTTGAAAAGAAAGATCACAAATACATATTCATTAAACCAGATAGGTAGAGGATAATATAGTTTTGTAATTGTAAAATCAGGTGGGATGATCGTTCCAAATATTCCTGCTGTGGCTCCTTTGTGTATCTGGTCTCTCAGAACTCTTACCTTGAGATTGGTAATAGCATGCAATTACCGCCGTCACCACTGGGGGGATTCCTCGCTTTTCCTATTTAGTGACACAAACCACCTGAGATTAGTAATAGCATGCAATTACCGCTGTCGCCACTGGGGGGATCCCTCGCTTTTCCTATTTAGTAATCGTCACTCCTCTGGATGGGATATCGTGATGCTGTCTCCTCTCACCTAGTGACGTTCAGTCACTCTCTTCTGTTGGATGGGGCGGTACCTCCATAAAGAGAGGACAGGGAGAAAGGGGGGAGCCTCCAATAGTGCAGTATATCAAGTTATTTTTTAAAAACGTGTTTATTAAATGCATATACTCTTACACAAAACAAAGTAAAAAGCACAGGGAACAAATTAGGCGTTGTTCCTCGCCTTCTCACGTCACTTCCGGTCGCGGCTCTATCCGGCTAATTAGGAAAAGCGAGGGATCCCCCCAGTGGCGACGGCGGTAATTGCATGCTATTACTAATCTCAAGTGGTTCGTGTCACTAAATAGGAAAAGCGAGGAATCCCCCCAGTGGTGACGGCGGTAATTGCATGCTATTACCAATCTCAAGGTAAGAGTTCTGAGAGACCAGATACACAAAGGAGCCACAGCAGGAATATTTGGAACGGTCATCCCACCTGATTTTACACTTACAAAACTATATTATCCTCTACCTATCTGAATATTTTTTAGACTCCCCCTAGATTGCTCCATACCATTGTTATAGAGACATTCAAAGCATAATTCATCAATTCTAGATTCAATATAGTTCATTTATATATATCTCATAGATTGGGAATGTTTATTTTTATTTTTTTATCTGTTTAATATTGACACTATTTTATGTTTAACACTGAGGATTCACATAAGGACATTATTATTGCTATATAGATTATTTATTGAATATTTTTTATTAGAGTTATAACATTTGTGTGTATATATAATTTTTAGTTTTCATTTATATCACGTGGTTATATTTATTATGGAAATTATTTAGATGCTCTCCAGAAATATTCGCATTTATTGATTTGGCACTATTTTAATATTAATATTATTTGTTTTATCTGATCAGTGGTTCGTGTCACACTAATAGATTTTGCAGCATTTATTTATACACTTTCACTTTTAAATTGTTTATATACATTTTTGCACTCATCCATAGTAGCGCGAAGGCGCTTTCCCCATTAGCCCAGTGTGGAGGATTCCCTCATCCATGGTGAATGTAGCTGAGTGCATGGGTGGAAGAATTAAGTAATTCTTTCATCCAATCTGATTGAACGAAAAAAATGACTCATCCATAACTTACCTTCTCTGTTCTCCCTGTATATTTTTTTTAAGTATTGGCATGATGATCAGCCTCTTATGCCATTTTTGAAAAAAACATGGCAGTCATGGGTTAACTGGTGTAATAATTGACACATTTTGTATGCATCCTCACACCGCGTGTCCATTTGGAGTTTAGCTTTAATGTGCACCTTTGTACTGATGCTCACAGTATGACTAAGCAATTTTTCTTAGAGTTGCACCGATATTTTTCTCAAGTACTCACCGATACCGATTACCGATACTTTTTTTAATGTCATGTGACAATCTGCAGGGCTGATGGGCACTGATGAGGCGTGGACTGTCTTTTTTTTTTTTTACAATTTTATTTTTTACAATTTATTCTTTTTATTATTTTACAATGCCTTCTTTTTTGGTGGGTGGGGAGTGGACGGTGTCAGTGTTTTTTTATTTTATTTTTACAATTTAACCTTTAATTATTTATTATTTCTAAACAGACCCCTGACATCTCCCCTTTGTGACAGAGAAAGGGACTGAGGACACAGATTCCCCCGGCTCCTCTCCATTCATTGACACTGACTCTGTGTATTCGGAAAAGGAAGCAGGCAGTAAATGACATATATACCAGTTCCTCCCTCTGCTCTCCATCCTGAGGAGGAGAAGCTGGGGGGGGCACAGAGGGGGACCCAGAGGAGGACAGGAAAATGAGGAGGAGACAGACAAAGGGAGGAGGACACTAGAGGGGGTGGAGGACACCGGAAGCCAGAGAAGGACCCGGGGAGCCGGAGGAACACTCAGGGGACAGTCAGGAGTGATTGGTGCGGGGAGTTACAAGCACCAATCCCCCTGTATAACTGCTCAATAAAGCAGCTGACAGCCACGGGAGGGAGAGGGGGAGAAACAGCTGTCAGAAAAGCTATACAGGGGGATCGCTGCTTGTAACTGCCCCCGCTGCCACACTGATCACCTGTGAGGCTGCTCGCCCCCCTGCTACACTGTGGATGCCTGGCCCAATACAACAGATATCGGATTAAGCATCGGAGCATTTGCACGAGTACCCATACTGGTGCAAATGCTTGGTATTGGCACCGATACCGATACTAGTATCGGTATCGGTGCAACCATAATTTTTCTTACTTCTTTTTTCCAAAATGCTGTTTGTTTTATTGTTGGAAAAACTTTTCAATAAAAATCTATCAAAACGATATATTGGCATGATCAGCATTCTGCTGTTGCTTTTATATTGCCTGGTGTTTTATTGTCAAAACTGCTGCATTGGTGAAAGCTGAGGATCTGGTTTCTGGTTGGCAGTTCTTATATACAGTGACTTGAAAAAGTATTCAATACCCTTTGAAATTTTCCACATTTTGTCATGTTACAACCAAAAATGTAAATGTATTTTATTGGGATTTTATGGGATAGACCAACACAAAGTGGCACATAATTGTGAAGTGGAAGGAAAATGATAAATGGTTTTCAAAATTTTTTACAAATAAATCTGTGAAAAGTGTGGAGTGCATTTGTATTCAGCCCCCTGCGTCAATACTTTGTAGAACCACCTTTCACTGCAATTACAGCTGCAAGTCTTTTTGGGGATGTCTCTACCAGCTTTGCACATCTAGAGAGTGACATTTTTGCCCATTCTTCTTTGCAAAATAGCTCAAGCTTTGTCAGACTGGATGGAGAGCGTCTGTGAACAGCAATTTTCAAGTCTTGCCACAGATTCTCAATTGGATTTAGGTCTGGACTTTGACTGGGCTATACTATCACATGAATATGCTTTGATCTAAACCATTCCACTGAAGCTCTGGCTGTATGTTTGGGGTCGTTGTCCTGCTGGAAGGTGAACCTCCACCCCTGTCTCAAGTCTTTTGCAGACTCTAACAGGTTTTCTTCTAATATTGACCTCTATTTGGCTCTATCTATCTTCCCATCAACTCTGATCAGCTTCCCTTTCCCTGCTGAAGAAAAGCATCCCCACAATGTGATGCTGCTACCACCATGTTTCATGGTGGGGATGGTGTGTTCAAAGTGATATGCCTTGTTAGTTTTCCGCCACACATAGCGTTTTGCTTTTAGGCCAAAAAGTTCAATTTTGGTCTCATCTGACCACAGCACCTTCTTCCACATGTTTGCTGTGTCCCCCACATGGCTTCTCGCAAACTGCAAACGGGACTTCTTATAACTTTCTTTCAGCAATGGCTTTCTTCTTGCCACTCTTCCATAAAGGCCAGATTTGTGGAGTGCACAACTAATAGTTGTCCTGTGGACAGATTCTCGCACCTGAGCTGTGGATCTTTACAGCTCCTGGCCTGTCAGTTTAGGTGGACGGACAAGTCTTGGTAGGTTTGCAGTTGTGCCATACTCTTTACATTTACAGATGATGGATTAGACCGTGCTCTGTGAGATGTTCAAAGCTTGGGATATTTTTTTCATAACCTAACCCTGCTTTAAATCCCTGACCTGTCTGGTGTGTTCCTTGACCTTCATGATGCTGTTTGTTCACTAAGGTTCTCTAACAAACCACTGATGGCTTCACAGTACAGCTGTATTTATACTGAAATGAAATTACACACAGGTGGACTCTGGAGGCAATTGGTGCCACTAGATTTTAGTTAGGGGTATCAGAGTTAAGGGGGCTGAATACAAATGCACACCACACTTTTCAGATATTTTCATATATTATGAAAACCATTCATAATTTTCTTTCCACTTCACAATTATGTGCCCCTTTGTGTTGGTCTATCACATAAAATCCCAATAAAATACATTTAATTTTTTTGGTTGTAACATGACAAAATGTGGAAAATTTCAAGGGGAATGAATACTTTTTCAAGGCACTGTATGTATTTCAGATGTGTGTTTCACAATTTATCGGGAAGTTTACATTAACCCCTTTATAGCGAGTTGTCAATATATTTTACTAAACTTTACAGTACCTCTCCATGGTACAATAATTTTCTCTACATAAACCATTATTGATCTCCTTATTTACCCTGCTGCATTTTGAGTGTTATAATTATTCCTCTTGGTTCTGTACCTGTTCCTTTGCCATTATAATCTACTGCTTTTGGTTGCATATAGGGATGAGCTTCGTGTTCGAGTCGAACCCATGTTCGACTCGAACATCGTCTGTTCGCCCGTTCGCCGAATTGCGAACGATATGGGCCGTTCGCGCCAAATTCGTGTGGCGCGTCACGGCCCATAATTCACTGCGGCATCGCAGTGCATTGCTAGCTGATGATTGGCCAAGCATGCACTATGACCCGCATGCTTGGCCAATCACAGCGCCGTCTGAACAGAGAGCCATAATTGGCCAAAGCCAAGGAGGCTTTGGCCAATTATAGCTCAGGGGATTTAGCACACGCCCCACACTATATAAGGCCGCCTGCACGGCGGCCCTGTGTAGTGTGTGTTCCGGCGTTCATAGATAGAGAGAGAGAGAGACAGACAGTGTCATTTGATTTGAGTTAGATAGATTAGGCAGAACAGTCAGTCAGTTAGCTGCACTTACAGTGTATTGTGCATATATATATATGCATCCCAGGTGTTGCATATATATATATATATATATATATATATATACACTATTCAGTTTAGCTAGATCCGTTCCTGTTATCTTCTTACTGACAGGCAGGCTTGTCTTGTTACAGTATTTACAGCTACCTGAAGAAAATTGCTGGTGTTCTTTTGATCCTATTAGTACCACAGTCAGGCAGCTAGACTATTTACAGTTAGTGCAGTGCATCCTTCTCACAGTGTTCAGCTAAAATAACAAGTTAGTGTGGTGCGTCCTGCTCACAGTGTTCAGCTAAACCTACAAGTTAGTGTGGTGCGTCCACCTCACAGTGTTCAGCTAAACCTACAAGTCAGTGCGGTGCGTCCTGCTCACAGTGTTCAGCTAAAACTACAAGTTAGTGCGGTGCATCCACCTCACAGTGTTCAGCTAAACCTAGAAGTTAGTGCGGTGTGTCCTGCTCACAGTGTTCAGCTAAAACTACAAGTTAGTGCTGTGCGTCCTCCTCACAGTGTTCAGCTAAACCTACAAGTTAGCATAGTGAGACCTCTGCACAGTGTTCAACTAAAGCTACAAGTTAGTGCAGTGCGTCCTGCTCACAGTGTTCAGCTAGATCCGTTCCTGTTATCTTCTTACTGACAGGCAGGCTTGTCTTGTTACAGTATCTACAGCTACCTGAAGAACATTGCTGGTGTTCTTTTGATCCTATTAGTACCACAGTCAGGCAGCTAGACTATTTACAATTAGTGCAGTGCGTCCTGCTCACAGTGTTCAGCTAAAACTACAAGTTAGTGTGGTGCGTCCACCTCACAGTGTTCAGCTAAACCTACAAGTTAGTGCGGTGCGTCCTGCTCACAGTGTTCAGCTAGATCCGTTCCTGTTATCTTCTTACTGACAGGCAGGCTTGTCTTGTTACAGTATTTACAGCTACCTGAAGAAAATTGCTGGTGTTCTTTTGATCCTATTAGTACCACAGTCAGGCAGCTAGACTATTTACAGTTAGTGTAGTGCGTCCTGCTCACAGTGTTCAGCTAAAACTACAAGTTAGTGTGGTGCGTCCACCTCACAGTGTTCAGCTAAACCTAGAAGTTAGTGCGGTGCGTCCTGCTCACAGTGTTCAGCTAAAACTACAAGTTAGTGCTGTGCGTCCTGCTCACAGTGTTCAGCTAAACTTACAAGTTAGTGTAGTGAGACCTCTGCACAGTGTTCATCTAAAGCTACAAGTTAGTGCAGTGCGTCCTGCTCACAGTGTTCAGCTAGATCCGTTCCTGTTATCTTCTTACTGACAGGCAGGCTTGTCTTGTTACAGTATTTACAGCTACCTGAAGAAAATTGCTGGTGTTCTTTTGATCCTATTACTACCACAGTCAGGCAGCTAGACTATTTACAGTTAGTGCAGTGCGTCCTGCTCACAGTGTTCAGCTAAACCTACAAGTTAGTGTGGTGCGTCCACCTCACAGTGTTCAGCTAAACCTACAAGTTAGTGCGGTGCGTCCACCTCACAGTGTTCAGCTAAACCTACAAGTTAATGCTGTGCGTCCTGCTCACAGTGTTCAGCTAAAACTACAAGTTAGTGGGGTACTTCCACCTCACAGTGTTCAGCTAAACCTAGAAGTTAGTGCGGTGCGTCCTGTTCACAGTGTTCAGCTAAAACTACAAGTTAGTGCTGTGCGTCCTGCTCACAGTGTTCAGCTAAACCTACAAGTTAGTGTAGTGAGACCTCTGCACAGTGTTCATCTAAAGCTACAAGTTAGTGCAGTGCGTCCTGCTCAGAGTGTTCAGCTAGATCCGTTCCTGTTATCTTCTTACTGACAGGCAGGCTTATCTTGTTACAGTATTTACAGCTACCTGAAGAAAATTGCTGGTGTTCTTTTGATCCTATTAGTACCACAGTCAGGCAGCTAGACTATTTACAGTTAGTGCAGTACGTCCTGCTCACAGTGTTCAGCTAAAACTACAAGTTAGTGGGGTACGTCCACCTCACAGTGTTCAGCTAAACCTACAAGTTAGTGGGGTGCGTCCTGCTCACAGTGTTCAGCTAAACCTACAAGTTAGTGTGGTGCGTCCACCTCACAGTGTTCAGCTAAACCTACAAGTTAGTGCGGTGCGTCCTGCTCACAGTGTTCAGCTAAAACTACAAGTTAGTGCTGTGCGTCCTCCTCACAGTGTTCAGCTAAACCTACAAGTTAGTGTAGTGAGACCTCTGCACAGTGTTCATCTAAAGCTACAAGTTAGTGCAGTGCATCCTGCTCACAGTGTTCAGCTAGATCCGTTCCTGTTATCTTCTTACTGACAGGCAGGCTTGTCTTGTTACAGTATTTACAGCTACCTGAAGAAAATTGCTGGTGTTCTTTTGATCCTATTAGTACCACAGTCAGGCAGCTAGACTATTTACAGTTAGTGTAGTGCGTCCTGCTCACAGTGTTCAGCTAAAACTACAAGTTAGTGCGGTGCGTCCTGCTCACAGTGTTCAGCTAAAACTACAAGTTAGTGCTGTGCGTCCTGCTCACAGTGTTCAGCTAAACTTACAAGTTAGTGTAGTGAGACCTCTGCACAGTGTTTATCTAAAGCTACAAGTTAGTGCAGTGCGTCCTGCTCACAGTGTTCAGCTAGATCCATTCCTGTTATCTTCTTACTGACAGGCAGGCTTGTCTTGTTATAGTATTTACAGCTACCTGAAGAAAATTGCTGGTGTTCTTTTGATCCTATTACTACCACAGTCAGGCAGCTAGACTATTTACAGTTAGTGCAGTGCGTCCTGCTCACAGTGTTCAGCTAAACCTACAAGTTAGTGTGGTGCGTCCACCTCACAGTGTTCAGCTAAACCTACAAGTTAGTGCGTTGCGTCCACCTCACAGTGTTCAGCTAAACCTACAAGTTAATGCTGTGCGTCCTGCTCACAGTGTTCAGCTAAAACTACAAGTTAGTGTGGTGCGTCCTCCTCACAGTGTCCAGCTAAACCTACAAGTTATTTTTTTGCGAGCTCTGCACAGTGTTCAGCTAAAGCTACCTGTAGAAGGTTGGTGGTGTTTTCCTGATCCTATCACTACCGCAGGCAGCTAAAAAAGCTACAAGTTAGTTTTTTGCGAGCTCTGCACAGTGTTCAGCTAAAGCTACCTGTAGAAGGTTGGTGGTGTTCTCATACTACAGGCAGGCAGTTGATTTTGCTAGCTGCAGTATCAGTACATATATATATATATATATATATATATATATATATATATATATATATATATATATCCCAGCTTAGTGCAGCTACAGGCCATTAGTATGTCTGGAAGGCCAAGAAGGAGAGGCAGACAGTCACAAGCCAATAAGAGAGGGCAAGCAGGCTCCGTATCTAGTGCTGGTCGTGGAGACGGTGCATCCTCATCAGCACGTGGCCATGGGACATGCTTGGCCTTTTTTTGCGGAAGACTTGGTCGAGTGGATGATCAAGCCGTCCTCATCCTCCTCATCCTCTCTCACCCATGCCCAGGGTACTTTGTCTGGCAAAGCAGCGGCCTCTTCCCTTAGCTCAATGTCATCAGTGACTCCTTCCCTAGCCCCACCATGTCCTCCTGAGGAGTCCCTTGAACTGTTTGACCACAGTGTTGGGTACATGCTCCAGGAGGATGCCCAGCGTTTGGAAGGCTCTGATGATGATACTGAGCTCGATGAAGGCAGTAACGTGAGCACGGACAGAGGGGGTGCCCAAGAAGGACAGCAATCTGGCAGTCATGCTCCCCCTGCTGCAGCATACTGCCAGGTTTGCTCCAGTGATGAGGAGGGAGGGGATGATGAGGACACTGACTCAACGTGGGTGCCTGATAGGAGAGAGGAGGAGGAGGAGGCAGTACATCACCAACGAGGCAGGATGCCCTCCAGGGGCCAGCCTAAGGGCAGCACCTTCACTGCATCACACCCCAAAGCTCCACATGTGCAAGTCGCTGCAGTCTCTGCGCGTTATTCAAAAAGTTCTTTGGTGTGGGCCTTTTTTGAGACAAGTGCATCAGATCGCACCGCTGCTATTTGCAACATATATCTCAAGCGTATCTCACGTGGCCAAAACATCTCCCGCTTGGATACCACATGCTTGACCAGACATATGTTGACCTGCCATGCAGTTCGGTGCAAGCGTATCTAAAAGACCCACACCAAAGAACAAAGAGGACCTCTCCTTGCTCCTCATCAGCTGAGATCTCCAACCCCACTATACCTTCAGTCCTCTCTGAGACCTGCACTGAGAGGAATGAAGGTGTAGAATTAGGTGTGTCACAGCCAAGTACTTGTGGGCAATCTGCTTTTGGTACACCGACGTCAGATTGTACCAGGCAAATTTCCCTGCCCCAGCTGCTGCACCGCCGAAAGAAGTTTGCTCCCAGCCATCCACATGCCCAGCGGTTGAATGCTAGCTTGGCAAAATTGCTAGCACTTCAACTGCTACCTTTTCAGTTGGTAGACTCTGCCCCCTTCCGTGAGTTTGTGGAATGTGCGGTTCCTCAGTGGCAGGTACCCAAACGCCACTTTTTCTCACGGAAGGCGATTTCGGCTCTCTACCGGCATGTGGAAGGCAATGTCCATGCCTCACTGGACAGGGCAGTCAGCGGTAAGGTGCATATTACCGCTGACTCATGGTCCAGCAGGCATGGACAGGGACGTTACCTAAGTTTCACGGTGCATTGGGTGACTCTGCTGGCAGCTGGGAAGGATGCAGGACAAGGTGCAGTAGTGTTGGAGGTTGTTCCACCACCACGCCTCCAAAATGCTAATGATTGTGACACACCTCTCTCCTCCACCCCCTCCTCTTCTTCTTCCTCCATGGCCTCTTCCTGTGCTTTGTCCTCGGAACCAGCGGTGCTCCGTAGCCGTTCAAGGGGCTACGCAAGTACGCAGGCCAAAAGATGCCATGCGGTGCTTGAGCTGGTGTGCTTGGGGGACAGGAGCCACACTGGGGCAGAGGTTCTGTCAGCTCTGCAGGGGCAGGTTCAGAGGTGGTTGACGCCATGACGATATGGCGTTTTGGGTCCTCAGGTGCTCATTTTAGTTATTCTTATTTATGTGCTGT
Source organism: Aquarana catesbeiana (assembly GCF_042186555.1). Taxonomy (NCBI): domain Eukaryota; kingdom Metazoa; phylum Chordata; class Amphibia; order Anura; family Ranidae; genus Aquarana; species Aquarana catesbeiana. The sequence continues at coordinate 237,451,889 of NC_133328.1, forward strand.
TTATGATATCTGAATAAATTCTTTAAAAACGTATCACACTATGGAGCCCTGTTTCTTCCATATGAGGATATACTGACGGATACTTCACAGCTGGAGCGGGAGCACCTGAGGACCCAAAACGCCATATCGTTGCCTGGTTTCACATGCCTACTACCCCTGCAGGGGTGCAGGGAGCTGGTGAGTGGGGATCCTTGAGGGGGAGCACCGCAAGTCACTGGATCTGAACAGATGCCTTCACTAAAGTCACTTCTCACAGACGTTTTTGCTTTTTGTTTTTTCTGCTTATGCTGGATTCTGACACATCCAAAAAACTTTTCTCATAATTTTGTCACTATTTTTTTAGGGTGTACATTGTATCGTATGCCCCAGCTGGGACTACTTATGATATATATAATTTTTGGCCGGTTTAGATGTTTTCACTTATGTAATTTTGGACACACTTGTGGATCAATTTAGGATCTAGGCATGGGATAATATCAGCTGCATATGCTGACTAATGCCATCTGGAAAGTGGATTACACATTGGTTTTCAAAAAAAAGGGGGGATTCCTATCGGATTGATTCCCTTCCATGTCACAGACTGTGGTGCTTATTGAATTGAGTTAATGTCATTTTTTACCGTTATGTTGTCACTTATTATTCATTGTTTGAGATTGTGTTGACAAGGGGTATGGCGCTCCCTATGGGGTAATGTATGGGAGGGGTGGTTTGTTGTGTTCTCAGGTGGTTTCCCCCAATATAATCCTAATAGAGGTACCTAGTACCCGCAGGGAAACTTAATTACCATAAACATATATATCTGTACCTGCACACATATATATATATATATATATACGTACACCCATATATACCAGCAGAGATAAACAGTTGTTGTGGACAAGGAACTATCTTCAGTGTTGGTTCACTCAGAACCCTATATTGAGGGGTGTGAGCTAAGACCCCTACAGCTGTGATAGATCTGCACCATATGCCACCACAAGATGAGATAACTATGCCGTATATGTGTAGGACATATGTATACTCTACTAGTGCAAAATAATCCAAACCATAAATATAAATAAACTCTGCTTAAACAGTGCGAAATAAATATATATAAAGGTATGTTGCCAAAACATTACATATTGTAATCAAAGTTGGTGCAAAGAAACATATTATAATCAAAATTAGTGCAAAGAAAACCCAGTTAACAATTTTTCGGTGATTATAGTCCTTAAAGTGAAATAACTTGTTCAGACCCAGTGTTCCAAGCAATTTCGTGACTTGAGTGCTCTCGGATAATTCCTGTGACTTTTGTGCTCCCCCTTGCGGGTCCCCACTCACCAGATCCAACAGCCCCAGAAGGGGCAACCAGCATAGGATGTCTTAATCACGGTCTCCTCTCCACAACAGTCATGCAGGGCATTCGGGATGGTTTCCGTGCTGTTGATTTTCCCAATGGGTTCCCGGATCCACCAACCTCAGACGGGACAGATTTGCATGGGGTATTGCGGTCACAATTTTCTCTCCCCCACCGTCCTACCGAGCATCCAGGTAGTTTCCTTACTATTGGGTTCAGTGTTCACAATGGCTCCCTGTAGCAGTGTCATTGGTATACAGGGATTCCCAAGCAACCAGTACTTTTCTGAATGAAAAAAGCACAGTGGCCATACCAATAGGGTGCTGGAGCAAGAAAATGCCTTATCAAAGGATGACCAATGACACTGCTACAGGGAGCCATTGTGAACACTGAACCTAATAGTAAGGAAACTACCTGGATGCTCGGTAGGACGGTGGGGGAGAGAAAATTGTGACCGCAATACCCCATGCAAATCTGTCCCGTCTGAGGTTGGTGGATCCGGGAACCCATTGGGAAAATCAACAGCACGGAAACCATCCCGAATGCCCCGCATGACTGTTGTGGAGAGGAGACCGTGATTAAGACATCCTATGCTGGTTGCCCCTTCTGGGGCTGTTGGATCTGGTGAGTGGGGACCCGCAAGGGGGAGCACAAAAGTCACAGGAATTATCCGAGAGCACTCAAGTCACGAAATTGCTTGGAACACTGGGTCTGAACAAGTTATTTCACTTTAAGGACTATAATCACCGAAAAATTGTTAACTGGGTTTTCTTTGCACTAATTTTGATTATAATATGTTTCTTTGCACCAACTTTGATTACAATATGTAATGTTTTGGCAACATACCTTTATATATATTTATTTCGCACTGTTTAAGCAGAGTTTATTTATATTTATGGTTTGGATTATTTTGCACTAGTAGAGTATACATATGTCCTACACATATACGGCATAGTTATCTCATCTTGTGGTGGCATATGGTGCAGATCTATCACAGCTGTAGGGGTCTTAGCTCACACCCCTCAATATAGGGTTCTGAGTGAACCAACACTGAAGATAGTTCCTTGTCCACAACAACTGTTTATCTCTGCTGGTATATATGGGTGTACGTATATATATATATATATATATGTGTGCAGGTACAGATATATATGTTTATGGTAATTAAGTTTCCCTGCGGGTACTAGGTACCTCTATTAGGATTATATTGGGGGAAACCACCTGAGAACACAACAAACCACCCCTCCCATACATTACCCCATAGGGAGCGCCATACCCCTTGTCAACACAATCTCATTCAGTAGAGAATCCCTAGGGAAGCTCTTTTAAGGGGGGCAGCATACCTAAATCATTGTTCTAAGCGCAGCTCTTTATATTCAATTTATTATTCATTGTTTGTTGGTCAACTACACGTTATACACTTTTATGCATGACATGTGACTGGCATGTTAGCGAGGTCCACTACTTAGGAGTTGCCCACTCACACTCATCCCCTTTGTATTTTGAGTGAATGAGGTTTTGCACTTATGAGTATTTTATACTTTATTTCTGGGACTCATATTTAACATTTTATAAGGTACCCTGTTAAAGGTAGCGCCACCCACCCCTAATTAACATTTCTCATATCATTAAACTCACCCCTTTATGGGGGTAAGTGCAAGGGGAGGCTGCAAACCTTCTGGTCCGTGAGCGCGGAAACTCGCCCCTCAGTTGATCAGCATATAGGTTTTGATTCCTCCACAGTGCATTACACTTAGTAAGATGGACTCATTAAAACATATGAGTTCATCATCAGTTAATAGTGCATGTTTGGTAAACAGTTATGGACTGAATTGAAATATTAGAGTCATTTAAAATCCCTTGTAATTTGTGTTTACCTGAAATGTAGATAGCCCCTAGTGATCAAACCATTCACATTTTTAAATGATATGCACTGTGCATTAAGACATTGTCATTCACTCTAGTGCTCGCTGTGACTTTTTTACAAAACTAATTGACTGTAATTGCAAATTGGCACAGACAAATATAACAAAAGACACACATTAGACTAAATTAGTCTAAATATTTGCTATAAGTGATAAATTGCACAGAACCCACTTTTCGAGAAAGAAGGAAGATTTTTATTGTTTTAAGTAGGTATTTTATGTATATTTATGCAGATAATCTCTTACAGCTGATTATAGTTTAAATAGCATCTTACTGTTTCTATGAGATTAAAATGTAATGCATTTTCCCATAAGACTTTAAAAAAAATACATATGTATGGAATGCACCCAAGCAATCAAAGAGAGGTGAGGGTGATATTTTTTAAGTAAACGTTTATTTAATATTACATGAAATACATTTAACCGGTTCCCTACCAGCTGCCGTAGTTATACTTCGTATAAGCCGCCGTAGCTGTATGTCGGCTCTTTAAGACGCTGTAGGAGGTGCGCGCGTGCCCACAGTGTGTTTCCCTGGAGCCGAGGCACCCGCAATCGCTCGTGACAGAGCGAGAACCAGGATCTGTGTGTGTAAACACACAAATCCCGGCTCTGTCAGGGGAGAGATGACAGATCGTGTGTTCCTACTAAGTAGGAACACAGATCAGTCTCCTTCCCTAGTAAGTCCCATCCCCCCACAATTAGAACACACCTAGGGAACACAGTTAACCCCTTGATCGCCCCCCTAGTGTTAACCCTTTCCTGCCAGTGACATATATACAGTAATCAGTGCATTTTTATAGCACTGATCGCTATATAAATGTCACTGGTCCCAAAATGTGTCAAAAGTGTTCGATTTTTCCACTGCAATATCGCAGTCCCAATAAAAATGGCTGATTGCTGTCATTACTGGTAAAAAAAAAATAATAATAAAATGCCATAAATCTATACCCTCTTTTGTAGATGCTATACCTTATGTGCAAACCAATCAATATACGCTTACTGCGATTTTTTTTGTTACCAAAAATATGTAGAAGAATACATATCGGCCTAAACTGAGGAAATTTTTTTTTTTAAATTGGGATATTTATTATAGCAAAAAGTAAAAAATATTGTGTTTTTTTTCAAAACTGTCACTCTTCTTTGTTTATAGCGCAAAAAATAAAAAACGCAGAGGTGATCACATACCACCAAAAGAAAGCTCTATTTGTGCGAAAAAAAGGACGTAAATTTTGTTTGCGTGGCACCACAGCGCAATTGTCAGTTAAAGCGACGCAGTGCCGTATCGCAAAAAACGGCCTGGTCCGGGGCTGAAGTGGTTAAACTGAATCATGCTGTACCCTCCATTGGATTTTAAGTTTTATGTCTATTAAAATATAGGTGTTATTTTCCCTTGATTTGCCCGTGATTGTAAACATTCAGTTTTTTAAAATATAACAAACCAAGCCTACCCACTCTGACCAATGGTTTTGCACAGAGTAGCCCTAATCCTCTTCTTTTCAGGTCTCCTCACTGGTGCTCCTGGCTCCTTCCCCCCGCTTAGTTGCCACCATAGCAAGATGCTTGCTGTGGGATTTCTCGTGTCGGCTTACACCTGAGCGAGTTCTGTGTGTCCATTGACACATAGAGTGCATCTTGGGATGCCCCCAGTCCCTCCTCACTTGGTGTGATTGACAGCAGCAGGTGCCACTGGCTCCCGCTGCTGTCTCTGAGCCATTGAGGAGTGAGAGAGGCGAGAGAGCCATGGCTCTCGTACACATTGCTAGATTAAGATCGGTCTAAGGTAAGTATAAGGGGGGCTGGGGGAGCTGCACTCAGAAGGTTTTACCTTAAAGCGGAGTTCTACCCACATTTTCATGTTGGCACCATCCGCTTCATAGCAGCAAGTTAAAACCACATTGGCCATTTTTTGGGTTTTTTTGGCTTGATTTACCTTGTTTCCATGGGGTAATCTGTTTTCTTCCTGTTTAACACTGCTGTGACGAGGTACATAATTTCCTGCGGCACCTTGACTTAGTTAGCATTGCGTTATTTCCAAACAGGAAATGACGCAATGCAAGGCACGGATAATCATCATTGTGATGGCAACCTGATAAACAATTCATACCTTCTGCTTTATGTGCGAGATCGGGAGGTGCATGCTGGGTATCCAGCAGCACCGTATCCCAGGAGAATACACTAGTGGGCTTTACATGCCCACATTTAAGATGGGAGCACTCTGGCAATTGAGAAAAAAAGCTTTGTTTTACACAAAATACAACTACTCCAGTGGCATTGCATATAATTACCTTGTTAGACAGATATTAGTAAGAACGTTACGGGTGTCTTTAAAAAAAAAAAAAATAGAATGCATTAGGGTAAAACATCTTCATCCTTTAGAACCATTTTTATTAGTGATGTGTTACATAGATTCATTTGATTGCTTTAAATGACACAAACACATTTGTTTTGACATTGACACATTATGCTGTCAAAGACATTCTGGTAACACAATTTCAGTATTTTACAAATCATTTTTGTTTATTTATTTCTTTACTTTTTTGAATCGTCTGCAATAGAAACAAAATTAGTATTTGAAGACTAAGTTAAAATATGTAAAAAGCTTTTGATAGTATGTTTTTGAATTGCCTATGCTGTGCATGTCATAGCATTATTTATGCTATACAAACACATTAGTGATAGAACATTACAAACTATTGTATTCTTTCCCCACACTTTCCTTACAACCCCCTCTAATCTAAACTGACAGACTCCCCCCCCTTCATGGTAAATGCAGCCTTTAGTCTCCCAAGTGCCCCATCTTGGTTCTTCTTTGCCATTGTTTCTGGTTTGGTGGACCGCTAATCCAGTGCTGCAGTTGGATCGGAGATGACCACCAGCCATCCAATAGAAAGTGTCCACATCTTTCAGGCAGTAATGTTGACACCTAAATAAGGACCATTCCATGAATTAAACAGAAGAGGAGAGGAGGAAAATGGGAGGGTGCGATGTGAGGAGGAATATTTTTATCACTAAAAAGGACTTCAAAGAAATGTAATAATAATAATAATTATAATATCTCTTTTGAAACAGAGATCAAATAATTAAGGTCAACCACTGCCCTCTTTCTTGTCTTTGTAACCACTCAAATACAATACATTTTGAATTCTGTAAAGGTACAGACTTTCTATCCTATTTAATTTTAATACACCTACACTAAAATAGGTATAAATATCACCGAGTTTCTTTGCCACTAAAGAAAAGGTTTAGGACTGAGTTTGCCTGTAGTTCCAGTGTCCACCAGCAGGTGTCTCCCAGAGGCCAGCAGGCCTCAGTAATCAGTTCCAAATGGTCTCATATAATGCTTTTCTCACTTGCACAAGGCACGTCAGTGTTTTTCCTGCTCCTGTCCTGTACTCTGGTTGCTGTGCTGTTGCCACCTGACTCTGTTGCCATTTATTCTTGACCTTGCTCCTGCCCTGCACCCAGTACCCTGCTGCTTTGCTCCCTGCTCCTCCAGTTTTCCCCTGCCTCGTGTGTATCTCATTTGTGTATATAGTGTATATTGTTAGTTTTGTTAGTTATTGTTAGTTTTGTTTTGGTTGCTGATTAGGCATTTTGTCATTTCGTTTTGATTCTCATGCAGTCTCACGTTTATTGTCTGCTGGTATGTGATTGTATTTTATTTCACTGTAAATACATCTCACTTTAAAGATGTATATATATACTGTACTTGGTCTGGTCCCAGTTTCTTTGTATAGCTACAAATATCTAGTCATCCCAACTGCTGACAAAAAGACTGGGAAAAATTAAAATTGATTAGCACTTAAAAAATATTTATCAAATAGTTTGTATAAAAAATTCTGGTTATCATTGTTAAACATCAATAATTTAGACATTGAATGTTAAATCTTACCCTCACACTGTACTCCACTCCCACTGCGAGAATTTGAGTGAACGGCCACCTTTCGAATGCCTTCTCCATATCTGCTGAAACACACCAAGAGTGCCCTCTCTCTCCCCATGTCTTTGTCCTCACCCTCAAGCCACTACTCAGATGCCTCAGAGCAAACCCTGTTATTAAGGATGTCAATAGGTCAACAAAGCTACAAGTTAGCCGCCTTTGCGGATGATATCCTTCACTTTCTCACAGAACCACTCACAACGATCCCAAATTTACTCAAAGACTTCGCCACCTTCAAATCTTTAACCAATCTACAAATCAACTTTTCGAAATCCAATGCTCTAATGCTGTGTAGACACGGGCAGACTTTTCGACCGGACTGGTCAGACGGAACAAATCCGTCAGACAATCCGACCGTGTGTGGGCTTCATCGGACCTTCAGCTGACTTTTTCTGTCGAAAATCAGATGGACTTTAGATTTGGAACATGTTTCAAATCTTTCTGACGGACTCGAGTCTGATCGAAAAATCCGTTCGTCTGTATGCTAGTCCGATGAAAAAAAAGGACGCAAGGGCAGCTATTGGCTACTGGCTATGAACTTCCTTATTCTAGTGCCTTCGTATGTCATTACGTTCATACCAACAGACTTTCGAACGGACTTTAGTCCGTTCGTGTGTGGGCAAGTCCGATCGTCTGAAAGTCCATCGTAACTCTGTCGAAAGTCCATCGGAAAGACCGTCGAACGTTTGATGCTGAAAAGTCCGCCCATGTGTACATGGCTTAAACATCACACTGCCACAGGAAACATATCAGTAATGTCAATCCAACTTTCCATTGAAATGGAACAAGCACACGATTACATACCTTGGCATTCAATTACCCTCCTCCCTCGCAGACCTTTATTCTAAGAATTACCTACCGTTACCGCAAAACATACATCCTGGTCTCTTTTCATGGTTTGGCAGGGCTGCAATTGTAAAAATGAACATACTTCCTAGAATCCTTTACTTACTACAAACCATTCCGATAAAGCTTCCAACTGCCTTTATGTACAAGAGTGCCTGTACTAACTTTCTATAGGGCACCTCATGTCCAAGAATAAGTTATTCTAGGCTGACGATTCCTAAACTTAAAGGAGGTATAGGATTCCCAGATCTCCAGAAGTACCATAGAGCCTGCCAATTGGCTAGGATAATTGATTGGAACATTCAATCCAAAGTTAAGGCGTGGTTTCAACTTGAACATGCTATATCCTCTTCCCTGCTATACCAGCTCCCCTAGACATACTCTGACGACCTGCAAAAATCACCCATTAATACACCCAACACTAATCTCCTTCCAGGAAACTTGCCGGACACACAAAATATGTTAAATTTTAGGTCCTATGACACTACTTCGCTATAACACGGATTTCCTGTTAGGAAACTCCGCAGCCTTCCTTTCAGATATTTGGCCACACCCTTACATCCGAGCAGAACAGTTCTATGAGTGGGGTGGCCTCCTCCCACTATCGACACTGTCCCCCCGGATGACAAATCACATATTCCCACTTTGGTCTTACCTGCAAATTCGACACTTCCTTGAAGGACCCAAACCCCGACCTGATTGGTCCCGATATCTCACTCCTTTCGAATCGTTATGCCTGAAAACGGAACCCCAGAGACACCTAATTTCTGACACGTATGCCTTGCTATTTGCTAAATGCAACCCTAAATCTTACTTAGCCAGCCGTAAATGGGAACAAGAACTCTCTATTGACTTATCAGACCTTGAATGGGAAAATATTTATACATACATCCACGAAGGGACAGTCAACGTCTATGCACAAGAGAACGCATTAAAAATGTTTTCAAGATGGTACAGATCCCCCCTTAGGTTACATAAGATATCTCCATCACTCCCCCCACAATGCTGGCATTGTGATAGGGAGCTGGGTTCACTTTTACACATCTGGCGGACATGTCCTACGATACAACCAATCTGGAAAGAGGTCCACCGTCTCACAAACCAAATTACTACTTTTTCACTTGGTATCTCACCAGCGCAATTCTTGCTGCATCGCTCCTCAATCTAAAAAAAAAGCCTACCTTCATTCTCTTGCCATTCATATGGTAAATGCAGCAAAAATGTGCATCCCGGCCTGATGGCGTTCCCCAGAACCTCTATAGCCAAATGGCTTAAGCATACACAGAAAACCGCAGAAATGGAGGAACTTATACATTAAGCGAAAGACACTCCCTCCAAATTTCAAAAAATATGGTCATACTGGTTGCATTTTGTCACGAACGACGAATATATTCAACACATAACGTGAAACACCTTCAACAAGTTCTAGCGGAAGAGAAGGGTAGAATTCTCGTGCCCCCCCCCCCACCTTCCCCTCCCCACCTCAATGAAATGAGACACTCAGATCGACCCCTTCCATCCTTCCTAAATTATACCTAGATACCCCCAGGGTCCCCCAGACTTACATGTTTATCCTTGTTTTTTTGTTTTTTATGTTGTAATTTAATCTAACTTACGTTTATTATGATAAGCATTCATAGTATACCAAGACAGTCTCTGATAAGACAAAGAGAACAGAGACTTTTGTAGTTATTTAGTAGGGATGAGCCCGATGTTCGAGTCGAACGTTATTTCGACTCCTCAAACATCTGGTGTTCGCCTAACAGCGAACAATATGCAGTGTTCGCAGCAAATTCGAAAGCCGCCGGAACACTGTTAAAGTCTATGGGACACTAACATGAAAAATCAAAAGTGCTAATTTTAAAGGCTTATATGCAAGTTATTGTAATAAAAAGTGTTTGGGGACCTGGGTCCTGCCCCAGGGGACATGTATCAATGCAAATTTTTTTTTTTTAAAAAGACGTTTTTTTCAGGAGCAATGATTTTTTTAATACTTAAAGTGAAACAATAAAAATGAAATATTCCTTTAAATATCGTGCCTGGGGAGTATCTATAGTATGCCTGCAAAGTGGCGCATTTTTCCCGTGTTTAGAACAGTACCACAGAAAAATGACATTTCTAAAGGAAAATTGTCATTTAAAACTGATCGCGGCTGTAATGAATTGTCGGATCTCGGCAATACCCCTTTGGGTCTGGTATGAATATTAAGGGGAACCCCAAACCAAAATTTAAAAAAAAATTGCGTGGGGTTCCTCTACATAAATGGGTGTTTATGCCCCCATGGCGTCAGAGGGGGCAGGGTCACCAGTTTACGTCACTGGGTGCCCCGCCCTCAGCTATATAAGAACTGTCACAGAGAAGATGCGTCAGTCGTCGGGAGCCTCCCATGGAGGCAGAACAGTTGCGGCTCTTTTTTTTTTTCTTTTTCGGTCCGTCAGGCGGCGTGATAGAAGGTGAATGGATGTCGCTGGACATTTTAATTTTTTTTATTTTTTAATAAAGGACTTGTCCTAAGCTGTCTCTTGTCTTTTTTATCATGTCTGACACTTTTTTTGTGAAATGGTAGGGGTACCCCCATTACCAATTCACACAGGGGGGAGGCTTCCAGATTCCGATAAGCCCCCCACCCGCATACCCCCACAACCACCAGACAAGGTGCTTTGGGGTCAGACCCCAAAGCACCCTCCCCATGTTGAGGACATGTGGCCTGGTACGGTTCAGGAGGGGGCGGGATGCTTTCTCGTCCCCCCCTCTTTTCCTGCGGCCTTCCAGGTTGCATGCTCAGATAAGGGTCTGGTATGGATTTTGGGGGGGACCCCTACGCCATTTTTTTACAATTCTTCTTCTTTACAATTCTAGCATTATTTACAATTCTACTTCCTCCTCTTCCTTTCTCTGTTGGGGTCCCCCAGGGTTCTGTACTTGGACCTCTCCTATTTTCAATATACACCTCCTCCCTGGGTCAGCTGTTAGCCTCCCATGGCCTCCAATACCATCTCTACGCTGATGACACCCAAATCTATTTCTCTACCCCTCAGCTCACTCCCTCCATCTCCTCACATGTCACTAATTTACTAACAGATATGTAGTTATATAGTTACATAGTAGGTGAGGTGAGGAAAAAAGACACAAGTCCATCAAGTCCAACCTATCTGTGCGATTATATGTCAGTATTACATTGTATATCCCTGTGTGTTGCGGTCATTCAGGTGCTTATCTAATAGTTTCTTGAAACTATCGTTACTCCCCCACGCGCACTGAAATGACCTCCTGTGGAAGGGAATTCCACATCCTTGCCTCTCTTACAGTAAAGAAACCTCTACGCAGTTTAAAGTTAAACCTCTTTTCTTCTAATTTTAGTGAGTGGCCACGTGTCTTATTAAACTCCCTTCCACGGAAAAGTTTTATCCCTATTGTGGGGTCACCAGCATGGCATTTGTAAATTGAAATCATATCCCCTCTAATCGTCTCTTCTCCAGAGAGAATAAATTCAGTGCTCGCAACCTTTCTTCACAACTAATATCCTACAGACCATTTATTAGCTTTGTTGCCCTTCTTTGTACTCGCTCCATTTCCAGTACATCCTTCCTGAGGACTGGTGCCCAGGACTGGACAGCATACTCTAGGTGAGGCCGGACCAGAGTCTTGTAGAGTGGGAGAATTATTGCTTTATCCCTGGAGTTAATCTCCTTTTTAATGCATGCCAATATTCTGTTTGCTTTACTAGCAGCAGCTTGGCATTGCATGCCATTGATGAGCTTATCATCCACTAAGACCCTCAGGTCCTTTTCCACCCTAGATTCCCCCAAAGGTTCACCCCATAGTGAGTAGATTGCATTCATATTTTTGCCATCCAAATGCATTATTTTACATTTTTCTACATTAAACCTCATTTGCCATGTAGTTGCCCACCCCATTAATTTGTTCAGATCTTCTTGCAAGGTTTCCACATCCTGCAGAGAATTTTTTTTCCTTGCTTAGCTTAGTGTCATCCGCAAATACAGAGATTGAGCTGTTTACCCCATCCTCCAGGTCGTTTATGAACAAATTAAATAGAATTGGTCCCAGCACAGAACCCTGACTCCACTTCCCACCCCTGACCATTCCGAGTATTCCCCATTTATTACCACCCTCTGAACTCACCTTTGTAGACAGTTTTCAATCCATGTACTCACACTATAGTCCATGCCAATGGACCTTACTTTGTACAGTAAACGTTTATGGGGAACTGTGTCAAATGCTTTCGCAAAATCCAGATACACCACATCTACGGGCCTTCCTTTATTTAGATGGCAGCTCACCTCCTCATAGAAGGTTATTATATTGGTTTGGCAAGAACGGTTTTTCATGAATCCATGCTGATTACTGCTAATGATAACGTTTTCATTACTAAAATCTTGTATATAGTTCCTTATCATCACCTCCAAGAGCTTGCATACTATTGATGTTAGGCTAACTGGTCTGTAATTCCCAGGGATGTATTTTGGCCCTTTTTAAAATATCAGTGCTACATTGGCTTTTCTCCAATCGGCTGATACCATTCCAGTCAGTAGACTGTCAGTAAAAATTAGGAACAATGGTCTGGCAATTACTTGACTGAGTTCCCTAAGTACCCTCAGGTGCAAACCATCTTGTCTCCGTGATTTATTAATGTTACATTTCCCAAGTCTTTTTCAAATTCTGTCCTCTGTTAGCCATGAAGGTTCTTCCTGTGATGTGTCATGAGGACAAACACTGCAGTTTTGATTACTGAAGCCCCCCAATTCCCTCATAAAGACTGAGGAGAAGAATAAATTCAATACCTTCGCCATCTCCCCATCCTTTGTAACCAGACATCCTTCCTCATTCTTTATGGGGCCAATATGGTCTGTCCTCCCTTCTATACTGTTTTTATACTTAAATAATTTTTTGGGATTTTTTTTTGCTCTCCTCCGCTATGTGTTTTTCGTGTTCTATCTTAGCCGCACTAATTGCACCCTTACATATCTTGTTGCATTCTTTACAAATGCAATAAGATATGTAACGAGCAGGGCCCTCTGATGCCTCCTGTATTGAATTGTATTGTAACTGTACTGTCTGCCCTCATGTTGTAAAGTGCTGCACAAACTGTTGGCGTTATATAAATCCTGAATAATAATAATAATATGAGATTCCAGGCAAACTGGCAGGTGGAACAAAGTATTTCTAGAGTTTGGTGGTTCAAGTTAATTGATTTATATTTAGACTCATTTGCTTTATAGCCTCATAAGACCATAAATTCTATAAAGCAAGTTTGTAAAGTCAGGAGGGTGGTTAGGGGTTGTGTAATGCCCTATACACACGGTCGGATTTTCGATGGAAAATGTGTGATAGGACCTTGTTGTCGGAAATTCCGATCATGTGTGGGCTCCATCACACATTTTCCATAGGAATTTCCGACACACAAAGTTTGAGAGCTTGCTAAAAAAATTTCCGACAACAAAATCCGTTGTCGGAAATTCCGATTGTGTGTACACAAATCGGACGCACAAAGTGCCACGCATGCTCAGAATAAATTAAGAGACAAAAGCTATTGGCTACTGCCCCGTTTATAGTTCCAACGTACGTGTTTTACATCACCGCGTTCAGAACGATCGGATTTTCCGACAACTTTGTGTGACCGTGTGTATGCAAGACGAGTTTGAGCCAACATCCGTCGGAAAAAATTAATGGATTTTGTTGTCGGAATGTCCGATCAATGTCCGACCGTGTGTACAGGGCATAAGAGTTAGGAGTGTAATGGTGTCAAGAGGTCCCTTTGATGCCAATGTGCCTAAGTATCACAAAAGAAAAGGGCAAACTAGCTTTTTCACATCAAGACTAAGGGCCACACCTTCTTTGCTCCATCTATAAAGTATATCAGTATGATCTATAGTCCTGCAGGTATTGTATCCTGCTGCTGACATCCATCATCCAATCATGTACAAGCGAAAATGCTGTTTTTCTCCAATTACCTTGCATCTGATTGGGTATTTTTGCGAAATTAAGCTCCACCTTAATTTTTTAAGCTCCGGAGCAAATTCCCTTGCAGAGGGAACTGTACTTGCAAAGTACACACTCTATGTGACTTTAGTTAATCAACCCCTTTGTCAATTTCCATTCAAGTCTGTAATATTATAGTTTTTGTGGCTGCATCATCACACACCCTTTAAGCTAAGAGGGTATGAGCTTTTTTATGAAAAAAAGAACAGCGCCCTCTAAGTGCAGTAAACAAGCTGGTTTAATCAATAAAAACGTGGTATAAAAACACTCACAAAGGTGAAGAATTAAAAGGCATGATAGATCATCCGCTCCCGAAAGTCGGCTGAAAGTGGGGGAGGTCCGTGGGATAAGGCAGTGGCTCTGTCTCCTGGATCCGGTCACAGCGCTGGTTCACTGTGCTGCCGGTGAATAGGAGAGAGGATCGGTGGATGACACTGCTTGCTTGGTGGACGTCACTTCCGGGTTGGGTCAGTGGGGGGTGCTCACGTTCGGGACATGCGTGTCCCTTCCTCAGGCTTTGGATGGCGGCTGTCTTCAGTGTGGGCGTATTATAGCCGCACAATGCACGGTCACATGGTTCGATGTCATGGAGACAATGTACACAACATCGTACGAGGAGAGTGGGGATGGAAGGGGGGTGGGGCAGGGGATGATGACAGCTGTAGGCGACCTAGTTGGTGTGTGTGGGGCAATGCAGCAGATGGGGAATGGAGGGGTGGAAGGAGGAGAGAGGGATGATGTAGGAAGATGGTGGGTGGATGGATAGCAGAGGATATAATAACTGAAATATATAAGATGGTAACTGGATGGATGATGGATGGATGGATGATGGCTCAGGAATGAAAATATCAGAAAAAAACTTTTTTTAAAGGTTTTATTAAAGAGATGTGATGACTGGGAAAAATAGCTAAACAAAAATGTATATTGATGAAAATAACATGAAAATAATTATGAAAAAAAAAATTTTTTTGAAAAAATAGTTTTTTGAAAAAGATTTTTTGAAAAAGATTATGGAAATATAAAATATTAGGAATATATTATTTTATATATAGTGTAAAGAGTTTTTTAATGAATATAATTGATGATAAAGATGAATGGATAATAGAAGTAATTGTGAATAATAAAAATAAAGATAAAAATAGAAATAAAGATGATGATGATAATGAAATGAAAATAAAGATTAAACATTAAAAATTAAAATAAAAATGAAAATTAAAAAAAATAAATAATAATAAAAAAATAAAATAATAATAAAAAAAATATATATATGCATATATATATATATATATATATATATATATATATATATATATATATATATAAAAATATAATAAAGAAATAAGAATAATGGAAATGAGGGGAGAAGTGAGATGACTATTGGGAAGGAGAAATGAGACTAATAGAGGTAGGGATCGGATGGTGATGTGTGGATGTGGCAATAAAACAAGAAAAAAAAAACAAAAAGACAAAAACAAAGATATCAACAAAAATATCAGCTGGATCAGACTAAAGGATGAGAGGAAGAAAGGTATTATTGGGGGTGTACAAGGGTGAGCGTCAAAATATGCGAGAGTATGATATGTAACGTGTGAATATCTGTATATACAAGAGGCAACCTAAGAGAAGTGCCTTGGCGTTATTATTTGCGAGGGTAAATAAAATACTGGGGGTAGTGTGTTGTCTGGATCATAGTAAGGTATTGATTTCTATGGTTTCGTTGAGGCCTCCAGGGGATAAAGTATCCAGGGTATATATCCAATAATTCTCTCTTTCGCAGAGTTTTTTTGTATCGTTCAGCGGGAGGGAAGGTGTTCGGAATGGCCTCGAGTAACCAAACTCGTACTATTCGGTGGAACATGTAAAGAAGTCTGGTATTATATATTGTTTGCCTTTGTGGGTGAAGTCCTTCTGTCTATGTATAACGTGGGCGCATGTTAGACACAGAGGTTTCTTGCATTGGTACATACCCTTGATGTTAAAGAAAGTAAGGGATGTACTGGTGATGGGGCGTGAAGATTTAATCTTACTAGGTGCTATTTTTGCTCTGATATTTTTTGCTTGTCTGCAGGTGATTAGAGGGCGGTCACTGACTGTAGCTTTGATTTTTTCCATCTTCTTGAACTTATTGTGGAACTGTGTCACGAACCGGGTGTGTTGGGGGTTATCTGTAGATGAAACTTCTTTTTAGATGTTAACATCTTTATGGAGATATTATTGAAAGGCTTCTTCTATGATGTCGTCAGGGTATCCTTTTTCTTTGAATTTTGTTTTGAGTATCTCACTGTGGGATATGTAGTCTTGTTTCCGGGTACAGTTGTGTTTGAGCCTACAGAATTGACTTCTGGGGATGTTGTTTATCCAGCGAGGATGATGGCAACTGTTGTAATGTGTGTATGAGTTCCCTGATATAGGCTTGACATAGTTTTGTGCACAGATGACATTGTTTTGATGAAATAATTCTAAGTCCAAAAAAGTGAGCTTGTTGTTGTCTGTCACGGAGGTAAAAGACAGGCCCATGCTGTTGTTGTTGCAATGTAGTAGGAAATCAGAGATGAGTGAGTCAGGACCATCCTAAATAATGACCACGTCATCAATGTATCGCCCATAAAAGACCAGATGTGCTGCATAGGGATTGTTATGATGGATGAATGTGTCCTCCCATTGACCCATTGTGAGGTTGGCATAGCTGGGGGCAAAGTTTGCCCCCATAGCTGTGCCGTGGGTTTGAATGTAAAATTGTCCGTTGAACTCGAATTAGTTATGTGTGAGACAAAATTCAAGAATGTCCAACAAAAATTGTGTCTGACGTGGGTTTAACTGAGGGTCTTGGTGTAAATAGTATTGTATGGCCTGTAGATCCACTGTGTGTGGGATGGAGGTGTATAATGATACTACATCTAGTGAGGTTGGCTCCCATGTGTAGTGCTGCAACATGTCCAACAGATGAATTATGTCCTTGATGTATGAAGGGAGGTCGCAGACTATGGGTTGCAGGAAGTGGTCTAGGTAGATGGAAAAATAACTGGTAACACTCTCCATGACTGCTACCATTGGCCTGCCCAGAGGGTTAGTAAGATCTTTGTGCACTTTCGGGAGGTGGTAGAAAGAAGGTCTTTTATAAAAGTCGTGTTTGAGAAAGGCAACTTCCGATTTGGTGATGGCGCTTTTATCCGAAACTCTTTGGATCAGATCATGTGCTTCAAGTAGAAAATTGGGTAAAGGATCCGAGGGTAATTTCTTATACGTGGATGTGTCGGATAGAAGTCTGTTGTATTTGGTTAGATAATCCGTGCGATTCTGGACAACAATGCTGCCCCCTTTATCGGCTGAACAAATGATCAACTGTCGGTTGTCGGAGAGATCTTTAAGGGCCTTGAGTTCCGATGTAGATAAGTTGGAAAAATTGTTGTGGGTGGTGGACTGTTGACATAAACGCAGTATGTCTGCATAAATGACTTGATAAAAGCTGTGAATATAAGGACCTTTGGCAAAGGTGGGATTGAAGATGGATTTTGGTTTAAAGGTTGTGTGCTGAATGGGTGGAGAAGTGGGTAGGTGTTGCGTCAGCGATACAACCTGACTGTCCAAATCCCCAGTGTATAGATCCTCGAGGTCTGCCAGTGTGTTAAGTTCTAGTTGGTCCATCCTGTCCGAGCTGGATGTAGATGAGAGAGTGGTGTTAAGATCAATATTGGTGGGGCTGATGGTATTGTTGCTGACGGTGTGGTTTTTGGAGGCTTCGATATTGAAGTAGCGTTTGACGGTGATGTTCCTGATGAATCTGTTCAGATCAAGGAATAAGGTGAAGGGATTAGGTGCTGCAGTGGGTGCAAACATGAGGCCCCGTGCCAATAGTGACTGTTCAGACGGGGACAACACATGATCTGATAAGTTGAAAATCTTTACAGTCTGCGTATTTTCTCTCTTCTTGTTGTTTCTGCATCTTCCCCCTCTTCTGCCTCTGACGTGAGCTTTCATTTTGGGCAGGGGGGGTACTAAAAAAGGAGACCTGGGAGAATGGGATGAACTGGATTTGTCAGTATGGGGATCTTTGGAAGAGGATGGGTGTGTGGTGGTGTGTTCAATAGGGATAACAGAATCTCTACAATGGTTAATGTTGCTGTTGTTGCCAGATGTTCCTGGAGAAAGAGGCGATGTGTTGATGGGGTAACTAGATCCAGACGTAGGTGGAACAGAACCTGGTGGTATGTTGGTATCAACTATGAACGTGTTGGGGGACAAGGTGGTGGCTGTGGTGGTAAGTGGATATTTTGTGGTAATCTGAGATCTATGGTTGTGGTGGATAACTGGAGTTTTTTGTTTCATCCGATGACTAGTAGAAAGTGCAGGAATCTGTTGATGGGAAGTATTGGAATGGGCGTTGTGGGTATTTGGGTTTTCATGATTGTTCCTATTCTTGTGGTGAAGAGCTGGGGTATTACGGTGTTTGGGATGATGGATGGGGGGTACAGGAGTCTGCAAACAAGGAGGACGGTGGGGAAACTCCCGTTGGGTGGGGTATTCATGTGGAGAAAGGGATAGGGTAGGTCTGGGTTTACATTCCATGAGGGGAATTGGGGTAGGCACTTTTTGCATATGAATACCATGGTTGCTAGCATGGGTGCTAGTGTAGGGAGGTGAAATGTGTGGGAGGTTCCGTCTGGAAGCTTTCCAGCAGAATACTCTATTGTAGTTGTAGTCATCAAAGTCTCTGTGTATTTTTTGTAGTTTTGTTTTGATCATACAGTCTTCGTAGTATTTTGTATTCCATTTTATTTTCCTGAACCAAGAGAGGGGGAGGGAGGGGAGGTCTGATTTGAGAGCCTTAATAAGGTCTGCAATTTTGGATAGTAAAGAATTGCGTAAGGTGTCACGCTGTTTGATGATGAGTTCTATCCATTTCTGCGTTCAAAACTCTGATATGGCGGACAACTCTTTGGACAAATCCGCACTAAGAAAGGGACAGACCTTCAGGTTTCTCAGACCTCTAGGTGTAAGTTTATGTGTTTATGTGTATAGGTTGAGAAAGAACTTGTCCCACCACTGTTGGTTGGCGGCATTGATGTTGTCTTCAATCTTTCTGAATTTGGCACATATGAGTCTATAGGAGGTTCTGGGTACAGATGTGGAGGGGTGAAAGAACCCATCTGGAAACAATGTGTACACATGGTTCAGAATGGTATATTTGGCTGCTTCGATGTTGTGTATGATTTCCATGTTGACCAAGTGTATTGGGACTGAAGGTAGCAGAAAAAAGGAGAAGGAGGGGTGAGTGTGGGGGTGAATTTATGTAAGGAGGTACCGGGGTTGGTAATGGAAAGGGGAGAAGAGACTATACAAATTCAGAAAGATTGAAGACAACATCAATGCTGCCAACCAACAGTGGTGGGACAAGTTCTTTCTCAACCTATATCTTACACATAAAATTACACCTAGAGGTCTGAGAAACCTGAAGGTCTGTCCCTTTCTTAGTGCGGATTTGTCCAAAGAGTGGTCCGCCATATCAGAGTTTTGCACGCAGAAATGGATAGAACTCATCATCAAACAGCGTGACACCTTACACAATTCTTTACTCTCCAAAATTGCAGGCCTTATTAAGGCTCTCAAATCAGACCTCCCCTCCCTCTCCCTCTCTTGGTTCAGGAAAATAAAATGGAATACAAAATACTACGGAGAATGTATGATCAAAACAAAACTACAAAAAATACACAGAGACTTTGATGACTACAACTACAATAGAGTATTCTGCTGGAAAGCTTCCAGACGGAACCTCCCACACATTTCACCTCCCTACACTAGCACCCATGCTAGAAACCATGGTATTCATATGCAAAAAGTGTCTACCCCAATTCCCCTCATGGAATGTAAACCCAGACCTACCCTATCCCTTTCTCCACATGAATACCCCACCCAACGGGAGTTTCCCTGCCAGTCCTCCTTGTTTGCAGACTCCTGTACCCCCCATTCATCATCCCAAACACCGTAATACCCCAGCTCTTCACCACAAGAATAGGAACAATCATAAAAACCCAAATACCCACAACGCCCAATCCTTCTCATAAACAGATTCCTGCACTTTCTACCAGTCATCGGATGAAACAAAAAACTCCAGTTATCCACCACAACCATAGATCTCAGATTACCACAAAACATCCACTTACCACCACAGCCACCACCTTGTCCCCCAACACGTACATAGTTGATACCAACATACCACCAGGTTCTGTTCCACCTATGTCTGGATCTAGTTACCCCATCAACACATCGCCTCTTTCTCCAGGAACATCTGGCAACAACAGCAACATCAACCATTGTAGAGATTCTGTTATCCCTATTGAACACACCACCACACACCCATCCTCTTCCATAGATCCCCATACTGACAAATCCAGTTCATCCCATTCTCCCAGGTCTCCTTTTTTAGTGGCCCACCCTCTCTGCCCAAAAAGAAAGCTCACGTCAGAGGCAGAAGAGGGGGAAGATGCAGAAACAACAAGAAGAGAGAAAATACGCAGACTGTAAAGATTTTCAACTTATCAGATCATGTGTTGTCCCCGTCCAAACAGTCACTATTGGCACGGGGCCTCACGTTTGCACCCACTGCAGCACCTAATCCCTTCACCTTATTCCTTGATCTGAACAGATTCATCAGGAACATCACCGTCAAATGCTACTTCAATATCGAAGCCTCCAAAAACCACACCGTCAGCAACAATACCATCAGCCCCACCAATATTGATCTTAACACCACTCTCTCATCTACATCCAGCTCTGACAGGATGGACCAACTAGAACTTAACGCACTGGCAGACCTCGAGGATCTATACACTGGGGATTTGGACAGTCAGGTTGTATCGCTGACGCAACACCTACCCACTTCTCCACCCATTCAGCACACAACCTTTAAACCAAAATCCATCTTCAATCCCACCTTTGCCAAAGGTCCTTATATTCACAGCTTTTATCAAGTCGTTTATGCAGACATACTGCGTTTATGTCAACAGTCCACCACTCACAACAATTTTTCCAACTTATCTACATCGGAACTGAAGTCCCTTAAAGATCTCTCCGCCAACCGACAGTTGATCATTTGTTCAGCCGATAAAGGGGGCATCATTGTTGTCCAGAATCGCATGGATTATCTAACCAAATCCAACAGACTTCTATCCGACACATCCACGTATAAGAAATTACCCTTGGATCCTTTACCCAATTTTCTACTTGAAGCACATGATCTGATCCAAAGAGCTTCGGATAAAAGCGTCATCGCCAAATCGGAAGTTGCCTTTCTCAAACATGACTTTTATAAAAGACCTTCTTTCTACCACCTCCCGAAAGTGCACAAAGATCTTACTAACCCTCCGGGCAGGCCAATAGTAGTAGCCATGGAGAGTGTTACCAGTTATTTTTTCATCTATCTAGACCACTTCCTGCAACCCATAGTCTGCAACCTCCCTTCATACATCAAGGACAGTATTCATCTGTTGGACATGTTGCAGCACTACACATGGGAGCCAACCTACCGCTGGCTCTCACTAGATGTAGTATCATTATACACCTCCATCCCACACACGGTGGGTCTACAGGCCATACAATACTATTTACACCAAGACCCTCAGTTAAACCCACGTCAGACACAATTTTTGTTGGACATTCTTGAATTTTGTCTCACACATAACTATTTCGAGTTCAACGGCCAATTTTACATTCAAACCCATGACACAGCTATGGGGGTAAACTTTGCCCCCAGCTATGCCAACCTCATAATGGGTCAATGGGAGGACACATTCATCCATCATAACAATCCCTATGCAGCACATCTGGTCTTTTACGGGTGATACATTGATGACGTGGTCATTATTTGGGATGGTCCTGACTCACTCATCTCTGATTTCCTACTACATTGCAACAACAACAGCATGGGCCTGTCTTTTACCTCCGTGACAGACAAAACAAGCTCACTTTTTTGGACTTAGAATTATTTCATCAAAACAATGTCATCTGTGCACAAAACTATGTCAAGCCTACATCAGGGAACTCATACACACATTACAACAGTTGCCATCATCCTCGCTGGATAAACAACATCCCCAGAAGTCAATTCTGTAGGCTCAAACACAACTGTACCCAGAAACAAGACTACATATCCCACAGTGAGATACTCAAAACAAAATTCAAAGAAAAAAGATACCCTGACGACATCATAGAAGAAGCCTTTCAACAATATCTCCATAAAGATGTTAACATCAAAAAAGAAGTTTCATCTACAGATAACCCCCAACACACCCGGTTCGTGACACAGTTCCACAATAAGTTCAAGAAGATGGAAAAAAATCTTTCATAGACATTGGCCTATTCTGAGAGAAGATCCTAACCTCAAAGCTACAGTCAGTGACCGCCCTCTAATCACCTACAGGTGAGCAAAAAATATCAGAGCAAAAATAGCACCTAGTAAGATTAAATTTTCACGCCCCATCACCAGTACATCCCTTACTTTCTTTAACATCAAGGGTATGTACCAATGCAAGAAACCTCTGTGTCTAACATGCGCCCACCTTATACATAGACAGAAGGACTTCACCCACAAAGGCAAACAATATATAATACCAGACTTCTTTACATGTTCCACCAAATATGTAATCTAATGTTTGACCTGTCCTTGTAACCTATTGTATGTCGGCCGCACAATTCGACCCCTTCGTAAACGCTTTGGAGAACACCGCAACCTGGTTGAACAGGGAAAGGACAAACACAGTGTCCCCAGACATTTCCTGGAATTTCATGACCAATCCTCCATTGGATTACGAGTTTGGATACTCGAGGCCATTCTGAACACCTTCCCTCCCGCTGAAAGATACAATAAACTCTGCGAAAGAGAGAATTATTGGATATATACCCTGGATACTTTATCCCCTGGAGGCATCAACGAAACCATAGAAATCAATAACTTACTATGATCCAGACAACACACTACCCCCAGTATTTTATTTACCCTCGCAAATAATAACGCCAAGGCACTTCTCTTAGGTTGCCTCTTGAATATACAGATATTCACACGTTACATATCATACTCTCGCATATTTTGACGCTCACCCTTGTACACTCCCAATAATACCTTTCTTCCTCTCATCCTTTAGTCTGATCCAGCTGATATTTTTGTTGATATCTTTGTTTTTTTTTTTGCATTTTTTTGTTTTTTCTTGTTTTATTGCCACATCCACACATCACCCTCCGATCCCTACCTTTATTAGTCTCATCTCTCCTTCCCAATAGTCATCTCACTTCTCCCCCCATTTCCATCATTCTTATTTCTTTATTTTATATATACTGTATATATATATATATATATATATATATATATATATATATATATATATATATATATATATATATATATATATATATTTATTTATTTTTCTTTATTATTATTATTATTTTTTTATTTTCTTTTTTAATGTTTAATCTTTATTTTTATTTCATTATCATCATCATCTTTATTTCTATTTTTATCTTTATTTTTATTATTCACAATTACTTCTATTATCCGTTTATCTTTATCACCAATTATATTCATTAAAAAACTCTTTACACTATATATAAAATAATATATTCCTAATATTTTATATTTCCATAATCTTTTTCAAAAAATCTTTTTCAAAAAATTCTTTTTTCAAAAATGTTTTTTTTCATAATTATTTTCATGTTATTTTCATCAATATACATTTTTATTTAGCTATTTTTCCCAGTCATCACATCTCTTTAAAAAAACTTTTTAAAAAAGTTTTTCTGATATTTTAATTCCTGAGCCATCATCCATTCTATCAATGTAATCCAGTTACCATCTTATATATTTCAGTTATTATATCTCTGCTATCCATCCACACACCATCTTCCTACATCATCCCTCTCTCCTCCTTCCACCCCTCCCTTCCGCATCTGCTGCATTGCCCCACACACACCAACTAGGTCGCCTACAGCTGTCATCATCCCCCGCCCCACCCCCCTCCCATCCCCACTCTCCTCGTACAATGTTGTGTACATTGTCTCCATGACAACAAACCATGTGTCCGTGCATTGTGCGGCTATAATAAGCCCACACTGAAGACAGCCGCCATCCAAAGCCTGAGGAAAGGACACGCATGTCCCGAACGTGAGCACCCCCCGCTGACCCAACCCGGAAGTGACGTCCACCAAGCGAGCAGTGTCATCCACCGATCCTCTCTCCTATTCACCGGCAGCACAGTGAACCAGCGATGTGACCGACATAGGATCCGATCCAGGAGACAGAGCCACTGCCATATCCCACGGACCTCCCCCACTTTCAGCCGACTATCGGGAGTGGATGATCTATCGTGCCTTTTAATTCTTCACCTTTGTGAGTGTTTTTATACCACGTTTTTATTGATTAAACCAGCTTGTTTACTGCACTTAGAGGGCGCTGTTCTTTTTTTCGTTTTTCCTATCCAGAGTTCTTGTTCATTCTCACTTTGAACTGGCAGCCCTCTGTGGACAGATAGACTCTAGTTGCATTTGATATTTTAATTGATTTTTATTGCTTTTACTTCAATTGTTTCCATATCATCTCCAATTATTGTGTAGTGTCACTGTCTTTCATATAGTGGCAATACACCATCCATATAATACTGTCACATTGTATAAGATTGTTGTAACCTAAGAGCGCCGTATTATTCCATTCTTTTTGTATGTATGTGCTTTTTTACCCTATTCATAATACCTATGCCTAAGTTAGGTTAGCTGTGTCTCTACCTTACCCAGTGCTAGGTATTTCAGCTGAGTTTGAACAGCGGTAAATTTCCAAAGGATAGAAGTAGAGAGCCTTGGACATGCATTTCTCTAATTGTACAGTTTAGCCTCTAACAATTGCTTTTGGAGTATTGAATGGTGTTTCAACCACAAATTTAGTGTTATACATTGACCTCGAAATTCCACTTCCCAGAAAATTGAGGAAGTTGGCGTTGATTCTGCATTGTCTTTGAAATAATCGGAAAAAATTTCCATCATGTCTATTTTAGTATGTTCAAATTTAAAGTGGAACTTTACCCATAAAAAGGTGATAAAATCTAATGTTCTTTATCAATGAACATAATGCATACATTCAGTCCACATTAAAAATTATGCTACCAAAATTACTGCTGTAAATTTCCTCTAGCATTGCTCCTGTTGCTTCTCGCTGAAGCCCAGAGCCCCTGAGTAGCAGTAAATCTTTAGTTTGTCAGCAAATCGGCCTCTAGTGGATCTGATTTTTACCACAATGTCAAAAAAGGAGAGCAACTGAGAATATGCAGAGCAGGGTGAGGCAGTGTATTACTGGATTTTAAACAGTATAAGCACTTGTTTATAATATTTTGCATAGCTTTACCTGCAAAAGTGCAAAATTAGCCAGCATAAGACGATCTAGCAGGACTTTATTTTCTGACTAAAGTAAGTAATAAGTTGTCAGGTGCCAATAGCAAGATCTAGAGGCCGATGGGTCAAGAAAAATAAGGCCTATGTCTGAGTTGAAGGTAAAGCAATGGGAATTGTGATGTGTTTTGTGTGCAGTAGAGTAGAAAGAGAAGCATTTTTCAGAGGAGTGGTGGACTCCCCACACATTATAAAGGAAGAATTGGCTAATAAGTTGTTAAAAGTCCCAAGGGCTTGTGGTGATGGTGGTGGTGGTAGGGGGGGGTGCACGTCCAGATGATATAGATTGCCAGTAAAGTAACGTCATCCCGCACACTACGCCCAGAAGTGATGCTGTATACACCTGGAGAACAGGAAGGGAATGCTCAGCATTTAATCATGGAGCAGGTACCCGAGGATGGCTAACTCCCATGCTCCTATACCTTAGTGCTAGGAGAAGCACTTTTTATTGTGAGTAGATTTTGTGGATTTTATAAATTAAGTGGTTTAAAGGTTTTATGCTATGACGGTTTCCTTTCATTTGTTCCCCTACATTGTATGAGCTTATGTGGATGGAATACAAGTAAAATGAGAAGCAAGGTGGTTTACACTGGAAGTGGATTGTGCCAATAAAACCCTGTACAAACAAGCACATTATGACTTACCTATCGTAGGTGGTCATATACTTTTGGTGAGTTCTCTGTATTTGTGGTGGAGGATAATTGAAGCACAATACAACAATTGCACTGTTTGTGTTTAAAGAAAAATATATGGAGACACTTGCATGAAAGTATTGCATGGACATTTTTTTGAGATCACCGTATACATGGAAATTATTTTATGTATAGACTTTTCATTTATACATATTTGCATAATATGATAATAAACATAGCGCTGTAAATAGATTGTTGTAAGTAGTAGAGAATGGTTGGTTAACACTTTGAGCACAGCAGCTGTTGTGTTTTTTTGGCATATATTTTTTTGAGTATAACTTTTTTTTTGTTTAATTTCACATTTTCCAAGTGCTGGTATATTAATTATTGAGGAAGAACATTAAAAGACGCAGGTGTCTTTTACCAGTATGGCAACCCCTGCTTTTTTCTTCCCTGTTTGTGAGGCCATATAGAACTGTGGATATAGTCTAGATAGAAATTTAAAGTGAACCAGGAGGTGTAGCTTAATTTTGGAATTTAGCCCTTTTTCATTAAAAAAACTGAAAACTCAGAAAACTCTCCGTTGAATGTATGATCGCATGGTAATAATTGGTGTGGAGAGGTCTATGGTTTTGAATAGCAAAGTCCAAGGTATTTAGTAAGAGGCATGGTGAGTTTTTTTAAATCATAAATTTGTGAACTATTGTAATAGCTGTGATTGGCCCCTGTGCCATGTGATCAATGTGATCAAACACAGGGATCACAATATTACACAATAAACAAAAGCCATTGTGTACTATTGACATGTGATCACTGTGATTGGTCACAGGGATCACGTAGTACCAGGGCAGGCCCGGTACAACAAACTATCTTCTGATGTGTCCCCCAGGATAACCCTGCCCCTTCAGTGTTTCTGGCTATCATTTTACAATAGGCAGAGCAGTAAGTGGTTAAGAAAAAAGCAGCCTAAAAAAGTAATAGCTAATGTCTAGCTGTTCTGTCACCTATAAAAGCTGTATAATTCTACAACTGTAACATAACTTAAAAATAAAAAAAAGGACAAAAAGTATGTAAAAAATACAAAAATAGGAAGAAATAGTAAAAATATAGGTATGCTAAAAACAAGCTTGTGGAACATTTTAATCTGATAGTTAGAAATCAAACAATTTAAATCAATGTCTATATTCAGACCTTCAGGATCAGTGTACCCGAATCATAGATCCAACATGTCTCATTCTTTGATAGACATGTGCACACTGAAATATTTCGTTTCGGAATTTCGTTTTCGTTCGAAAAATACATTTATTTAGTTACCCCCGAAATTGGTTTTTATTTCGTTTTTCGCTAAAAATTGCATTCGTCC
Organism: Aquarana catesbeiana; assembly: GCF_042186555.1. Classification (NCBI taxonomy): domain Eukaryota; kingdom Metazoa; phylum Chordata; class Amphibia; order Anura; family Ranidae; genus Aquarana; species Aquarana catesbeiana. The sequence goes on from NC_133328.1 coordinate 237,479,355, forward strand.
GAAAATCCAAATTAAGGTCGAATCTGTCATTGAAGGCTCATGGTGTCTGTCGAATGTTCAAAGAAGATTAGACGGAGCAGCTAAACTGTACAACGCCGTATAGTTTACCTTCTCCGTCGAATCTTCTTAGAACCTTCAACAGACACCATAAGCCAAAGTACGTGTGTACTTAGTTCTAGCTATTTTACTGCTCCTCCTCTTTGGTTACAATCAGCCAATAACATTCATCATCATCATTATTTTTATTTATCTTTTCTCCCCTACGTCAAATCTTTTCTCCCCTACATCAAATCTTTTCTCTCTATGTAGAATAATCTTGGACCAATAGAGTTAAGGTTAGGCACATTCGACCACAGGTTTGATGGACACAGATTGTTATTGTCATCATCATGTCGAATCTCCTATCTATATTGAACTGTTGTAGCAACGAAAACGAAAATAAAGCATTTGTTTATGTCGGATCTTTCGTTTTTCTGATTCTGCACTTTCATTATCGTTTGTTAAAACGATAACGAAAATACCTGAAATTCGGATGAAAATGCATTCGGACGAAAATGAATGCACATGTCTATTCTTTGACACTTCTTTTCTCATATCTGTATCCCTCCAGTGTTTCTCTATTGTATCTATCCCACAAAAAAAATGCCCTCAGATCCTTATGTTGTAACCTGAAATGATTGGAAATGTTTGCAGAAACCTCTCCCCTACCTACTTCATATCCAACATCACATGGAGGTAATATGAAATCAATAAATTCATGTCCTGTAAAAAGTATCAATGTCAACTGCCTACTGGTGTGCCATGCAGTATGTGGGTGGAATGACTAGGAAACTGAAAGTAAGGAAAGGGGAACACATGTGAACAACATTAAGAGAGGTTTCTGCAAACACAGCATTTCCAACCATTTCAGGTTACACCATAATAAAGATCCAGTGGCATTGTTTTTTTTGTGGGATAAATAAAATAGAGAAATACTGGAGGGGCATGGATATGAAGAACATTTATAAGATTAAAATGTCCCACAAGCTTGTTTTTACCATATGTATTTTTTTACTATTCCTTCATATTTTTAAAATTTTCAATACATTTTTCTTATTTTTATGATTGTAGAATTATACAGCTTTTATAGGTGATAGAAAAGCTAAACATCAGATATTGCTATTTTAGACAGCTTTTTCCTTAAATCTTCACAAGATGGCGTTGTAAACTGGTCATAATGAATAGGTACATCTTTGATATTTATACAGCGTAGTGACACTGGATAATATACAAAGATAGAGTGTACAGTTCAGGAGCGTAGGGAGGGAGTGGCTGGGGGGGCTGAAGCCCCGAAAGTGACCCTGAAAAGCCCTGAGTGGCTCTGTGTCCCCGCCTTCTGGAGCCTGCAGCACCAATGCCAGGACTGCGGGACGTGTGATGTGATGTCCATCTTAGCCTGCAGGCTCCAGAAGGCGGGAACGCTACATCCCCGCTCGGGCGGGGGGCTTTCCTCTCCCCCTTGGCTCAGCTCCTCTCTGACAGTGACAAGTGACTGACTGTCTGCTGTGACCGCACACCACGGCTGAGCTGAGGTAGGTCAGACACACAATGTGTGTATGTATGTCATTGTCAGTGTATGTAGGTCAGGCTGGTCAGTGGTCAGTGTATGTAAGTCAGTGGTCAGTGTATGTAGGACAGTGTATGTAGGTCAGTGGTCAGTGTATGTAGGTCAGTGGTCAGTGTATGTAGGTCAGGCAGGTCAGTGTATGTAGGTCAGGCAGGTCAGTGGTCAGTGTATGTAGGTCAGTGGTCAGTGTATGTAGGTCAGGCAGGTCACTGTAATGGTCAGTGTCAGGCAGGTGTGTTTACTGGTCAGCATTGATGGGCACTGGTAAGTCACACAACCCCACCACGCAGCCCAAAAAAAAAGCAGCGCCACCCCCCCTGGTTTTTGGACTTCGGGCTGAAGCCCCTGATCTTTTTGCCACCTAGCAACACCCCTGGTACATTTTACTCACATTTGTATGTGTATTATGATAAAAGATATGAAAAATTTAGATGTAATAAGCTATATGTATAAGGCAATTAGTAATTCTCCATTTAAGCATTGTAGGCGGGGCTCTCTCAATATATGGAGAGCAGAGAGAATCCAGCTGTTACTTGTTCCTGAGGACATTGCATGACAAAACACGTTGGGTTGGACTTCCAGTGACATCACGGATCTTGTGGACAGATTACTGGGAGGGGCTGGGGAAGACCCGGCTGTCATGGTGCACGTTGGCACCAATGACAAAGTCAGAGGCAGATGGAGTGTCCTAAAGAACGATTTTAGGGACTTAGGTGCTAAATTGAGGAAAAGGACCTCCAAGGTAGTGTTCTCAGAAATACTACCGGTACATCGAGCCACACCAGAAAGGCAGAGGGAGATTAGGGAAGTAAACAAGTGGCTGAAGAGCTGGTGTAGTAAGGAGGGGTTTGGGTTCCTGGAGGACTGGGCCGACTTCTCAGTCGGTAACCGGTACTATAGAAGGGACGGACTGCACCTAAATGAGGAGGGTGCAGATCTGCTGGGAATGAAGATGGCCAAAAAGTTAGAGGGGTTTTTAAACTAGGCGATGGGGGGAGGGTCCAGAGACAGTGATAGCCAGCGCGGAAGATATTCCAGAGGGTAGTATTGGGGGCATTAGTGGTAGGTTAACCAAAGCACAAAAACACAAGGTGAGTATAGTAGCAAGACCTAGTTGCAATCTTGAAACACCCAATACGAGGACAATATGCGACCGGTCTAAACTATGTGGCATGTTCACCAATGCCAGGAGCATGGCGGACAAGATGGGTGAACTAGAGATACTGTTGTACAAGGAGGATTTGGATTTTGTGGGAATTTCAGAGACCTGGTTCAACAGCTCTCATGATTGGCTGGCAAACATTCAAGGGTATACCCTATACCGCAAGGATAGAGAGGGTAAAAAAGGGGGAGGGGTATGCCTATATATCAAGAATAATGTACAAGCGAATGTGAGAGATGACATCACTGAGGGAGCTAGAGAGGAGGTGGAATCCTTATGGGTAGAGCTTCAAAGGGATGAAGCTAAGGAGAAAATAATACTGGGAGTATGCTATAGGCCCCCTAACCTGAGGGAGGAAGTGGAGGCGGATCTCCTATCACAAATTGGATTAGCAGCAAGGATGGGAAGTGTTATCATAATGGGGGATTTTAATTATCCAGACATAGACTGGGCGGAGGGAATGTCTTGCAGGACCATTTTATGGGTCAGATGGTAGACGCACCAACTAGAAATAAAACATTACTGGATCTACTGATTACCAACAATACAGACCTGATCACAGATGTGGAAATACGGGGCAATTTAGGTAACAGCGATCACAGGTTAATTAGTTTCCGTATAAATCACACAAATAGGAAACATGAAGGGAACACAAAGACACTGAATTTCAAAAGAGCCAACTTCCCTAAACTACAAACCTTGCTAAAAGGCATAAACTGGGATAAAATATTAGGAACAAAGAATACGGAGGAGAGATGGGTTTGCTTTAAGAGCATATTAAATAAGGGCATTAGCCAATGTATCCCATTGGGTAATAAATTTAAAAGAACGAACAAAAATCCTGGATGGCTTAACTCCAATGTAAAAATGCATATAAAAGCAAAGGAGAAGGCCTTCAAAAAATACAAGGTTGAGGGATCATCCTCAGCATTCAGACTTTATAAAGAATGCAATAAGAAATGTAAGGGTTCAATTAGGACGGCTAAGATAGAACATGAAAGACACATAGCGGAGGAGAGCAAAAAAAATCCCAAGAAATTCTTTAAGTATGTAAACAGTAAAAAAGGGAGGACAGACCATATTGGCCCCATAAAGAATGAGGAAGGACATCTGGTTACAAAGGATGGGGAGATGGCAAATGTATTGAATTTATTCTTCTCCTCAGTCTTCACGAGTGAATCGGGGGGCTTCAGTAACCAAAACTACAGTGTTTATTCTCATGACACAACACAGGAAGCACCTCCATGGTTAACAGAGGACGGAATTAAAATTAGACTTGAGAAACTTAACATTAATAAATCACCGGGACCAGATGGCTTGCATCCGAGGGTACTTAGGGAACTCAGTCAAGTGATTGCCAGACCTTTGTTCCTAATTTTTACAGATAGTCTATTGACTGGAATGGTACCAGCTGATTGGAGAAAAGCCAATGTAGCACCAATATTTAAAAAGGGCCCAAAAAACATCCCTGGGAATTACAGTCCAGTTAGCCTAACATCAATAGTATGTAAACTCTTTGAGGGGATGATAAGGGACTATATACAAGATTTTAGTAATAAGAACGATATCATTAGCAGTAATCAGCATGGATTCATGAAGAATCGTTCTTGCCAAACCAATCTATTAACCTTCTATGAGGAGGTGAGTTGCCATCTAGATAAAGGAAGGCCCATAGACGTGGTGTATCTGGATTTTGCAAAAGCATTTGACACAGTTCCCCATAAATGTTTACTGTACAAAATAAGGTCCGTTGGCATGGACCATAGGGTGAGTACATGGATTGAAAACTGGCTACAAGGGCGTGTTCAGAGGGTGGTGATAAATGGGGAGTACTCAGAATGGTCAGGGGTGGGTAGTGGGGTTCCCCAGGGTTCTGTGCTGGGACCAATCCTATTTAAATTGTTTATAAACGACCTGGAGGATGGGATAAACAGTTCAATCTCTGTATTTGCAGATGATACTAAGCTAAGCAGGGCAATAACTTCTCCGCAGGATGTGGAAACCTTGCCAAAAGATCTGAACAAATTAATGGGGTGGGCGACTACATGGCAAATGAGGTTCAATGTAGAAAAATGTAAAATAATGCATTTGGGTGGCAAAAATATGAATGCAATCTATACACTGGGGGGAGAACCTCTGGGGGAATCTAGGATGGAAAAGGACCTGGGGGTCCTAGTAGATGATAGGCTCAGCAATGGCATGCAATGCCAAGCTGCTGCTAATAAAGCAAACAGAATATTGGCATGCATTAAAAGGGGGATCAACTCCAGAGATAAAACGATAATTCTCCCGCTCTACAAGACTCTGGTCCGGCCGCACCTGGAGTATGCTGTCCAGTTCTGGGCACCAGTCCTCATGGACTGGTGCCTCAAATGGAGCGAGTACAAAAAAGGGCAACAAAGCTAATAAAGGGTCTGGAGGATCTTAGTTATGAGGAAAGGTTGCGAGCACTGAACTTATTCTCTCTGGAGAAGAGACGCTTGAGAGGGAATATGATTTCAATTTACAAATACTGTACTGGTGACCCCACAATAGGGATAAAACTTTTTCGCAGAAGAGAATTTAATAAGACTCGTGGCCACTCATTACAATTAGAAGAAAAGAGGTTTAACCTTAAACTTCGTAGAGGGTTCTTTACTGTAAGAGCGGCAAGGATGTGGAATTCCCTTCCACAGGCGGTGGTCTCAGCGGGGAGCATTGATAGCTTCAAGAAACTATTAGATAATCACCTGAATGACCGCAACATACAGGGATATGTAATGTAATACTGACACATAATCACACACATAGGTTGGACTTGATGGACTTGTGTCTTTTTTCAACCTCACCTACTATGTAACTATGTAACTATGTAACTATCACATAAGCTCGTTGGAGCACACGCTTGTTACACACTGTGTTCTCAGTCATTTTACACATGTAAATGCATTGGCTTTTAACTATTTTATCAATAAAACATTGTTTCACCATAAGAGTTTCTTCTCCCTTTCCTTCATGTATTTACCAACTGTACCTTGCCTTTATATGAGCATTTGAAGTAGTGCATAGGACCACCCAGATGCTTTTGACGATTGGAATATTGAAATTATCTACTAATGGAGATCACTGGTGCAATTTGACTCTTTTGTTAACACAAGGTTAACACAAGGTTTCTGGTCTCACAAGGAATAACCTGCTCTGGTGAGTGTGGGGGTTCACTTACCTGGAGGTTGACACCCCTGTTGGATGTATGGAGCATAGACATGGTGGTGTCATAGTCAAAGAGGAGGATGCAGACCATTTGCCTGTGCCATCTCACTGTGCTTCAAGTATGGACTTGATGGGAGCAGATGTGGTAGTGATAGATCAGAAGAAATTGGTGCTCTTTGCTCCACGGAAGGGAGACTGGGCTGTGAGTCATTTGCCAGCACCATTTTGTCGGCCATGTGCAGTTCCTCCCTTGGCTGAATTATAAAGAAGTCCTTCATTAAAGGATTGAGTGTTTTGGGGAGTCAGTTGAAGGTCTCCCCTAGAACTTTATCAGCCTTCTGTTTTTTCATAGCATGAAATGGAAGTCCAGCAAAAGCTATAATCTGCAGAGCGGCCTCAGAGAACCAAGTAACATATTACCAGCAAGGCCTTGGGACACGCCTCTCAGATTGAATATTTTTAATAGCTAGAATTAATCATTCACAACATGAATTCTTAGATGATTCGGATCCTTTTTAAATAAATTGAAAATTATTTACATTTGATAATAGTTTTATGTATAGGTATTGTTTTTGTATCATGTATTTTGTTTATAGTGATAAAATAAACCAAATTAGATCAAGCAATTGATACAACATTGATACACCCAGTTACGTAACCGAGTGACCCTGCCACCTCTGACACTATGGGAAAGCCATAGGGATGTCCCTGTGCGTCAGAGGGGGCGGGGTCACCCGGCAACGTCATCGCGTGGCCCCACCCTCAGTTATAAAAGAGCTGTCACCTGAGAGGACGGTCATTACAGCGGGTGCCTCCCATGGAGGCAGATCGTAGGCAGCGTGCAGCTTTTTTTTTCGGTCCATCGGAGCGAGAGAAGAAGAATAAGACTTCGTGGGACAGTTTTGTTTTTTTATTTTTTTGAAAAAGGAGTTGTCCCAAGGTGTGTATTGTCTTTTTTTTTTACCATTTTCACACATTTTTTGTGAAATGGTAGGGGTACATTTGTACCCGTTACCATTTCACACAGGGGGGCTGGGATCTGGGGGTCCCCTTGTTAAAGGGGGCTTCCAGATTCCGATAAGACCCCCGCTCGCAGACCCCCACAACCACCGGGCAAGGGTTGTGGGGATGAGGCCCTTCTCTGCTACCCCAAAGCACCCTCCCAATGTTGAGGGCATGTGGCCTGGTATGGTTCAGGAGGGGGGGCCGCTCTCTCATTCCCCTCTTTTCCTGCACCCTGCCAGGTTGCATGCTCGGATAAGGGTCTGGTATGGATTTTGAGGGGGACCCCCACGCCATTTTAAAAAAAAATTTGGTGCTGGGTTCCCCTTAATATCCATACCAGACCTGAAGGGCCTGGTATGGAATTTGGGGGCACCCCCACGCATTTGTTTTTTTTTAATTTTGGTTCGGGGTTCCCCTGTGGGGGAATTCCATGCCGTTTTTATCAATTAACTTTTATGTGTATTGCCAGGACTGACAATTCATTATAGCCGCAAGTACTTTTAAATGACTTTTTTTCCTTTAGAAATGTCATTTTGCTCTCAGACTGTTCTAAACACAGGAAGCATGAGCCACTTTACAGGCATACTATAGACACCCCCCAGGTACAAAATTTAAAGGAATATTACACTTTTATTGTTTCACTTTAAGCATTATTAAAATCATTGCTCCCGAAAAAACGTCCGTTTTTAAAACTTTCTTTTTCATTGATACCCTGGGGCAGGACCCAAGTCTCCAAACACTTTTTAAGACAATAACTTGCATATAAGCCTTTAAAATTAGCACTTTTGATTTTTCATGTTCGTGCCCCATAGACTTTAACGGTGTTCACGTTTTCGAACAAATTTTTTTCCTGTTCGCATGTTCTGCTGCAAACCAAATCGGGGGTGTTCGGCTCATCCCTATCTACCAGCAAGAGATAGTGTGACTTACGTTAAAATGCTTAAGATAATATGAAATTATATGATATAATTTGACTTTTATGTATGAAGACTTTTGCAAGCTCTAATATTCAAATACATGTTTAAATATTCCATATAGCATTTTATTTATGTACAAATATTTAACCACTTCATTAGGACTTCACTAGAACATCATTACTAGGACATTTTTTTTATTTCAGTGCTGTGATCATTTCACTTAGAATTACTCCTGCAACATTATACCAAAATAGATATACTTTTGGGGACAGATAGAGCTTTTTTATAGTATTTACCAACCACTGGATTTTTTATATATAAAAGAAAATGACCATAAATTTTGTAACAAACAAACCAAACACAATAAAACTATTTCTATTACTTTCTGGTAAAAACAAAAAACAAAAAATCAAATAAAAATGCCAGGAAAGTATGACCCCCCCCCCCCCCAAAAAAAAAATGGCCTATTCTTTAAAACTAGACACCCAAAGGAGAACTCAGTTTTTACCACAATTTTGGGGAAATTAAAAAACATGCTGGTATTGAAGGATTTAAACATTGAGCTTGGCAATGGTTCACCAGTTAAATTAAATGTATAGGTCATACACGGAGGTGGAGGGTCTAATGTACAGGGCACTTACAGTGTGTCGTAAAATTATGACCACTCACCATAACCCATCAAGCCATGGACTCCATTAGATCTCCGAAGGTATGCTGTGATATTTGGCACCAAGCCATCAGTAGCAGATCCTTAAAATCCTGTAAGTTGCAAGGTAGGGTCTCCATGGATCAGACTTGTTTTTCCAGCACATCCCACAGATGCACGGTTGGATTGAAATCTGGAGAATTTAGAGGCCAAGTCAACACCTTGAACTCATTGTTGTGTTTCTCAAACCATTCTTTAATTCATCAGACCAGGCCACCTTTTTCCATTGTTTCGTAGTCCAGGTCATCTGCTCACATGACCAATGTAGGTGATTTTGGCTGTACACATGGCTCAGCATGAGCACCCTGGCTAGTTTGCGACTATGCAGCCCCAACAAACTGTGATGTACTGTGTGCTCTGATACTGAACCCACATGCATCAGTGAGCCTTAGCCACCCATTACCCTGTTGCTGATTCACCAGTTTTCCTTCCTTGGACCACTTTTGGTAAGTGCTGGCCACTGCAAACCAGGGGCATCCCACAAGTTTTCTAGCCATTACAATTTGGCCCTTGTCAAAGTTGCTGAAATCCTTACATTTGTTTTGCTTTTAACACATCAGCTTCAAGGACAACATGTTCACTCACTGTCTAATACATCCCATTCACTTTAAAATTCCATTTTAATCAGATAATCAATGTTATTCACTTTACCTGTCAATCGTCATAATGTTATGGTTGATCGGTGTAGCCCATCTGTGTAAAATTTGATAAGTGGCAGTTATACATCAACACAGCCTCCATGAACCACCTGTAAGTGCCAAAGTACACCATTGCTAATGCTGTCTGTGAAAATTGTGACACTGTAACACCATGTACACCCCAAACCTGTAACTTATAGGATTTGTGTTTTTAGTTGCTCTCCATGCTGCAAGAAAAGCCTTTCCCAGCAGTATGTTATTTTGGTTTTTAATTTTTGCTATTAGTATATTACCCATGGCCATGGTGCATTGATTTTATCTTTTTTGCCATAAAAAGTCAGAAGTGACTAAAAAGTCATCTTCCCATATACTTCAATACAATTGGTGGCAAAGTTTGGATTTTCATAATCTCAAACAGGAATTGCTGAACCCATGCAAATCGAACCTGGGTAGATTTTCTCATCACTATTAATTATAAAGAAAAAGGCATTGAGATGACAGAATCTTGAAAAAGTTTAGGATTGTTAAATAGGTATCATGCATATAAAACATTCAGCAGAAAGGGGAATTAACTCTACCTGAATTGGAACTTGAATTTGAAAGCTAAGAATCCCAAAAGTGATTGTCTGGGAAAGCAATAGGAGGAATAGGGGACAGAAGGTAGGGAAGCTAAGAATAAGCACTTGAAGATGACAGCTCAGGAGAAAGACTGCTCTGAGCATTATCAAGAGATGATCTCCACATGTGGTCTACATACGCTTCAGACTACATGAGGTAGTGTTCCTGATAACTGAAGATCCATGTATTAAAACAAGGTGTGATTAGACCTAAAGGGCCTTCTCCTAAGGTGAGCGGCCACTTCACACAGAGGTGGATGGTAGAGGACATCATAATCAATTTTTAATGTCATCTTTGCACAGATTGAAGTTTATTGTTTGAGTGGGAAGGTTATCCACTCAGATTTCAAGATTGTTGTAGATTTGGACTTTTTAAGTTATCACTATTGCACTTTATATTTACCTATTTTTTGTGTGTGGTGACACACTTATTGCTATTTATATGTCTGAAACACTAATGAATTACAGATAGGGGTTTATTTATTGGAACACCGAATATATCTAATTGATGAATAAGTGCACCATTATTTTATTGTTTATAATCATTCATGTAAAACATTCAGCAGGGAGGGGCCTTAACTCTACATGAATTGGAACATGAATTTGAAAGCTAAGAATCCCAAAAGTGATTGTCTCGGAAAGCAGTAGGAGGGATAGGGGACAGAAGGTAGGGAAGCCAAGAATAAGCACTTGAAGATGGCAGCTCAGGAGAAAGACTGCTTGACTGGCAATAAGTTAAAGAAGATTGGCAGGAGAAAGAAACCATTATGTGATTAATAGGTACTGAGAGTGAGACAGTGATTTACTGGATAATGGAAAAGGAGCAGGTAGGCAAAGACAGCGGGAGTAAACTCTGTGAGGCGACAGCTGAAGAAACAGGAAAGCAAGGAAGCAAGAAATGAGTAGAGGGAAGGACATTGATGAAAAGCCAGCAGGTAACAGGGGTAAAGAAACCTAGCAGGAGAGAATAAGATCAATATAAAGCAGAAGTAGAAATAGCCAGAAATGACAAGAGAGACAGATACCATATACATGCGGTTTGATCTCAGGAAATGACCAACTGCTTCATGATGAAACACATTATTCAGTGATTCCAATTAAAACTTTTTTTTTATTTTCCCATGAGTTTTGCACTCCTTCCTAAGTGCCTCCCCACTAGCAGCATTCTATAAATGTTATATATCTAGGTTTGGAGAGATGCTAAGATTTTTATTTATTAGTGTTCAACAGTGAAGATTTTTAGTTCTTTGGTTCTTAACAGATAATAGATCTTTATTTCCTTTTGGGAGCTCTGATTTATTCATTACTGGTGGCATGATTTTCCAGCCATAATATGACTTTAAAGCTTGCAGAGATCAGTTATTTTTTAATAGTTACTGTATTTTGTTAGATTGTCTAACCTGGTGCTGTTCCTGCTTTTAATTTAGAATTTTCTTTTTCCTTTGAAAGCATTTTGAAGTTAAGCCTTGAAATGGCTTATTTTGCCAAAATGTTAACAATTCCCACAACTAGGGATGAGCTTCGAGTTCGAGTCGAACTCATGTTCGACTCGAACATTGGCTGTTCGCAAGTTCACCGAACAGCGAACAATTTGGGGTGTTCGCGGCAAATTCAAATGCCGCGGAACACCCTTTAAAAGTCTATGGGAGAAATCAAAAGTGCTAATTTTAAAGGCTAATATGCAAGTTATTGTCATAAAAAGTGTTTGGGGACCTGGGTCCTGCCCCAGGGGACATGGATCAATGCAAAAAAAAGTTTTAAAAACGGCCGTTTTTTCAGGAGCAGTGATTTTAATAATGCTTAAAGTCAATCAATAAAAGTGTAATATCCCTTTAAATTTCGTACCTGGGGGGTGTCTATAGTGTGCCTGTAAAGGGGCGCATGTTTCCTGTGTTTAGAACAGTCTGACAGCAAAATGACATTTTGAAGGAAAAAACTCATTTAAAACTACCCGCGGCTATTGCATTGCCGACAATACACATAGAAGTTCATTGATAAAAACGGCATGGGAATTCCCCAAAGGGGAACCCCGAACCAAAATTAAAAAAAAAAAATGACGTGGGAGTCCCCCTAAATTCCATACCAGACCCTTCAGGTCTGGTATGGATATTAAGGGGAACCCCGGCCAAAATAAAAAAAAAAAATGACGTGGGGTTCCCCCTAAATTCCATACCAGACCCTTCAGGTCTGGTATGGATTTTAAGGGGAACCCCGCGCCAAAAAAAAAAAAAAAACGGCGTGGGGTCCCCCCAAAAATCCATACCAGACCCTTATCCGAGCACGCAACCTGGCAGGCCGCAGGAAAAGAGGGGGGGAGGAGAGTGCGGCCCCCCCTCCCTCCTGAACCGTACCAGGCCACATGCCCTCAACATTGGGAGGGTGCTTTGGGGTAGCCCCCCAAAACACCTTGTCCCCATGTTGATGAGGACAAGGGCCTCATCCCCACAACCCTGGCCGGTGGTTGTGGGGGTCTGCGGGCGGGGGGCTTATCGGAATCTGGAAGCCCCCTTTAACAAGGTGACCCCCAGATCCCGGCCCCCCCCCTGTGTGAAATGGTAAGGGGGTACATAAGTACCCCTACCATTTCACGAAAAAAGTGTCAAAAATGTTAAAAATGACAAGAGACAGTTTTTGACAATTCCTTTATTTAAATGCTTCTTCTTTCTTCTATCTTCCTTCATCTTCTGGTTCTTCTGGTTCTTCTGGCTCTTCTGGTTCTTCCTCCGGCGTTCTCGTCCAGCATCTCCTCCGCGGCGTCTTCTATCTTCTTCTCCTCGGGCCGCTCCGCACCCATGGCATGGGGGGGAGGCTCCCGCTCTTCTCTTCTTCTTTTCTTCTCTTCTTCTCTTCTTCATTTTCTTCTCCGGGCCGCTCCGCAATCCATGCTGGCATGGAGGGAGGCTCCCGCTGTGTGACGGCGCTCCTCGTCTGACAGTTCTTAAATAACGGGGGGGCGGGGCCACCCGGTGACCCCGCCCCCCTCTGACGCACGGTGACTTGACGGGACTTCCCTGTGACGTCACGGGGAATGCCACAGGGAAGTCCCGTCAAGTCACCGTGCGTCAGAGGGGGGCGGGGTCACCGGGTGGCCCCGCCCCCCGTTATTTAAGAACTGTCAGACGAGGAGCGCCGTCACACAGCGGGAGCCTCCCTCCATGCCAGCATGGATTGCGGAGCGGCCCGGAGAAGAAAATGAAGAAGAGAAGAAAAGAAGAAGAGAAGAGCGGGAGCCTCCCCCCATGCCATGGGTGCGGAGCGGCCCGAGGAGAAGAAGACAGAAGACGCCGCAGAGGAGATGCTGGACGAGAACTCCGGAGGAAGAACCAGAAGAGCCAGAAGAACCAGAAGATGAAGGAAGATAGAAGAAAGAAGAAGCATTTAAATAAAGGAATTGTCAAAAACTGTCTCTTGTCATTTTTAACATTTTTGACACTTTTTTCGTGAAATGGTAGGGGTACTTATGTACCCCCTTACCATTTCACACAGGGGGGGGCCGGGATCTGGGGGTCACCTTGTTAAAGGGGGCTTCCAGATTCCGATAAGCCCCCCGCCCGCAGACCCCCACAACCACCGGCCAGGGTTGTGGGGATGAGGCCCTTGTCCTCATCAACATGGGGACAAGGTGTTTTGGGGGGCTACCCCAAAGCACCCTCCCAATGTTGAGGGCATGTGGCCTGGTACGGTTCAGGAGGGAGGGGGGGCCGCACTCTCGTCCCCCCCTCTTTTCCTGCGGCCTGCCAGGTTGCGTGCTCGGATAAGGGTCTGGTATGGATTTTTGGGGGGACCCCACGCCGTTTTTTTTTTTTTTTTTTGGCGCGGGGTTCCCCTTAAAATCCATACCAGACCTGAAGGGTCTGGTATGGAATTTAGGGGGAACCCCACGTCATTTTTTTTTTTAAATTTTGGCCGGGGTTCCCCTTAATATCCATACCAGACCTGAAGGGCCTGGTATGGAATTTAGGAGGACTCCCACGTCATTTTTTTTTTAAAATTTTGGTTCAGGGTTCCCCTTTGGGGAATTCCCATGCCGTTTTTATCAATGAACTTCTATGTGTATTGTCGGCAATGCAATAGCCGCGGGTAGTTTTAAATGAGTTTTTTCCTTCAAAATGTCATTTTGCTGTCAGACTGTTCTAAACACAGGAAACATGCGCCCCTTTACAGGCATACTATAGACACCCCCCAGGTACGAAATTTAAAGGGATATTACACTTTTATTGTTTGACTTTAAGCATTATTAAAATCACTGCTCCTGAAAAAACGGCCGTTTTTAAAACTTTTTTTTGCATTGATCCATGTCCCCTGGGGCAGGACCCAGGTCCCCAAACACTTTTTATGACAATAACTTGCATATAAGCCTTTAAAATTAGCACTTTTGATTATTCATGTTCGTGTCCCATAGACTTTAACGGTGTTCGCATGTTCGAACAAACTTTTTTCCTGTTCGCATGTTCTGGTGCGAACCGAACAGGGGGGTGTTCGGCTCATCCCTACCCACAACAAGTAATCTGCCCAGCTTTACAGTTTAAATAGTCAAACAGTTACCATAAACAAATGATTAATTGGCTATAAGTTAAAGTCAACATTGAAAACTGATGTCTAACATGCAATTTTTATTATCAAAGAGTGGGAAGGAGGAGAGGAGGGGAGAGACTGAGCTGGGATGGGGTGGGAGACAGTGTGGGGGAAAAGGAGGAGAGCAAGTGGGAGGATAGAGATTAGGGAGAGAGGGAGAGAGGTAGGGACAAGAGAGAGAAAAGTGGAGGAGTAAAAAGAAAAGGATGAGCGGAAAAAGAAAGAGAAAGGGAGGAAAGAGAGAGGAGAAAAAAAGGTAGAGAGTGTGAGGGGAGAGGGAAATAGAGAGAAAAAGAGACAGACAAGAGTAGAGAGTTAGAGAGAAGATTGTTCATTTGGCACAGTGACCACAAGCAGCCTATGTGGAATATGTGTGTTAAGCTCATCATACACTATACAATTTGACTGTACAATCTCCTTTAGATCTACCATAAACTATATAGTGCAAGGGCCTGTCTGATTGGATACAGAGTGATTGGATAGATAGGCGTGTCTTATTTTATAGCATATAACACAAACAATTTTCATGTTAGACAGCTATTTCAAATATAGACATAAAAAATACTAATAAATGTGAAATGAAAGGATATAAAATAATCATAAGTGTTCAATTCAATACATTAGTAACCGGTTCCCAACTGGCTCACGCAGAAATACTGCAGCACAATGGTTTTCCTGGGCGAAACCCTGTATGGGTATGTCCTTCCCTTTTAGAGCCGCCAGAGGGCATGCACACGCACCCGCCGCACAGCAGGGGACCAGATGCTCGACATTGGCGTCAACGGCCGCTCGATGCGATCCCCAGCAGCCATGCGCGATTGCGTGAACGAGAGCCAGCACGGGGGATTTGTGTGTGTAAACACACAAATTCCTGTCCTGTCAGGGTAGAGGAGACATATCATGTGTTCCTACTAAGTAGGAGCAACGATATGTCTCCTCCCCCAGTCACACCTATCCCCATACAGTTAGTATACATCCAGGGAACACACATTTAGCTCCTTGATCGCTCCCTAATGTTAACTCCTTCCCTATCAGTGACATTTACACAGTAATCTGTGCATATTTATAGCACTGATCGCTGTATAAATGTGAATGGTCCCAAAAATTGTAGTGTCCGATCTGTCTGTTGCAATGTCGCAGTACCTCTAAAAATCGCAGATCATCGCCATTACTAGTGAAAAATAAATAAATAATAAAAATGCCATAAAAATGCCGAAATCTTTCCCATAGTTTGTAGATGCTATAAATTTTGCGCAAACCAATCAATATATGCTTATTGCAATTTTTTACCAAAAATATGTAGAAGAATATGTATCGGCCTAAACTGATGAAGAAATGTGTTTTTTTTTTTTTTTTTTTTTTAATTGGGGGGTATTTATTATAGTAAAAAATATTGTTTTCTTTTTTAATTTTGCTCTTTTTTTGTTTATAGTGCAAAAAATAAAAACCGCAGAGGTGATCAAATACCACCAAAAGAAAGCTCTATTTGTGGGAAAAAAAGGTTGCAAATTTTGTTTGATCCAGGTTAATATATAGGTTAATATATACCTTTATCATAGTGTTGCATACGAAAGATACCCGATACCAAATTATTTCCTCCAGGCTAGAAGGATTGGGAAAGCCTGCACTATAGAAATGAATAAATAAAATTAGGTTTATGTGATTGTATGCACTGAAACTGATTACTTTCGTGGGAATATATTTATTTTGCATGGTTTTAGGGTGGGAGGGACATATACGTTATCTACTTTGTGCACTTTTTTGGAAACTGTAGTTTTATTATTGTCAGTAATTTGTTTTGTTTTATGTTTAAAGCTAGCTGATATTTAGTCTGTTTTAACCAAATATTGTCTGCTCTGCAATACATGAGGATCTTGTCAGAATTTGCAGAAGATAAACTAATCTTAGGCAGGGATTTTAATGCCCCCTTGGATCCACTCCTAGACTCATCAACCTCTCGCTCATCCATCTCCTTTACCAAGCTGAGGGCATTCAAGCAGGCTATTTACGACCTCCGTTTAATTGACTTCTGACGGGTTTCCAAAAAATCACAACTATACTCACTTCTCACAGGTCCATCACTCCTATAGTTGTTTTGACTATTTTATTATTGATCATAGCTGTTTGGATTGGTCACCAGAATGTGAGATAGACTCAATGGTCTGGTCTGACCACTCACCTATCTAACTGACACTATCGCTCCCTTCCACTCTGATGAGGGAATGGACGTGGAGGCTGATTCACTTCTCACGAACCCTGACTATACCCACAAGGTTTCAGAAACCATTCCTAATTTCTTAACAGATCATGCCGCAGATACTACCCCACTACCTTTACAGTGGGAGGCGTTTAAAGCTGTCCTGTGAGGAATCTTTATTCAGATGGGGTCCTGCTTGAAAAAGGCATGATCAGCCACGATAACGTCAGCAATGCAAAACCTTAGAGACCTTGAGACCCAACATAAACGAGCCCCAACGCTGGTGACCCTTACAGAGGTCTCCACGGATCGAACCCAACTCAAAGAATTGTATGAGGCCTCAGCTCGTACCTATGCATACAGACTTGCCCTACATCAGTACCGATTCCAAGATAAATGTGGTAGACCATTGGCTCGCTCCCTCCACCAAAATACGTCTTCCACATTTATACCCCATATCCGGGCCCTATCTCGGGAAATGATCAGTGAGCCCTCTAAGATATCACAAACATTCCAGGATTTCCACCAAACACTTTATAATCTACCACCTGGCATCTCTTCTAGCCCCACCCTTACCCCTGAAACTGATAGACAGTCCTATATTGAGGAAACGGAGCTCCCTACATTGAGTGGCGACACTGTAGAAGAGCTGGAACAGGTAATTACAGCAGAGTAGGTTGCAGGAGCGATAGCGACCACCCCATCTTGTAAAAGCCCGGGTCCCGATGGTTTCACTCCTAAATTCTACAAAATATTTGCTGACCCCCTTCTTAGCTATGGTGTTTAATCCCTTATCGGAAGGCTCTGCATTTCCTACACAAACGCTAGAAGCCCACATTGCCATTATCACAAAACTAGATAAGGACCCAACTTTGTGAGCTAATTATAGACCCATATCGTTAATTGGAGTAAACTTAAAAATATACGCCAAAATACTAGCCAATAGTAGGGATGAGCTTCAAGTTCGAGTCGAACCCATGTTCGACTCGAACATCGCCTGTAGACCGTTCGTCAAATTGCGAACGTTATGGGCCGTTGACGCCAATGTCAAGTGGCGCATCATGACCCATCGCAGTGCATTGCTGGCTGATGATTGGCCAAGCATGCACTATGCTTTGCCAATCACAGCGCCGTCTGTACAGAGAGCCATAATTGGCCAAAGCTTTGGCCAATTATGGCTCAGGGGGTTTAGTACATGCCCCACACTATATAAGGCCGTCTGCATTGCAGCCTTGTGTAGTGTGCTGCAGGCAGGTGTTTTTACAGTATTTACAGTTAGTGTACTGTGTCCTTTGCACAGTGTGCACCTAAAGCTACCTGAAGAAAATTGCTGTTGTTCTGATCCTATTAATACCACAGGCAGGCAGCTGCAGTATTTACAGTTAGTGCACTGTGTCCTCTGCACAGTGTGCACCTAAAGCTACCTGAAGAAAATTGGTGGTGTTCTTCTGATCCTATTAGTACCACAGGCAGGCAGCTACAGTATTTACAGTTAGTGTACTGTGTCCTCTGCACAGTGTGCACCTAAAGCTACCTGAAGAAAATTGGGGGTGCTCTTCTGATCTTATTAGTACTACAGGCAGGCAGCTACAGTATTTACGGTTAGTGTACTATGTCCTCTGCACAGTGTGCACCTAAAGCTACCTGAAGAAAATTGGTGGTGTTCTTCTGATCCTATTAGTACCACAGGCAGGCAGCTACAGTATTTACAGTTAGTGTACTGTGTCCTCTGTACAGTGTGCACCTAAAGCTACCTGAAGAAAATTGCTGTTGTTCTGATCCTATTAATACCACAGGCAGGCAGCTACAGTGTTTACAGTTAGTGTACTGTGTCCTCTGCACAGTGTGCACCTAAATCTACCTGAATCAAATTGGTGGTGTTCTTCTGATCCTATTAGTACCACAGGCAGGCAGCTACAGTATTTACAGTTAGTGTACTGTGTCCTCTGCACAGTGTGCACCTAAAGCTACCTGAAGAAAATTGGTGGTGTTCTTCTGATCCTATTAGTACCACATGCAGGCAGCTACACAATTTACAGTTAGTGTACTGTGTCCTCTGTACGGTGTGCACCTAAAGTTACCTGAAGAAAATTGGTGGTGTTCTTCTTATCCTATTAGTACCACAGGCAGGCAGCTACAGTATTTACAGTTAGTGTACTGTGTCCTCTGCACAGTGTGCGCCTAAAGCTACCTGAAGTAAATTGCTGGTGTTCTTCTGATCTTATTAGTACCACAGGCAGGCAGCTACAGTATTTACAGTTAGTGTACTGTGTCCTCTGCACAGTGTGCACCTAAATCTACCTTAAGAAAATTGGTGGTGTTCTTCTGATCCTATTAGTACCACAGGCAGGCAGCTACAGTATTTACAGTTATTGTACTGTGTCCTCTGTACAGTGTGCACCTAAAGCTACCTGAAGACAATTGCTGTTGTTCTGATCCTATTAATACCACAGGCAGGCAGCAGCAGTGTTTACAGTTATTGTACTGTGTCCTCTGCACAGTGTGCCCTAAATCTACCTGAAGAAAATTGGTGGTCTTCTTCTGATCCTATTAGTGCCACAGGCAGGCAGCTACAGTATTTACATTTAGTGTACTGCATCCTCTGCACAGCGTGCACCTAAAGCTACCTGAAGAAAATTGGTGGTGTTCTTCTGATCCTATTAGTACTACAGGCAGGCAGCAACACTATTTACAGTTAGTGTACTGTGTCCTCTGCACAGTGTGCTCCTAAAGCTACCTGAAGACAATTGCTGTTGTTCTGATCCTATTAATACCACAGGCAGGCAGCTGCAGTATTTACAGTTAGTGTACTGTGTCCCCTTTAAGAAGCAGTGTCGCGAATGCATGCGCAGCGCCTGAGGCGCGCGCACCCGCCGTGATCTCCGAGACTGCATGTCCCGCAGACTCGATGTCCGCCGGGTGCCCATGATCGTGTAACGGAGAGGAAGAACGAGGAGATGCTTATGTAAACAAAGCAATCCCCGTTCTGCCTAGTGACAGGACAGTCATCTACTGCTCTCTGTGATCGAGAGCAGTGATCACTGTCCTGTGTGTTCAAGCCCAGCCCCCTCACAGTTAGAATCACTCCCTAGGACACACTTAACCCCTTCACTGCCAGTGTCATTTACACAGTAATCAATGCATTTTTAATCACACTGATCGCTGTATAAATGACAATGGTCCCAAAAATGCGTCAAAAATTTCTGATGTGTTCACCATAATGTCGCAGTCCTGATAAAAATTGCAGATTGCCGCCATTACTAATAAAAAGAATAATTAAAAATAAAAATGCCATAAAATTATCCCCTATTTTGTAGACGCTATACATTTTGCACATTTTGCACACCCACCATAATCAATATACACTTATTGCTATTTTTTTACCAAAAATATGTAGAAGAATACATATTGGCCTAAACTGAGGAAAAAAATTTTTTTTTAAATATTTTTGGGGGATATTTATTATAGCAAAAAAGTAAAAAAAATGCATTTTTTCAAAATTGTTGTTCTTTTTTTGTTCATAGCGCAAAAAATAAAAACCTCAGAGGCGATCAAAGACCACCAAAAGAAAGCTCTATTTGTGGAAAAAAAAGACTTCAATATTGTTTGGGTACAAAGTTGTATGACCGCACAATTGTCAGTTAAAGTGACACAGTGCCAAAATGCAAAAAGTGCTCTGGTCGGGAAGGGGGTAAAACCTTCCGGGGCTGAAGTGGTTAAAGCATCTGGTTTGGGAAATAGCTAAGGTCCTCAAAAGAGATTGCATAACAACATATTCTAAATATTTTGTCTCCTTAAATTGTTCCAAGGGGTTTTTAATGGTCTTTTTGTCAGACACTTAGCAGGTTTTTCTTCTTATACATAAAGGTTTCTTTAAAAGAGCCTATATAAAGCTTAGCAAAGCCCTGCACAAATTAAATCCTGTAGCATTCTAATGCAAGTAAATCTGATCAAAAGATGCAACGTGTATTATTTATATATTATTTAAAGTACACAAGAAATTGCATAGACCTTGTACAATAAAAACAACTTTGTTGGAGGAGTCAAAGCTCAAAGCTTGCAATATATGGACATGCATATAAACATAGTACATACATATTGTGTACACACACAATTGAGAAAAATAGGTCATTAGTATTGTGCTGCCTCCAGAAGTTATATGGGCAGTGCAATTGCATCTATGTATATAGTCTATGCTGTTTCACTGGTTAATTGTTTATGATTTTGCTGCCACCTTTTGGTCATTGTTTTAAATGTTTTATTTTCTGTAATTCCTCCACCTTGTATGATGTAAGTTTTTCCTTCCTCATTTGTGAGTTCTGTTATGTTCCTACATAGTGCACGCTATGGCTAGGAAAGATAGTATTAAATATGACCATTTTAACCACTATATAAAAGATATTTTTTTTACTTTCTGCTATAAAAAATATCCAATAAAAGCATTTAAAAAGATAAAATTTTCTTCAAAAATTTAGGCCAATATATATTCTGCTACATATTTTTGGTAAAAAAAATCCCAATAAGTGTAAATTGATTAGTTTGAGTAAGTTATAGCATCTACAAACTATGGTATATATACTGGAATTATTATTCTTTTTTATACTAGTAATGGCGGCAATCAGCAACTCATAGCAAGACTGCAATATTGTGGTGGACAATCTGACCCTAACTGACACATTGTGGGAACCAGTGACACTAATACAGTGATCAGTGCTAAAAATATGCACTGTCGCTGTACAAATGACACTGGCTGGAAAGTGGTTAAACATCTAGGGCAATCAAAAGGTTAACTGTGTCCCTAACCACTGTTTTTGTGTTTACTTTTGGTACTTTTACTAAGGGATGTGCTGGATTTTATTCACTGCTTTGCAGAGAAGCAAAATCCAGCACATCCACGCTAACAAGACGGCGCGCTGCATTGTTAGATATGCAGAGCTCCATTCAATATGTCTCCTTGCCGATCAGCCGGAGTCGGCGGTCATCCATTGGCTGGCACCTGCTGATTGGCCTCTGCTGTGACTAATCACAGCAGAAGCGGTGCTCTGGCAGCATGCGCACACACCCCTTACTGGGAAGTGCAGAATCACGTATATATATATATATATATATATGTGATTCTGCATAGAGCGGCCGCTCTGTAGCAGTAAAGCTGCTATAGGGTGGTCGGCAACTGGTTAAACACTTCAGTGTTTTTTTTTTCATTTTTTTTTAACAACAAGGTTGGTCTTTATTGAAAAAAAAATGGTATACAATGTAGAGTGGATCAGAACAGTATAGTGGCCACATAATGATACATACATGACATACAGAGTGAACCGGTACATATAGTGCATATCATAAGTAGATTAACTAGTTTGTGTTGTCAATAATAAGGAGGAAGAGAAGGTGGGCGAGGGACAAAAAGGGGGAGAAGCAGGGGGGGGGTGGAGAAGAGGGATAAGGATCAATTGGGAAAAGAGGGGGGGGGAGCCAGCGAGAACACAATACAGTGCATACAAACAGGAAAGTGTTAACTCATGTATAATGGAGACCTCATCCAGGGTCAGTCCAAGGCTGCCACACTCTCGTGTACTTCTGAGGGCATCCTCTACTTATATAGGTCAATTTGTACATAGGTAAGACAGCATTAACTGAGTTTTCCCACGCCCCTACCATGGGAGGTCTATGAGAATTCCATTTTAATAAAATCTCCTTCTTGGCATAGAAGAGCAGCAGAGAAACTAACAACTTGGTATATCTAGGTCTCTGGTCGTCATCATGTATGCCTAACAGAGCTAATTATGGGGTCATAGGTATCTCAAGTTGTAGACAAGCGTTAATGCCTTCCATTATGGCAGACCAGTAGAAGGATAGTCTGGGGCAAGACCAGAACATATGTATGTATAAGCTTTCCGGAGACTTGGGCAATCCGGGACCTCTCTGGGTATATTCTGTACAGTCTCTGAGGCATAAGATATGTCCTATGGAAGAACATGGCTTGTATTAATTTATCCCTAGAGGATATCACTAGTTTAAAACTTTCTGCAAAACTTTCCTCACAAGACTCCCTATCCAGGGTAGTGATATCGGCCTCTCACCTAGACCAGAGTACATCCATCTTTGGAGAATCTTTCCGGATGAGAGTTATGTATAGCGCAGACAGAGGCTTGGGTAGGGACTCCTGGGCCAACAATTCCTCAACCGCATCAGATGTAAGATCGGGTGGAGTCTTGGAAGGGTCGGAGAGACCCCGCTACCACAACATCTTTTAGTAATTTAATATTATACCGGGCCCAGAGCTGCAGGTCGGGGATTGTCCGAAAGTGCGGGAGGAACGGGTTCCCCCACATAGGGCAGAAAGGCGACCACCTACCTGGAGAAAGAAACCTCTTCCTGGCCAGGCCCCACACCCCAAGAGTAGTTCTGGTAGGGATCGGTAAAGAAGGGTATGCTGAGGCTCCGCGATATATCAGGTTACCCAACTCCCTGAGAGAACCCACAACAGCCGCCTCGAAGCAGACCACAGAGTTTGCTCTAGACTGCTCCAACTACCATATGACCGTGACCAATATGGCCGCCCAATAGTAGATCAACAGGTTGGGCAGCGCCAACCAACCACAGTCCACCGGGAGTTGTAGAGTTGATCTAGCTAATCGAGGGGAAGAGCCCCACCATAAAAAGGAACCAATGCAGCTATCCAGTTCTTTAAAAAAGGATCGGGGTATCAGCACCGGGCAGTTCCTGAACAGATAAATGAATTTAGGATGGTAAATCATCTTTAGGACATTAATACGTCCTAGCAAGTTAAGGTGTAGGTTAGCCCACCGAGAGCAGTGCTCCTTAAGGAGTGATACTACAGGTTGAATATTAAGGCGTTGGAAGGACTGGGATCCCAGGTGACCCTAATTCCCAGATAAACAAATTCATCTACCCATCTCAATGCTGACTGAGCCGCAGACTGTCTGGCCTGTGCATTAATAGGGAACAAAATAGACTTTCCCCAATTGATCCGGATTCCAGAAAATCTTCCGAATTCGTCAAAGGCCGCTAGCGCAGCTTGTAGGGAAGGACCATCATCCTGCAGGTACAACAAGGTGTCGTCTGCATATAACGATATTTTCTCCTCCAGAGGGCCAACCCTGAGCCCCTTAATATTATCAGATTCCCTGACTAGAACTGCCAGGGGTTCTAAGGACAGCGCAAAAAGGCTTGGGGATAGAGGGCAGCCCTGGCGGGTCCCCCTCTGGAGGAGAAAGAAATCTGAGAGGGTATTATTAACCCTAATCCTTGCCCTAGGGGCTTTATATAGCAACTCTAGCCAGTGTAGAAACCTAGGTCCCACTCCAAATCTCCGCAACACCGCCCATAAGTACTCCCATTCAACGGAGTCAATAGCCTTCTCCGCGTCCAGAGAGGCTATGACTCTTGTACCTTCATTATGATGGGGTGTGGTCAAATTTAGAAACAAACGATGGATATTGATATCCGTGCCCTTACCCGGCATGAACCCGGTTTGATCTACATGAACAAGGTCCTCTATCACCCTACTGAGGCTACGAGCTAGAATCTTAGCTAGCAACTTGGCATCAGCGTTAATCAGTTGAAATAGGTCGGTAGGAGGCACATTCTTCCGGGTCCTTACCAGGTTTGGGCACCAAGACCACTATCGCCTCGGACCAGGACTCTGGAAGGGAGTCCAGGTCAAGGGATTGTTGTAGTAATGAAATGAACTTGGGGGCCAAAAATTCTTGATATGTTGAATAGAATTCAATGGGAAGTCCATCGGGCCCTGGGGATTTGCCTGACTGCATACATCCTAATGCTTCCTGCACTTCCTCAAGGGAGATATCCTTATCTAAGTCTTCTCTTTTCTCTGCTTCCAGGGAAGGGAGCGTGATCAGGTTAAGATATTCCATAAGTTCAGAGGTGTGGAAGGTTGCCCTAGAGGAGTAGAGTGTCTGGTAGAAATGCAGGAACCTAGCATTAATATCCGCTGAAGCTGTCAAGGTGCGACCATCCAGATCCCTCACCCTGCCAATATGAGTCACAGCATGTTGTCCTTTAGCCAACCATGCCAACAGCCTCCCGTTTTTGTCCCCAAATTCAAACACTCGTTGGGCGCTATCAAGCATAGCTTTTTTGGTGAGCTCTACTCTGAGTAAGGACAGTTCACTCAAGGTATCCTGCCAGGGAACATAGGTTCCCTGATTAGGAGATCTTACGTATTCAGCCTCCCTTAACCATGCCAGTTCTTCCAGATGCCTCAGAGACTGCGCAGATCGCCTCTTCTTAGCAGCAATACGAGCCATATATGAACCCCTAAGCCATGACTTGAGGGTATCCCAAACCACTAGAGGTCCAGCGGAGCCCGCGTTCCCAATCGAAAAGTTACACAGTTCCTCTGGCATCTCCTCCTGTATATCCGGATCCATAATCCAGTATTTGGACAGCCTCCAAATTCCAACACCCACCTCCTCAGAGAGCCTAAATGTGACAGATACCGGAGCATGATCCGAGATTCCGCGTGAGAGAATCTCCGCAGAGACCACTCTACGCAGTAAAGCCGCTGAGGCTAAAATCAGGTCAATGCGGGACAAGGTCCAGTATGTGGTGGATAGGCACGTGTATTCCCTGTCAGAGGGGTGAAAATGACGCCAAACGTCTGTCATGTGGAACGTGGAGGCCCAGCAGGATAACCCCTGCTGCAGTGGACTGGAAGCATGGAGTCTGTCCATAGCTGGAGAGGGAGCCATATTAAAGTCACCAGTGAATAATACATTCTCGACATTATAAAGTGTAACCTGCTGCATCAGCACATGAAGCACATCTATATCGGCTGGGGGGGGCAGGTAGAGACCCACAATCACCACGGGAACCTTCGAAACCAGGGCGTGAAGGATCACATATCTACCCCCCGAGTCGACTTTAACGTCCAGGAGCTGATAAGGCAGGGATTTGTGCACTAATACACTAACGCCTCTGGCGTAATTAGAGTAAGGTGCATGGTAATGAGTACCCACCCTGGCTCGTTTTAAGCTCAGAATACGGGATCCCACCACATGTGTCTCCAGGAGAACACACACCTGGGAGCGGAGCTTCCTCAGATAATTGAGTACCAGAGAGCACTTTATAGCGGAATTAAGACCCCGCACATTCCACATCACCACTAAGCATGTAGCCATGATGAGGGGAATGTAAATAACTGCAACCGGGCTGCGAACAGAGGCGGCACGAGCCGGAGCGGCCAAAATAGGCCGCCCGAAACCGCAACCACCACACAGCCCTGCAACAGGGCATTTAAATGAGCAAAGCCATAAGGACCAGTAATACATTTAACCCTCATTATCAATGAATGACCAACATTAAACTTGTAACTGAAACAGAACCATAACACCCAACATAGGTTAACAAGTGCCAACTTCCCCCTCCCCCCACCTAGTGCACCTTGGAACAGTGAGGAGCACTTAAATCCCAGAAAACCCATAGTCAAGGGACTATAGCTAATGGGGTCGTGCGACCGAAAACAGATGTTACTCCATTACCGATAGCAGGAAGTCCAGGCGTGAGTAAACATAGGGAGACTCATCCCTGAGCAATTGAGTAGTATAGTTGAAAAAATAAAAGAAAAAAAGAAAAAAATGATATTCACCTGTCTGAGCAGGGGCTCACACTTATTGGACTGCTGCAATGTACAACATATTATATATGGAAGAGTATCAGTGCATAGACTTCCAGGAAGGGCCATTCAAGAGTAAATAGGGATCCCAATCACAGATCTACGAACCGGATCTGATGGGTATATGTACAGAACAGTCCTGAGACAGAGTGGGTTATGCTCACCCCATGCATCTCCTCAATAAAGATCCTCTAACAATGGTATCAGGGTATATAGGACAAGAACAGGATATATATATATATATATATATATATATATATATATATATATATATATATATATATATATATACATATATATATATATATATATATATATATACTGTATATATATATATATATATATAGAAAGAGAGAGAGAGAGAGAGAGAGAGAGAGAGCGTACTTGGGGCTTCACACCCAATAACAGCAAAAAGCAAGGCCGATCCCAGCCATATATTGTATAGACGACAAATGGTCCTCCCAGCACCCTATGGCGGCAAGGTTTCCAACCAGGCAGCCGCATATTTGGGATTGGTGAAGAAGCGGACCGTCTCGCTGTCCACCACCCGGAGCATTGCGGGGAACAGGATACTGTATTTCACTCCTCTCCTCCTTAGGACAGCCTTGACAGCATTGAAGGAGCTGCGCTGCCGCTGGGTCTCCATGGTGTAGTCCAGGAACAGGAGAAGTTTAACATTCCGGTAGGGTAATTCACCCGCAGCCCGAGAGGCCCTCAACAGCTCATCCTTATCCCGAAAGTTCAATAACCAGAGAATGAGAGTGCGGGGAGGGGCTTCTTCTGGTCCAGGTCTAGGCGGGACACGGTGTGCTCTCTCAACCGTGAAGTAAGGGGAGAGCTGTGCAGGTGGTAGCAGGGAACGCAGCAAGTCCTCCGTAAATAGAGCCAGTGATCTCCCCTCCACACCCTCTGGGAGACCCACAATACGTAGATTATTCCGCCTGCTGCGGTTCTCCACGTCCTCCGCTCTGTATTCAAGAGCCTTAACCTTCGTTTGGAGGGTGCGGATGGAAGCTGCATGGTCTGGTACAGTGTCCTCCATCGTTCCCACACGTCGCTCAGCCTCCGACACTCTGGACCTAATTTTATCAAAGTCCTGCCTCAGTAAGCCCACATCCAACTGAACCTCCTCTATTTTAGAGGCCAAAGCAGATTGGCAAGTGGTAAAAGCAGCTTGGCACGAGGTAATGGCTGCCATGATCTCAGGTATACCCGGATTAGCAGCGAGGAGATCCGCCTCATGGTCTGTTTGCAACGCCATATTAGAATGGCATGCAGGGGAGCCCGGAGAGCAGGAGAGCGGGCCGCTGTCCTCAGGGATATTCGGGGGAAATTTAAGTTTCTTACCCCGCTTTTGGATGCCGGGAGTTCTGGAAGGCATTCAGACACCAGGGGACTCTCCAGTGAGCACAGTTTTTCAATGTACAGATGAAAGTTTGAGCTATACTCCAGGAGCTCTCAGGGAACATGTCCGCTCAGTCCCCAAACACTTCAGTGTTTAACTGAACCACTTAACTGGACTGAACCACATCTACCACTTAACATAGTTTGTCCCAACATTCTGCATGCAGTAAAGATATACTTGGATGACAAGTGTTTGGGGAGTTCAGCTATCTGATGAAGACTGTCTTTGCTACCTACAGACCATGCACAGAAGTCTCAGGAAGAGATAAGTCACTATTACAACAATTGGATTTTTTCTTTCTATATTTTTAAGCAAAAGGAGGGAGGGGGGCTGCAATTGGATATCATTGGCAATACCAACACCCTGAACCATTCCTTGATAGATACTGTTACTAAATCATTTTATTAGGCTACCCAGGAGAACTAAATGATAGTGCTTATCTCCATCTCTTCATTCAACCATGCTACAGCTTCATTTAGAAATGTTGGAGCCATTATATTTAGAACAGTCTTTTTTAAACAGTTTGGAAAATACCACCAAAGGCTTGATTAATTCTAGGTTCATGTATATGTGGGTTGCAGAAATGCATGCAATTTACAAGCAGGAGTGACATTAATATACCATCTAGTGAGGCTCAGGGGTTGGAGTTTGAGAAGGAGGAAGATCTTTTGGCATTCTAAACATTGAATGCATTATTCACTATGAGGGGCATAAGCCAGATATTGATCTATTAAAGCAGAGTTCCACCCATTTAAAAATCAGCAGCTGCAAAAAGTGTAAAAGTGTATAATCAGACACTCACCTGTTTTATGGTCCAGCGATGCGGGCACACGAAGCCCAGCTCCTCTCCCCCTCCTCTCCGCAGCGCTGGCATTCTAACTGTGGGTGCCTGGCTGTGACTTCACAGCCGGGCGTGCACTGCGCATGCACGAGCCACACTGCGTGCTGTGAATGGCCCTGGGCATTGCAGGGAGGGAGGGGGAGAGGTGATCTTCCTTCTGGTGCGGAGGGGAGGAAGTGGGAGTTGGATGCCTGTAAAACAGGGTACCTGCTCCCCCCCCAAAAAAAATGACATGCCAAATGTAGCATGTCAGGGGGACACCAGCACTTAAAGCGGAAGTTCCATTTTTGGGTGGGACTCCGCTTTAAATAGACCAACTATCTCATTCATACATACACCTTTTCACCACCAGTCAGTCTTCTACCCCAACATATAAAGAGTGAATTCATCAAAACCTTCTGTGCAATGATGGATGCAGACATCAACACTCTCTGTAAAAATAACATACATTGTAGATTGGGTGGTAGGTAAGCTATGAATAAAAAAAACTCACACAAGATAACAAGCAAGCATTGAACACTTACAGATAAGCTACACTTGTTGTTTGGGCAGCAGATAAGGGTGGAGTAAAAATGTCCAAAATACAAAAGACCATCTTGAAGACGCACAATGGCTACTGTCTGTCATGGTGGCACCATGGGCATTTGCAAAAAAGCATTGTTTGGTCTAACAATCCTTTTGCTGATTATCTGGTTTATTATGGTCACTTTATAGACAACATAATAATCATCAAGGATTGGCTAATCTAATCTAATATCTTTCTTTGTCCAATATTGCACAAGTAACTCATCAAAAATGCATTCAAATATGGGGCAGACCTGAAGTATTTGGTATTTCTGGATCTTGAACTATATTCCATTTCATTAGGTAACATTATTTCCAAAACCCATTTTAAGAAAAGCCATGGCCTACTCATATATACATCAACAGAGCTATCAGCACACAGACTGGAAACGTAAATTGTTACTAAACTCAGGAACCTGCATTCACTAGATCTGATCTCCCACAGTACACAGAACATGGAAATGCAATTATTTTAGTAAATATAAACAGCTAAATACATTTTCTCATCAGCAGTATATAGCAGTCTTGTGACTTCTATTAGTGTCTGACCGAGCATTGGTTAAAGCTTGTAGGAGAAGTTTTCATTCTCCTCAGACTGTCCTATGAGGCTGCATGACCCTCTCTATGAACAATGCTGATTGGCACTGTGCCAATCACATGCACCCCCCCCCAAAAAAACCCCAAAAAACTCTCTAGCAATACCAAACTGAGCATGTGCAGGGTGCCCCCAGGGCTCTGTACTATCAGGAGCTGGATTGGGGACTGTGAAAGAAGGGGAGGATCAGAGAAGACAAGATAAAACAGCCTTTTTACATAATACTGAGGATTAACCCCCTCTAGAGTTCTAGGTTCTAGAGTAAGTATAACAAGCATGCTTTACTGCATATATAAACTGATTTTACTGTTTACTTTACTTTTAGTAACACTTTAATATTCCATTTAGCCATTACCAAAGGTTATAGAAGAATTTTGCAGAATTCTATAGAACAAAGTGAAACATTGCATTCTAAAGAAGGGATACAGGGAGGAGCAGGCCTAAGAAAAAAAAAAGACATGGAAACAAGAGAAACTTATAATAACATATCATCAGTTTTAACAACAAAATATAATGATTAGCATCAAGCTAATAATACAATTATTTGTAAACATTGGACAGTATTGTTACAAGATCCCATAAAAACTGAAAACAATATTTAGGAGAGCAAAAATATTCTACAGAATAGTAAGCATTCTTTTATTATTATTTTTGGGACATTAACACATTTTTACTGGGCTCAATGCAACCTTATTTATGCCACAAGATTAAATTATTCCATTCTATTGCAGCACCACCCCTGTAGGAGCCGCTAGTATCCTCTCTTGCATCAGCTCTTCATCCAGGCACACAGTATTTTCCACAGCTAGGCACACTGTTATGCTTGTTTCTTCAATAATCAGTCTAGGGGTTTTTGGTTGTTTTTGATGTTTTATTAAGAACTTTGATAGGAAAGGGAATGTGGTAGGATACTTCAGATTTAACTAATTACAGGAGGACAACTCCTTTACTGAACCGTGGAACTTCTACTTCATGCACAGTGCACTCTTGAGCAAGTCCTCTGTAAGGATTTTTGGACTGTTGCTCTTCAGGACACTTGCCAGTATCCCATTTCTGCTAAACCCAATAGCTGCCTTTCCTAGCACAGAGGGGGGTAGCATAAAGAACCAGGCCCTAAGATCTCTACAGTCTGTACTCACAGGAGTCACAAACAGATCCTCTCCGGCATGGCTCCCCTCAGTCAGCTCTTCAGAACACATGGGTCAGCTCTCCAACTTCCAGGCCTCCCACCTGAGACCACATGGCCGCAGGTGCTGAAGAGGACAAAACGCCCCCTCCTCAATGGGACTCTCCTCTCTGGGCAAAAAACACTTTCTGTGTGTCTCACCAAATATAAATACCCTTCTCAGCAGGCATAGGGGCCCCTATGCCTGTATTTGGCTGAAATGCCATTCATATTCATGCTACTAATCTGCATGAGTCACTCCTGCCCATCCAGCAATTTACAAAACTGCCCAGATACAGATGAGCCAACACAGATACAGCAGCACAGGACTCCCTAGATGAACAAATGTAGCTCTCCTGTTAGGCAGGAAAGCGGCTATATTTTACCTCGCAATCTCCTGTTATTCTAACTATGTACATCCTAGCAATCTACCTAGGAGAGTGCTACACTATGGTTTCTAAATCTTCATACTTCTACTAACTGGGATCTGGATAATAGTGAGAAAATGCATGCATATTAAAAATCAAGCAACTACAACAGAAGAGAATGTAGGTAATTGCCTCACATCCAAAATAAATATTGTCACCACATCCCTGAGGTATACAATGTAAAGAACATAAAAGAAACTGGGGTTTTAAAGGTGCAATGGGTGACACAAAATTTATTTAAATAATTCACATTTTATTTAGAAAAATTGATAAAAACATATCTATAAAAAAGAGAGTTTACATTCAATGTAACAATACAATCTTAGTGCAACCAAAGGATTTGTTTCTCAACATATTTCACCACATGCTGTGGCTTCTTCAGGAGAGTAATATCTATCAGGCACTGAAGAAAATAATACAAAAAATTACACAGTGAACAGTAACAATATGTAGATCAATCAAAAAATCAGTATAAGTACAAATCAAGAATAATATCATATATCCGATCTGCCAAAGCAACATTTCAGCCAAAGAGGGATTTATTTACCTGCATGTAGGTCTTTCAAAAAATTAAATAATGAATTGAATATAAACTCTAATATTTGAACCACTTAAGTCAGGAAGCGAACCCAGCCTGAAGGACCATCTGATGACCACAGAGAGTAAGTAAGATTGCGTTTTTAATTGATGGAAGAGGTCCTAGAATAGGGATGAAGAAAGGAATAAAGAAATTTTCGTTGTTGCAATCTTTGATTTTTAAAACTCTTAATTCTTTGTTCCTTCTTTTTTACTTTTTTTTTTTTTTATTAAAAAAAAAAAAAAGAGTCTACCTGTGATAAAGGACTCATTTTAAACCAAAAGTCCAGGCTACTTTGCTACATTAATTGGTGTCCATTCCCGAAGCAAAGCCCCAAAAGGGGAAAAGACAGCAAAAAACCTAAAAAAACAGAAACAAAATTTAAATCAATCAAGAGACCCTGGACCAAAGGAGGGGTCCCTCCAATAACTAGCCCAGGATTTCCTCAAAATGGCATTAAATACCTAAGTCAAACGGTGTGTGAAGAAAATAACATCCTCCTCCTCTCAGGCTGGATCTCTATTAAACCACCATCAGAGTGCTTAAATACCCTCCCTCTCTCCAAATTTGGCACCAAAAAACGGCGCCAAAAGCTAGGGGAGGGGCGAACGCTTTAGGAGCGTCTGCCCATAGGCAGTAATACCTGAAGTGACACTTCTGGCTGAATCGGGAAGAGATATACATCAATCAGATCAGTATAGTCACCAGAAGTGACACTAGGTGGCACACCGGAAGTGATGAGACATCACCTCCAGGGACTGTAAGCAGTGATATAAATGACCATAAAGACTAAAAAAGGGTGTAAAAAGCAATATATATATACAAATCCATTAATAAAGAAGGAAGTGTAACCGGAAAAGAAAGAAAAATAACTGCAGCCATTTATGTGGACAAAGTCCAAATAAAGGTTATGGAAAGATGCAATTGGCGCCAGCCAGTGGAAACAAGCTCACCACTGGGATTGACGCCCTGGGTGTCCATATGGTCACCTGATCCTGGTGGGGCCTTCCTTATCATAAAACATAATTCAAATTTTAGGACTCTTGGGAAGAGAGAAGAAAGAAAAAAAAAATATCCTTTCTTCTATTTTTATATTTTTAAAATTTATTAATAGATGAAATCGACACAGTTAAGGAGTGATCAAAAGTCCCAATGGCCAGAAATAAAGTGAGGGCACTTCAGACAGGGTGTACATAGGAGCCTAACAGAGGGACCCAACACATATCAAATAACAGTGGAAACAACAATAACCACTTAAAAGGAGCAGCTGAAGAAATGGCCAGACAAAATACCTAAAGGAAAGGCTTGAAGCTAATGGATTCGTTGAGCCCAGGAGGCGAAGTGGCAGCCAAAGAGTGGATCCACCTCGTCTCCTTCTGCAAGAGAATCCTATCCACATCTCCCCCCCTCTCATGAGTAGGTATGAATTCCAGGGCAAAAAATGTCATCTTTGTTAGATCAAATGAATGGTATAAACCCATGTGTCGACTAATGGGTGTTTCCATCTTTTTCTTTTGGACGAGGGACACATGGTCCCTAATCCTATGGAAAAAGGGTCTCTTAGTTTTCCCTAGATGTAAGGCCTTGCAGGTGCACCTCATATAGTAGACCACCCCAATGGATTGGCAGTTAGCAAAGAAATTGGGTTGATACAAAGTCCCATCTGAAAGGATTATCTCTTCTGAATCCAAAATATAACTGCAAAAATTGCATCTGCCACAAGGGGCAGTACCTTTCCGAGTATCTCTCCCGGATCTCTGTGTCAAGTGGCTATGGACCAATTGATCCTTTAAAGACCTGGACCTTCTATAAGTAATAGAAGGGATTGGTTTGACATATTTGGAGATTACTTTGTCATTGAACAATAAAGGCCAATATTTCTGGATCATTTCACTGACTTTTTTGTGTTGTTTAGAATATGTCGTTATCAGCCGTACCTGCTGGTCTGATTTTCGGGGTTTTGATGAATGAATTAATTCATGTGATTCATGACTATGTGATTTGGCTCTATGATATGCCTTTTTGAGAGTGGAGCGACTGTAGCCCCTATCCAACAGGCGTAACTGTAAGGCCCATGCTTCCTTTTCAAGTCCTGGTCACGACTGCAGTTCCTCCTTATTCGTAGATATTGACTATAAGGAATGCTTGCCACCAAAGACTTGGGGTGGGAACTGGCCGCGTGTAAGATGGTATTCCCTGCTGAGGTCTTCCTAAATAGGGAGGAACCAAGTGTGCCATCTGAATTGAGATAGATAGAAATATCCAAGGAATTGATCATATTTTGATCATAAGTCATAGTGAATTTAAGATTATATGAATTGGCCTTGAGTTTGTCCAAAAAAAGTAGAAGTTTATCCTTGGAACAAGTCCACACCACAAAGATGTCGTTGATAAATCGACGCCAGATCAAAAGATTGTTGAAAAATTGGCAGAAATCATCTTAGGAAAAAATTTCCTGCTCCCACCCCCCCAGATTGGCATACGATGTGGGGCACATTTAGTCCCCATCGCAACACCCTGCACCTGGAGGTAGTGGGAGCGGTTGAAGAGAAAAATATTATTAGTTAGAATAAAAAGTAAGAGATCCAAGATGAAACAATTGTACGCAAAGGCCCCAGGGCCCCTTTCCGATAGAAAGCCCTCCACAACCCCAACCCCCTGCTCATGGGGAATGGAGTTGCAGAGGGCCTCCACATCAATAGTGACCAATAAAGACCCCGGTGGTACACAAATACCATCCAGGGATCTCAAGAGGTCAGCAGTATCCTGTGTATAGGAGCTGAGCGAACCGACACGTGGCCGCAAATAGTCGTCCACAAGCTTGCTCGCGGGCTCGGTTAAACACCCGTTGCCCGAGACTATCAGGCAGCCAGGGAGAAATTTCAGATGCTTGTGGACTTTGGGCAAGGTGTATAAGGTAGGGGTTCTAGGAGTTTCAACAATCAAGAAATCAAATGTCTTCTTGTCAATGAGGTCATTATGGAATGCCCGACTGACAAGGATTTTGAAGCATGTGAAATTTCCCCCTGGCCGCCCCATAGTCTCGGGCAACGGGTGTTTAACCGAGCCCACAAGCAAGCTTGTGGATGACTATTTGCGGCCACATGTCGGCCTGGGATTCCCCCACAGTGCATTACCAGGCCCTTTGGGTCTGGTATGAATATTAAGGGGAACCTCAAACAAAAATTTAAAAAAGAAATGCATTGGGGTCCCCCCAAATTCCATACCAGGCCCTTCAGGTCTGGTATGGACATTAAGGGGAATCCCGTGCCAAAATAAAAAAAAAATGGCGTGGGGGTCCCCCTCAAAATCCATACCAGACCCTTCAGGTCTGGTATGGGTTTTAAGGGGAACACCGCACCAAAATAAAAAAAATGGCATGGGGGTCTCCCTAAAAATCCATACCAAACCCTTATATGAACATGCAACCTGACTGAGGGTGGGGCCACCCAGTGACCCCGCCCCCTCTGATGCACGTGGACTTTACGGGGATTTTACTATGGCTTTCCCCGTCATTTCACCCTCAGTTATATAAGAACTGTCAGAAGAACAGAAGCGTCACACAGCGGGAACTTCCCATGGATGTGGATCGTCCGAAGAATGAAGCGGGGGAAAGAAGAAGACATTAATAAAGGGATTGTCAAAAAACGTCTCTTGTCTTTTTTAACATATTTGACACTTTTTTTGTGAAATGGTAGGGGTACATTTGTACCCCATTACCATTTCACACAGGGGGGGCCAGGATCTGGGAGTCCCCTTGTTAAAGGGGGCTTCTAGATTCCAACCCCCACAACCACCGGGCAAGGGTTGTGGGGATGAGGCCTTTGTCCTCATCAACATGGGGAAATCCTCCTCACGTTAAGGGCATGTGGCCTGGTATGGTTCAGGAGGGGGGCGCTGTCTCGCCCCCCCTCTTTTCCTGCGGCCTGCCAGGTTGCGTGCTCGGATAAGGGTCTGGTATGGATTTTAAAGGGAGACCCCCACTTTTTAAATTTTGGCGTGGGATTCCCCTTAATATCCATACCAGACCTGAAGGGCCTGGTATGGAATTTTGGGGGACCCCCATGCATTTTTTTTTTAAATTTTGGTTTGGGGTTCCCCTTAATATTCATACCAGACCCAAAGAGCCTGGTAATGCACTGTGGGGGAATCCCAGGCCATTTTTTTCAATGACTTTTATGAGTATTGCAGAGACCCGACAGAGACCCAACAATTCATTATAGCTGCCGGCGCTACTGCTAGTACTTTTAAATGACTTTCTTTTCCTTTAGAAATTCCATTTTGCTCTCGGACTGTTGTAAACACGGGAAACATGCGCCACTTTACAGGCATACTGTAGACACCCCCCAGGACGAAATTTAAAGGAATATTTCACTTTTATTGTTTCTCTTTAAGCATCTTTAAAATCACTGCTCCCGAAAAAACAGCCATTTTTAGAACTTTTTTTGCATTGATACATGTCCCCTTGGGCAGGGCCGAGGTCCCCAAACACTTTTTATGACAATAGCTTGCATATTAACCTTTAAAATTAGCACTTTTGATTTCTCTCATAAACTTTTAAAGGGTGTTCCGTGGCTTTCGAATTTGCCGCGAACACTCCAAATTGTTCTCTATTTGGCGAACGGGCGAACAGCCAATGTTTGAGTCAAACTCATGTTCGACCCGAACAGACAGCCCATCCCTACTGGGGAGCATAAAAGCAGCGACAGTATCCTGTTTATCCTGAACTTGAGCATATACACGATTAGTCTTATACAAAATGTATAATTTTATAAGGCTAATACGAATCAGATCATACTTACCAAGAACACCAAAATATGAGTTTGTTGAAAATGCAAATAAATAAATAACATTTATTTTTATGAGTAAACATATTTCTCTGACTTTTGCTTCTCTAATCCATGTTTAACCACTTTATCCTCCAGCATGTGACACTCTTACAGATTAACAGCTTAATGACAATCATGCTTGAATGCTTCCATGTGATGTAACATATAAAGCTTCAAACCCATGCTACCTTGTCTTCTTTAAATAAAATCTCTTGCTAACAATATACTGTAAAATATCTACAAGCACTGATGGATAAGACATAAGTCACATTATGTAGTTGCCAATGAGAACTAATTTTAGCTTTCACTTTGACTAACCTGACCTGTCAAATTAAATTAACTTCTCAAACATATTTTTCTCACACAGAATGGTATGGCAGGCAGCTCAATGTAGATATTTTCAACTACAGTTATGGCTGGTAGCAATTTTACATACCAGATTATAACAGATTAATATCACATTGCAGTTTTATGGAGCTGCGGTTTATAGATCAATTTACCATTCATTACTATTGTTCCTCTAGGCATTTTAGTTGCTGAACCGATTTGTTTAATGTAATTAATTTAAGCAAACATTTTAAATTACACAAAAGGTTAATTTTCTTTTTTTTTTTTCACAATCAGAAGTTTATTGAAACTTATTGCGATACAATAAATGCATTCAATACAAAATGAAAATATTTATCGATAATATGAAGAAATTACAAGTGAGTAACAATTGGGGTTTGCGATTATGTTATGAACATTTTCAGTAGCGGATATAATAAGGAGAGGGGTGGGGGGAGAAAGGGGAGAGATTGAGGATAAAAGAGAAGGGGGGAGGTAGGGGAGGAAGAAAAAAAAAAAAAGGGGGGGGGAAGAAGACAGAAGTAAAGAGTAAAAAAAAAGGGGGGGCAGAAGAAGGCAGAAGTAAGGAGTACTGTAGTAGGCATCTCACCAAGATGATAAGCGAAAGAAGATAAATAAATAAAATATCAGGTATATGAGTAGTTTAGCATAATCATTAACAGTCATTAGAGAAGAGCTTGAGTGATATTGAGATATAATGCATCATATTATATAATTTTTTGTCTACTTTTTAATAAGACAACAACCTTTTATCTATGAGGTATTAGTTAGTAAGTGAATCGTAAACAGAGGAGTGTATAAATAACAGCCATGGTTGCCAGGTAAGATTGAAGTTTGTACTGTTTTCTTTCTTCATGGCAGCAATTTCTTCCATTTTGTCAATGTAATTTACCCTTTCTAACCAATCTCTAATGTTGGGTGTGTGTGTGGTCTTCCAATGAAGGGGTATGAGTGTTTTGGCTGCTAATAGTAAATGCCTAGACAGAGACTTCTTATATCTACTTATGGTAAGTTTATTCACATTGATCAAACAGGTGGCTGCAATGAATTCTATTGTGGTTTCTGTTATAAATTTAGTCCACTCTATAACAGCTTCCCAAAAAACATGGAGTGGTGGGCAATCCCACCATATGTGAAGAAAGTTGCCAATATCTTCCCCGCAGCGCCAGCAAGTGTCTGAAATTGTGGGGGACCACCTCCTGGCCTTATGTGGCGTGATGTACCATTGAGTAAGGATTTTATAAGATATCTCCTGATATTTAATGCTTAAAGAGCATTTGTGTGTCATTATACATGCATTCTCTCATTGTTTTGATGAAATCCTAATATTTAAGTCTTCTTCCCACTTTTCTTTGTGTTTTGAGTCTTCTTTGTGCTGAGATTGATTAAGACAGCAATAAGCCAAGGAGGTGGTATTGGCTATTGGTGATCTTTTGTAGCATAAATCTTCTATAGGGAGTAATGGTAAGCAGTACAACGATCTATATTTGCTATTCACCAGGAAATCTTTGAGCTGCATGTAAAGCCACGGGCCAGGAGGTGATCCCTCCCATTCTGCCTGGAGAATGTCCAGGGGTTTGATCTTAGAATCTGTTAAGCATTGGAAGGCAGTGCGGGTCGGCAAATTCTTCAGGTGTAGGCCTGGAATAAAGTCGGGATTGTTAGTGACAGTAGTCAGTGGACCAGGTATTGAGGCTAGTTTGT
This sequence comes from Aquarana catesbeiana, assembly GCF_042186555.1. Taxonomy (NCBI): domain Eukaryota; kingdom Metazoa; phylum Chordata; class Amphibia; order Anura; family Ranidae; genus Aquarana; species Aquarana catesbeiana. The sequence continues at coordinate 237,518,078 of NC_133328.1, forward strand.
GTGGGCCAGCTACTTTATGCCAAATGTCAAGTGTGTTTGTAACTAAGGGGTGTTTTAGTTTCTTATCTGTTTTGAAGTGTAATAACTATGGATAAAAGGTTAAGTTGAAAGGAGTTAAAATTTGTTCTAGCTGGATTCAATCTTTGTTAGCGCTATGGCAATGCCAGTCAATGATTCTTGTGATGTGGGATGCTTGATAATATTTTTTAAAATTCGGAAGGCCTATACCCCCTTTATGCTTGGGTAGGAACAGTGAAGTAAGGTTTATTCTCGGTTTTCGATCAGCCCAAAGGAAGTGTCTTTGTGCTCTGATGAGGCTGGTGAAGAAGGATTCAGGAATTTTGATGGGAAGTGCATTAAAGAGGTAAAGCAGTCTCGGTAAAATTGTCATTTTTAGGATAGAGGCTCTACCGAACCAGGAGAAAGTTTTGGAGGACCATTTTTGGAGGTCTCTGATCAATGTGGTAAGAAGGGGTTTGTAATTATTGGAATATAGGGAGTCTATGTTACTAGTTAGGTTTATCCCAGGGTATTTCAAAGTAATTTGTTCCCATTTATAGTTGTGGTTGTCTTTCATCGATTTAAGTTGATCTAATGGTAGGTTGATATTTAATGCTTCGGATTTTGATTTGTTAATTTTAAAGTTGGAAATAAATCTGAAGATCTCGAAGTGTTTTTCAAGGTTTGGGATAGAAATATGTGGATGTGTCAGGAATAGTAAAAGATCATCCGCATAAGCGGCTATTTTATATTCTCTATCCCTGACCCTAAATCCCTTTATATCTTCAGATAAATTAATTGTTCTAATTAGGGGCTCTAATGAGATGATGAAAAGAAGGGGCGAGAGGGGGCAACCTTGTCGTGTCCCGTTTCGTATTTTGGTTGGGTCTGAAAGAATGTTGCTAACTTTAATTTTAGCCTGGGGGTTCCGATAGAGTGCTGAGATCCACAAAAGCATATTCTCATTAAGTCCAATATGAGAGCAGGTAGACATCATGTAATCCCAAGAAACTCTATCGAAAGCCTTTTCGGCGTCGGTAGAAAGAAGAAGTCCTTTTGTCTTGGAGTTGTGGGCATAATGAATTAAATTAAGTGCCTTGGTTGTATTATCACGTGCCTCTCTACCTGGAATGAAGCCTACTTGTTCTGGTCCAATGATCTTTGATAGGAGGGGTTTAAGTCTATTGGCCAGTATTTTGGCTAAGATTTTTAAAGTGGTGTTCCAGCAGAAATGATACTTTTTAAATAAAAATACCCCTATAATACACAAGCTTAATGTATTCTAGTAAAGTTAGTCTGTAAACTAAGGTCTGTTTTGTTAGTTTATAGCAGTAGTTTGTTATTTTATAAAATTACAGCAGGCCGTGGCCATCTTAAGTGTGGGCATCTGAAGCCAGACTGTATTTCTTCCTGGATCTCATCCTTGCAGATCTCGCACATGCTCAGTGCAGCACAAGCAGTATAATAGGTTTCAGGTCAGGTTTCCATAGCAACGGCAGTTTCAGAGGAAGTTGCCGCCCCTTCCCAGAAGGCATTGCAAACAGGAAATGATGCGATGGGCCGCGGCCAGGGAGGAGGAAGTGAAAAATGAATACAGCAGACATACAGTAACTGCTGAGAAAAAAAAAAATATATATCCAATTTGTTTACAGTGCACAGTTTAGTGAGGGATGCTGAAGAGTTGTAAAAGTGGGTGGAACTCCACTTTAAGTCTGTGTTCAATAAAGATATGGGTCTGTAGCTAGAACATTCAGTTTGATCTTTGTCAGGTTTGGGGATCACCGCAATATGAGCCATAAGAAATGAATCGTGGTCATGTTTATGTTTAGCCAGATAATTGAAAGCTGATAGGAGGGGTTTAGTCAAGGTGTGTGTGTATGTTTTATAATATTGTGAGGTGAACCCTTCTGGGCCTGGGCTTTTCCCTGTTTTAAGATTTTTAATGGCCTCTAAAAGTTCATTGGTGTTAATAGGGTCTTCTAATTTGTTTGTGTCTTTTTGGGAGAGAGAGGGTAATTTGATTTCTTTTAAAAATTGGTGAATTGTTTCTTGTTTCGTCATGGTAAGGTGTGGGGGTTTATGTTGTTCAGGGAGATTGTATAGTCTCGAGTAAAATTTATGAAAAAGGTCAGCTATATCCATTGGTTTGTGTCTAAGTATTCCATCCTTGTCCCTTATGGCATGTACCTTGCCTGCCTGTGTCATATCTTTAAGTGCTTTGGCCAGCAATTTCCCACTTTTGTCCCCATGTTCAAAATAAATGCTTTTCTTAAAAAAAAGAGCTTTTCTGATCTTTAGGTCAAGAATTGATTTGAGGGAGTTCCTGCATCAGGTCAGTTCTTCTTCTCCTGAGATTGAGAGTGATTGTTTGTGTAGTGTTTCTAATTTTGCTATTTGTGAGGTCAAATTGGAAATTTCCTTCTCTTTTTCTTTTTTTATTCTGGAGCCCATTTCATTAAGTGACCTCTCAGGACGCTTTTATGAGCTTCCCAGTTAGTCATAGGGTTGGTGTCTGCGTCTAGGTTATTTCTGAAGTATTCAGTCAAAGTGTCCTGTATTTCATCTTTCACTCTTTGATCAGTCAGGAGTGATGCATTGAGTCTCCAGTTAAAGGTCGTTTGTTTAGGAGAGTCGAGTTTCATGGATATAGCCGTAGGGGCATGGTCGGAGAGAGAAACTATGCCTATCTCTGCTGTTTCCAAGTTGCTTAAATCTCTCTGTGAGACAAAGATTAGATCTATCCGGGAATATCGTTTGTGTGGGGAGGAGAAGAAGGTGTAGTCTCTCTCAGTCGTATGTGTCAGTCTCCAAGTGTCTACTAGTGATAGAGAATTTAAGAGTATTTTAAGGCATCGAAGGGTTCTGTAAGTTACAGTAGTGTGACCTGTTGATGTGTCTTTTTGGGGGGAAAGAGGGACATTGAAATCTCCTCCCAAGATTATGCATCCTTCAGCAAACCATTTTAGTTCATCTATAATTTTACGGCAAAATGTGATGTGGGCTGTGTTTGGGAAATATACATTGGCCAGTGTAATGGGTGATCCTGCCCAGTCACCTTTTAGAAAAAGATAGCGACCTTCTGGGTCTATAAGTTGATGCTGTAGTTTGAAAGGGCAATTCTTGTTGATTAGGATTGAAACTCCTTTAGTTTTAGCTAAAGGATTGGTGGCGTGGTACATTTCTGTGAATATATTGTCTGTAAATTTGGGTATATGTTCACTTTTAAAGTGTGTTTCTTGTAGAAACACAATTGACGGGAGAGTCTTTTTAAGTTCTTTTAGCATTTTCGCTCTTTTTTCGGGAATGTTCAGGCCGTTGACATTGTGGGAGATTAGAGTTGGGGCATTCCCTAAAAACTTATAGGCCATAGTGTAGGTTGTCAGTCAATTTAAGTGAAGTAATTGAGGCAAGTGAAATTTAACTAACAAATGTTTCTTGTGAGGAATGATTTAAGCTTTCAGTGTACTCCAGAAAAAGGGTGAAGTGGAATAGGCGATGGGGTAAGGTAGGGGGAGGTGGGGTAGAAAGGTTTAAGTAGGGGTGGTTGAGTGTGTGCTCAAATCTCACTTATGAGGTGAGGAGCTAGTTAGCAACCTAGATAAACTAGGCACTAATATATACTCTGAGGGGTATGTGGGAGGCGCGTTAGTGTCGTTATTCGTTATTGTCAGAGAGCTCACCTTGCTGGTCATGGGATTGGCCACCAGAGGGCGTGCCTGTGAGCAAGCCGGCCTATTTAAGTTTGTCAGGCACTCTGTTCAGTGCTGCCTGATCATCAGCTTCCTGTGCCATAGTTCCTGTTTCCTGTCTTGTCTTCCTGTTTACCTGATCTCCTGACAACCCAGATTGCCCTTGGATTCTCCTGTTTGCTGCCTGTACCTGACCTTGGCCTGTTTGACTCCGCTTCTGCCTGCTCCTATTGTACCTTGCTGCCAGTCTGTTGCCGAACCCTGCTTGTGTCCCGATCTGCCTGTCTTGCTCCTGCTCAGCACCTGTTACCAGTGTTACGGACTACTGACCTGTTGTCTGAAGATCATCTCTCATCCTGTACCTGGATCTCTTCAGCAGGCTCTCATACCATTCCACACTCTCGTGCCTCCTGTCTGCTCTACCAGGGGCCGTGAGTCGGATAAGTAAGGGAGTCTACCCTCTGCCCAAGCGGACTCATCAGTCTGGTAAGTAAAAGTCTGACAGTTATGTAGCGTTTTGTAGTATAGGGATCTGGGTCTGTCCCGCAAGACACTGCGAGACCTGGGTGTATCATGTAGATAACCGGAAAGATAAATCTTAAACCGTCTAATTTTTGTAGAAAACATTGCTGCCTATAGTCTATATATCAATAAAGAGTAATAATTTGCCTAGGTAATTAATGAGAATGGTGCAAATTAATTACCCTTAAGCAAAGAGTAACATTCTCTTCAACTCATCCATTATACACAATTTGCGGTTTCTGTATAAGATGAATAGAGCAAAATAACATGTAGAACATAAAAAAATAAGGAAAATAACAGAAAAATGAAAACCTTTCAAACCAGTAAACATTGTGGAACCGAATCCCTAAGCAGAGTAGGGAGAACTCAGTTATCATGCGGTATAATATAGTGACCTGGAATGATTAAATGTTCTAGTCCTATATTAAAGCAGGACCTGAGATCAAAAGCTCAGTGAGCCATGAATAGATTCAAAAACTGGTAGCTGTTGAATCCTCTGTAAGTGAAACAACCCAACAGCCTTCTCTATTATATCATGAAAAAGGCAGGACCAAATAGTAGAGGTCTCCTGGTGGTTGATACTTTTCCAAGGTGATGGTATTGGGTGTATCCACGACAGGTGAATATAGTCGTTCGGTTGATATGGTATTAAGTTAGTGTACTCACTGTTTGGCCGGAGATGCCACAGGTGGGCTATTCACTTAGCCTTCTGGCCAGGGATCGTTCCCTGCAAGTGGATACTGTGTGTGTTTCACATCTTGTTGCTCAATAAAGAGATACGCCAGAGTGAAGAAAATTGATCTGATGGTGAAAAATTTTTGCTTTAACATCTGCATATCTCGCTGTATAGTGGAAGGGGAACAAAAGGAGGGGTTAAACAAAAAAGAAAAAAAAAAGAGAAATGCGAAGTTGTTAACAATATCCTAGCTGTTATTGAAAGGATCGGCACATCTCCTATTGTTCATCAGGAGTTTGTGATTCCTGTATATGAAGTCTTGCAGAATAGGGATATTCATTGTGTGAATTTCCTGTCTTAATTTCCTCTTCCTCTAGTCAATACCTAAGAGTCTTGATGAGATCAGTTTGGAGGAAGTATATCTAGAAGGCATTGAGCAGATTTGTTACCATGCATGAGTCTCCTAGAATGAGAGTGTGCTGCGTGTTAAATTTGTAGAAGGTTGCCCTCTAGTGGATGTTTATAGAAGGAAACTTATTATTTTCTTACTGATCACAGTCATATCTCAGCCAAGTGAATAGGCTTTAGGTAAGGAAAAATAAAAAATAGAATAACGAAAAAATTTCAACAACGGACAAAGATGAGAGAAAGTTCAATAACCTTTTATGGGTGACAATCAAGTGAATGTCTTCACAGTGTTTGAGATTTGCGTGATTCCTGGAACTTACCATCATTTTAGTCTTTGGCTTTTGGCACTTTTAGAGGACGAGGGAGAATCGTAATTGTTTCTGTTGATGTTTCTGCGATTTTTCCCCTGTTGTGAGGGTGAATGAAATACGTTTGCTTCGCAGCTAGATGGTGGATTGTTGATTTCCGTAGGTAGCAGGAACTCTGAGTACCAGTCAGGTAGTTCCACTGGTGTGATATGTAGATTTTCACAGAATCTGTTCAGCTCGTTGGGGGTTCTGAGTAGGTATTGTTTACCCATATATGCAGCTTGGAGTGGAAAAGGGAATTTCCATCTGTAATTTATGTTCCTTTCTTTTAAAACCTCCAATAGGGGTTTCAGAGCCCTTCTATTCTTCAATGTAATGGGTGATAAATGCTGAAACAGTTGGATTGTGTTTTCATTAAACAGAATCTGGTCGTTAGCGCTTGCTTTTTGCAGCACTTCTTCCTTCACACTGAAGTTGGGAAGGCAGCAAATGATTATCACCAGGGGCTCTGGGCCTGAGAGCTCTGTGAGCTCTGTCAAATTCAATGGGGGAATGTTCAGGTCGGTCTAATAAGCCATTGAATACAGATGTCAGTGCAGGCTTAATTTGGTCTGGGGTAACAGATTCTGGTATCCCTCTTACTCTTATGTTATGTCTTCATCCTCGGTTGTCTAAGTCTTCTAAATGTCTATTCATCAATTGTACAGTGGTAATATCGTCTAATCTGGACAACGCTCGGTCTCTCCTCCTCCCAGCGCGCTCAGACACAGCCATTTGTTCAGAGAGTTTCAGTAACTCTGTTTTAATATCAGTGATAGCTGATGTGAAGGACCTTTTGATGTCTGCAGCTATGTCGGACATGGTAGCATAGGTCAGAGGTTTGTCTTTGTCAAAATTACCTGCTGCTGAGTCTTCAGATGCTGGCAGGGACACCTCGTCATCCTCTATGTCTTCCTCCATGCTGTGCCTGTGTGTCGGCGCCATCTTGGCAGATCGTCCTCCTCTGCTGTATATGTACTTGCTTAGGTTTCCGGGTGAGATTTTCTTTTTGGGAGTTGTTATCGAGCGAAGAGTGTGTCCATGTGTTACCCTCTTTAGTTGTGTGGACATAGTCGGTTTGTAGGCGATGTGGATCGGAACCCGGGTCCCACAGTCTCCCGGAGCACAGTCACGGTGCGGCCGTCCACATTGCGCGCCAAGCCATGTCCTAATTTTCTTACCAGCTATGGAGAGGTTTTTGTGTTGCTTAATAATGACTTATCGGTTAGTAGTTGTCATGAATTCAATATAGTTTAGTATCAGCATTTAAATAAATTAAGTTATGTGATCAAGTATTTTCTTTTATAGCAATTCTGTATGATTATGAGGGATTTCATATAGATTCTGCACCCATGGAAAGATCACCAGACCAAATGATAAAAAGAGTTTAAATTAATTTGTTGGTTTAAACTAACAGCCAATGTGTTGCAGTGTTCAGAAAACACTCCCCCTTTATCAGGGCTTTGTCAGGGCTGGGCCCAGCCCTTCTTTCTCTGAGCTGGCCGCTCAGCTGACGGCTAATTTCCAGCTCCTATCTCTCCACAGTGACTCACCTGTTGATGATCCTGCTCGTCGGTCCAGATGATCTCTGCCTTCGCCTTAATCACATCTCTAGAGATGCTCTCTTGTGTTACCGTTAAAGTTTTGCTTGGCTGACATCCCTTCTGGCTCCAGATCCTGCTTGTTGTTCTACTACACTCATTTCTGGCTCCCTGATGCTTGGCTTATCTGACTATCCATTCCCGTTCCTGAACTCTGGCTATGTTTTGACTATGTTTACCTTTTTTATTATTATTATTAAACAAGTGTGATTTAACTGTACTTCTGTCTCAGTCTGAATCATGGTTTCTGACAGTAGGCGAAGGCCATGAATTCAGAAGATGCAGTCAATCCACTTGTTGGTAACATTTTTTCCAGATTGGATGAGGAGGATCACTGCATGGATCAGTTTGCAATGGCGTTACAAACGCTCCTGAGTCGCACAGCTCACCTAGAATCTCCCACTGTGGCTGCTCCGGTACAACCTGTGTTGCAGGCTCTCCCTACTGTTGCTCCAGTCTCTGTGCAGGCACCCTCCTCGAATATTACCTCTATAAGAGGTATGTCTGGTTCCACTCCGCTTCCCCAGCGATTTGGGGGCAATCCAATGCAGAGGGTTTCTCAACCAGGTTGAGATTTACTTTGAGATGCTGTCCCAGGCGTTTCCCATGGACAGAAGCAAAGTAGGTTTCATGATATCTTTGCTTTCTGAGAGAGCCTTGGCCTGGGCAAACCCTCTATGGGACAAGCAAAAACCTGTTGTCTTGAGTTACCCTGAGTTTGCGGCTTCTTTTAAAAGTGTATTTGGCGTTCCTGCATGCTCCGCTTCTGCTGCCAAGTGCCTCATATCCATCAAACAGAGTATGAGATCTGTTGATGATTACGCCATTGAATTCCGTACTCTGACAGCAGAGGTTGCTTGGAACAATGAGGCCCTTGTGGCTGCTTTTTCTCATGGTCTCTCGGATACCATCAAGGATGATTTAGCAGCCCGAGATATACCTACTGAGCTAGAGAGGTTGATCACGTTTGCAATCCTCATTGACTCCAGACTCAGAGAAAGACTCTGTTTTAAGGAGCACTTGCGTCTCCGAGCTTTGCAGTCCTACCCTTGCCTCCCTCATCTCCCATGCCTCCTGGTACCGAGTCGGTCAGTGAAGGAGAACCTATGCACGTGTCTCTCTGCAGATGAGAGAACCTTTAGGAGGAGGGAGAGATTGTGCCCAGTGGCAGCTGGTGCTCAAAATTTTTGGGGGGCGCAAACAAACTGAAAAATTCTGAAAAATACTTTAGAAAAATCACCAATTGCAGCCTCACTGTGCCTATCACTTTTAGCCACTTTGCCCATCAAATGTAGCCACCGTGCCATCAATTACAGCCACTGTGCCCATCAAATGCAGCCACTGTGCCCATCAAATGCAGTCACTGTGCCCATCAAATGCAGCGACTGTGCCCATCATATGCAGCCATTGTGCCCATCAAATGCAGCCACTGTGCCCATCAAATGCAGCCACTGTGCCATCAATTGCAGCCACTGTTTCCATCAAATGCAGCCACTGTTTCCATCAAATGCAGCCACTGTTTCCATCAAATGCAGCCACTGTGCCCATCATATGCAGCCACTGTGCCCATCAAACAGAGCCACTGTGCCCATTAAATGCAGCCACTGTGCCCATCAAATGCAGCCACTGTGCTCATCATATGCAGCCACTGTGCCATTAAATGCAGCCACTGTGCCCATCATATGCAGCCACTGTGCCCATCAAATACAGCCACTGTTCCCATCAAACACAGCCACTGTGCCCATCAAATACAGCCGCTGTGCCATCAAATGCAACAGTGTACTGTGTGGTGTAGTGGAGGTGTGCTGTGCAGTGTAGTGGAGGTGTGCTGTGCAGTGTAGTGGAGGTGTGCTGTGTTTTGCGGTGTAGTGGAGGTGTGCGGTGCAGTGTAGTGAAGGTGTGCTGTGCTGTGCGGTGTAGTGAAGGTGTGCTGTGCAGTGTACTGGAGGTGTGCTGTGCTGTGTGGTGTAGTGGAGGTGTGTTGTGCGGTGTAGTGGAGGTGTGCTGGGCGGTGTAGGGGAGGTGTGCTGTGCTGTGTGGTGTAGCGGAGGTGTGCTGTGCGGTGTACTGGAGGTGTGCTGTGCAGTGTAGTGAAGGTGTGCTGTGCGGTGTATTGGAGGTGTGCTGTGCAGTGTAGTGAAGGTGTGCTGTGCGGTGTATTGGAGGTGTGCTGTGCGGTGTAGTCTTGATGGGAGACCTCTACAGCCTGCCCATGTGACTCATGAGACTGTTCCATTGTCCATGGCCGTAGGGGCTCTTCACCATGAGATAATCCAATTCCAAGTTATTTCCTCACCTAAGTTTCCACTGGTTATTGGTTATCCTTGGTTACAGAGGCATAACCCCTTTTTTGATTCATGCTGAGATTCTCTCCTGGTCGCCACAATGTAGTAAGACATGCTTCCAGAAGGTAGCCAATGTTCTGTGCACCTCCTCGCTCTCATCCCTCCCGGAGGAGTACCGCGATTTTAGCGAAGTCCTTGACAAAGGTTAAGCCAGCAGTTTGCCTGCACACCAGTCATATGACTACTACGCAATTGACCTTCAACCTGGTGCCATACCCCCTCATGGCTGGGTTTACCCTTTGACGGTCTTGGAGGATAAGGCCATGGAGGAGTATGTTGCAGACGCACTTTCTCAAGGTTTCATCCACAAATTCTCGTCTCCTTCTGGTGCTGGTTTCTTCTTTGTGAAGAAGAGGAGTGGTGAACTGAGACCTTGTATTGATTATAGGGGTGTCAATCGTTTCATGATTAAGAATGCCCTATTCCGTGGATTACAAAGTTATTTGACCACCTCAAGTGAGCAATGGTTTTCACGAAGCTTGATTTGAGAGGGGCATAAAATCTCGTGAGGATTAAGAAGGGCGACAAGTAGAAAACTGCGTTTAATACCCGAACAGGCCATTATGAGTACCTTATAATACCTTTTGGCCTTTGTAATGCCCTGGCAGTTTTCCAGGAATTTGTTAACGATGTCCTCTGAAATTTGTTGCAGCTATGTGTGGTGGTTTATCTTGATGATATCCTCATATTTTCCAAGTCCCCGGAGAGCCACCACACAGATGTCTGTCGTGTGCTTCAGAAACTAAGCGAGAACAATCTCTATTGTAAATTGGAGAAGTGTGAATTCCATCGCGAACAGGTTAAATTCCTGGGCTTATTTCCAGGTTAAGTTGTATGTCATTTCCACTGCTGGTTTTTTCAATGGACTTAGAGAAACTTTCAGTGGTCCTGCAGTTGCTCCCAACCCGTGGGTTTATGTCCTCTGCAGCGTTTTCTTGACTTGGCTAACTATTATCGGAAGTTTATTCATAACTTCTCGTCTCTGGTCAAGCCCCTGACTGATATGACCAGAAAGGATGGTAAACCACAGAGTTGGTCTGTGGAGTCCATTAAGGCTTTTGAGAGTCTCAGGGCTACCTTTGTTTCTGCTCCTATGTTGGAACAACCTGATCCTACATTACCTTTTATCCTTGAGGTTGATGCTTCTGAGACTGGAGTTGGCACCCTTCTGTATGAACGTCCTACCTTTGAGAGCTCTATGCATCCTTGTAGCTACATTTCCAAGAAATTGTCACCTGCGGAGTGCAATTACGAGATTGGTGACAGAGAGTTGTTAGCAATCATTTTAGCCCTGAAAGAATGGAGACATCTCCTCGAAGGTACCACTGTGCCGGTTCTCATTCTTACTGACCATAAGAATCTCACTTTCTTGACTGAGGCTAAATGCCTCTCTCCCAGAAAGGCGCGATGGGCTCTTTTCTTGTCAAGTTTTAATTACATTGTCTCATTCTTACCCGGTACTAAGAATGTAAGGGCTGATGCTTTGTCACAACAATTTTCCTCCACTTGGAGTCGGTTCCTGTGATTCCTCGTGATCGTATCCTGGTTACGGTTTGCACCAGTCTCACTTCTCCTTTGGGTGACAAAATTCTTGCTGTTCAGGTTCATGCTCATCCTGAGAAACCTTGTGACCGCTGCTTTGTCCCAGAGAGTCTCTGTACTGCCGTGTTCCAGACTTACAATTCTGCCAAAGCTGTCAGCCACCCTGGGAAGAATCAACTCCTTTGGGTCATTTCCTAACAATTCTGGTGGCCTAGTCTATATGCTGATCTAACCGCCTTCATAGCTGCTGGTTCCATGTGTGCTCAGAGTAGGACTCCACAACACCTTCCAATGGGTCTCCTACAACCCATACCCAAAGGAGAGAGGCCCTGGACCCACCTGTCTATGGATTTTATTGTGGAGCTACCCAACTCCCAGGGCAACACAGTTATCCTTATGACTTGGCCCAACCCCCAGACGATGTCCTATCGTGACGAAACGTGTAGGGTGTGGCCTATAAAGCTGACGTCACTACGCTGTTCCTCTTTGCTGAACTGGATGGGAAGTGTATGCACAGCGGGAAGCCTGCGGAGACGCTGTATCATTGAGATTACTCTGACACTCGTTTATTGGAACTACTTGTAAGTGCATCTTTTTATTCATTAAATATTATTGATTGGAACGATTACACTATGGGAGCCTTTCTTGCTTTTATTTCCGGAGCCATACAGCCTCAGCCACAGACCCAGATGCTGGTATAGGTTATTGGGAAACCTGTAATCTCCCATATGCCTGGATAGACCTTTGTTGGTCTTTTGAGTCGGTAAGGAGCCTCATATCCACTTGGGTGTATTCACTTTTTGGGAGATTGGATTTCCTTTATCACAGATTTTGGATTAGTTCTTCTTTTTTATGCTTATGAACTTTATATATGAATTTTTTTTAATCGCACTATTTGTGATGGGACTTTTTATGTGCTCTTTTTGGTTTATTTGACACTATCAATTTTAGTATCTCATTATACACATATCCTACAGTGGTCATAAATAATTATGGTAATTTTTCACGTTATTAATTATGATATTATGTTTTAATAATTTTTAATAATTTTGGTATTTTCATTTATTGGTTGTCCTTAGCGCTGCATAATATTATTACTATTATCTAGAGTATGTGTCTGACTCTTTTATGCTGGCTGCTTTGGTAATTTGGGTTAAAACCTTGTTTTTTATTAATGTGTTTTTAGTCTGTAAAGGTTAATCCCTTATAGCTACCAATCAATTATTGGGTTTCTAGCGCAGCGTTAACCCTTTTTGTTTTTTTTTATATATCCTTATGATGGTTGACCGGTTCTCGAAAATGTCTCATTGTATTCCACTTAAGAAATTGCCCACTTCTATGGAACTGGCTTCCATTTTTGCTCAGGAGATCTTTCGCTTACATGGGCTACCCAAGGTGATTGTCTCGGACAGGGGTAGTCAGTTTGTGTCCCGGTTCTGGTGAGCTTTTTGTGCACAGTTGGGAATTCTATGGGGCCACAGAATGAGCCAATCAGACCTTGGAGCAATTCCTATGTTGCTATATATCTGACCATTATAACAACTGGTCAAAACGTGGGCAGAGTTTGCTCACAATAGTGCCTCAAATTCTACTTCCTGATTGTTCTTGTTTATGACGAACTATGGTTTCCAACCTTCCACGTTGCCTAACTCTTTTGTTCCGCAAAGTATTCTCTGTGGTCTTTGTTCCACTTGGGCACAAGTCCAGGAGGCTTTGCGACATGCTAATGATAGGTACAGACTCCATGCTGACCGCAGACCCCTACCTGCGCCCTCCTACCAGGTTGGGGACAGGGTCTGGCTGTCGCAACCGCCTACTTCATGTTCCCTCTCTGAAGTTCGCACCTTGGTTTATTGGGCCTTTCTGTATTCTTCACAGGATTAATCCAGTGGCTTACGTATTAGACCTTCCTTCTAATATGCGTATCTCAAATGTATTTCATGTCTCCCTATTAAAACCTTAGGTCTGCAACCGCTTTACCACCTCTGTGCCATGCCCTCACCCTGTTCAGGTTGAGAACCATGAGGTGTATGAAGTATAGTCCATTGTTGACTCCCGTAGATTCCGTGGGCGCATACAGTACCTGGTGCATTGGAAAGGGTACAGTCCGTGGGAACGCTCTTGGGTCCCATCCTCAGACGTACATGCCCCTGTCCTCCTCTGTGATTTCCATAGATGTTTTCCCCTCAAGCCTGGTGGTCCTCCAAGGGGGAGGGGTCGTTGAGGAGGTGGTACTGTCAGGATTATTCCCAGCCCTTCCTTCTCTGAGCTGGCTGCTCACCTATCGGCTAATTGTGAGCTCCTATCTCTCCACAGTGACTCACCTGTTGATGATCCTGCTCGTCGGTCCTGCCTACTTAAGCCATCTAGTTCAGATGATCTCTGCCTTTGCCTTAGTCACATCTCTAGAGACACTCTCCTGTGTTCCTGTTAAAGACCTGCTTGGCTGACATTCCTTCTCGCTCTAGATCCTGCTTGCTGTTCTACTACGCTCATCTCCGACTCCCTGGCATTTGGCTTGTCTGACTATCTGTTCCAGTTCCTGAACTCTGGCTATGTTTTGACTATGTTTGCTCTGTTTACCTTTTTTATTATTATTAAACAAGTGTGATTTAACTGTACTTCTGTCTCAGTCGGATTCATGGTTTCTTTTTTTTTTGAAAAATATTTATTGATTTTTTCAAAATATATTCATAGAAGACATTGTACAGAACAATTGTAAGGCATGAATATACACAATTATTCTTTATACAGAATGCACGTTCTATCTAAACATAAACATATTTATAAGGAGCACTGGGGAAAGGGAGGGGAGAGGGGAGGGGGAGGGGGGTAAGCAATTCACATTTGCCAGCTTGTCACTAACATTGGGCAAGAAGTTGCCAAAAAGGTTCATCCTACATTTTCGTACCTTTAGGGAATGGAGGCGACTTATGAGCATATCTAGATAGATAAACTACAATATGTTCTAGTTAATACATTTTATTTGGGTGAATATAGTCCCAGAGTGTAATAGCTGAAGTTGATGGATGCCAAGGAGCTTCAAGTGATTGTAGGCCGCTTACGGTGGTTTAAATGAAGAAGGATCAGAGGCCGGAGGAATTTTAAGTTTGCCGAGTGAGTTAGTGATGTCTCTCGTCAGGTACCATTCTGTATATCTAAATGCATGCATTATGTCTTGGATGGTCTGTTGAGGAAATGTGGCTTCCAGAAATCTTCTCCAGCGTTTAAAAAATCGTGGGGTAAAGCGGAGATTCGACTTGATGAGGTCCAATCTTTCTAGATAGAATAATGAAGTCAAGGCTTTTATAACCGCAGGCAGACTGGGCGGCGATGTCATTATCCAGTGGGACATAATAGTCCTGCGGGCTACAAGAAGGCAGATATGGGCCCAGTGCGGTATGTTTGAAAAGTCCAATTTGGACGAGGAGGATGCTGGAGGTGTGATGCTAAACAGGCATAGTAGGCAGTCACTATGTAATTTGATATTGCAGATTTTATTAATGTAGGCTATCACATCGTTCCAGTAGCTGTTAATAGCAGAGCACTCCCAAAGCCTATGGAGCAGCGTAGGACGTGGCAATAAACACCATGGACATAGAGCTTGAGACGGGTCCTCTTTGTTGAAACAGAATGGGAAGTATGCTCTGTGGATAATCTTGAATTGAGTTTCACGCCATGTTTCAGAGATCGTAAGTTTCCGGGTGAGCCTATATCCCTCAAGGATTTTGTCGGGTAGGTCCTCATCTCCTAGTATATGAGACCATTTTTGGAAAGGCGTGAGGCGGTACTTCCGTGACTGGTGCTGAATGAGGTGAGAATAGATGTTGGAGATAGAGTAATCTTTGCTTTGCAGTAGGTTATCAATAAAGGATGGTTTAAAAGGATCAGTCTCGGGACCATAGCAGGATCTCCGATAATTCGTGAGTTGGTAATGGAAGAAGCTGTGAGTTGGTGGCAGGGAGAATTCCCGCATCAGATTTTGGTATGGTTTGAACTTGCTTGTATTGTTTTGGTATAACGAGGTTATCTTCATGAGTCCTTTGGATTGCCATTGGGTATAAGCTTTATGTAGAGTGGAAGGTAAGAACATAGGGTTGCCTTGTATTTTGAGATGTTTCGAGATGTTAGAGGGCAGACCAAGTAGTTTTCTGACCTCCCTCCAGGCGATGACAGTGTCCCTGAACAATATGCTGGTTTTGAGGTGGTGCGGCAGGTTGTTAGGATTGGAGTGGAGGATGCCTGCAAGGTCGTATGGAGAAGCCATAGAGTCCTCTAGGGCAAAGTTGGAGTATTTGGACCCTCCTGTTAACCAGTCTAGACCCTGTCTAAGTAAGCAGGCTAAATTATAAAAACGAATGTTGGGGAGCCCCGCCCCGCCCTCGCTCTTCGTGAGACATAGTTTTTGAAGCGCGATGCGCTTTTTTTGCTAGACCATAGGAAAGCTGTCACAGCCTTCTGAAGTTTCTGCACGTCTGAATGCCTCAGTAATAGAGGTATGGTTTGCATGGGATATAGTAGGCGTGCAAATGATACCATTTTAAAAAGATGAGCTCTCCCAAAAAGCGAGAGGGGAAGGGCACCCCAAGCCTCCAATTCCCAAACAATTTTGGCCACCAGGGGAGGATAGTTGAGTATATATAAGGAAGATGGGTCTCGGCCTATATGTATTCCTAAGTATGTTATATGATGAGGTGCAATGGTCAGCGGGGACAAATGTATCCATTTAGTGGATAATCGAGGGTGTAGTGTTAGGAGTTCACTTTTATCAAAGTTTATACGAAAGCCTGAGCAGAGTCGGAAGGTCGTAAATATTTGTTTAAGTCTGTCAAAGTCTGATACGGGGTCAGTAGAGAACAATAAAATATCGTCCGCAAATAGTGCAGAGCGGAGTGTTTGGTTTCCCAAGGTGATGCCACTAACCCCTTTGGTTGAATTGAGGATTCTAGATAAGGGTTCAATCGCAATGTTGAATAACAACGGGGATAGGGGGCATCCCTGTCTCGTTCCTTTCGCTAAGGGGATGGTGTCCGAAATAAAGTTCGGGGTGACAAGGCGTGCCGTTGGTGAGGCGTACATTTGTGTGAGGAACCTTGTGATTTGACCTGAAAAGCCGAATTTTTCCATTACCGTAAAAAGCCATGAAAAACCAATATTGTCAAAGGCTTTTTCGGCGTCTAGGGACATGATTGCGACATCTTGATCAGGGTGTGTTTTAGCATATTCTAGCGCCATTAAGACCTTACGTATATTTGGTGTGGCTGATCGTCCTGAGACAAAACCTGATTGGGCTGGGTGTAAGAGGGACGGAAGTAAGAGAGCTAAACGTGATGCTATAATTTTAGATAGGATTTTTACGTCTACATTTATTAATGAGATTGGACGATAGGAGCCTGGAAGTAAAGGATCCTTTCCTTTCTTGGAGATTAATTTAATATGAGCTTGTGTCCCTGTGGGGAGGTAAGGACCTCCGTCCCACATGGCTGCATATACATGCTTCAGTGTGTTGGGGATGAAGTCGGCCGTTAATTTAAAGAATTCCGCAGTGTACCCGTCGGGACCCGGAGCCTTAGCAGAGGCCATAGATTTGATCGTGTGTTGTATGTCTTCTAAGGTAATAGGCGCATTAAGTGCCTCCAAGTGTGACGTTTGAAGCCTGGGCAGGCGTATCTTGTCAAGCAGAGCTTCCACGGCAGGTTGATCTGTTGGGTCTGCTCGGTACAGATCAGTATAATAGTCTGCAAGTAGTTTGCTGACTTCGGTAGGTGAGGTAACTAGCGATCCAGATGCATTTCTCAAGGTTGGGATATGTGTAGGACGTCTTGGTCCTGAACATAGTCTGGCTAGCATTCTGCCTGCCTTGTTGCCAAATTTGTGAAAGTGAAGAGTAGAGTACGAGGTTTTAGCAGCTTCGTGCTGTTCTGCCCAGAGATCAAAGGCACACTTGGCCCGCTTCCATTCCTGTATATTAGCTAAGGTGCGGTCTAGTGTTAGCTTGTCATGAGCTAGACGTAGGGATTCGCTTGCTTGCATGTACTGTTGTCGGGTGTGTTTTTTAAATTGTACGGTGTACGAGATGATTTTACCCCGTAGGAAAGCTTTACCTGCTTCCCAGAAGAGGTTTGGGTCAGAGATATGTGCTCCATTTGTGGAAATATATTCTTTCCATGTTTGGTGCAAGACTTGTCGGAAGTCTACATTATCCGCCAGATATGAAGGGAAACGCCAGATAGGGGAAGGAGTTGAGGGTGTGAGTTGTGTCATATGTACTGCGATGGGGCTGTGATCTGAGATTCTGGCATCGTAAATGTCTGGGGTGTTTATTACAGATACTAGGGCCGGGGAGACAAAGAAGTAGTCTATACGAGAGAAGGTATTATGTGGGGGCGAGAAGAAAGTATATTCTCTGTCAGTTGGATGTGTCAGGCGCCAGATGTCTACAAAGTGCATAGATTCAATAGAGTGTGCTAAGGGAGTCGAGTCTGGTGTATGGGAGGGACCGGGCCTTGTCTTTTGCTTAGGGAGATAAGTGCGGTCTGCCAGTGTGGACATGGCAGAGTTAAAGTCCCCGCCCACTAAATGCAATACCTCAGGGGCCGTGAGAATCCATTGAACCATGTCCTGGAAGAATGAAGTGTCTGGAGAGTTGGGAGCATAGATATTAGTGATAGCTATGGCTTTTGTCACCTATGGTCATATGTAAGGTCAGTTTGCGGCCTAAGGCGTCAGCCCTCACTTCTCTGACAGAGTGTCGTAGGTTTTTATGAATTAAAATAGCTACACCAGCCTTGCGGCCTATTGCAGGGGACCCGTATACAGACCCTACCCACATTTTTTGAAGGCGTGTTAAATCGTCTGCGGAGAGATGTGTCTCCTGTAATAGGGCCACATCTGCCCGAAGACGCCGTAGATGTCTAAGAATGGACATACGTTTATTTGGGGATCGGAGCCCCTTAACATTCCATGATATAAATTTCAGGTGACTCCCGTCAGCAGACAAAGAGATGATTGGATATGATAGTTCCGATAAATGGGAGGCTGATCAGGGAGCCTCCTGACATGTACAGTGTCAACCATACGGGAATCACTCAAAAGTTGTAGGTCACATAGGAGAAAAGGTACTAGTAAGGCAAACATGAATTGCAAATGTATTAAGCAATAGGTATTAAGCTGTAACAAAGCAGGATTACGGTTATAGCGTAATAAACTACAAACAGTGTACTTCACTTTTTTCCACATGGGATACAACTACCCATAATGCCTCTCAGCGACCCGCCAGCTCCTCACATATGAGCATGATTTTGGCTAGGAGGAGTGGGATAAGGGAGGAAGAGATGAGGGAAAAAAGGGGGGAGAGAGGGGAGGGAGGGAGGGGTATGATCAGGGTATGGGGTTAGGGGAAGTTCTGGTTGTATTTGTGTCAAATAAAGGGCTCAGCTAAGATAATAAAGTACAAAAATAGGGGGGTGGCTTAATCAAATGGTCTGCCCCGTTAGGGGTCTATAGCCATGGGGATCGCCTGAGTTATTATGTTAACCTTTTGGGTAAACAGAGTATGTGGGCGGTGGGTAGTGGTAAACCAGGCTGGGAGGCATAATAACAGGACCTTTAGCTAACAAATAATAGCAATTGTGTAAGACATTACACCTAAAACAGGCTAACATAAAAAATAGGAAGAAAACAGGTTAGAGACAATGGGGGGTAATATTATTACCCATCCGAGGAAGTGTAGATGGTTAGATAAAGTTCCTGGAGTCCTTCATCGATTTGCAGAGCGGTCGTCTTGGTTAGTAAAGCGGCTGCGCTTGTATGGAGGTTTAGTGGGGCTGCGTTGCTGTTTAGGTGGTACCTTCGCTGTCGACGGTGATGATGATGGTGAATTCTCTTCAATGTTGCTATGCTCCATTTCTGTGCCTCGGGTGGCGAGAAAGTGTTCCGCCTCCTCAGGGGTGTGAAACGTGAGGTGTTCTCCTTCATGTGTTTGGATGCGGA
This sequence comes from Aquarana catesbeiana, assembly GCF_042186555.1. Lineage (NCBI taxonomy): Eukaryota > Metazoa > Chordata > Amphibia > Anura > Ranidae > Aquarana > Aquarana catesbeiana. The sequence continues at coordinate 237,537,200 of NC_133328.1, forward strand.
GGACAGCCGGATAGGCTAAGGAGAACCGGATTTGGTTATGATGAAGGGTGGAGCAGATCGGTGAAAACGCTTTACGCTGCTTCATTACCTCTATGGAATAATCTGCAAAAAGTAGGAGTTTTGCGCCATCAACCATTAAAGACCGTGAGCGATGACATTTTTGCATTATGGCATTCTTGTCCACGTAATTGAGGTACTTTACAATAACGTGGCGGGGTTTGGCACGTGATTCTGAGAATTGACCTATGCAGTGCACGCGTTCAATAGTGCAGGGAATGCGAAGGCCCAGTTGTTCTGGGATAATTTTTGCGCATATATTGGTTAACTGTGGTGTGGAAACTGATTCAGGCAGACCAATGATGCGTAAATTGTTTCTTCTCGAACGATTTTCCAAATCATCGAGTTTGTCCCATATGTCCCTATTAGTAGCTGTGAGACGTGCTACTGCTGCAGATGAGGCTGTAAGTTCATCTTCCAGGGAGGAAATCCTATCCTCTACCTGATTGATTCTCTGTGCCTGTGCTTGTAGGTCAATATGTAACTGCTCTAACCCTCTATGGACTGCTGCATCCACTGTAGCTGTGAGAGTGGGGCCCAGCAGCGTGACTACAGCCTGTGCAATTCCAGCAGGGGAGGTAGGGTCTGTACCTTGTATGTCAGGAGCTGAGGGGAGCTGTGGTTGTGGCTGTGGCTGCGTGTGTGCCTGCTCCGTCATGCCTGGGGCGGCTGCCATCTTGGCTGTGTCCACCGCTGTATCTCCTCCGGTGGGGATCGTGGATGTGACCGCCCGAGCGTACGATCGCTCCACAAAGCGATTCATGGGAGCCCGCTGTATGTCCGCACTGTGATGGGGGGTCTCCTCGGAGCAAAAGCCGGCTTGAGAGGCAGGTTAGTGAGGAGCGTTGCGGGAGCTGGAGCTCGCTACCTCCTCCTCATGTGGCGCCGGAACCGGAAGTGATTCATGGTTTCTGACAGGCTTCAGATAAAATAAGACATTTCAATGGACTCAAAATAGGGCTTTCATATGTGTAGGGAAGCTAATTGCTGGATTAAGAGCCTTTCTAGCTTGAAACTGTGTGAGCTCATTTCTAATTAGTTTGCACCTCATTATGTAATTAAATAAATGTAAAGAAAAAAAAAATATATATATATATATATAATCAATAAAGCTTTTATTGCAATACCTATTAAAATCCACTATACATAAATGTTAAAATCATTGGATCTAGACAATTATGTATATGAGAAAATTCAAAACCACCCCCCCATGATAATAATCCTGAGTAGTCTACACATTTTACAGATATTCTGCTTCCTAAGGACTTGGGATATATTCTCAAGTTTCCGAGATGTTCTGCTTCTTGGGATGTATTCCATTACACAGCCTACCAAAAAAAAACCCCTTTTTTCTTGGTGCTTTGTTTTTTAGACATGTTCTTGGGGTTATTTGGGGTGCCAATTCAGAAAAATGCATGGGCTAGAATGGATCAGCTGTAGTTTCTTAGATATGGTTGAATTTATATAATTTTGTAGTCAGTTTTTAAAAAGATCTTGCTGATCAACACGTTCTTCTGTTACCTAGTTTGTGTTTTTGTGTATAAGTTAGCATATATCGTGAGAGTGTTTACTTACTTCTAACTGTAATTTTACAACAGGAATATTGGATTCTAAAGTGTACAGCCCTGGCCAAAAGTTTTGAGAATGACACAAATATTAATTTTCACAAAGTCTGCTGCTTTAGTGTTTTTAGATCTTTTTGTCTGATGTTACTATGTTAGATGTTACTGCAGCAGAACATTTTACTGTGGATGTAGCTGGACCCATAAATTCTGGTAAAGAGATATGGATCTTTCCAGTCAGGATGTTATAGAACACATGGTGGAGCCTTTCTTGTTAATTGGAAAACAACAGGAACAGAGACAGGAAATTGTATCATAACCATGATAAATTTTAATAAGAAGAATATTATGCAAGCATTAAAGTGGTAGTAAAGTTGTTTCTGGTACATTTACCTATAGGTAAGCTTATAATAAAGTTTACCTGTAGGTAAAATGAATATATCCAAAACATGCACCGTTTAGGAGATATTCCACTGAGCAGCAGCAGGTGCCGTTCCTTCAGAGGTCTGTGCCATAAACTGTAACTCCCATGCACATGCCGATGACTGATGTCATCGTGACTAGGCCAGTCAGACAGCCGGAGTCTACGAACCCGTAAGGAAGACTGGGCGAAGATAGAAGTGGCAGAGCACCACTAAAAGGCTTTGTTTTAATTTAAGTCACTCATAATGTGTTAGTATGCGATGCATACTAGCACCTTATGACACTGGCTTGTAGGTTGACATTTTTTTTTTTTAACAAACTATTGTTGTTCTCCCTATGTCTGTATAAAAATAAACAGAATGCTAACAAGAAGGTCCTAATAAAAAACATATAAATTAACAACACTGGAAACTTCTTGCCTAACAATAACAGTGCAGCAATTTTTCTTTCTTTTCTGACATTTTCTTTTACCTAGTAGTAAAGTCTGACTTTTCAAACTATGTTTGAATTTGATTCTAACACTACAGGAATATTTTTGCAGTGTGACCTAATATGTGTGAAAAGATTTTTATACAACAAGATAGATATTGCATACTTACAGCAGCAAATTAAAAGCAGGTGCTAAAATTGCAAGGGAAACTGTTATGCCTCAATAACACAAACCTTTTCCTCAGAAAAATCCAGGCATTCAAAATTCCTAGCTCTTTTAGCTCCTAGAGGAATCGAGTTATACTATCACATTTAAAAGCAAAGCTGATAATGATACTTTTGTTCTGAAATATGGAATCCTGTGGTTGTATACATTAGGCATATAGATGTAATGGTGGCACACAAAAGGCCTCGACCTCACCACAAAGATATTTCATGTTTACCTTTTTTTTTGTGACATGCAAAGATAATTTCTCCAGAATATTAACTCTAAGCTGCAATATCATGGTGGCTGCTACTTCAGAAGGGTTATTCAACTAGCTGGTAAATTTTGGCAGCACAATAATAGACAATAAGCTTTGGTGTAAGCCATAAGAATATATCTGTCAAAAGGTCTTCTTAACAGATCCCTTTAACTTCCAGTGATCAACAACTTCTCCAGTAATTAGGCCAAACATGGCCTTAAGGAATGATCAAAGTGATATTCTTTGAAATATTGCCTGTGCCATGTACAACACAGGGGAGACGGGGGAGATTAGAGAACTGAATGCATTCTAAAGAACTGGTGTAAGAAGGAAGGGTTTGGGTTTCTAGAGCACTGGGCTAACTTTTTATTGGGGTACAACCTATATGCTAAAGATGGTTTGCTCCTAAATGGAAGGGGGTCTGCTGTGCTGGGGGAGAGGTTTATGGAAAGTTTGGAGGAGTATTTAAACTAGGATTGATGGGGGGAGGGTGAACTAGAATTCAAATGGCTGGCAGGTCAGTTAGGGGTCAGACATTAATGGAGGGTAGAATGGGGATAGCTGGGGGGAGAGTTAAGGCAGGTGACAAGAAGGCTCCCATGTTACAAGCAACCACTGGAAATTATAGTGCTATTTGTACTACTAAAAAAGATATGCAAAACACAAGAGCAAAATTTAATAATGCATTAAAGTGTTTGTTCACCAATGGGAGAAGTCTGCCAAGCAAAATAGGTTGGAAATTGGAAACTTTGGTGCATGAGACAAAGTATAATTTAATTGGTATCACTGAATCTTGGCTTCATTCTTCACTGGGCAATTAATATTCCTGGCTATGTACTCTTTTGGAGAGACAGGGTAAAAAGGAAAGGTGGTGTCTGTCTCTATGTGAGAAGTGATCTCAAAGCGAGTCTAATGCCCCGTACACACGGTCGGATTTTCCGATGGATTTTCCGACACACAAAGATTGAGAACAGGCTATAAAATTTTCCGACAACAAAATACGTTGTCGGAATTTCTGATCGTGTGTACACAAATCCGACGCACAAATTGCCATGCATGCTCAGAATAAATAAAGAGATGAAAGCTATTGGCTACTGCCCCGTTTAGAGTCCCGACATACGTGTTTTACGTCACCGTGTTCAGAATGATTGGATTTTCCGACAACTTTGTGTGACCGTGTGTATGCAAGACAATTTTGAGCCAACATCCGTCGGAAAAAATCCTAGGATTTTGTTGTCGGAATGTCCGATCAATGTCCGACCGTGTGTACGGGGCATAAGAGGAGCCAGTTATTAGTTAATTTTCAATCAGACTATGTAACTGGAACTGACTTTATTGTAAATTCACGCAGAATATATACCGCACAAAATCAGATAAGAGCTTGATCACATTATTCCAAACAATGCAAACTTGAAACAGTAATACCATTAGTACATCTAAGAGTACATCAAATGAACAGCTAATATAAACATAAACAGTAAGCTAAATCAACAGCTACAAACTAAAAGTGATCCAATTAACAGTAAGCTAATTAACAACTAGTCATCTAGACAAGTCTAGATGACTCAGGTCAGTGCCCACCCAGACAGTTGGGCACCAGTTCCCCAGAAAGAAGACCCAGGCTATCCAAATCTCAATAACCAGCTTTCACTTGTGTAATCTGCCCACTAGACAAGTCATCATAAGACAAAACTCATACAATGTTTAAGCAGTCTGAAAAAGTGGAATTAATTTATCTTTATAGACTTCTTGAGGGAGTTTGTTGATAAATATTTCTGTCCCAAGTGGGGGAACTTCTCCAACCCGGTCTGCAAGAGGGCCACCATATTTCCTCTGACCGTTAACCTGTAGAAGATTCATATTACACCTTTCCATCCACTCCAGAAGGGAAGCTTTGCTGCCCCTTTTCAGAGAATTAATTAAAGCCTCGCTCTCAGCATTAATCAGGCTGTTGTCCATCATTAGAAAATGATCTGTTCTCTCCATGGGATCAGAGGCTGATCTGAACTCTATTCCATGCTATGACCAAGAGAAGCAGACAAAATCCCTGGTCTTCTCCATGGGCCATAATCTGTGGATAGAAGGCTAGCCCCTAGTCCCCTCCAAAAGCCCCTGTCCCAGCTTTGTCACAACTCTTATTTACATTCTGTCTTTTTTGTTGATAATTTCTTCCAGTATTTAGGGGAAGATATTTTTATTTTTAGGTAAATGCAGTCTTTCTTGAGTTTACCATATATGTTTTATGTATTCATCTCCATTATACCAAATAATAATTACTATTTATTAGCATTAAATATAATTTAGTAATAACACAATTTTAACCTCCCTTACTATTTGTAAACCTAAAATAAATATTTGTTGTTTAGCCAAATAGGTGAACATAGTTATCATAACTATATCAATTAGTACAATAAATCATTAGAACAACTGGTCATTTGTGGAAGTAAACTGGCAGAAAAAACAAAGAAGCTCTCAGGATCTTTTTGAAATAATGTGCAAGTATGCACAGCATATGTTGTATTTGAATAAAGGAAGGCTTCGCGCTACTGTGATGTGTTCAAGGATAGTTGATAATAAATAAATAAATAAACAAATAACTAATTAAATAAATATATTCAAATATGGCCACCGCAAATTTGTGGTGAAAAATCAAAGTGCAATATAAGTGCAATCAAGGTGCAATGAAATCTGTCTGCAGCAAAATCTAATAGTGTTCACATCACTTACAAAGAGTAAATAAAATCAATAATGATCTCGCACAACAGTATAAATACATCTAATTAAAAGTATTCTAAAATCCAAACAAAAGTGATGAATAAATAATAACAATGAAAATAAATTGAGGAAGTAATCTGAGACTCTCGGAATTAAGTATAATAATAATAAAGAAGTCCACGTAGTGTTATAAATCTTCTAATCAAGCATCTTTCTAGTTAATGGTTTTTTCAAAAATGCTTTCATAAATGTGCTAGGTTGTCCACAAATCCTTATGAGTAAGAGATATGTACAATCCAGAAAACGAGCTCACAGAACTCTCACCTCAACTTCTTGGATCATCAGCATGTATCTCTATTAAAAGATCTTTTCTGCTATTCCGACAACTGCCACCAGGGTGTCCTCCGTCCTGACATATGTTGTGGATGTTCCGTATCCAGGTATGCACATCTTCTTAATAGTATCACACGCCCAGAAGGGGGGAGAGGAAAAAGACCTCCAATAGTGTAGTATGTCAGAATAATCAGCTAATTTTATTAAATCTAATAGATTGGACTCTTACATCAATAAAAAGGTAAAAAGCATAAAATTGTAACAATGTGGCGTTTTCTCACCGTTCTCACATCACTTCCGGTATTCGATCTACATCCACTTCCAGCCACTCCCTATGCGTTACGTCATCCATGTGACTTCATCAGGGAACCCGGATTGGCTGCAGTGGATTTCCTTATCAATAGTAAAACCGGAAATGAAAATGTGGCCATTTTCTTGTAGCCCGCTATGTCAAATAGCCGCGGCCATTTTCTTATAGCCCACTGCGTATACTAGACCATTTTGCTGGTTATCGAAATAAAAACATTCTATGGTGACAGTTCTAGACTCGGAGCTCCATACAATGATGGAAAGGGTAATTAAAGCCGAGTCAATTTCAATGTTCATGTGTCTGATTCCCTCAGAGAGAAATAAGTTACTTCTGCTGTTTAGGATTAGACTATAAATGCTAAAATTTAGAACTACAGACCTAAATTAAATCCAATAATTTGGAAAAAATATTGAAAACAGATAAAATAATTAAATGGATGAAATAAAAGATAAATAAATAAATAAAAGTAAAAATAAGAATAAAAATAAAAATAAAAATAAAATGAAATGAAAATAAAAATAAAAATAAAAATAAAAATGATAATGAAAATGAAAATGAAAACAAAATGAAAATAAAAATAAAAATGAAAATAAAAATAAAGAAAAAAAATAAATTAAACATGGTTAAAATCATAGAGTCCAAGACCAATAAAGTATATAAATATATAAAGAAAATACATATAAAAATGTATATGTATATATACCCCACAATGTGGTTATTAATAAGAGATTAATGATATCCTGACAAAATTAACGGAATAAAGGACGGGAAAAAATGTAAAAATACAATTTAGTTGTCGCATACCGGAAATGAAGCGATTACTGCATCTTAAGCTAATAATCATAAAGTACATCAATATAAATAATATTAGCACAAAGCTATAATATATAAAAAATCATTGATAGTTAAAAATTACTGAGAAAGCAGTTGAGATCAAATTCTACGTTTCGGCCTTCAGGTGTAATGCCCCGTACACACGGTAGGATTTTCCGATGGAAAATGTCCGATCGGAGCGTGTTGTCTGACATTCCGACCGTGTGTGGGCTCCATCGGACATTTTCCATCGGATTTTCCGACACACAAAGTTTGAGAGCAGGCTATAAAATTTTCCAACAACAAAATCCGATCGCGTCAATTCCGAACGTGTGTGGCCTGTTCCGACGCACAAAGTGCCATGCATGCTCAGAATAAATTCCGACATGGAACAGCTCGGTCTGGTAAACTTAGCGTTCGCAATGGATACAGCACTTTCGTCATGGTGCAATTTAAAAAATGGTTTAATACAGCGCACTCTCTTCTTCTTTATAATGTGAGAAGAATTAAGTAGTTTTGCTGCTCATATTCGCACACACACTTCTCACAAACTTTTTTCTTTACTATTTATCGGGATTCCCTCAATATATTTTGATTTGTCACATCTGACAACATTATTTTTTTTGGTTTTAAGGCAGATTATTTTTTGTTGGTTTGTCTTTTTTTCAAGGCTGATCTTTGTTTTATTGTATTTTAATTTTTACTCCAGAATATTTTTGTGTGTGTTTTGTGTGTCAAGTTACCACAACACAATTGATATGTTGTTCTATTTAATCTGTAGGAGATTGTTTGGTGTTGTTGTCTCTTGTTAATTTCACATTGTACTTTCAAAATGTACCTGAATCCTCACCAACCAACTGTCCTTTTTGGATGAAAACACACATAGGAGAGTATAATTTTCCCCAAAAATTCATTTATTAAGGGCTCACAACTAAACAAAGAGGGAGGCAATGCTGGAGAAACAACAGAAAGGGGTGAAGCCTTGGACCCCAGGGCACACATCAACTATTTTCAAGCAAAATTGGTGGCCTGAGGAGTCCATATGTAAGGGAGTGCAGTCTGGTCCAGAAGTCCCAGAGATCCGGAAAGCAGCAGATGACATCTGTGTCCCCAGGCTGTGGTCATACAAGAGACTGCAGCTTTTGTCAGACCAGACTGAACCCAGGGCCATCACTCTCTGGTCTTCCTTCCACGCGTCCTTCCACGCTATGGCTCTGGTGGTGGAGTTGTGGCAGCAGGAGGAGGAGGAGGATGGTCCAACTCAATCATGTTGGTCTTGGGTGTGATTTCGCCACTCACCCCCTTAGTTAGGACTTTATAAATAAGTTGCTCACACATGAGGTGTTGACCCTCCTGCATGCCCTGCAGTTTGGTGGCAACCATGCAGGCAAAGGCTTCTTCAGGAGTGGGTAAGGCTCTGTGGGACGCAGAAGCCTCCTGAATGAGCCTGAATGCAGAATCCTGAACGTGACTCCCCTTCCTGGGTCTTTTGTATGGAAGGCGGAGGGGAGGAACCTGCGATTCGGTCATGCTGCGACTGGTCCCAGGCTTTTCCTGGCTGACACTTAGCCCCACCTCCTCCTGGCTGCCACTAATCCCCGCCTCCTCCTGGCTGCCACATTCCATGGCCTCCTCCTGGCTGAGGTCTTCCTGTGTATGAAAAAGGGACATAGTTTTAGTATTTTAGTCATCAATCACACACAATTTTCACCTCCTGACTGTTGCAAATTGAATGTGAACAAATATAACAGCCTATCATTCTGAGTCCAGCATTTTTCATTCCTGTCCCAATTTTGGATGCCCACTACTGTCTATTGATATGTCAAACACTTTTTTCAATCAGCAATTAGTGATCAATAATAACATCTAGTAAAGATCATTTCTTTATTGACCAGAAATCTGTAGAAGAATGCTATACCTGACTCCAGCTGGGCTCCTCCACTTCTTCCTGGCTGGAAGGCCCAGATTGGACATCGGAAGCCTCAGCTGGGGTGGAAGGAAGAGTGGAAGGAAGAGTGGAGAGGGATTCCCTGACTTCAGTGTGGTCTGACAGAAATCGCAGTCTCTCATAGTACCACAGCCTGGGGACATAAATGTCATCTGCTGCAGCTCTGGACCTCTGGGAATCCATGACCTTCTTGCGCTCCCTAAGATAAGTGCTCCTCAGGCCACCAATTTTGGCTTTTAAATAGGGGATGGTTGCTGTGGGGATCACCGGCTTCACCAACTCCAGCAGTGTCTCCAGCGCTGCCTGCCTCTTTTGTTTATGATTATAATGGGGATGTCTCACCTGCCACAGACAGGGCAGCTCCCTGTACTTGTCTATGAACAGGGGGAGGAAATTGTGGTCGTTGAAGCCATCCATTTTCTCTGCAAGACACAACACAAGAAAATCCCTAAGGTCAGGCCAAACTCTCCTAATCTTGTTACAATATAGGCTTCAGTTTCGAAGCAGTATAGGCCCAAGTTTAGATCTTACCTTCATTATCACGATCGGCACCTCCGATGCTCCTTCCTCTGCTCACAGATCGTACGTAATACGCACGCGTGTTACGCTTTATACACACTGCGCATGCGTGTAACTCCACCCGCCCCTGACGTTCTTTCTAGTCTATTCCCTGCCCCTTTTCGTTATGCGCAGTGGGGGAGAGCACATGGCGGATACACAGCAGGTGCATGCTAATTACAGCAACGAGGAGGAGGAGGAGGAAAGCCCGGATCCAGAGATGTCCCAATCCAGAAGGAGAAGATTTAAGGCATCAAATATGTCCTTTGGGGAGATGTTGAAGATGGTCGACATCCTGAAGAAGGCTGACTATGACGGGAAGTATGGACCTTACCCCAACCCCAATGTCCGCAAGGCCAAGATCATGGCGAAAGTGGTCAAAAGTCTGCACCGGAATTTCGGGGTACGACGATCGAAAGATCAGCTCAGGAAGTGGTGGTCGGACCTCAAATTACTAGAACATGAGCAGTACAGAAAGATCCGGAGAGTGCTGCAAAAAAGTAAGTAGTTGTCCTGTGTTCCTATTCTTTTTTTGTTTATTACGTTTGTGCTGCTCCATGTGCTTTTCTTAAAAGTGTACATTTTAAAATGTCAACTTTCATGTTCATGGGCACATTATTCGTTCGTATCAAACATTTTTCTTTCGACCTATAAAACACCATTGTTTTGGCCATATGCATTTGACCACATTCTTGACGCCCTACTTGTATGAAACTAATTTGGTTGTGTAGATGGCTTTCCTAGAATGAAATGCAAACTAGATTCTGTGTAAGGAGAGGACACTTTCACATCTGGACACTGGAGCACTAGTGTGGGACCCCAGAACACCATTTTTATTAGGGGGCCACACAGGTGCTCCAGTGTATACTATAGGGGGGTCTCCATCTGTGAAGCTTGTACCAAACAGGTAAAGTATTGCAGCTTGACAAAGGACACTGAAAATGCTACATTTTTGAACTCGGACAAAATAGACAATTGTACCCCACTTCCAAGCCATGTTTCCTATTTATAGTTCTGCCATCAAATATCTGTGTGCTAAGTATACCATTTTTGTTTTACATAGGGGAGAAAAGACTCGGAGGACACCCCTCATCCGAGGAGAACAGAGACTCCCCACGTTGGGAAGAAGGGGAAATACCCCCAACCCAAGCAGAGCAGGAGGAGGAAGAAGATGTGGTGGAAATTTTGTCACCACAACAGGTGAGTGTCTGCGACCACAGGTTCAGGTAAGAGATGTATGCCGGCAGATTTTTGATACCTGTTTTTGCTTGGTTTCTCTCTTTTTAGGTGATCGTGATGTTGTGGATCCGGATCCTTTCACATCAGAAAGTGCACAGATCCTGATCGGGGAGATCAGGGGGTGTAATTTAGAATTGGAAAACCTCAAGAAAAACATCAATGATGTTATTCAAAACAATAAAAACATCATTGATGTTTTGGGGCGAGTTTAAAACCCCTCCAAATCCCTTTTTTTTGTTGTGTGCTACAATCTTAAAAATGTTTTACCGATTTTTAGAAAAGCCAAATTTGGAGGATGCACACAGTGTGCCAACATGTGCTATCTGCCATCACGGGAGATCAATGGACGCATTTTGGGGGTGCAACCCCTTCCTCAATAATAAACTAGCTGAAAGGAAGGGGTTTCTCCCCCAAAACACTTCCCTTGATCCCCCATGATGGCAGCTTGCACATGTTGACATTCGTAAATTGGTGTGCATCTTTCAAATTTGGCTTTTCCTGGGGTGACTTCACCCCATCTGAACGCAATATCAAACACAGTTCCTAAATACTCGTGTCTGATATTGCCTTCAAGTTCTACCAAATGTGAACTTTCTAAGTTCAAGATTTGTGTCTTTCTTGTTGGTTTTACACATGCCTGTTTTATCTTAAATGGACATTTTTATTTTTGATAATGCCATATTTTTGATAATGTTATACAACAAACATGTTGGTTTGTTTTAAAAACCTTTTCTAAATGCACATGTGATTGTGCAGGTATTAAAAATATTGTTAATCAAGAATGTGTGGATTATTGTCTCAACGCTAGAACACTTTTGTGGTGATGTAATTGCTGCTTTCTGTGAAAATGGGGCTTATTTGCTAAGGGCAAATCCTCTTTGCACTACAAGTGCAGTTTCAGTGCAGTTTCAAGTGGACTTGTAGTGCAAAGTGTCTTTGCCTTTAGTAAATAACACCCAACAGTGCTTTGTATAAGCTTACACAATCACGCCATTTTCCGGACTACCCACATTTCTGTCAGGGTCAGCTAAAACAAACACAAGCATTAAATGTCCCCAAAGATTTTTTTTTTGGTTTTTATTTGATAAAGGCTTCACAAATTGTCTGGCATATTGATGGCCCCCCTACCCGCAAAGAACTCAAGGTATCTTTACCGGACATCACGGGCACTAACGGAGGGCAAGCCAGGACGGCCACTTTCAAGCGCCGTCAGTGTTGTTTCATTTAGAATTCTGGCCTCAGGCCCAATTGAGCCAGCATAGTTGGCAGAATGTTGCCATAAAAAGTTATGTAGAACACAGCATGCCAGGATTATATGATTAAGTTTATACTCCGCCATATGGATGGGTGTCAGAAATAGGCGGAACTGGCTGGCCATGATTCCAAATGTGTTCTCCACCACTCTTCTGGCTCTGGCCAGCCAGTAATTAAAAACCCTCTGTTCCGGGGTGAGAGTCCTCATCGGGAATGGCCCCATAAGATGGTCCCCAGCGCAAAGGCTTCATCCTCAACGAAGACGAATGGGAGTCCTTCCACATTGTCTTCTGGAGGTGGTAAGTCCAAGCTGCCATTCTGGAGACGCCTGTAAAACTCCGTCTGGGCGATGACTCCACCATCGCACATCCGGCCATTCTTCCCCACGTCCACATACAGGAACTCATAATTAGCCGACACCACCGCCAACATCACAATACTATTGAACCCCTTGTAATTATAATAGTACGACCCCGAGTTGGGGGGTGAGATGATGTGGACGTGTTTCCCATCAATTGCCCCTCCGCAGTTAGGAAAGTCCCACCACTGGGCAAAGTGGGAGGCCACAGTCCTCCATTCCTGTGGCGTTGAAGGAAACTGTTGAGGAAAACAAAACAAACTTAGTATTTTTGCACATAAACATGGAAAGCAGATTAGACACAAACATTCTTGTCCAACATCCAGATAACATTTATTAAGGGGAATTTTACAACAGCAAAGTATAAGGTACACCTATCATAACCCCCTCCCACCCCCTCTCATGGGCCATTGCTAACATTATAGGGGGGGATCTTGGACAGGTAGCCCTCTTCACTTCATTGAGAGATGAATGCCTAAATACAGGGTATTACTTGGAACAACCCCTCCTTATTTACACTATTGGCAGCCCACTGAACAGGTAAGAAATGTCATAATTCAAAGATATAAATACACACTGTACACATTTGGGCACATTTGGACATTCTGCTATTAACTATCAAGATAATAATAGGATACAAAAACTTTAAACAGTACCATTTGAAAGTATAAAGGCAGGCCCTTGCACTACATGCTTTGAGGAATTCATCCATACATCTGACCACAAAAGAGGTGGGTATAGTGTGTATGGGTTTGGCAAAGTCAACAGATAGATGATTGAGGATAGATAGAGAATTGGGAACAGCTGACTTAGCAGTTGGGGGGAGGGAGGGTTAATAAAAATGATTTGGGGACACTACAAAAAAAAGCCTCTGGCACTCTGCCTGAATTTAAAGCACCAATCACATTTCAAAACATTTTAGGGGGTGTTTGGGGTAAAACACTACTATGGAGCTCATAAAATGCATTGTTAAGTGACTACATGAGGTGAATATAGGGGCAGGAGAGCATGCTGGGGAGGTAAGTGAAGGCAAATATGTATGAGGGACAAAAAATAATGACATAAAAATCCAGCATGCATGAGAACAAAGGGGACATTCACAGCATATTACAATCATGGTAATTAGGGAATGAGGAAAGAAATACATTACATTAGCAAACATTATATACAATAAAATGTGATATTAAAGGATAAAAATCTTACCTTCATATACTCCTTCTGCAGGACCTGTATGATGGCAGAACAGGTCTCTGGGATAATGATCCCCAGAGCCTGGGGGGAGATGCCTGTCAAGAACTTGAGGTCCTGCAGGCTTCTCCCTGTCACCAAGTACCGCAGGGTAGCGACGAGCCTCTGCTCCGGAGTGATGGCTTGCCTCATGCAGGTATCCTGCCTGCTGACATAGGGGGTCAGCAAAGCCAGCAGACGGTGAAATACGGGGTCTGTCATCCTGAAAAAGTTCCTGAAATCATCAGGATTATTCTTACGGATCTCACGGAGCAAAGCCATGTGAGAGAACTGGTCAAGCTGAAGCAACCAATTCTTGGTCCATGAACTCCTCCCCACCCTGTTCATGGACTGGACTTGTGTCAAGGTCAGGACCCCAACACCAAGCCCCCGCACAGCACAAACTCTACGAGGAGTACGTATACGCAACATGGCTAGAAAACGGTCGGCTGCTCAGAACGAAGTAACAGAACAGCAAGGCCTGTGAAGAGTGACCTGAAAAACAGTAACGAACGAACACAAACACATTGTACTCGCTGCATGCACTGAAGACTAGATACAAACCCACAAGCACAAACTGAACCGCAGAAAACAATCTGAAAGCCACGAGTCTGAAAAAGCGTGAATCGTCTCTCACCAAACTTTTACTAACACGAGATTAGCAAAAGGAGCCCAAAGGGTGCCGCGCTTGGTTCTGAACTGGCCTTTTCTAGTCTCATCAGACGTGGTTGACGTCACCGCGTTGTTGGCGATCGGAAATTCCGACAACTTTGTGCGACCGTATGTACGCAAAACAAGTTTGAGCCAACATCCGTCTGAAAAAATCCTAGGATTTTGTTGTCGGAATGTCCGATCAATGTCCGACCGTGTGTACGGGGCATAAGACTTCTCATAGTGTGTATCCACCTCGACTCTTTTTGGCTAAAGGTCCTGATCTTATGACTGCCCCTCCATGATGCATTGTATTTTTCAATATCCCAGAATTGTAACTGGGATGGGTCTTTACTATGAACTGCAGCAAAATGTCTAGGGACATTATGTTTGGGGAAACTGTTTATGATATTTTGGACATGCTCTTTTATTCTAACTTTAAGTGCCCTTTTAGTTCTTCCTATATACTCTAAATTGCAGCTACACTGAAGGCAGTACACTACTCCCTCTGTATGGCAACCTATGAAATCTCTAATTTCATAGGATTGACCTGTAGTAGTAGCTATAAATTCAGTCCTCTTCCTCTGAAATTTTTTTGTGAGGCGACACACGTAACAGTTCCTACACAGAAAGAAGCCTTTCCCAGAGAAAAACGTAAACTTTGTTTTTGGGGGAGGTTCAACTACTGATTTAACAATCATGTCTTTCAGAGTGGGGGCCCTTTTGTACACGATATTAGGTTTGTCTGGCAGAATCGCTTTCAGATCGTTGTCATTTTTTAGTACATGCCAGTGTCGTTGAATACGTTTATCTATTTCTTTATATTGGACATTGTAGTCCAATATCAAACATGGAGCCTCCTGTTGATGTGTTATCCTCCTAGGGTTGTTCTGTAGCATAACTGTTCTGTCGATTTCATTAACATGCTGTATTTGTTTATCGATCCAGGTATCTTCATATCCCTTCTCTTTAACCACTTGAGGACCGCCTCGCGCCGATGTACGTCAGCAAGGCGGCTCGGGCAGGCAGAATCACGTACATATATGGGATCTGCCTCCCGCGGGTGGGGGGTCCGATCGGACCCCCCCGGTGCCCGAGGCAGTCCTCTTTTGTCCCCCGGCGATCGGAGGTGAGGGGGAGGCCATCCGTTCGTGGCCCCCCCTCTTGATCACTGCTGGCCAATCAGAACATTCCTTTGCTGCTGTATGCTAAACAGCAGCAAAGGAAATGATGTCATCTCTCCTCGGCTCGGTATTTTCCGTTCCAGCGCCAAGGAGAGAAGACATCAATGTGAGTGCACAAACACTACACCTCACAGTAGAACATGCCAGGCACACAAAACACCCCCGATCCCCCCCGATCGCCCCCCGATCACCCCCCAATCCCCCCCCCGTCACACTGACACCAAGCAGTTTTTTGTTTGTTTTTTTTCTGATTACTGCATGGTGTCAGTTTGTGACAGTTACTATGGTAGGGCAGTTAGTATTAGCCCCCTTTAGGTCTAGGATACCCCCTAACCCCCCAATAAAGTTTTAACCCCTTGATCACCCCCTGTCGCCAGTGTCGCTAAGCGATCATTTTTCTGATCGCTGTATTAGTGTCGCTGGTGATGCTAGTTAGGGACGTAAATATTTAGGTTCGCCGTCAGCGTTTTATAGCGTCAGGGACCCCCATATACTATCTAATAAATGTTTTAACCCCTTGATTGCCCCCTAGTTAACCCTTTCACCACTGATCACCGTATAACCGTTACGGGTGACGCTGGTTAGATCGTTTATTTTTTATAGTGTCAGGGCACCCGCCGTTTATTACTGAATAAAGGTTTAGCCCCCTGATCGCCCGGCGGTGATATGCGTCGCCCCAGGCAGCGTCAGATTAGCGCCAGTACTGCTAACACCCACGCACGCAGCATACGCCTCCCTTAGTGGTATAGTATCTGAACAGATCAATATCTGATCCGATCAGATCTATACTAGCGTCCCCAGCAGTTTAGGGTTCCCAAAAACACAGTGTTAGCGGGATCAGCCCAGATACCTGCTAGCACCTGCATTTTGCTCCTCCGCCCGGCCCAGCCCAGCCCACCCAAGTGCAGTATCAATCGATCACTGTCACTTACAAAACACTAAACACATAACTGCAGCGTTCGCAGAGTCAGGCCTGATCCCTGCGATTGCTAACAGTTTTTTTGGTAGCATTTTGGTGAACTGGCAAGCACCAGCCTCAGGCAGCGTCAGATTAGCGCCAGTACCGCTAACACCCATGCACGCACCGTACACCTCCCTTAGTGGTATAGTATCTGATCGGATCAATATCTGATCCGATCAGATCTATACTAGCGTCCCCAGCAGTTTAGGGTTCACAAAAACGCAGTGTTAGTGGAATCAGCCCAGATACCTGCTAGCACCTGCGTTTTGCCCCTCCGCCCGGCTCAGCCCAGCCCACCCAAGTGCAGTATCGATCGATCACTGTCACTTACAAAACACTAAACGCATAACTGCAGCGTTCGCAGAGTCAGGCCCGATCCCTGTGATCGCTAACAGTTTTTTTGGTAGCGTTTTGGTGAACTGGCAAGCACCAGCCCCAAGCAGCGTCAGGTTAGCGCCAGTACCGCTAACACCCACGCACGCAGCATACGCCTCCCTTAGTGGTATAGTATCTGAACGGATCAATATCTGATCCGATCAGATCTATACTAGCATCCCCAGCAGTTTAGGGTTCCCAAAAATGCAGTGTTAGGGGGATCAGCCCAGATACCTGCTAGCACCTGCATTTTGCCCCTCCGCCCGGCCCAGCCCAGCCCACCCAAGTGCAGTATCGATCGATCACTGTTACTTACAAAACACTAAACGCATAACTGCAGCGTTCGCAGAGTCAGGCCTGATCCCTGCGATCGCTAACAGTTTTTTTGGCAGCGTTTTGGTGAACTGGCAAGCACCAGCGGCCTAGTACACCCCGGTCGTAGTCAAACCAGCACTGCAGTACCACTTGGTGACGTGGCGAGTCCCATAAATGCAGTTCAAGCTGGTGAGGTGGCAAGCACAAGTAGTGTCCCGCTGCCACCAAGAAGACAAACACAGGCCCGTCATGCCCATAATGCCCTTCCTGCTGCAATCGCCAATCCTAATTGGGAACCCACCACTTCTGCAGCGCCCGTACTTCCCCCATTCACATCCCCAACCAAATGCAGTCGGCTGCATGAGAGGCATTTATATATATAAAATTAAAAAAAATAGTTGTCGTTTTATTGTTCTCTCTCTCTCTATTCTCTCTCTATTGTTCTGCTCTTTTTTATTCTATTCTATTCTGCAATGTTTTATTGTTGTTATGTTTTATCATGTTTGCTTTTCAGGTATGCAATTTTTTATACTTTACCGTTTTCTGTGTTTTATTGTTAACCATTTTTTTGTCTTCAGGTACGCCATTCACGACTTTGAGTGGTTATACCAGAATGATGCCTGCAGGTTTAGGTATCATCTTGGTATCATTCTTTTCAGCCAGCGGTCGGCTTTCATGTAAAAGCAATCCTAGCGGCTAATTAGCCTCTAGACTGCTTTTACAAGCAGTGGGAGGGAATGCCCCCCCCCCACCGTCTTCCGTGTTTTTCTCTGGCTCTCCTGTCTCAACAGGGAACCTGAGAATGCAGCCGGTGATTCAGACAGCTGACCATAGAGCTGATCAGAGACCAGAGTGGCTCCAAACATCTCTATGACCTAAGAAACTATGAGCATTTCATGACTTAGATTTCGCCGGATGTAAACAGCGCCATTGGGAAATTGGGAAAGCATTTTATCACACCGATCTTGGTGTGGTCAGATGCTTTGAGGGCAGAGGAGAGATCTAGGGTCTAATAAACCCAATTTTTTCAAAAAAGAGTACCTGTCACTACCTATTGCTATCATGGGGGATATTTACATTCCCTGAGATAACAATAAAAATGATAAAAAAAAAATGAAAGGAACAGTTTAAAAATAAGATAAAAAAGCAAAAAAAAATAAAGAAAAAAAAAGCACCCCTGTCCCCCCCTGCTCTCGCGCAAAGGCGAACGCAAGCGTCGGTCTGGCGTCAAATGTAAACAGCAATTGCACCATGCATGTGAGGTGTCACCACGAACGTCAGATTGAGGGCAGTAATTTTAGCAGTAGACCTCCTCTGTAAATCTAAAGTGGTAACCTGTAAAGGCATTTAAAGGCTTTTAAAAATGTATTTAGTTTGTCACCACTGCACATTTGTGCGCAATTTTAAAGCATGTCATGTTTGGTATCCATGTACTCGGCCTAAGGTCATCTTTTTTATTTCATCAAACATTTGGGCAATATAGTGTGTTTTAGTGCATTAAAATTTTAAAAAGTGTGTTTTTTCCCCAAAAAATGCGTTTCAAAAATCGCTGCACAAATATTGTATGAAAAAAAAAATGAAACACCCACCATTTTAATCTGTAGGGCATTTGCTTTAAAAAAAATACCGTATTTATCGGGGCATAACATGCACTGGTGTATAACACGCACCTAATTTTAAGAGAGAATTTTCAGGAAAAAAGCTAATTTTAAATAAAAGAACTTTGAAGCAAAATAAGGGTAACTCAGAACTTTTTTTTATTAATATTTATACAACATATAAGGTAAATAACTTAACGGGAAAGTAAAATCAACTGTTTTACCGAAGAAACTTGGATTTTATGGTATATGTTTTAACAAAAGCTTAAAATCAGAAATCGCTGCTGTCTGCGAAACCAAGAAACTCTTCATCTTCACTGCTATCTTCAAAATCGAACTGAACACTGCTGCATTGACTGCTACTGTCTTCATAAACCAGGTCGTCTTCTTTACCATCCAAAGCATTGCTTATGCCACATTTCTTAAAAGATTTGATAACAATATCTTCTTTAACTGCGTCCCACGAAGTCTTTATCCATTGACACACTTTTGAAATGCCAGGTCTTTTCATTCGCCCAGAATTGGTAACTTTGTGTTGGCTTTCATCACACATGTATTTATTCCATTCTTCACGCATGAAAGCTTTGAAGGGCTTGTTAATGGAAACATCTAATGGCTGAAGTTGTGATGTAAGTCCTCCTGGAATGACGGCCATTTCTGTTTTGCACATTTTCAATTCTTTCTTTGTTGGTTCTGTAAGATGAGATCTAAATGAGTCCAGTACTAACAAGGATGGCTTCTTTAACAAAGCACCCGGGCGCTTCTCCCACACGTTTCTAATCCAAAGCCTCATGCCTTCTTCATCCATCCAACCTTTAGGATGAACATGCACATTAATTCCACTTGGAATTTTCTCCTTTGGAAGAGTTTTCCTTTTAAAAATGACCAATGGTGGTAGCTTGTTTCCATCTGCGGTGCAGGCAAGGACCACGGTATAACGATTTTTTTCAGTCCCTGAAGTTTTGATTGTTACGGTTTTGGCACCTTTTGCCTCCACAGTTTTATTTGAAGGAACATCAAAAGTGAGGGGTACTTCGTCCATGTTGCCGATTTGACCAATTTCAAAATTGTGTCTTTTCCTTTGTTAAATAATAAAGCGATGAAACTGTATTATCTTCTCTTCATAATCATCCGGCATACGCTGAGCAATCCTGGTTCTTATTCGCATCCGAAGCTCATGCCTCTTCATAAATCTTTGGCACCATGATGTTGTCCCTTTGAAATCCTGTATTTGCAACTGTTTGCTGATTTTCACTGCTTCAATGATGATCATTTTTGTTGATAAAGCAATGCCAGCTTTTCTATGATTTAGTACAAATTCCTTCACTTTTTCTTCTAATGTTGGCCATTTAACAATACCGCTGCGAAAATTGCATTTTGTTTTTGCTAATGTCTTTAGTTTTTCTTCCATTTTTCGCCACTCTCGTATTGTGCATTCTGTTGGTGGCTCTCCAAAATGCCTTGCTGCAGCCCTATTTCCATGTTGTTTGGCATATTCCACAACCTTTAACTTGAAAGCAGCTGTATATGCTCCACGCTTTTGTTTTGATGCCATTTGGGATATCAGTAGTAGTGAAATACTGTAAGTACAGTAGTGAATGCAGCTGTTTAACTGAGGAGGCACTTATGATAGTGCAGAGTGCATTGTCTGGATGAGTCCGTGGTATTCTTTTTACCTAAATTTAAATAAAAAAAGTAAGGTACCGGTAGTATTGGGTGTGTAAATTTACCAGTACTCTGTTGTACTATCTGTGTGTTGCAGGATGGCTGTGTGCAGTATGGTATGGTAATATGGTAATAATGGTGTTATTATCATAATGGTGTAAGATCACTAGTGGACTAGTAGGGGCTAAAAACCCCAGCCCCTCTGTGTCATCTGCCCCCTCATCTCTTTGCTCTCCCCTTCCCCCCGTCAGGCAGTGTGTGTCACTTTGCAGAGGGGGGCTAAGAAAAAACACACACCATCAGGCTCTCTGTCACTTTGTCCGCCTTTAAAACATTTGTACCTAAAAGGGTACAAGTTCAGGATATCCCCACAGTGCCTGATGGGGAGGGGGCAAATAGACACACACTCTGCTTTGTAGGGATGGGGGAGCAGGGAGTGTGCATCTTTTAGCTCCCCTCCCTGCTGTCAGGCAGTGTAATTCTTTGCCCCCCTCCTTGCAGTCATCTTGTCACTCTGGTTCCCTTTAAGACCAGTGCACACACTGCTGCCTGCCCTGTACACTGCCAATTGAACTACTGGTATTTGAAAGGTATGCTTAGTGCCGGTTCACATTACTGTGCTCTGCGAGATCGCATGTGATTCACACCACACTGCAGATCACATGCAATGTCCGAGTTATGCGATTTCAGTAATACAGATAGTATTGCTGAATTTGCATGCATTCAGACCAAACACGCACAGGACCCTTTTTTTGGTCCACACCAGAATTGGATCGCATGTGTGTTCACACCTATGCGATCCGATTCATGTCTGAACTGTCAGTTCGCAGTGCGATATGTGAGCTGAAATGGGGGTGTCATTAACAATGTATTGACATGCCCGCAGAACGCATATGGCAGTGTGAATTGCTGTGCGAGTCAGGTATGATTCGGGAACCTGCAGTGGATTCGCAGGTTTCCCTCATACCGGTATTTGATTAAGGCTTGATTCACCCTTGTGCGATGCGGGAACCCTGCGAATCCACTGCGGGTTCTCGCATCGAACCTGACTTGCACAACAGTTCACACTGCCATATGCGATCTGCGGGGTGTGTCAACACAAAGTTAATGACACCCCCATTTCAGCTCGCATATCGCACTGCAAACTGACAGTTCGGATATGAATCGGATTGCATGAGTGTGATCCGATTCTGGTGCAGACCACAAAAAGGGTCCTGTGCTAGTTTGGCCAGATTGTGATGCCATATCAGCCATACTATCAGTTTTGGCTGAAATTGCATCGCACTGACATCGCATGTGATTTAGACTGCAGTGCAGTCTAAATCACATGCAATATCGCAGAGGGCACAAGTGTGAAGCAGCACTGAGATAGATTTTTAACATTCTCACTTCATTAATGACAGATTCTCCAGATTATCCTTCATTGAAAGATTCTCCATTATTGCTAACAATTCCCTTTTACAGTATTTTCATTTAATTTCCTATTTCTTGTAAGGGCTGTATTTCAGGGCTGGGACAAGGGTGTCATGTCAGGCAGTGTGTAAACTTGTACTACTGTATACTTTGCGCAACCTTCCTCCCCCCTCACCCCCCGCCGGAGACTTTTTTTCCCACGCTGCCATTTAAACTGCATGTGTACCTGCTTGCTCGTGTTACGATCCAGTCAGAGCAAACTCTCGCGAGCCGTGCAGAGGGGTTACCATGGATACGACCTCACGGCCGCGAGAGTTAGTGAGAGAGAAAGTTCCCTCTGTATGTGCTGTGGTGGGGAATGGCTGCCGGAGCTCTGCAATGCTTACGATGAGTGTCCCGGGACTCGCAGGTCCCCCAGGCTGTCTCCGATCGCGTCCGCTCGCCATCCGATCGATATACACAGTATGTACCAATGCATTTTTTTTATACATCGGCGTATAGCACGCACACCCGATTTTCACCCGATTTTCAGGGTGAAAAAGTGCGTGTTATACGCCGATAAATACGGTATATAATGTTTGGGTGTTCAAAGTAATTTTCTTGCAAAAAAAATAATTTTTTCATGTAAACAAAAAGTGTCAGAAAGGGCTTTGTCTTCAAGTGGTTAGAAGAGTGGGTGATGTGTGACATAAGCTTCTAAATGTTGTGCATAAAATGCCAGGACAGTTCAAAACCCCCCCAAATGACCCCATTTTGGAAAGTAGATACCCTAAGCTATTTGCTGAGAGTCATGTCGAGTCCATGGAATATTTTATATTGTGACACAAGTTGCGGGAAAGAGACAATTTTTTTTTTTTTTTTGCACAAAGTTGTCACTAAATGATATATTGCTCAAACATGCCATGGGAATATGTGAAATTACACCCCAAAATACATTCTGTTGCTTCTCCTGAGTATGGGGATACCACATGTGTGAGACTTTTTGGGAGCCTAGCCGCGTACGGGACCCCGAAAACCAAGCACTGCCTTCAGGCTTTCTAAGGGCGTAAATTTTTGATTTCACTCTTCACTGCCTATCACAGTTTCGGAGGCCATGAAATGCCCAGGTGGCACAAAACCCCCCCAAATGACCCCATTTTGGAAAGTAGACACCCCAAGCTATTTGCTGAGAGGTATAGTGAGTATTTTGCAGACCTCAATTTTTGTCACAAAGTTTAGAAAATTGAAAAAAGAAAAAAAAAAAGTTTTTTCTTGTCTTTCTTCATTTTCAAAAACAAATGAGAGCTGCAAAATACTCACCATGCCTCTCAGCAAATAGGTTGGGGTGTCTACTTTCCAAAATGGGGTCATTTGGGGGGGGTTTGTGCCACCTGGGCATTCCATGGCCTCCGAAACTGTGATAGGCAGTGAAGAGTGAAATCAAAAATTTACACCCTTAGAAATCCTGAAGGCGGTGCTTGGTTTTCGGGGCCCCGTACGCAGCTAGGCTCCCAAAAAGTCCCACACATGTGGTATCCCCATACTCAGGAGAAGCAGCTAAATGTATTTTGGGGTGCAATTCCACATATGCCCATGGCCTGTATGAGCAATATATCATTTAGTGACAACTTTGTGCAAAAAAAAAAAATGTTTCACTTTCCCGCAACTTGTGTCAAAATATAAAATATTCCATGGACTCAACATGCCTCTCAGCAAATAGCTTGGGATGTCTACTTTGCAAAATGGGGTCATTTGGGGGGGTTTGTGCTATCTGGGTATTTTATGGCCTTCAAAACTGTGATAGGTAGTGATGAGTGAAATCAAAAATTTACGCCCTTAGAAATCCTGAAGGCGGTGATTGGTTTTCGGGGCCCCGTACGCAGCTAGGCTCCCAAAAAGTCCCACACATGTGGTATCCCCGTACTCAGGAGAAGCAGCTGAATGTATTTTGGGGTGCAATTCCACATATGCCCATGGCCTGTGTGAGCAATATATCATTTAGTGACAACTTTTTGTAATTTTTTTTTTTGTCATTATTCAATCACTTGGGACAAAAAAAATTAATATTCAATGGACTCAACATGCCTCTCAGCAATTTCCTTGGGGTGTCTACTTTCCAAAATGGGGTCATTTGGGAGGGTTTTGTACTGCCCTGCCATTTTAGCACCTCAAGAAATGACATAGGCAGTCATAAACTAAAAGTTGTGTAAATTCCAGAAAATGTACCCTAGCTTGTAGACGCTATAACTTTTGCGCAAACCAATAAATATACGCTTATTGACTTTTTTTACCAAAGACATGTGGCCTAATACATTTTGGCCTAAATGTATGACTAAAATTGAGTTTAATGGATTTGTTTTTTATAACAAAAAGTAGAAAATATCACTTTTTTTCAAAATTTTCGGTCTTTTTCCGTTTATAGCGCAAAAAATAAAAACCGCAGAGGTGATCAAATACCATCAAAAGAAATCTCTATTTGTGGGAAGAAAAGGACGCAAATTTTGTTTGGGTACAGCATTGCATGACCGCGCAATTAGCAGTTAAAGCGACGCAGTGCCAAATTGGAAAAAGTCCTCTGGTCCTTAGGCAGCATAATGGTCCGGGGCTGAAGTGGTTAAACCTTGTACCAATCAGTTCTGTTTGTATTTTGTAATCCTTTTCCTTTGTGCAATTTCTTTTAATCCTAACTAATTGTCCCTTAGGTATATTGTATAACCAAGGTTTAAAGTGACAACTGTTAATGGACAGATAACTGTTAGTGTCTACGTTTTTGAAATGAGTTTTCATAATCACCTTATTGTCTTCCAAGGAAATATTTAAATCCAGAAACTCAACTGACTTTTCATCTATTTTCCATACCAGACTTATATTTTTATCGTTGTCATTCAGTTTTCTCAAGAAATTTTCCAGCGAATCCTTACTTCCATTCCGTTTAAGTCATCTATATATCTTCTATATAAGGTTAACTCGGCAGGCATATTGTTATATACAGCATCTTCTTCCCAGTATGCCATAAAGGCATTCGCTATACTGGGTGCGAATTTCGCCCCCATGGCAATTCCAGTCACTTGCCTATAATAAGATTGGTTATGCCAAAAGTATATAAGCTATATTTTAGACAAAAATCCAGGCATCTCACCAAAAACTTCCTTTGTTTGCAAATGAATGTACTATGCATCCTAAGAAGCCATTTGGCAGCTGCACATGCTTCATGATGTTGCACAATGGTGTATAGTGAAGACACGTCTGCAGTGGCAAGGAAATTCCTACCTTCTAATACTGGTACCGTATCCAGTAGTTGCAAAGCATGCTTGGTGTCCTTGAGATATGCCCTCATATTCTGCACTGCCGGTTGCATGAAATAATCAATATATTCTCCCATCCTGGAAGTCAAAGAATCTATACCATTCACAATTGGCCTACCTGGCGGTTGTTCTCGATTCCTATGTATTTTCGGGATGGTATATATCATTGGGATTCTACACGACTCTGGTATCAAATATTTGGATTCCTTTTTATTCAGTATTTCCTTTTTTATTCCTAAATTATCATGATTATCATGAGGAGCAACCGTATCATCAGAATCAACGGGTAAGAGGCACACAGAGACCTTTTTTAGACAAGAGAGCACTCTCCCAGAAGACAACCTCAAGAATCCCATCGCTCACCCAGAAGGAAGAACTAAAAGGGCACTTAAAGTTAGAATAAAAGAGCATGTCCAAAATATCATAAACGGTTTCCCCAAACACAATGTCTCTAGACATTTTGCTGCAGTTCACAATAAAGACCCATCTCAGTTACAATTCTGGGTTATTGAAAAATACAATGCATCATGGAGGGGCAGTCATAAGATCAGGACCATTAGCCAAAAAGAGTCGAGGTGGATACACACTATGAGAAGTCTTACACCCGAATGCCTAAACGTAGAATTTGATCTCAACTGCTTTCTCAGTAATTTTTAAATATCAATGATTTTTTATATATTCTAGCTTTGTGCTAATATTATTTGTATTGATGTACTTTATGATTATTAGCTTAAGGTGCAGTATTCGCTTCATTTCCGGTATGCGACAACTAAATTGTATTTTTACATTTTTCCTGTCCTTTATTCCATTAATTTTGTCAGGATATCATTAATCTCTTATTAATAACCAAATTGTGGGGTATATATACATATACATTTTTATATGCATTTTTTGTATATATTTATATACTTTATTGGTCTTAGACTCTATGATTTTAACCATGTTTAATTTAATTTTTTTATCTTTATTTTCATTTTTATTTTCATTTTTATTTTTATTTTTATTTTTATTACATAGCTACATAGTTACATAGTTAGTAAGGTTGAATAAAGACACCAGTCCATCTAGTTCAACTTGAGTGAGTGTGGGTGCGTTTCATTTTGTTTTCATTTTCATTTGCATTATCATTTTTATTTCTATTTTTATTTTTATTTTATTTTTATTTTCATTTTATTTTATTTTATTTTATTTTTATTTTTATTTTTATTCTTATTTTTACTTTTATTTATCTATTTATCTTTTATTTCATCCATTTAATTAGCTTATCCATTTTTAATATTTTTTCCAAATTATTGGATTTAATTTAGGTCTGTAGTTCTAAATTTTAGCATTTATAGTCCAATCTTAAACAGCGGAAGTAACATATTTCTCTCTGAGGGAGTCAGACTATGTCACATGAACATTGAAATCGACTCGGCTTTAATCACCCTTTCCATTATTGTATGGAGCTCCGAGTCTAGAACTGTCACCATAGAATGTTTTTATTTCGATAACCAGCAAAATGGCCACGTCTAGTGGGCTATAAGAAAATGGCCATGGCTATTTGACATAGCGGGCTACAAGAAAATGGCTGCATTTTCATTTCCGGTTTTACTATTGATAAGGAAATCCACTGCAGCCAATCCGGTTCCCCTGATGAAGTCACGTGGATGACGTAACGCATAGGGAGTGGCCGGAAGTGGATGTAGATCGAATACCAGAAGTGACGTGAGAATGGCGAGAAAACACCACATTGTTACAATTTTATGCTTTTTACCTTGTTATTCATGTAAGAGTGCAATCTATTAGATTTAATAAAATTAGCTGATTATTCTGACATACTACTCTATTGGAGGTCTTTTTCCTCTCCCCCCCTTCTGGGAGTGTGATACTATTACAAAGATGTGCAGACCTGGATACAGAACATCCATATAGGTACAACATATGTCGGGATGGAGGACACCCTGGTGGCAGTTGCCGGAATAGCAGAAAAGATCTTTTAATAGATATACATGCTGATGGTCCAAGGAGTTGAGGTGAGAGTTCTGTGAGCTCATTTTCTGGATTGTACATATCTCTAGAAAGATGCCTGATTAGAAGAAGATTTATAACACTACTTGGACTTCTTTATTATTATTATACTTAATTCTGAGTGTCTCAGATTACTTCCTCAATTTATTTTCATTGTTATTATTTATTCATCACTTTTGTTTGGATTTTAGAATACTTTTAATTAGATGTATTTACACTGTTGCGCGAGATCATTATTGATTTTATTTATATGTTGTATTTGCACATTATGTCACACTTACCTAGCAAAGCAATCCCCTCCAGTGCTGTAATGCCTACCCTGTCTGAACTTCTTGGGGTTCTGCTGCCTTGATCATCCATGCTGTTTGACTGTACGTGGAGCTGTGCATGTATAGGGAAAAGCAATTATGACAGAGAAGACATACATCATTTCTGTCATAAAAAGCCCACCTGACAGCATTTTTTTCAAAAAAGGAGTTTAGATTTGTAAACTATATGTTAAAACACCATGTTTCTATTAATGAATTGTTGAAACAATGTTTCAATTTAAAAAGACATTCTTTATTTGTATTTGGCACACTTCTAAAAGGTATATTTCCTTTCCAGCAAATACATTTCCCAATCTGCAATAACAAATAATCACACATTTGGACCTCATTTACATTGGTTCTCTTGCATATACTATATATTTTATAGCACACCTCTCACTACCTAAAACATAATCCTGTGCTGTAATAATGTAAAATATACGCCTTTCTTTCTGTGAATGATAAATTATCATGAACCATGAACATTGTAATAAAAAGTGTCAATAAAATAATAGTTAAAGTTGTGCAATCCAATCTTATGAGATCTACTCATTATTAAACCAGGAATTATCCTGGTTTACCCAGCAGGTTATGAATAATAGGGATGGGTGAATGGCTGGCTCACCCTTTGGTTGTTCGGATGTTTGCCGAACAACGAACATTATGCGGTGTTCGTGGCAAATTCGAAAGCCGCGGAACACTGTTAAAGTCTATGGGACATTAACATGAAAAACCAAAAGTGCTTATTTTAAAGGCTTATATGCAAGTTATTGTCATAAAATGTGTTTGGGGACCCCGGCCCTGCCCCAGGGGACATGTATCAATGCAAAAAAAGTTTTAAAAACGGCTGCTTTTTTGGGAGCAGTGATTTTAATAATGCTTAAAGTGAAGCAATAAAAATGAAATATTCCTTTAAATATACTAAGTACACCTTGGGGGTGTCCTTAGTATTCCTGTAAAGTGGCGCAGTGTTTAGAACAGTACCACAGCAAAATGATATTTCTAAAGGAAAAAAAGTCATTTAAAAGTGTTTGCGGCTGTAATGAATTGGCGGGTCTCGGCAATATAGATGAAACTCATTGAAAAAAACCGGCATGGGCCCCCCTCCCCAGTCCATTACCAGGCCCTTTGGGTCTGGTATGAATATTAAGGGGAACCCCAAACCAAAAATGTAAAAAAAAAATTGCGTGGGGTCCCCCCAAAATCCATACCAGGCCCTTCAGGTCTGGTATTCATATTTAGGGGAACCCTGCACCAAATTAAAAAAAATGGCATAGGGGTCCCCCCAAAATCCATACCAGACCCTTCAGGTCTGATATGGATCTTAAGGGGAACCCTGCGCCAGAATGTAACAAAAAATGGCATAGGGGTCCCCCCAAAATCCATACCAGACCGGGGTCGAGAGAGCGCCCCCCCTCCTGAACCGTACCAGGCCACATGCGCTCAACACGGGGAGGGTGCTTTGGAGTAGCCACCCAAAGCACCTTGTCCCCATGTTGAAGGGGACAAGGGCCTCATCCCCACAACCCTTGTGGTTGTGGGGTCTGCAGGCAGGGGGCTTATTGGAATCTGGAAGCCCCCTTTAACAAGTGGACCCCCAGATCCTGGCCCCCCATGTGGATTGGTAAGGGCTACATTGTACCCCTACCATTTCACAAAAAAAGTATCTAAAGTAGTAAAAACAACAGGAGACACTTTGGGACAAGTCCTTTATTAAAAGATAAAAAAATAAAAATGTCCCACGATGTCCATTCATCTTCTATCTTTCTGTTGACATGGCTTGTAATGGAAGATAGAAGCATAGAAGCATTGACTGATATCACAAGCAAGAGCTGTCAGAACTTTCATTACTAAAAAGTCAATTTGATCTGAGTTTTCCCATCTACACAGGGTGTAGTATACACTTCACCTTTCAGTTATATTGCACAGTGTTGGTAAAAGGGAACTGTTCATGAGATAATATAAAATTGAACTGCACAACTTGAAGGACTTTAAGTACAAAGAGAAACTTTTGAAAGATTACAGACTTGTTTTTTTTGTACATTTTTCATTATAGTGTTTGCGTTTCATGATTCTTTATCATTCACAGAATAAAGTGCATATTGCTACATAGTCATTAATATTTTTTCCCAATGCAGGTTTATGTTTTAGGTAGTGAGGGATGCTCTACATCGGGGGTAGGCAACATTGAGAGGTGAAGATCTACCTGAACAACATGAAAA
Source organism: Aquarana catesbeiana (assembly GCF_042186555.1). Taxonomy (NCBI): domain Eukaryota; kingdom Metazoa; phylum Chordata; class Amphibia; order Anura; family Ranidae; genus Aquarana; species Aquarana catesbeiana. The sequence continues at coordinate 237,566,876 of NC_133328.1, forward strand.
AGATCAAAGTTTACCAGGGTTTGGCACCCTTTTTTAAAAAGAAATAAACTAGCAAATCCCAACTAAATAGAAAGGAGAATTTATAAAAAAGTCACTGCACAAATATAAACTTAGTCGACCTTAGATGTGGACAGTGTCAATCAGGAGAGCAGTGGACAATGTCAGTAGGGCAGTGGATGGTGTCAGGCAGTGGGCATTGTCAGTAGGGCAGAGGATGTTGTCAGTAGAGCAATTGATGGTGTCAATTAGTTGGGCAGTGTCAGTAGAGCAGTGGATGTTTCAGTAGGGCAGAGGATGGTGTCAGTAGGCCAGTGGATTGTGTCAGGGCAGTGGATAGTGTCAGTAGGGCAAAGGGCGGTCAGTAGGGCAGTGGATGGTGTCAGTAGGGCAGAGGTTGGTGTCAGAAGGCCAGGGGACAGTGTCAGTAGACCAGTGGATTGTGTCAGTAGAGCAGTGGATGGTGTCAATAGGGCATTGGATGTTGCCAGTAGAGATATGGATAGTGTCAATCAGTACGGCAGTGGACAGTGTCAGAAATGATCTTTCTTACCCTTTTTTACAAGATTAAATAGTTCTGTCATGTGACCATGCATCACTTCTTCCTGATAGTGGGGGTGGAGTTACAGCACCCTGTGCAGACACGCAGGGTGTCTGCTATTGTCTGTTCAGCCTGAGGCAAAATGCAGGCTGTGCTAGGGCAGGGGGCGTGTTCAAGAGGTAAAGGTGTGTGCCATAGGCAGGCTGTTATAAATTGTGGGAAGTGGTGGCTAAACAAACTACCCAGTACAGGGTGTTGTGTGTCTGCATAATCTCCTATACCTCTGAATTTCCAGCCAAAGGATTAAAACTGACCACACTAACACAGATCAGTTTAGAACAAGGAGAACAAGGAAGAAAGGTGACTGACAGGAACAACCAGGTACTTCAGATGGAAGAGGTGCATAAAAATTATAGAAACTATGATTTATAAAATACACATACACTATATTGTCAAAAGTATTGCGACGCCTGCCTTTACACACACATGAACTTTGATGGCATCCCAGTCTTAGTCTGTGGTGTCCAATATTGAGTTGGCCCACCCTTTGCAACTATAAAAGCTTCAACTCTTCTGGGAAGGCTGTCCACAGGTTTAGGATTGTTTCTGTGGGAGTGTTTGACCATTCTTCCAGAAGCGCATTTGTGAGGTCAGGCACTGATGTTGGACGAGAAGGCCTGGTTCAAAGTCTCCACTCTAATTCATGGCAAAGGTGTTCTATCGGGTTGAGGTCCAAGTTGTTTGTTTTCCATTTAAAACGGACATTCTAGTTTTAAGCTGGTAAAGTTCAAGCATATAATCAATAAGATGTTAAAAAAAATGCTAAATATTGGAATGAAAAGCATACAGTATATAAATGTTATAAAACTACTTAAGACCTCATATACACTGCTGCTTCTAAAAAAACTCAAGAAAAGGCTATGTGTTCATGTACACATAGGCTTTTATTAGAGTTTAGGAGCAGCGGATTTTAGGGGCAGTTAAATGCCCCTTTTCTGAATGCAGAAGCATTGTGTTCAGGAGAGGAACGTTTTGGCAAAAAATGCAAACACGATAGAATCGCGGCGCTACTGACAGTAGAGTTAAGTTTAGTGGCCAGTTTACGTGTAGCCTTATGGTGGCAAAGCCTCATATTCTGCCTCATGTAGCACAGTGGCTAAGTGATTAGCATTTCTGACTAGCAACATATGTGTTATCAGTTTGAATTCCAACCGCAGCACTGCCTACATGAAGTTTGCATGTATTCTCTGTGCCTGCATGAGATTCCTCCCATACTCCAAAGACATGCTGGTAGGCTAAATTACTCTTGTCACAATTAGCCCTAGCTAGTAAATATAGTTGTGTAAATATTATTATTATTATTATTATACAGGATTTATATAGCGCCGACAGTTTACGCAGCGCTTTACAACATTAGGGCAGACAATACAAGTACAATACAATTCAATACAGGAGGAATCAGAGGGCCCTGCTCGTTAGAGCTTACAATCTAGGAGGGAGGGTCAAGTTATACAAAAGGGTAATAGCTGTGGGGGATGAGCTAATGGAGAAAATAGTGCAGTTATTAGATGGAGACAGGATATGCTTCTTTGAAGAGGAAAGTTTTCAGGGATCGCCTAAAAGTGGATACATTTGGAGACAGTCTGACAGATTGGGGTAGGGAATTCCAGAGGATGGGCGAGGCTCGGGAGAAGTCCCGGAGGCGGATATGGGAGGAGGTGATGAGGGAGCTAGAGAGCAGGAGGTCTTGGGAGGAACGGAGATGGAGATTGGGTTGGTATTTTGAGACTAGGTTAGTGATGTAGCTGGGGGCAGAGTTATGGATGGCTTTATAACTTATTGTTAGTATTTTGAATTTAATTTGTTGGGCGAGTGGCAGCCAATGGAGGGATTGGCAGAGAGGGGTAGCAGACACTGAGCGGTTTGTAAGGTGGATAAGTCTGGCAGCAGCATTCATGATGGACTGCAGGGGGGATAGTCTGTTTAAAGGTAAGCCAATGAGGAGTGAGTTGCAGTAGTCAAGGCGAGAGATAACCAGGGAGTGAATCAGGAGCTTTGTGGTTTCATTGGTTAGAAAGGGACGTAGTTTAGAGATGTTGCGGAGGTTGAAGCGGCAAACTTTGGAAAGTGATTGGATGTGGGGCTGAAAGGAGAGTTCAGAATCCAGGATAACACCTAGCACCCTGACATGTGGGGACGGGTGGATGGTTGTGCCATTGCTCTTGACAGAGAAGTCAAGGGAAGAGGCATGTGGGGGAGGAAATATTATAAGCTCAGTTTTGGACAAGTTGAGTTTGAGGAAGTGGTGTGACATCCATACAGATATGTCGGTTAGTAAGTTAGTGATGCGTGAAGAGACTGATGGAGTGAGTTGAGGGGTGGAGAGATAGATTTGCGTGTCATCAGCATAGAAATGATATTGAAAGCCATGAGATGCTATCAGCTGACCCAGGGAAGAGGTGTAGATTTAAAATAAAAGAGGTCCAAGAACAGAACCTTGGGGGACCCCGACAGAGAATGGAAGAGGAGTGGAGGAAGTAGAATTGTAAGTGACACTGAAGGTGCGTTGGGATAGGTAGGATGAGAGCCACTGAAGAGCGCAGTCACGGAGACCGAGGGAGTAACGTTTTTTGAGGAGGAGGGGGTGGTCAACCGTGTCAAAGGCAGCTGAAAGAACCAGAAGTAGGAGTACAGAATAGTGTCCATTGGTTTTTGCAGTTAGTAGGTCATTTGTGAGTTTTAAAAGAGCAGTTTCTGTGGAGTGTTGAGGGCGGAATCCAGATTGAAGGGGATCAAGAAGGTTGTTTTTAATGAGGTGGTCACTCAGTTGGTTGTAAACCAGGCGTTCAAGGAGTTTAGAGGAAAAGGGGAGCAAGGAGATAGGGCGTAGGTTGTTAAGATTGGTAGGGTCCAAGGATGGCTTTTTGAGTATGGGGGTGACCAGTGCATGTTTTAGAGCGTCGGGGAAGATGCCAGAGGTGAGGGAGAGATTGAAGATGTGGGTTAGAGAGTGTAGGATGGGGTCAGAGGGTGACCGTAGCATTTGAGAGGGAATAGGGTCCAGGGGACAGGTGGTTAGGTGGGCGATAGAAAGGAGTTTAGCAACTTCATCTGTAGTAGCAGATTTGAATAGGGGGAGTGTCAGTTGTACCTGTTGACATGGGGTCTTAGCTGGGGGAGATACCTGTAGAATGGAGATTTCATCACGGATTGTATCAATATAAATATAGTAGTATATGGTAAATATACAGTATATATATGGACAGTTTTTTAGTGCTGCAATATCATGTACATGTCACTACACCAGGATACAGGAATTCCAGTTAGGGGAGGCTTGATACAGGAATTACAGTAAGGCCTGGCTTGTACAGTCAGCAGTCTTCAGGCTTGTATTGATGATAAAATGTAGCTTGCTTTTGACATCAGTTTCAGGTGCTTCTAAGATCATTCAGAAAGCATTGCAAGTCCCTTTGACCTGATGCAAACAAATGTCTATTGAAACAGGTCCTTTGATCAGTGTTTCCCAACCTTTTTTCAGTCAAGGCACCCTTTAAAATTATAAACAATGTCATGGCACCCTTTAAACTTATGGACAGTCTCGAGGCACCCCATTCTAAAATCTAAAAATTATACTACTAGTTTTACACTATGCAGCAACATCCACACGTAGGACACCCAATGTTAGTGGTGATTTATTCTTCCAAAGCAAACACACTTTTTCAATACTGGTACTGACTAGTATTCCAATGTTTCTCTTCTCACTCAATTTCTCTCTATCAGTCAGCTAATGTAACCCCAGTGCTGAGGGAGAGGGGCACAGGAAGGTCAAACAAGGATGCATCCTCCTTATCAACTGATGAACTCATTAGTTGTAAGGATGCCAGTGTCTGGAAAGTCGTAGTGGTGCATATTTGAAAACCTGTGGCTCTGTGTAACTAAAAGGCAGGATTGATCCACCTGCTGGCTTGTATACAATTTGTAATCAATTTTTAGGCATTTTGCCAATGCCCCCCTGAAGAAACCTCAAGGCACCCTGGTTAAAAAAGGCTGCCTTAGACTTTGCCTGTAAACAGCAGAGACAAACACCTGGCTGTTCTCAGTATAGTTAACAGTCACACAGTTTTTCCCACCACCAATAGTGATTTATCATTAATCTGTTTTCTAATAAAAGGTTATATACACATTGTCAACATTCTAAGCCAAATTAGGATTGCAACTCAGGAAAATGTTATGTGTAAAATTGATGATCCTGGCAAAGTGTTGTTGCTTCTAGTCCTGTTTGTAGACCATATAAATTTTAACATTCTTCATAATTTTACATTATATAGTACTCTCTGACTGAGAAAATATCCGAGAAATATAATGATTCAGATAACAGCTATGGAGAAGGAAAATCTGCTTTAGCTTATGGTAACTAATTCTTTATGATTTGAAGGATGACAATATGACATCCAACAGTTCAATTAAGTTTTAACTTCTAATAACCAATTTCACATCAACTTAAATTATAGAATAACAATAACCTCTGTAGCCAATTTTTATATCAAGACCATGGTACATAACGGAATTAGCAATGTAGAGCAAAACCAAAAGAAAGAAAAAATCACTATGCTCGAAATGGTGTTTAGATTGATGACAACATTGTACATTTTTAATATTTGACAATAATTGGGGTTGGTTTTGTACATGGTTTTCACGTTTAAGTAGTTTTGAATAATTTATCTAAACAATAAGAGATACTGGGGGTTATTTACTAAAGGAAAATCCACTTTGCACTGCAGTGCAAAGTACTGAAGTACTGAAGTGCAGTTGCTATAGATCTGAGGGGGACATGCAAGGAAAATACAAAACATTTTAGCTTGCACATGATTGGATGATAAAATCAGCAGAGCTTCCCCTCATTTCAGATTTTCCCTGATTTTCCCTGATTTTTCCAGCTTTCCCAGAAGAGTTAAAGTGGTTATACAATAGCTGCAGGTTGTGCCAACTCAATATTGAAACCTACGGACTAAGACTTGGATGCCATTAAACTTCATGTGCTTGTAAAGGCAGGTGTCCCAATACTTTTGACAATATAGTGTGTGTATATATATATATATATATATATATATATATATATATATATATATATATATATATATATATATATATATATATATATATATATGTATATAGTGTGTGTGTGTATAGGTAGAAGGTACTATGCTCCCTGAGGTGACCAAACTTTTTAAGGCTCATACCCATATTTGATGAATATCAAAATACCAACAGTATTCATTTCTAACAAATTAAAATCCATTTAATCATTTTTATTAATACATAAAATTCTTAATTTGTAAATAATAAGTAGACATTCCAAGGTTTAGAAAGTGGCATGGCTACGCATTCCCTATGAGCCTGTCCATCTAATGTGATGATCCAAGGACCCAGCGGCAGACCAGCACGGGTGATACATTCAGAGTCACAGCTATCATGCTTCTCATGATCCTCTGTAGTGGGGGATCGTGTCTGTTTGGTAAGAAGTAACCCCTTCTATATCGGTGGTGGATCACATCTTAACGTCACATAGTGGATGAAGATCGTCTCATGTGGACGTTTTTGTTTTTTCTGGTTTTGCATGGGTGGATGATATTTGCCGTTATTATTCACAGACTTATTTAATAATTTTTTTTGAACTTTACACAAATTCAAGTTCGTTTATCACTTGATTATTCTGTCTTTTGGTTTTGTTTTCCCACTCACATGTTTGTGATTGGGGTCTTTAGGTTATATGTTAATCTTTGTATTACAGTGATTATCAATTTCCTCACTCAGTCTCAATTATCATTTATGGTTTATATTTACAAATCAGCGCAATTCTTAAGTTTCTATATATAATAATAAGTACAAAACAGCTCAGTCTTCCGGACTCTAGCAATGCCTCATATCAATAAACACAAGTCCCCACATGCTGGGCTTGAAATATCAAGATCGGCCTAACCCCCCACCATGGCCATTTCAATGCTATTCCAATGTCCAAACATAAAAATGTCCAAACATATTTTAGACAGATGGACTCCATCTGCCCTATATAAACCTTCAAAACCTCCCTCTAAATCCCTATGACTGTAAGAAAAACCAACACTAAGTGGCATACATTTTTCCAAGAATCTATTTACACAACGTCTGATCTTCTCCAAAATGTTATATTGTGTATCTTGCAGCCATATGCGCCTTTGAACTTTTCCAGAAAAAATGTGGTATCCGGGGAAGATTATTTTAAATCTTTGAAGACCTTGCTTTATTGCAAACATAAGATCTAGGGTTTCTACTTTACCCACATCATTTGCCCCCAGGTGAACGACTAGTATATCCAGGACTGGCCACATTTCCAATAACCTGGAGAGATAAAAAGACAAATTAAACTATTGCAGGCCACAAATTCCTTTCCATAGCACTTGAAATTTCTCAGGATCCATTGACAGGTTAGCTGTATAGCAATGCATCTTGGTTCTTTTGTTAGCCCAAAAAATAAAGGAGTGGCCCAGGATCCAAATATGTCTTCTATCACCTAGAGAAAAGAGAGAGATCAGGTCTGACATAAATCTGAAATCAGTGAGATTCCCATTTGCCTATTTTTTAATTATGGCGTCCTAAAGGCCCACTTTTAGCAGCTTCCGTCGCTGCTCCAATCCTAAAAGAATGGGAGGTAAAATTGAATGATTGTAGTCCTAACTTCTTAATGCATTTTTTGAGAACCATATTGAATTGATATCCTGTAAGGGGTGACCCATCCAAATGAACCAAAAAGGTCCCTACACAGGATGGTTTAATTGATAGATAATTGTTTACTGTCCTTAATGGACACGTTTCAACGTCTCCACAACTATAGAGAGGGATCCACAAACCTTTACCTGTTTTATCTTTAGAATTAGAAATAAATATATTTAATCCTGTCCTGAAAACCATCACATGATGGACCAACAGGTCAGACAAATAGTATTTGTTTTTGGGTAACAATTCAGAATATCTCATAGCACCAAAAAATGTTAATACAAATAGTGTTTTAAATAATATTGACTCAAATTCTGAGAAGCATACAGTTTTTGTAACTCTTCAAATTTCCTTTAGCAATCGGATAGAAATGGGCCTTCTGGTATTTGGGAAAGAATGCTTCTTCTTTAAACTATTACAGGCTTGTTGTATAGAAAAGAAAGATGTACATGGAGGGAAACCTTGCAATTTAAATAAGAATGACACCCCTGCTAGTATCTTAGCAATTTGGCTATAGGATCATTCTGACTGCATTAGTGTACAAAAAAATTTGAGTGTCTGTCTCTGAAGGAGAATCAAACTGCAGTTCAAAATCCGTAGTGAATTTTATCCACTGTTGCCATGCTGCTGAGTATTCAGCCCATGTACTATCAGCCACTGAATGCTTGATTAACACCACAGCACCAGTGATTTTTCCATATCGCAGAGAACCCGCAAGGTCCTGCTGCATCTGTGTATAATTCCAGATCTGATGAAAATACAAATTCTTCTTGAAAAAAATAATTGCCCATTATGTCAAAAAATGTCATCCTTACCATAAGGTCCTCTTTGAGATCTGTTGTTCATCTAATGTGTGAAAAGGGAGATTTAAGAACAGACATGGATGAATATATCTCGTCGCAAATACTAATAGCTCTATTAAAGACTGAAGTTATTTTAACCACTTGCTTACTGGGCACTAAAACCACCCTCCTGTCCAGACCAATTTTCAGCTTTCAGTGCTCTCATACTTTGAATGACAATTACTCAGTCATGCAACACTGTATCCAAATTAATTTTTTATCCTTTTTTCATACAAATAGAGCTTTCTTTTGGTGGTATTTTTTGTGCTATAAATGAAAAAAGACCGAAAATTTTTGAAAAAAAACAAATTTTTCTTAATTTTTGTGATAAATTTAGCAAATTAGTAATTTTTCTTTATAAATTTTGTCCACAATTTATACTGCTACATATCTTTGGTAAAAATAACCCAAACTTAGTGGAAATTATTTGGTCTGTGTGAAAGTTTTAGAGTCTACAAGCTATAGTGCAAAATACAAGCTATGGTGATAAAAAAAATTATCTGATGTACTGGCGGCCTATCTCATTTCTTGAGACCCTAACAAGCCAGGAAAGTGCAAATGCCCCCCAAATGACCCCTTTTTGGAAAGTAGACATTTCAATGTATTTAGTAAAAGGCATGATGAGTTATTTGAAGTTGTAATTTTTTCCCACATTTCTTTGCAAAATTAAGATTTTTATTTTTTATTTTTTCACAAAATTGTCATTGTAATAGCTTATTTCTCTCACATGGCAAGTGCATACCACAAATGACACCCCAAAATACATTCTGCTATTCCTCCTGAGTATGGCAATACAACATATGGGGGACTTTTTCACTGCCTGGCCACATACAGAAGCACAACATGCAAGTGTTGTATGATGTTCTAGGAGTAAAAATTACACATCTCATTTCTCAACCACCTATTACACTTTTGAAGGCCCTGGAGCACCAGGACAATGGAAACACCCACAAAATGACCCCATTTTGGAAAGCTAACACCCCAACGTATAATCTATGAGGCATAATGAGTGGTTTGAACGGTTCATTTTTTTCCAGAAGTTTTTGGAAAATGTGGAAAAAAAATGAAAACACATTTTTTTTTTACACAAAGTTGTCTGTTTATAAGATATTTCCAACACATAGCATTTAGATAGCAAAAATGACACCCAAAAATACATTCTGCTACTCCTCCTGGGTCAGTTACAGAGCAGGCAGTGGCATAAGGGGTGTAAAGGTGTGTGAAGGTGTGTGAAGGCAGGAACTGAGGATTACATTTACCATACTTCACTAATAATATATTGAAGTATGGTAACGGTGAAAACATTCACCTATGCAGAGGCCTGGTTGGGAAGGACATTGGGCACAATAATAAGATGTGTCTCTTCTGACTCCTGCTCTGGGACACACCTTACATTTTTTTTGACGTTGTTGGCCTATTGGTCTGGGAGGAAGTTTATCTGGAAAGTAGCGTTCGGAGAGTCGACTAAGAACATCTGATCAGATGTTTTCTGGTGGGCCGCTCGGGAATATAAGGGCAGTGAAAACTTCCTCCTGGTAGCCAAGGAAGTGTTTGGGGTTTTGGGTGGAGTTGCGGTAAATGACGTATGAGTTGTATATGGCCAATTGAAAAAAATAAATTGCGACTTTTTTATATCAATGGTATGTCCGTTTTGTGTCAAGGTATGGTTCCAGCATTTGATCATTAAAGTTGACTCCCCCCATGGTCAAATTATATTCATAGATGCATTTTGGTTTTTGTATGCAGCCATTCCTTCTGGGGATTTCCATGAAGATATCATTGTGGATCGAAGACAACATGTAGACATCCCTTCTGTCCCTCCACTTCACTGCCAAAATCTCCTTGTTTTTCACAGACTTGCCGTTTTTCCTTTTCTCAACTTCTTATTGACAAGATTTTGAGGAAAGCCCTTTCCGGTTCTTTTTTACGGTGCCACATGCTGGCGTCTTCTTCCGGTAAAGGTTGTGGAACAGGGGCAGAGATGTGTAGAAGTTGTCTACATATAAATGGTAGCCTTTCTCCAGTAGGGGGTATATGAGGTCCCAAACAATTTTCCCGCTTGATCCCAATAGTCTGGGCAATTAGGGGGTTTCAGCTGGGTGTCCTTCCCTTCGTACACTTTGAAGGCATATATGTACCCTGTGACTCGGTCACATAATTTGTATACCTTCACCCCATAGCCGGCCCTTTTGCTGGGAATAAATTGTTTGATTTTAAGCCTGACACTAAATTTAACAAGGTATTCATCCACACATATGTGTTGGTCTGGGGTAAACAGCTGGGGGAATATTTCAAAAAATAATTTAGAAGTGGCCGAATTTTGAAAAGCCTGTCATAGTTTGGGTCATTTCGGGGAGGGCACTGGGTATTATCATTGAAATGGAGGAACCTCATTATCATTTGGTATCTGGTTCTGGGCATTACCTTGGAGAGGATTGGCATGTGGTGGATGGGGTGGGTTGACCAATAGGAATTCAAAGTGTTTTTTTTTTGGTGAGGCCCATACAAAATGTAAGGCCTAAAAAAACCTTCAACTCCTCCACCGTTAGGTCTCTCCACTCGTAGGGACGGGCATAATAGGACGTTTTATTGGGGAAATTGATTGATTGATTGGGGAAAAATTCTCCGTGTCCTCCTGGACTCCTGGATGGGCAGTGAAAGGGGGAATGTTGGCTTCTCCTGAATTAGGAGGAAGCCACAAGGGGTTCTGAAGGGCATAGGGAAGGCTGGCATGGGTCCTTGGCCTTTCTTGCCGAGGTACTGCGGTGCTGGTGGATGGCACTGCGGTGCTGGTGGATGGCACTGTGGTGCTGGTGGATGCCACTGCCTCCTCACCAGAACGCCTTCATTTGGTGGGCAGACTATCTTCCTCCTCTGAGTCACTCAGTGTTCCACTACTAAGGACTGGCTCATAATTTACATCCGACTCAGAATCAGAGTTTGAAAGGGAATCTGAAAAACAGAGCTCCCCGTTGCTCTCGTCGGCCTGGGAAAGTATTTGGTATGCCTCCTTGGCTGAAAAGCATCTTTTGGACATGGGTGCTGGTGGTGATGCGACTACACAGGTGTGTTCTAAGCCTGCACTGATGGGCACTAATGAGGTGGCACTGATGAGCACAGATGGGCACTGAGTGGCACAGAGGGGCACTGATGAGGTGGAACAGAGGTGCACTGATGAGGTGGAACAGATGTGCACTGATGAGGTGGCACAGATGTGCACTGATGAGCAAGCACAGATGTGCACTGATGAGCAAGCACAGATGTGCACTGATTACACAGATGTGCACTGATGAGGCGGCACAGATGGGCACTGATGGGCACTGATGAAGCTGAACAGATGGGCACTAATTGATTGCACAGGTGTGCACTAATGAGGAAGCACAGATGGGCACTGATTTATGACACAGATATGCACTGATGAGGTGGCACAGATGGGCACTAATGAGGTGGCACAGATGGGCACTGATGAGGTGGAACAGATGTGCACTGATTGATTGCACAGATGTGCACTGATTGATTGCACAGATGTGCACTGATGAGGTGGCACAGATGGGCACTGATGAGGAGGCACAGATGGACACTGATGAGGTGGCACAGATGTGCACTGATTGATTGCACAGATGTGCACTGATGAGGTGGCACAGATGGGCACTGATTGGCACAGGTTGGCACCAATGAGGTGGCACAGGTGGGCACTGATGAGGTGGCACAGGTGGGCACTGATGAGGTGGCACAGGTGGGCAATGATGAGGTGGCACAGATGTGCACTGATTGAAAAGGTGTGCACAGATGGACACTAATCACCGATGGCACAGATTGGCACAGGTGGGCACAGATTTGCACAGATGGTCACAGGTGGGCACAGATTGGCACAGGTGGGCACCTATTGGCACAGGTGGGCACAGATCCCAAATAGATACTGTACTGTTGGGGCACTGTTTGGGCACTGGTTTGAACTGTAATTTGTGTTTTAACACTCACTAGCACAGATTGCTGTTAGATCCTCTCTCTCCCTCCTCACATACAGTCTCTGTGTGAGGAGAGAGAGCCGGCAATGAGAGATGATCTCATATGTTTACATTTGAGATCATCTCTCATTGGCCACACCGATCGTGCTGTAAACTTCCAATGTGATTGGCCATTTACAGCGATCTGTGACTGGCTGTGTCCAAGGGACTGGCTGTGTCCAAGGGACATGGCCAGCACAGAATTTCCCCGATGCGTACACGTGAGCGTGCACGGGGAGCGAGGAAAGGGGAGGACGTCCTATGACGGCCTCCCGGAAATTGAGGTCCGCGCTGTAGCTGTTATTCGCTATGGCCCGGACTTCAAGTGGTTAATAAAATTTTGTTATGTCTTATCATCCAAGAAATCGTAGATTGAATTTTGCCAACGTTAGCTAACGGTAACTGAAATTTGAATAACTCTGTGTCTATTCTTATGCCTAGAAATTCAATAGACATAGATGGAAACTGTTTTTTCTGCAGCAAGTGGAACTCCAAATTTTTTTGTGATCATACCAAACAATTGCAGCATAAACAAACAAATAGGAGAGGGAGTGGGACCAATAAATAAGAAGTCATCAAGGTAGTGCAATATACCATCATGCCCAGATTCAAAAGAAACCACCCATTGAAGAAATGATGCAAATTTTTCAAAAAACACACATAATAGAGAACATCCCATAGGGAGGCACATGTTGTAGTAAAATTTTTCTGCGAAGAACATACCCAGGAAATTATAAGAAGCTGGACTAATCGGGAGCAATCTGAATGTTGCTTTAATGTCTGCCTTAGCGGGTAGTGCAGCTTTCCCAAATTTCCTTATATGATAAATGGCATCTCCAAAAGTACAATATGAGACAGATGTTAAATCATCATTGATCTCGTCATTTAATGATGAATCTGTTGGGGATGATAAATGCTGTATTAGGTGGAATGAGTTGGGCTCTTTCTTAGGGATAATTCCCAAGGGGAGTATTCTAAAATTTTTAAATGGGGGATAACTAAATGGCCTTGCTATTCTGCCCTCCTTAATTTTTTTATCTAATTTCTCCCTAACAATATGGGAACATTTTAATACAGTCTTTAAATTGTTAACCAGTTTGCAGCCCTTGCCATTAAATAATGGCAAAGGGAAACCGCTGGAGAAACCTTCAATTAAAAACTTGGCTGTCTCCTGATCTGGATAAATTTCCAACCATTGCTGCATGTTTGGTAGGTTCACTGATGTGTAAGCCTTTTGTAGGGTTATCTCTTTGACCGTGTATAATGCCGTTCCTTTTGAAACATTTGAGTAAGGGGTGGGGGCCTGAGCAATGTGAGCACAATGTGTTTATATTTACAAGACCAAGACCCCATTTACACTGATTTTCGTTAAATCATACAATACGTTTGTTGTCTAACAAAGGCGAACATTGATCTTAACAAGATGTTATGTCCGAAGATTTCAAAAGGGTTTCCAGTAAATTTGTATACATTAGAGAAACTTTAAGTAAAAGTTTGCTGGATTTGGAGCCACAGCTCCCAGGAGTTCCTAAATTTCACAGTTGAGCCTGATTGTAAGGCTGAATATTGTTCATACTCACAGGTTGAGGTGGGTTTTGACATCCCACATGCCATGATGTTAGGGACAATAGACTCTCTCCATGTCCTTGTTATCATTAATCTGGCAGCAAATAAAATATGCATTACTATAGTTCTGAACTTAGTTGGGAAATTGGTGATCCCTAACCTAAGGAATGCTAACGGCAGCGAGGGTTTTAGTATGATACGTGTTAGGTCTGATATGAGCAAAAATACTTTTTTCTGATCACTTTGAACAGTAGATCCCTGTCATATTCCCTGTCAGAACGGGGAATTTCCTTGTTTACAAAGGCAGTTCCCTGTTCTGCCTCCATAATAGGCGATCGTGGGCCACCGGCCTGCGCCCGCCCGCTATGAGCCTGCACCAGCCTGCATGAGCCGCCATACAGATTTGCGCAGGAGAGCCAAACTGCCTCCGTATAACGATGGCGGGTGGTTGGCAAGTGGTTAAAGAGGGATAGATAGATAATTTTTGTCTAAATGATTTGTCGTACTGGTACCAGCAGAATCCACCAAAGCGTTTGTATGCTTTTGTATGCTTCCAGCACATGCTCAAAGTGTTGGAAAAGGCTGCTACAGTATTTTGGATGTTTTTCTCCTAGAACGCTAGCATAAATAGTGAATGCCTGCAACCAATTATGAAACAACTTTTCTTCCTTAGGCTTATCTTCTGATTTTTTGTCAGATCTGTTGATGAATTCTTTTGTAGATGGTAGTAAAGACAGAATGTCAATAAATTCCCCTTTCCATATCTTATCTTTGACCTGAGCAGAAAGTGATACCCTAGTGGCGAGATCTCGCATGGTAATATTTGACTCTATATGACTCTGGTACTGATGAATTTGTAATGTTAACGTCAGCTGGCAATGTATTGCTAACATTTAAATTAACCACTGAAAAGGAAGGAGTACTGTTAGCATTGGACACATTTTAAATCCTAAATGGCTTCATTAGACCATACATTAGCGTAAATGTTATTATCATTTACAGGAGTATTATTGCTGTCAGCTAACCTATTAATAGATTCCATTATATTTTTTAATACCTGTGACAACTCACCCTGACCACTTGATGTCAGTGGTGTGTTAGCTTGTATTGAATTTGCCAGGTGTTGTTCTCCATAGCCTCCAGTGGTCACTGTAGGTATTGCTTGTTCTTGTTCCCTGACTTGCTGCCTAATTATTTCTGTTGAAGCCACCCCCTCCTCAGTCTTCCCAGTGGATGCCGTTTTACTTGCCCACCTAGCTTTGTTTCTGGGCTGTGATGGAGATAGTGTCCTCCTCTTCTCTCTTAGGCTACTTTCACACTGGGGCGGGGGGACATTAGTGGTAAAGCGTCGCTATTGTAGCAGTGCTTTACTGCTGTTATGGCGGAGCTTTTCACCCCCTAGCGGGGCGCTTTTAACCCCTACTAGCGGCTGATGAAAGGGTTAAAAGCAACCGAAAAGCGCCACTACAGAAGCATTCTGTAGGCACTTCAGTAGCGGTGCCCATTGATTTCAATGGCAGAGGCGGTTTAGGAGTGGTGTACACACCACTCCCGCACCGCCCCAAAGACGTCCTGCAAGCGCACCACCTGCTGCAGAAGAGGCAGTTTACAGGCGCTTTTCAGGTGTTATTTTTAGCGCAAAAATGCCTGTAAAGCACCTCAGTGTCAAAGTGGCCTTAGGCTGGTTCGTCTAATTCCAGCACTTGTAGCTGCCTCTTCCGGCTTTGCCATTATGGGTACTTCTTGTCCTGAGGATGTATGCGGCCGTATCGGCGGGCCGCGTAATTCTGCCGGCAGGGTTGTGGGCTGCGGGTTACTGGTCTGCCTCTGCTGGTAACCCTGCTCGGCGCCTCTTCAGCTCCATGCCCGCTTTCTTCTTGTTCTTGTTCGCACCGTTCGTCCTCTTCCTCCTCATCTCCAGACACTGTCTCAGCCATTCTTCTTCACCGCTGTCCTCGGCCCGTTCTAGCATGTGGAGCATGAGGGTCTTCATGCTCAGGTCAGCGGCAGACCTTCTTAGCTTGTTGCTGACTTCTGACCAACTGTGGAATATTCCCACGGGGGGGCTTTTTATAGAGAGAGCCCCCTTTCTAGAACATTCCCACTGATCATGTGACCTTCTGGGAATTTCCACAGCAGTCAAGTGACATTCTAGACTATTCCCCAATATCACATGACCCTGTTTTTCCCACCTAAGAGTCATATACATTTTTCTTAAAGTGATCTTGCCTTTTAAAAAAAAAACACATGCCAATGCTGTTCGGGCTTAAATACTTAAGCCCTCTCAGTCCATTCTGGCATTTTTCCCCACCAGAGAGCCTACAGGTGATGTGTACAGTCATCTATAGAAGTCAATAGCTTTACATGGCTAAATGTGTGTATACTTGCAAAAGCACATGTATGTTTACAGGTGTACAACAGTGGGCAAATATGTCAGAGTTGTATGCCTGGACATACACACGTTAATGTAGGTACTTGCTTATACAAAAGTATACCTGCGTACAACCATTGACTAATGTAGGTGTCTGTACGCAACACCTGTGGGCTCCCTGGTGGGGAAAAAATGGGATTTATTTATAACATACAGTCATATGCATGAGCCCTACAAAAAGACCAGTCCAGTGGCTTCTTGCAAACAATAGTGTGTTTATCTATGCTATTACAAATATTTTACAAAGCTGCTTGCTAAATAAGCAAATTAAAACTTCAAAAACAAAACATAGTATCCGGGCACTAACTTCAAACAAACATTAACTTCACACATGTATGACTAACTGCTGAACAAGTCTAATTGCATTCATGGGGTGGATCAGAAGCTCTGGGGAAGGTGCCTGTAACATATATAAATCCTGAAAAGCACAGGCTTCCTGTGAGACATTCACCAAAATATATAAGACTTAAAGTGTTACTAAATCCAAGACCCTGCATTGATTATATCTGGTCTCCCACAGTACACAGAACATGGACATGCAATTATTTTAGTAAATATAAACTGCTAAATACATTTTCTCATCATTAGTATATAGCAGTCTTATGACTTCTATCAGTGTCTGGTTAAAGCTTGTAGGAGGAGTTTTCATTCTTCTCTGACTGTCCTATGAGGCTGCAGGACCCCTGACCCTCTGCCTGGACAGTGTTGATTGGCCCTGTGCTGATCACATGCACCCTCCCAGGAAAAAAAAACTCTCTAGCAATACACACCAAACTGAGAATATGCAGAGTGCCCCAAGGCTCTGTTCCATCAGGAGATAGATTGGGGTCTGTGGTAGAAGGGGAGGATCAGAGAACACAGGATCAACCAGCCTTTTTACACAATGCTGAGAATTAATCCCTTAGGTTCCACAGGGAGTGTAACATAGTTCTGCGAGTGGTCTGCGAGTGCACGTAGGTCTGCAAGTGCACATAGGTCTGCGAGCACCCGTGTATTGTCTTGTTGAGTACCTGTGTATTGTCTTGAGTATTAGTGTCAGAAAGCTAGTTGTTAGGTAATTTAGACAGGGTATAATCTCCAATCCTCATTAAATTTAATAGGTATGATGCCCGGCGGGTGTGACGAGGCGACTTGTTGTACATCTTGCGGCATGTATGCATTCCTTGATCATCCAATCAAGGGTGAATACTGCTGTGCAAAATGTAAGTGCATTGTTTCCCTGAAAGCCCAGGTTCTGAATCACTGAGAAGTCCCTCCATACTAAAGAGAGCCAGGAACGTACAAGGCAGGTGCCGGCAGGGGTCAGCACAGACGCGGGTGGAGACAAAGATGTGCAGGCACTAGCAAAGAGTAGATGGGTGACAGTCGGGAAGGGTAGAGGGGGAAGTGCCAGGGAGACCGATCCAGGACTGGAGCACCCCAATAAGTATGCTCCATTGAGTGACATTGGTGAAACCAGTCAGGGACCAGCACTGCTGGAGCTGAAGGACTCTCCTAGCTGCCAGGGGAAGAACTCCTCCAGTGAGAGTGGGGGGGAAGCGAAGGGAAAGGAAAGACAGATTCTGGTGGTAGGGGACTCAATTCTTAGAAGGACAGAGAGGCCAATCTGTAACAAAGACCTGAAGCGCCGAACAGTATGTTGTCTACCGGGCGCTCGGGTTGGGCACATCACGTATCTGGTGGACAGATTACTGGGAAGGGCTGGGGAAGACCCAGCTGTCATGGTGCATGTTGGCACTAATGACAAAGTCAGAGGCAGATGGATGTCCTAAAGAACGATTTTAGGGACTTAGGAGCTAAATTGAGGAAAAGGACCTCCAAGGTAGTATTCTCAGGAATACTACTGGTACATCGAGCCACACCAGAAAGGCAGAGGGAGATTAGGGCAGTAAACAAGTGGCTGAAGAGCGGGTGTAGTAAGGAGGGGTTTGGGTTACTGGAGGACTGGGCCGACTTCTCAGTCGATAACCAGTACTATAGAAGGGATGGACTGCACCTAAATGAGGAGGGTGAAGATCAGCTGGGAATGAAGATGGCCAAAAAGTTAGAGAGGTTTTTAAACTAGGCGATGGGGGGAAGGGTCCAGAGGTAGAGATAGTCAGCACGGAACATATTCCAGAGGGTAGTATTGGGGGCATTAGTGGTAGGTTGACCAAAGCACATAACCCCAAGGTAAGTATAGTAGCAAGTCCTAGTTGCAATCTCGGAACACCCAATAAGAGGATAATATGCGACCGGTCTAAACTACGAGGCATGTTCACCAATGCCAGGAGCCTGGCGGACAAGATGGGTGAACTAGAGATACTGTTGTATGAGGAGGATTTGGATTTTGTGGGAATTTCAGAGACCTGGTTCAACAGCTATCATGATTGGCTGGCAAACATTGAAGGGTATACCCTTTATAGCAAGGATAGAGAGGGTAAAAAAGGGGGAGGAGTATGCCTATATATCAAGAATAATGTACAAGTGAATGTGAGAGATGACATTACTAAGGGTGTTAGGGAGGAGGTAGAATCCTTATCGGTAGAGCTCCAAAGGGATGAAGCTAAGGGGAAAATAATACTGGGATGCTATAGGCCCCCTAACCTGAAGGAGGAAGGGGAGACAGATCTCCTATCACAATTTAGATTAGCAGCAAGGATGGGAAGTGTTATCATAATGGGATATTTTAACTATCCAGACTGGGCGGAGGGAACCACACTGGGCGGAGGGAATCGCACATTCATCTAAAGCTCGCCAGTTCCTAAATGTCTTGCAGGACAATTTTATGAGTCAGATGGTAGACACACCAACTAGAAATAAAGCGTTACTGGATCTACTGATTACCAACAATACAGACCTGACATGGCTAAACACATGTGGATGTGGAAATACAGGGCAATTTAGGTAACAGTGATGACAGGTCAATTTGCTTCAGTATAAATCACACAAATAGGAAACATAAGGCGAATACAAAGACACTGAATTTCAAAAGAGCCAACTTCCTTAAACTACGAACCTTGCTAGAAGGCATAAATTGGGATAAAATCTTAGGAACAAAGAACACGGAGGAGAGATGGGTTTGCTTTAAGAGCATATAAAATAAGGGCAAACAAAAGTTCTGGATGGCTTAACTCCAATGTAAAAATAAATACAAGGTAGAGGAATCATCATCAGCATTCAGACTTTATAAAGAATGCAACAAGAAAAGTAAGGGTGCAATAAGGATGGCTAAGATAGAACATGAAAGACACATAGCTGAGGAGAGCAAAAAGATCCCAAGAAATTCATTAAGTATGTAAACAGTGAAAAAGGGAAGACAGAAGATATTGGCCCCATAAAAAATGAGGAAGGACATCTGGTTACAAAGCATGGGGAGATGGCAAAGGTATTGAATTTATTCTTCTCCTCAGTCTTCACGAGGGAATCGGGGGGCTTCAGTAACCAAAACTGCAGTGTTTATCCTCATGACACATCACAGGAAGCACCTCCATGGTTAACAGAGGACAAAATTAAAATTAGGCTTGGGAAACTTAACACTAATAAATCATCGGGACCAGATGGCTTGCAGGGTACTTAGGGAACTCAGTCAAGTAATTGCCAGACCATTGTTCCTAATTTTTACTGACAGTCTACTGACTGGAATGGTCCCAGCTGATTGGAGAAAAGACAATGTAGCACCAATATTTAAAAAGGGCCCAAAATACATCCCTGGGAATTACAGACCAGTTAGCCTAACATCAATAGTATGTAAACTCTTGGAAGGGATGATAAGTGACTATATACAAGATTTTAGTAATGAGAACGGTATCATTAGCAGTAATCAGCATGGATTCACGAAGAATTTTTCTTGCAAAACCAATCTACTAACCTTCTATGAGGAGGTGAGTTGCCATCTAGATAAAGGAAGGCCCGTAGACGTGGTGTATCTGGATTTTACAAAAGCATTTGACACAATTCCCCATAAACGTTTACTGTACAAAATAAGGTCCATTGGCATGGACCATAGGGTGAGTACATGGATTGAACCTGGCTACAAGGGCGAGTTCGGAGGGTTGTGATAAATGGGGAGTACTCGGAATGGTCAGGGGTGGGTAGTGGGGTCCCCCAGGGTTCTGTTCTGGGACCAATCCTATTTAATGTGTTCATAAATGACCTGGAGGATGGGGTAAACAGTTCAATCTCTTTATTTGCAGACCATACTAAGCTAAGCAGGGCACTAACTTCTCTGCAGGATGCGGAAACCTTGCAAAAAGATCTGAACAAATGAATGGGGTGGGCAACTACATGGCAAATGAGGTTCAATGTAGAAAAATGTAAAATAATGCATTTGGGTGGCAAAAATATGAATGCAATCTATACACTGGGGGAGAACCTCTGGGGGAATCTAGGATGAAAAAGGACCTAGGGGTCCTAGTAGATGATAGGCTCAGCAATGGCATGCAATGCCAAGCTGCTGCTAACAAAGCAAACAGAATATTGGCATGCATTAAAAAGGGGATCAACTCCAGATATAAAACGATAATTCTCACGCTCTACAAGACTCTGGTCCGGCCGCACCTGGAGTATGCTGTCCAGTTCTGGGCACCAGACCTCAGGAAGGATGTACTGGAAATGGAGCGAGTACAAAGAAGGGCAACAAAGCTAATAAAGGGTCTGGAGGATATCAGTTATGAGGAAAGGTTGCAAGCACTGAACTTATTCTCTCTGGAGAAGAGACGCTTGAGAGGGGATATGATTTCAATATACAAATACCATATTGGTGACCCCGAAATAGGGATAAAACTTTTTTGTGAAGGGACTTTAACAAGACACATGGTAACTCATTAAAATGAGAAGAAAAGTGGTTTAACCTTAAACTACGTAGAGGGTGTTTTACTGTAAGAGCTGCAAGGATGTGGAATTCCCTTCCACAGGCGGTGGTCTCAGCGGGGGGCATTGATAGTTTCAAGAAACTATTAGATAAGCACCTGAATGACTGCAACATACAGGGATATACAATGTAATACTGACATACATTCACACACATAGGTTGGACTTGATGGACTTGTGTGGTTTTTCAACCTCACCTACTATGTAACTATGTAACATGTTTTACTGCTTATACAGTCTGGTTTTACTGTTGAGGGTTTAGTAACACTTTAAGTTGAATTTTTCTTACTTTTTCTTAATGTTGCTTAATCATATTACACAAATCATTGTTTTGGGGGATCAAGGGATTTTGTCTACTATGTCACAATAGTGTTCTAAAGATTACTTCCAACATAAGGATACTGTTGCCTTAAATGATTAACTTTACAATTTTTGCACCAGCTTAACAAAATTATGCATATTGATGCAGCTAAAAACTTGAATTACCTGCACATGATGACTATTTTGTTGGCTTTGTATCAAGCATGTTGTAATGCAATTTCTCCTTTTGGCCACAAAATGGAGACAGAGAGATGCTGACTGGTCCTTCCAGAAAAACTCAGAGACACAGAGCATACTGGGAAAAAAGGGAGTTTCAGAAAGTGCTGAGGGGACAGAAGAGAGGGGAGTACTGAGGTAAAAAAGGGAGGGAGTGCTGACAGGAGACAGAGGAGAGGAGATTGCTTAAAAGAGAGGGAGATACCAAGGCTAAAAAAAGTCCTTTGCTGGGACACGAGGACACTTAACAGTGAGGAGAGGAGGAGTGTGTGAGGGGAAGGAACTGAGGTGCCAGAGTGAGGAGAGAGACACACGCTGACACTAGGAACTGTGTGACCCAACAGAGGAGGAGGGATATCCTGAAGCCTGGAAAAAAGAGTCTGTAAGAGGAATAGGAGAGTGGTCTGAGGAGAGAGAGGGGGAGAGAGAAAGAGAGTGTGTTGAGGTGACAGGTGGGAGGAAAACCACTGAGACTGAGGAGACTGAGAGAGACCCTGCCAGCATCAGGGGGGGAGAAAGCCAAGCTTTTCCAGAGACTGCCAGGAGAGTGTTGCCAGGAGACGGAGGAGTGAGGATGCCTGAGGGGAGCCAGGAGCAGAGACAGCCACGTAGTCAACTACTATTTAGTCCAGGGACCCTACACAGCAGCCTAGCACCACTCAGCTCAGCAGAGATGACCACGCCTTTCAGGGATCGAGATACCCATCCAGGTATTGGGTCGGCCACTGCCTGTTCACCTTACGAGTTTTGCTACCAGTTATCTCAATCGGCTATCAGCAAAAGATCCAGTGTTTTACAACATTGCTAGGAGCATCAGGAGCCTGAACCAGCACCTGGGACTATTGTTGTGTCATCGCACAGAGGACTGGTGAGCGGGTGTAAACCCAACATCCTGACACTGCATGCAGACACCAATTTCCCTTTTTAGTGTCACGGGATGCTTGTTTGGAGCTGCCATCTCTTGTAGTTTGCCCTTTTAAATCTCTACCTAACAGAACATTCTAGAGGATTACTACTCCATGCAAACTTGTTTAAACCTTCTCTTAAAACAAGGGGCCCGCCGTTTGCTAGCAGAAGACACTAGTATTTGTCACCTCAGGACCTGCAACGTTACAGAACTGTGCTTACTGTACTTGTATCATCCTTTTCTTTTCATTGTGTGTTTGCCTCTCAAAGATGTTTGCGGCCCAGAAGGAGCTGAGAAGTTGAAAAGTCTTCTCTCTTCCCTCTCAGCACATTAAGGGCATATAGATTACTGCCCTTTCTATACCTG
Organism: Aquarana catesbeiana; assembly: GCF_042186555.1. NCBI lineage: Eukaryota > Metazoa > Chordata > Amphibia > Anura > Ranidae > Aquarana > Aquarana catesbeiana. The sequence continues at coordinate 237,589,674 of NC_133328.1, forward strand.
CAGTTGCTAAATATTGAAGGTTGTCTTTTCTAATGTATTAGTTATTTGTAGCAAGGTTTAACAGTGTTGTACGTTTCCCATATGCTTTAAACCGTGCTAATATATTCAACTTGTTTATCACTACTACCAGGAGTGTGTCTATTTTTGGTGATAACGCAAAACCAGGATAACTGTATTTACCACATGTGTCCTTAAATGTGTTTGCAGTAATTTTTTTTAACCAGGTGTGTCAGAGGGGCTGAGGTCATTCTTGGAGTTGAGGCAGAGATCAGAGAATCCAAATTCACCAAGCGGCTCCTTCGGGGGGTGGCGCTACAGCTTGATAATTTTTTATATCAATTATTATGTTTATGTATTATTACAGCAGATTAAATGTACTTTGCTTATTTTCTTTCATGTTTTCATGACACATTTCATATATTTTTTACATCCCACTTAAAAAATATTCCTAAATAATATACTGAGGGATTATGAATTCAAAACTAATTCTGAATTATGATAGCATTCTGTTCAAAATTGAACCACTTTTTTGATGAATGACAGTTTTCTGCTGACTGCCAGACTGAACACAATGTGAGTAAAGCTGGTCATATGAATATCAGTTTATTCTGATCAGCCAGTTGGCTGATCAAAAAAACAAAACAGAATCCCTAATCCACACAAGCAAGATGGATAGAGGATTCCTCCTCACAGTGCTGTTGTATTCTGACAGTAAGGACACCTCCACTGTCAGAAAACACCGATTGTAATCTAATGTAAGAAGGGTTGAAATTTACTGTAAGACGTCTAGATACAACTTTTTTCCTTTAAGGGTAGGTGTACAGATCAGGAAATAGCCAATGCATTTCGGGGGTCTATGTGTCCCCTTAATCATGGCTTGACTGGCAACCAAGTGAACAAACCAGTAGTGAACTGGACCTACAATGGTATTTGTTCCATTTGTTCCAGGCATAATCAGCACCTTGTTTGGCAAAACATTGATCCAACAAAAATTTGATCCATCTACGGCCAGCTTAACATATGGAGAGCAGAAGTAGAGCTGTACACTATTGCTTAGGGGCAATACTTAAAGACAACCATCTCATCCAGGTCATGTACACTTTCCAACTCAGAATGTTCTTCCTATTTTTCTTTTATTCACTACTTTTGCTCTGAGACATGCTCCTTCTCTTGTCCCCATCCCAGCTCTCTTTCTTTGGCAGGTTTGCCATTAACACCCTGTATTTCTCTTAATTTATCTCCCACTTCATAATTTAAATGTGTCTTTTCCTACTCTCTTTCACGTTGAATAGCCTTCTAATATAGCTCATACATTCTTTATTGCAGCCCCTGTGAAATCTTGAGCAATAGTGCAGTTTGTTGCTGATTTTCTCTGACATTCCAATGAGTTCTGGTGACTGTTTATCAATCTGTACAAATCAGCCTCTCTAGTGGAGAAAACAATTTGGGTTAATAACATGTTTAGATTGCAGGTCTAAGAACTGTTTTTTCACACACTGTATTTTAAGGGATTACCTGGTCTTTACACAGACAATTTAGCTATGAAAATTTTAGCTGAGGCTGTGATAAAAAAAAATATTAATATTAATAAAATAAAATTAGAATTTCTGTCTGCTTTGGGCAGACTCCACTGGAATTGTCACCATATAGGTACTCTACTGATAATTTGCCTTCACTAATTTCTAATTGGGCCTGTAAACCTGGTACACACTGGCCAGGGAGACGCTAAAAAGAAACTGCTGATATTAGGCTGTGTGTATGTCGATCTGTCCAACAGAAGACGGCAGAACGGAAAACCAGCAGCCGATTGACTCCTAATCAGAGCTCTGGGCCAATGGCAAAGGTCGCTGATCGGAGTGTACTGGCGGGGGTGGCGTTCCCTCTGTCAGAACACAACAGCTCAGCAGGGAAGATCGCTGAACTAACCTCGTATGGTTAGTACAGCGGCTCTGACCAGAGCTGTCAGCTTTTTTTTGTGCAACCCAGCGAGTTTTTAGTGTGTACCAGGCTTAAGTTAGCTTTGCACAAGTCTAAATGTCATCTGGTGTGTTCACAGGGGCATTGTACTTCTGAAAAATTTGTTGGGGCTTTTTTACCTATCTGTTTATTGCAGCTATCCCATGCTGCATGTTCCACCACACCGACTAGAAAATATTTCTTTATTAACACAGACCTCATGGCTATGCATCTTCTTGGTAAAACTGCAGGGTTATTAGTATTAAGACCACAAATAGAAGTGACAACACATGTGTTCAAAATGGCAACACATGTGGGACAAAACGAGTAATAAAAAAATGTATAAAATAAGACAGGGAGAGAGCGCATGCGCGGAGCTGAACGGTATGGTCGCCCCTGTCTAAAGCTCCATTACCTGAAGGAAGGAACGGCCCAATGAGGACGGGTACTTGGCGTTTCCTATCAGGTATTCCTCCCTGGTCTGTGGCAATTATCAGCGGGCATATTAGGGCTCTCTTCCCAGGAACGAAGCCCCCCCATGAAGCAAAAACAGCAAATCAGTGCAGCCTCAGACAGTTAAAATGGCGCTGCAGCCGGCCCCCTCAGAAACATCACACAAAGCTCATAAAATCTTAAAGGCAACCACACCATCTCCAGTCCTCTCAAATATTACTGATTTAGAACTGGAAAATGCTGGTGTTACCTCTCAGGCTGAAATGGCCACTCCAGCCACATTAAAACAAATTGAAAATCTATTCTAAAAATCATTAAAATACACTTCAGATATATTACATCTAGTCTCGCTAAAGAGATCAGAGATCTGGGCCAACATATGTCTGCACTTGAAATTAGAGTTGATGACATGGAAAACTCTGCCCTGAATTACTCAATAGAGATTGATAACCTTAAGGAAGAAAATATCATTTTACAAACACGACTGGAAGATTATGAAAATCATGCAAGACACTCTAATTTACACATTAGAGGAATACCTGAATCTGTCACTGACTTACAAGCCACACTGATAGCGCTTTTTCAGGAACTGCAACCATCAATACCGGTAGAGCGAATTGAGATGGACAGGGTTCATAGAGCCCTAATGCCTAAGAAACCAGATGGCTCTCCTCGCATCATCGTTGCCAAATTCCATTTTTACCGCACGAAAGAACAACTTCTAGCCGTTGCAAGACACAAGGAATCTTTAGTCTTTCAGGGACATCATTATCAACTATTCACAGACTTGTCGTAACTATCAACAAAAGACAGGCTCTGAAACCCCTACTTTAAATATTACAGCATAACTTAATTACTTATCAATGGGGTTTTCCCTTCTCAATACGTTTCACCTATCGAGGCTCAAAATATATCTGTCGTAATGCAAATGATCTGCAAACCACTCTTCAAGATTTGCACCTCTTGAATTCCACACTAATTCCAGAAGGCTCCCACCGAAGATCTGCATCGTGTTCCTCAGGCATGACATCAAACCCAACAGGCAGAAATCTACATCATGGCTTGCACAAAAGAGGTCACTTTCATTCACCAGACCCACCACCTGATGATTCTATGGACTGAATGTTATTTACGTCTTTTCTTAAGGTTCATTTATTTATTTATTTCAAGTGATTAGATATGTTCACTGATAGATATGGTTTATTGTTTTTTCAAACAAATCTTAATATGGCCTTTTTTTTTACTAAATTCAAGTCCTTACTTTTTATTTAGGCATCTTCTGTACTCGTTTTATATATTATTAAGATTCAAACTTAATGGTCGGCTTTCCCTACCTTTCAGGGATGTTCCCCGTGCTCCTCTTCTGCTACCCTCAGTTGTTCATTATTTTGGTGGACAACTGACAGTAGCTAAGGTTCCCTTGTTGGAAGATTTTTTTCTCCCTCCAACGGTAACGTCATAAGCCTATACATATTTTATCTAATATTTTCGGCATTTATCTTTAACTCTTTCTTTTGGATCTTTTTCCATTTCTTTTTATTACTCTTTATTCTCCTCTCCCCCAGAGGCAATTTTCTTTCGAATATTGTTTTTATAAGATTTATATTACACGTCATCACTATCTCATTCTATGGCTCCTATGAACATTCTGTCCCTGAATGTACAGGGTTTGAATGGTCCACAAAAGCGCACTAAAGCTTTTCGATCGTTTGCTTCTAGAAAGGAGCACATATTATGCCTGCAAAAAACCCACTTTACCATGCAATCCACCCCTAAATTCTTTAGCAAAACCTATTCTCAAGCTTATACGGCCTCTGCCTTGACGAAACAACATGGTGTACTTATTGCGTTTCATCATAGTACCCCATTTATGCTAGTAAGAGAGATTAAAGACCCTGAAGGCCTATATTTAATTCTTACAGGCCATCTATTAGATACTGATATCACTGTTGTGTCTTACTATACCTCTAATAAATGACCTACCTCTTTTCTATCCCACTTACTACAAATAGTTGACTCACATAAAATGGGTACTGTAATAGTTTGTGGAGATTCTAATCAGACTCTTTTTCCATTTTTGGACAAATTACCTATATCTCATCTAACCATACCTACTAAACATTCCTTTTCACACCTTGTTAAGAAATATATCTTAGTGGATACCTGTCGTGAGTTTAATCCTACTAAAAGCCAATATACTCACTATTCGTATCCCCATCATACATTTTCACAGATTGACCATATATTCTTAACCATAGGACTGGCACCTGAAATTTTGTCATCCAAAATCATATCAATTCCATGATCAGACCATAGTGCAAATTTTACTGTTATTTCTTCTACTATTCCTAGAGCACATGACCCCACGTGGATTCTCAAAGACTATTTAGTAAAAAATGTAGCTAATAAAATAAATATTGAATTGGCGCTTAAGGAATACTTCGAACTTAACTCTTCTCCTGACATCTCCCCGATCACTTTATGGGAAGCTCATAAACCAGTTCTTTGAGTCATGTGTTTTAGACAAGCTGCACTGTTTATTCGTGAGCGTAAAATTCTATGCAGTGAGTTCGAAACAAATTTTAATGCAAGCTTTATGGCATTTCAAAATAATCCATCTCCAACATCAAAATTGAAATTAGATAAAGCCAAACTTGAATTTGATCTGTTTCTCACAGAATCTGCAGACAAAAAAGAGCGAGACATAATTTCTACATGAAAGTGAATAAACCAGATACATTATTGGCCCGAACACTTGAATCTAGTCATAATCAAAATCAAAAAGACTAAATGCAATAATCGGTAACCTTATACATCATGATCAAGTGGGTTTCATCCCTATTTGTCAAGCCAGCGATAACGTTAGACGTGCAACTCTTTAATCCTATGCTGCTAAGACACGTCGTAGTCCTACTGGCTTTCTTTCTCTTGACATTAAAAAAGCTTTTGATACTATATCATGGTCCTACATGCAATTTACCCTTCAGGGGATTTGGCCCACGTTTTTTAAACTGGATCTCTGCATTATATTGTGAACCTAGAGCATGTATTAAATATGCAGGTTACAAATTGGAAACGTTTCCTATACAAAGGGGCACTCGACAAGGATGCCCGCTCTCCCCACTTGTGTTTGCTTTACTTATTGAACCCCTTGCACAAAGAATAAGAATGGAACCCACCATTACTGGCATAGAATTATTGTATTTACTGCTGTATTAACATTTGAACACTATCTATGTATGTACATAAAAAAATCCTCTTTTCTCTATTTTTGTAGAATCACTAAAAGTGTTGGATGACTCACTTAACAGTTGCATGTCCCTTGAAAAAGCGACTATGCGAAACATGTCGGGCTAATATGCAACAACTGCCATCTGTGAATCTGTAGTATACACTTTTTCTTCCTATTTTGACCACCTTGTTCTTATGTTGTTGTAAAAAGAAATTTGTCTGTTACTTTATACAATATTATATGTTCCCTTTTAATTGATTGTAAACAATAAACTGTTTTTAAAGAAGTAAAGAAGTAAAAATTGCACCGTCAAAATCCCTCTAGTCCTTCCCATGTTTATCTATATTCTTGCTCAGGGATGTGGTGCCTACATATGAGGGTGTTTTTCCCATATTCGGAACCAAAATCTCCAATAATAGAATTAGGTGGTTGTCATCACAAGTTATGTTTATTTGCAGATGACATTCTCCTATTCCTATCTTCACCACAAGTATCCGCCCCTAATCTCATAATTATACTAAATAAATATTCATTCATATCAGGCTTGGAGGCCAATGTTCAAAAATCTACTGCACTGAGCATCTCATTGGCTGAGACCGAAAGAATCACTGTACAAGATTCGTTACCCCCTAAATATGGGCTGCATGTAGTCTTCCATATCTGGGTGTCCAACTCACTGCCAACATTTATGACTTATTTGCTGCTAATTATCCAGCTTTATTAAAACTAACTACGAATTTGTTGGCTTCTTGGTCATCCATACCATCCTCCTGGTTTGGGAAAATCAATATAATAAAAATGACTATTTTATCTAAATTCTTATATCTATTTAGAGTCCTTCCAATTCATATAACTGCCTACTTTTTAAGAGCTGTACAACAAAATGTAACTCAATTTACTTGGGGGACAATCAAACCAAGATTGCCTAGGAAAACTTTGTATCCACCTAAGATAATGGGAGGCCTGGGTTTTCCTAACTTTTCATTGTACTACAGGGCAGCTCAATTGACACAATTATCCAAGTATCATTCTACTGTGGAGATTCCTTTATGAGTAATAACTGAAGCAGTGGATTGTGACCCTCTTTCCATAAACAATATCCTATGGCTGCGATCAAGTGACCGTAAAAATTTACCAAAGCCAATAACGAATCCCCTATCTATTTGGGATAGACATAAAATTTCACATGGTCTACAATCCACTTACAACCCACTCCTTTCTTTTCAAAGAAATCCAGCCTTTTATCCAGCATGGATATCTCCCAGAACTTTTCGAGCCTGGTCTAAAGCTGGAATTTCATGTCTATATGATATGATCTCAACATTATCGATCCGTCCCTTCCCAGAATTGTGTGAAATTTATGAACTTCCGCAATCTTGAATTGTTTCCCTACCTTCAAATGAAAAATTTGTATTCCCACCTTTTCATTCCTAATTGTACTATTAACTCTCTCTCTAAATTTGAACAAATTTGTTTAAAAAACCCACATGTCAAAGGTCGCAATTCTACCGTTTACGCACAATTACTTACTCGTTCTGATTCCAATTTGCTATCTTATGTTGCTAAATGGGAACAGGACTTTGATCGCACTATTGATATTTAAACTAAATTTGTGCCTGACTACTCAGATCTATATTTTCGTGGCTGTCCTGATTGGGGCACATACATACATATTTGGTGGCATTGCCCAACTGTGTATACATTTTGGAAACAAATGCCAAAGGTCGCATTTCTACCATTTACGGGCAATTACTTACTCATTCTGATTCCAATTTGCCATCCTATGTTGCTAAATGGTAACGGGACTTTGATCACACTATTGATATTATGGAATGGTCTACAATATGGTCTAACACTAAATCTACTTCTTCAAACATTGTAGCACTTGAAACGTCATACAAGGTATTTGGTCCCTGCTAGACTCGCTAAATTTACGCTTGACTACTCAGATCTATGTTTTAATGGCTGTCCTGATCGGGGCACATACATACATATTTGGTGGCATTGCCCAACTGTGTATAAATTTTGGAAACAAATATTTTCCTTAGCCTCGGAAATGTTTGAATGTCCTATCTCCATAGATGCGACAATGGCTCTTTTAAATTTGAAGCCAGACTCAATGACACATAAACAATTCAAACTTTTGCTTCACCTCTCGACAGCAGCGAAACAGACAATTGCTAAGGCATGGAAAATGCCTATATTGAACATCGCAGAGACCAAAAATAGAATGGGTCAATCATTAATACATGCTAAAATAGATGCTTTGGATAAAAACAAACTGAAAGAATTCAATACTCTATGGCGACCATGGATTGTACATTCTCTCTCTAATACATTTGATGATAGAGTACTCTCGTCCTGGTAATAATTTTTTCTTGCATTTGTTTATATTATTGTCTATAATTAATAATTTTGCCTCTGGATATGTACCTCTGCCCTCACCCTTAACTCTTTTTTATTATTTCTCTTTTCCTTTTTTCCTTTTTCTTTTAAGGTTTACTATTGCAGATGGATACATTTAATTTTATTATTGTCTTTATGACTATATAGACATATAGGAATAAGCATTTATACTTTTTGTTATTTTTAGTTTATTAATTGTCTGTGCAACAAAGGATCGTTAAGATTTCTTGAATCAAACGTATCAGACGTGATAGATCCTCTTTTCTTTTCCTTTTCGCGTAGACATATCATATCTTCAAAGTACTGTTATATCTTGTACTTTCAGTGATCTCTGAAAAAAAAAAAAAAAGACAGGATACAAACGACATTGCTCATTTCCTCTTCCATCCTTCCATAATGCTGGCTAAGTTTATGTTTACTGTATGAAATTTTGAATATTTCATTTAGAAAAGTAGCTGAAGCATTGAGTCATGCATTCCAGAATCCATCTAATGAGAGCTGATTCAGGGCAATTTGTATCAGAAATGGATGGATATCAGCAATAAATAGAATGTGACAATGGAAGTTTTTATTTTCTAGTGATATTCTTTAACAGATGAGATATTTTTACCAGTTTTTTCCACTCTAACATTAATGATAAATGGAAACTGAGATGAGACATAATAGATAGGAAAGATAACAACCTAATAGTTTCATGTAATAAAATAAAATACTTTTTTCTAAAAGCGCTGAGCACCAAAAAGCATTGAAAGTACAAATGGTTGAGTATGTGAATTGAAATAAATTGCTTGCTATGCTCTCCATCGTGAAGCACTCCATTAGATCTGTAATTTTCCCATTTTAGGAGACATATATATGATGGTTAAAATGCCTATTTCTATTCATGTAAGTTCTCAGTGCTTAGCTCAGTGATGGTGAATAGAGTGGAATTTCATGTGCCGGTTTAGTAATATCAGCTTTACTAATATGAACTGTACTTATATCTGCGCTAACTTGGAAGAAAAACTTAGCAATATTTAATAATATATAAAGCACTCACAATTCTCTATCACACTGCATTGCAAGAACAGCTCTCTCAGAGACTTAGGTCGATAATTTGCCTTGGTGACGAACTGGGTTTGTAAGGAGACCAAGGTCACAATGACCTGACATTGCTGTTAACTTTAGAAAGTTTCTCAAGGGGGTCATGCATTTAACTGTGTGTTATTCCTTCTCCCTTACACTTTGAAAGTGCTTAGTTCTTTGTACGTTACACAAGATTTATTTATATCTGCATGTTTATGATATAAAGTATATATACTGTGAGTGTGTGTATATATACAGTGGGGACTTAAGTATTCAGACCCCCTTAAATTTTTCACTTTGTTACATTGCAGCCATTTGCTAAAATCATTTAAGTTCATTTTTTTTCCTCATTAATGTACACACAGCACTCCATATTGACAGAAAAACACAGAATTGTTGACATTTTTGCAGATTTATTAAAAAAGAAAAACTGAAATATCACATGGTCCTAAGTATTCAGACCCTTTGCTCAGTATTTAGTAGAAGCACCCTTTTGATCTAATAAAGCCATGAGTCCTTTTGGGAAAGATGCAACAAGTTTTTCACACCTGGATTTGGGGATCCTCTGTCATTCCTCCTTGCAGATCCTCTCCAGTTCTGTCAGGTTGGATGGTAAACGTTGGTGAACAGCCATTTTTAGCTCAATTGGGTTTAAGTCAGGGCTCTGGCTGGGCCATTCAAGAACAGTCACAGAGTTGTTGTGAAGCCACTCCTTCGTTATTTTAGCTGTGTGTTTAGGGTCATTGTCTTGTTGGAAGGTAAACCTTCGATCCAGTCTGAGGTCCTGAGCACTCTTGAGAAAGTTTTCATCCAGGATATCCCTGTACGCGGCCGCATTCATCTTTCCCTCAATTGCAACCAGTCATCCTGTCCCTGCAGCTGAAAAACACCCCCACAGCATGATGCTGCCACCACCATGCCTCACTGTTGGGACTGTATTGGACAGGTGATGAGTAGGGATGAGCCAAACACCCCCCTGTTCGGTTCGCACCAGAACATGCGAACAGGAAAAAAATTTGTTCGAACACGCGAACACCGTTAACCACTTGCCAACCGCCCCATAGCCAAATGACGGCTGCAGGGCGGCTGGATAACTCTGGGATCACGTCATATGATGTGATTCCAGAAAACTGCTCCCGCGCGCCCCCTGGGGCGCGCACACGGGAACATCCGTGACCGCCGGGTCCTCTGCATCACAGATCACGGTAAACGGCCGCTGATCGCGGCCATTTACCATGTGATAGCTCCGTCAAATGACGGAGCGATCACATGTAAACAAACCGGCGTCATGTCATGACGCCGGTTCCTCCCTCCCCTCTCTGTACCGATTGGTACAGAGGGGGAGAGATCGGATGGGAGCCGCGCTGTGGGCTGGATGTGTGGTGCTCACAGCGCAGCTCAGTGACATGTACAGTCACATCCATCCATCCATGCTCAGCCATCCCCCCCATGCTCTGCAATGACCCTGTGCAATACTCTGCAATGATCCTGTGCAACCCTGTGCAATACTCTGCAACCCTGTGAAATACTCTGCAACCCTGTGCAATACTCTGCAATGACCCTGTGCAACCCTGTGCAATACTCTGCAACCCTGTGCAATACTCTGCAATGATCCTGTGCAACCCTGTGCAATACTCTGCAACCCTGTGCAATACTCTGCAACCCTGTGCAATACTCTGCAATGATCCGGTGCAACCCTGTGCAATACTCTGCAATGATCCTGTGCAATACTCTGCAACCCTGTGCAATACTCTGCAATGATCCTGTGCAACCCTGTGCGATACTCTGCAACCCTGTGCAATACTCTGCAATGATCCTGTGCAACCCTGTGCAATACTCTGCAATGACCCTGTGCAACCTTGTGCAATACTCCGCCATGCCCCGCCATGCCCCGCCATACTCCGTCATACTCCGCCATACCCTGCCATACTCCGCCATACACCGCCATTCTCCGCCATGCCCGCCATACTCCGCCATACTCCGCCATGCCCCGCCATACCCCGCCATACTCCGCCATACTCCGCCATGCTCCGCCATGCCCCGCCATGCCCCACCATACCCCGCCATACTCCTCCATACTCTGCCATGCTCCGCCATACCCCGCCATACCCCACCATACTCCGCCATACTCCGCCATACCCGGCCATACTCTGCCATACCCCGCCATACCCCGCCATACCCCGCCATACCCCGCCATACTCTGCGATGCCCAGCCATACTTTGCCATGCTCAGCTGTACTCGGCCTCTGTATGTGGCCAGGCTGTGGAAGTCTCACACATGTGGTATCACCGTACTCAGGAGGAGCAGGAGAATCTATTTCGGGGTGTCATTTTTGGTATGTACATGCTATGTGTTAGAAATATTGTATAAATGGACAACTTTGTGTTAAAAAAAGTGTTTTAACCACTTCCTGCCCGCCGGCCGTCATACGACGTCCTTGAATTTGTGCGGGGATATCTGAATGATGGGTGCAGCTACAGGCATCATTCAGATATCATCTTTTTCAGCCGGCGATTCCCTACACCATAAGAATGATCATAGCGGCTGTTCCACTGCTTGATCATTCTTACGGGAGGCGAGAGGGGATGCCCCCCTCTCGCTGTCCTCAGGTGCTTCTACCGACTCACCGCTACGATCGAAGCCAGGATCATTTTTTTTTTTTTATTTCAGGCTTCCCAGCCTAGAGGTGAGATGTGAGGTCTTATTGACCCCATATCTCACTGTAAAGAGGACCTGTCATGCCATATTCCTATTACAGGGGATGTTTACATTCCTTGTAATAGAAATAAAAGTGATCAAAAAATTTATTTTTTGGAAAAAAGCCTCAAACTAAAATAAATAAAGTAAGATGAACAATAAAAAAAAAAAAAAAAAAATTTCCCCGTGTCCCCGTGTGCTCGCAGTCAGAAGTGAATGCATATGAAAATGGTGTTCAAACCACACATGTGAGGTATCGCTGCGATCGGTAGAGCGAGAGCAATAATATTGGCCCTAGACCTCCTCTGTAACTCACAACATGTAACCAGTAAAATTTTTTAAAACGTCTCCTATGGGGATTTTTAAGTAGCGAAGTTTGGCGCCATTCCACGAGCGTGTGCAATTTTGAAGGGTGACATGTTAGGTATCGATTTACTCAGCATAACTTCATTATTCACATTATGTAAAAACATTGGGCTAACTTTACTGTTTTGTTTTTTTTTAAAGCACAAAACTGTTTTTTTTCAAACAAAACGTGTTAAAAAAATTGCTGCGCAAATACCGTGCGAGATAAAAAGTTGCAACGACCGCCATTGTATTCTCTAGCGTCTTTGCTAAAAAAATATATATAATGTTTTGGGGTTCTATGTAATTTTCTAGCAAATAAATTATGATTTTTACATGTAGGAGAGAAATGTCAGAATTGGCCTGGGCACTCCAGAATGCTTGATGGTGTTCCGTGCATGTTGGGCCTCTGTATGTGGCCACGCTGTGTAAAAGTCTCAAACATGTGGTATCGCCATACTTGGGAGTAATAGCAGAATGTGTTTTGGGGTGTAATTTGTGGTATGCATATGCTGTGTGTGAGAAATAACCTGCTAATATGGCAATTTTGTAAAAAAAAAAAAAAAGAAAAAAAAAATCTTGATTTTGCAAAGAATTGTGGGAAAAAATGACAACTTCAAAAAACTCATCATGCATCTTTCTAAATACCTTGGAATGTCTGCTTTCCAAAAAGGGGTCATTTGGGGGTATTTGTACTTTTCTGGCATGGGTCTCAAGAAATGAGATAGGTCGTCAGTACTTCAGGTGTGATCAATTTTCAGAGATTGGCACCATAGCTTGTGGACTCTATAACTTTCACAAAGACCAAATAATATACACCGATTCGGGTTATTTTTACCAAAGATATGTAGCGATATACATTTTGGCCAAAATATATGAAGAAAAAATGACTAATTTGCAAAATTTTATAACAGAAATTAAGAAAAATGCATTTTTTTACAGAATTTTCAGTCTTTTTTCTTTTATAGCGCAAAAAATAAAGAACCCAGCAGTGATTAAATACCACCAAAAGAAAGCTCTATTTGTGTGAAAAAAAGGACAAAAAATTCATTTGGGTACAGTGTTGCATGACTGAGTAATTGTCATTCAAAGTGTGAGAGCACCGAAAGCTGAAAATTGGTCTGGTTATTAAGGGGGTTCAAGTGCCCAGTGGTCAAGTGGTTAAAGTCTATGGGAAACGAACATGAATAATCAAAAGTGCTAATTTTAAAGGCTTATATGCAAGTTATTGTCATAAAAAGTGTTTGGGGACCTGGGTCCTGCCCCAGGGGACATGGATCAATGCAAAAAAAGTTTTAAAAATGGCGGTTTTTTTGGGAGCAGTGATTTTAATAATGCTTAAAGTGAAACAATAAAAGTGTAATATCCCTTGAAATTTCGTAGCTGGGGGGGTGTCTATAGTATGCCTGTAAAGGGGCGCATGTTTCCCGTGTTTAGAACAGTCTGACAGCAAAATGACATTTCAAAGGAAAAAAGTCATTTAAAACTACTTGCGGCTATTAATGCATTGCCGGTCCGACAATACACATAAAAGTTCAATGATAAAAACGGCATGGGAATTCCCCACAGGGGAACCCGAACCAAAATTTTAAAAAAAATGACGTGGGGGGTCCCCCTAAATTCCATACCAGGCCCTTCAGGTCTGGTATGGATATTAAGGGAAACCCTGGCCAAAATAAAAAAATATGATGTGGGGGTCCCCCTAAATTCCATTCCAGACCCTTCAGGTCTGGTATGGATTTTAAGGGGAACCCCGCACCAAAATAAAAAAAAAATGGCGTGGAGTCCCCCCAAAAATCCATACCAGACCCTTATCCGAGCACACAACCTGGCAGGCCGCAGGAAAAGAGGGGGGACGAGAGAGCGCTCCCCCTCCTGAACCATACCAGGCCACATGCCCTCAACATTGGGAGGGTGCTTTGGGGTAGCCCCCCAAAACACCTTATCCCCATGTTGATGACGACAAGGGCCTCATCCCCACAACCCTGGCCGGTGGTTGTGTGGGTCTGCGGGCGGGGGGGCTTATCGGAATCTGGAAGCCCCCTTTAACAAGGGGACCCCCAGATCCCGGCCCTCCCCCCTGTGTGAAATGGTAAGGGGGTACAAAAGTACCTCTACCATTTCACTAAAAAAACTGTCAAAAATGTTAAAAATGACAAGAGACAGTTTTTGACAATTCCTTTATTTAAATGCTTCTTCTTTCTTCTTTCTTCTATCTTCCTTCGGTTTCTTCCTGCATCTTTTTCTTCTTCTGGTTCTTCTGGCTCTTCTGGTTCTTCCTCCGGTGTTCTCGTCCAGCATCTCCTCTGTGGCATCTTCTTCCCTTCTTCTCCTCATGGCATGGAGGGAGGCTCCCTCTCTTCTCTTCATCTTCTTCTCTTCTTCATCTTCTTCTCCAGGCCCCACGCATCCATGGTGGCATGGAGGGAGGCTCCAGCTGTGTGATGCTTCTCCTCTTCTGACGGTTCTTAAATAACGGTGGGCGGGGCCACCTGGTGACCCCGCCCCCCTCTGATGCACGGTGACTTGACGGGACTTCCCTGTAGCATCACGGGGAATGCCACAGGGAAGTCCCGTCATGTCCCCGTGTGTCAGAGGGGGGCGGGGTCACTGGGTGGCCCCACCCCCCGTTATTTAAGAACCGTCAGAAGAGGAGAAGCGTCACACAGCAGGAGCCTCCCTCCATGCCACCATGGATGCGGAGCAGCCCGGAGAAGAAGATGAAGAAGAGAAGAAGATGAAGAAGAGAAGAAGATGAAGAGAAGAGTGGGAGCCTCCCTCCATGCCATGGATGCGGAGCGGCCTGAGGAGAAGAAGGGAAGAAGACTCCATGGAGGAGAGGCTGGACGAGAACACCGAAGGAAGAACTATAAGAGCCAGAAGAACCAGAAGAAGAAGATGGAGGAAGAAACTGAAGGAAGATAGAAGATAGAAGAAAGAAGAAAGAAGAAAGAAGAAAGAAGAAGCATTTAAATAAAGGAATTGTCAAAAACTGTCTCTTGTCATTTTTAACAAGGTGTTTTGGGGGGCTACCCCAAAGCACCCTCCCAATGTTGAGGGCCTGTGGCCTGGTACGGTTCAGGAGGGGGGGCAGCTCTCTCGTCCCCCCTCTTTTCCTGTGGCCTGCCAGGTTGCGTGCTCAGATAAGGGTCTGGTATGGATTTTTGGGGGGACCCCATGACGTTTTTTTTTTTAAATTTTGGCGCGGCGTTCCCCTTAATATCCATACCAGACCTGAAGAGCCTGGTATGGAATTTAGGGGGACCCCCCACGCCATTTTTTTTTAAATTTTGGCCGGGGTTCCCCTTAATATCCACACCAGACCTGAAGGGCCTGGTATGGAATTTATGGGGACCCCCCACGTCATTTTTTTTTTTTTAATTTTGGTTCGGGGTTCCCCTGTGGGGAATTCCCATGCCGTTTTTATCAATGAACTTCTATGTGTATTGTCGGACCGGCAATGCATTAATAGCCGCGAGTAGTTTTAAATTACTTTTTTTTCCTTTGAAATGTCATTTTGCTGTCAGACTGTTCTAAACACGGGAAACATGCGCCCCTTTACAGGCATACTATAGATACCCCCCAGGTACGAAATTTCAAGGGATATTACACTTTTATTGTTTCACTGCTCCCGAAAAAACGGCTGTTTTTAAAACTTTTTTTTGCATTGATCCATGTCCTCTGGGACAGGACCCAGGTCCCCAAACACTTTTTATGACAATACCATGCATATAAGCCTTTAAAATTAGCACTTTTGATTTCTCCCATAGACTTTTAAAGGGTGTTCCGCGGCATTCGAATTTGCCCGCGAACACCCCAAATTGTTCGCTGTTCGGCGAACTTGCGAACAGCCGATGTTCGAGTCGAACATGAGTTCGACTCGAACTCGAAGCTCATCCCTAGTGATGAGCAGTGCCTGGTTTTCTCCACACATACCGCTTGGAATTAAGTTCTATCTTGGTCTCATCAGACCAAAGAATCTTATTTCTAACCATCTTGGAGTCCTTCAGGTGTTTTTTAGCAGACTCCATGAGGGCTTTCATGTGTCTTGCACTGAGGAGAGGCTCCTGTCGAGCCACTCTGCCATAAAGCCCCGACTGGTGGAGGGCTGCAGTGATGGTTGACTTTCTACAACTTTCTCCCATCTCCCAAATGCATCTCTGGAGCTCAGCCACAGTGATCTTTGGGTTCTTCTTTACCTCTCTCACCAAGGCTCTTCTCCCCCTATAGCTCAGTTTGGCCGGACGGCCAGCTCTAGGAAGGGTTCTGGTTGTCCCAAATGTCTTCCATTTAAGGATCATGGAGGCCACTGTGCTCTTAGGAACCTTAAGTGCAGCAGAATTTTTTTGTAACCATGGCCAGATCTGTGCCTTGCCACAATTCTGTCTCTGAGCTCTTCAGGCAGTTCCTTTGACCTCATGATTCTCATTTGCTCTGACATGCACTGTGAGCTGTAAGGTCTTATATAGACAGGTGTGTGGCTCTCCTAATCAAGTCCAATCAGTATAACCCAACACAGCTGGACTCAAATGAAGGTGTAGAACCATCTCAAGGATGATCAGAAGAAATGGACAGCACCTGAGTTAAATATATGAGTGTCACAGCAAAGGGTCTGAATACTTAGGAACATGTGATATTTCAGTTTTTCCTTTTTAATAAATCTGCAAAAATGTCAACAATTCTGTGTTTTTCTGTCAATATGGGGTGCTGTGTGTACATTAATGAGGAAAAAAATTATCTTAAATGATTTTAGCAAATGGCTGCAATATAACAAAGAGTGAAAAATTGAAGGGGGTCTGAATACTTTCTGTCCCCACTATATATATATATATATATATATATATATATATACAGTTACATAGTTACATAGTAGGTGAGGTTGAAAAAAGACACAAGTCCATCAGATCCAACTTATGTGTGTGCACTGTGCAGTGCCGGCTGGTGCTCAAAATTTTTGGGGGGGGCGCAAACAAATACTGAACCCCCCATCAATTGCAGCCTCACTGTGCCCATCAAATGCAGCCATTGTGCCCATCAAATGCAGCCACTGTTTCCATCAAATGCAGCCATTGTGTCCATCATATGCAGCCACTTGTGCCCCATCATATGCAGCCACTTGTGCCCCATCATATACAGCCACTTGTGCCCATCATATGCAGCCACTTGTGCCCATCATATGCAGCCACTTGTGCCCAACATATACAGCCACTTGTGCCCATCATATGCAGACATTTGTACTGGTCAAATGCAGCCACTTGTGCCCATCATATGCAGCCACTAGGGATGAGCCGAACAACCCCCGGTTTGGTTCGCACCAGAACCTGCGAATGGACTGAAAATTTACGCAAAATTTAGAACCCCATTTAAGTCTATGGGAGTCGAACGTTCGAAATTAAAAGTACTAATTTCAAGGCTAATTTGCATGGTATTGTCCTAAAAAGGGTTTGGGGACCCGGGTCCTGCCCCAGGGGACATGTATCAATGCAAAAAAAAGTTTTAAAAACGTCAGTTTTTTCGGGAGCAGTATTTTAATGATGCTTAAAGTGAAAAAAAAGTGAAATATTCCTTTACATATCGTACCTGGGGGGGTGTCTATAGTATGCCTGTAAAGTGGCGCGTGTTTCCCTTGCTTAGAACAGTCCCTGCACAAAATGACATTTTTAAAGGAATAAAAGTCATTTAAAACTGCTTGCGGCTTTAATGTAATGTCGGGTCCCGGCAATATGGATGAAAATCATTGAGACAAACGGCATGGGTATCCCCCCAGTCCATTACCAGGCCCTTTGGGTCTTGTATGAATATTAAGGGGAACCCTGCACCCAAATTATAAAAAGGAAAGGCGTGGGGCGCCCAGGCCCAATATACTCTGAACAGCAGTATACAGGAGGTGCAAACAAGACAGGGACTGTAGGTTTGTTGTTAAGTAGAATCTGTTTGTAATTTTGAACTGGTACATTTTTAAAGTGTAGCTCCAGCCAAAAAATCTATTTTAAGCTTTTTGGAAAACATAGGGAAGGGTTATCACCCCTGTGACATTTGTTTTGCTGTCTGTGCACTTCTTCAGAAGATTTCACCTCACTTTCTGTCCCAATGACAAATGTTTTTTGACAATTTGGGGTTTTTAGTGAAACAAGGATTGTTGATAAAGCATCAGTGGAGAGGAGACACGTTTTTCCCATATTAACTCTTAGAGGAGAGAATTTCCCTTTCTAGGGGTAGATTTCATCTCACGTCCTGTTGTCTCCTTCCGTTTGCAAGTAGGAGTCGTTTGTAAGTTGGATGTTTGAAAGTAGGGTCCTGCCCTATATTCTCTGCAGAAATTGGGGCCTTAGGTGTTGGTGTTGCCACAACACTGTAAGTACACACGGTCGGATTTTCCGATGGAAAATGTCAGATCGGAGCGTGTTGTCGGAAATTCCGACCGTGTGTGGGCTCCATCGGACATTTTCCATCGGATTTTCCTACACACAAAGTTGGAGAGCAGGAGATAAAATTTTCCGACAACAAAATCCGTTGTCGGTAATTCCGATCGTGTGTACACAAATCCGACGGACAAAGTGCCAGGCATGCTCAGAATAAATAAAGAGATGAAAGCTATTGGCCACTGCCCCGTTTATAGTCCTGACTTACGTGTTTTACCTCACCGCGTTCAGAACGATCGGATTTTCCGACAACTTTGTGTGACCGTGTGTATGCAAGACAAGTTTGAGCCAACTTCCGTCGGAAAAAATCCTAGGATTTTGTTGTCAGAATGTCCGAACAAAGTCCGACCGTGTGTACGGGGCATTACTCTTGGTGGGCGCAGGAACGGGCCCTGCTGTGAAATATTAGATCAAGAATTGTAATTACATGCCCCTGTTGAACAGGGTCAGAAAAATTGGGCCTTTGGTGGTGGTGGTGCTGGTGCCACAACACTGTAAGTCCTCACAGTTACTCGTGGTGGGTGCAGAAACGGGCCCTGCTGTGAAATATTAGATCAAGAATAGTAATTACATGCACCTGTTAAACAGGGGCTGAAAAATTGGGCTTTAGGCACTGGTGCTGGTGCCACAACACTGCAACCCCTCACAAATACTCTAGTTGAGCGCAGCAACAAACCCTCCTTGCAAAATATTGCATCAAAAATTGTAATTACATGCCCCTGTTGAAACAGGGGCTGAAAAATTGGGCCTTAGCCACTGGTGGCGGCGCCCAGAACCAAAAATATTCTTACAAGCTATCAGCATGATCATTGAGGAGGAATAGGATAGTCACTTAGCATAACAAGATAGTCACTCAGCATCAGCATAGGCAGTCTTGAAGGGATCTGACATTTCAAAAAAAATTATTTGGTTACATCAGCATCAGGTGCTTGGTAGCTGGTGGTGATCCAAGACTGATTCATTTTTATGAAGGTCAGCCGATCGACCAAGTCGGCGGACAGGCACACCCTGTGATCAGTTACAAAGCCTCCAGCAGCACTGAATGTGCGTTCCGAAAGAACGCTGGATGCAGGACAGGCCAGTAGCTCAATTGCATACTGTGCAAGCTCTGGCCAGTGATCCATCCTCAATACCAGTAACCCAGAGGATTTTCGGTGGGAAAGGTGTCCAAGTCAGATCTTGCCTATATGAACAGCACTGGCCAAGAGGTAGAAGCCCTGTCCAGGAATATGGATACAGGGAAAGGAGAGGCCCCCAACAAAGAAATAATTATCAGAATGAACGTAGCCCTATATTGATATACAATTACTATGCCCCATTAATGAACAGAGATGAAGAGGACAGACAAGAGAGACACTATTCCTCACAGTATGGAGACCAAGCCTACAGTAGGCCTTTTTTAGACAGGGGCAGAGAAGATCACCCACTGAGACAGATAGACGAAACCAGAAATTCCAGAAAAAGTCCAGCAAGAAGAGAGGACGGAGATCAGGAAAGAGAGAACAAAAGAAAAAGGGAATAAAGGGAGAGGGCATTTTCAACCTATGTGGGCAGGAACTCACACATGAAGAGATTGCTGTGTTAGATAAAGGTCTCAAGTATGCACCTACTAAAAATCTGGATAAATTCCAGACCTATATTGGAATTCAAAAATTCACAAGGAAACGAAATATTCAGAAATATATTGCAAGCAACCCCACTAGACACAAATACCCCAATGGTGAGGAGAATGGTGTTATACATAGCATTGAGGAACAAATCCGTTTTTAATCCGCCCATTAAAGATAATAAATATATTGAAGTTTTTAAAAAAGTGGTTTTAGAAGATATCAAAGATCTTAAAATTAAGAAGAAGGAGGACCCCAATTATATAAAAAGTGGCATTCGTAAACTAACAAGAAGGAAAGATTTGGTCATCCGGCCAGCCGATAAAGGAGGTGGTATTGTTGTGCTCTCAAAGGAACAATACCATCACACCATGATGGAGATGTTAAGTGATGAAAATACCTATATGAGATTATTAAGTAACCCCATGTATAAGTGCAGGAAGGCACTTGAACAGATTGTATGTCTTGGAGTAAAGAAAAACATACTAAATAAAAAAGAAGCTAGATAACTTTGCCCTTAGTATAGCCGGACTATTTATGGCCCAGTGGGAGGAAGAAAATGTTTTTATGAATACACCAGGAGAATTAGTGATCTACAAAAGATATATTGATTACATTTTTATTTTATGGAAAGGGGACAGAGACCAGCTTACCTGTTTTCTTGAAAAACTAAATATGAATAATAAAAATATAATATTGACTTGGGATATCAGTGATAGCAAAGTAACGTTTTTGGATTTAGAAATTATACAAGAAAATTCTATGCTTAGATCACAAACTCATTTCAAAAAACGTTGACAGGAAAGGCTACCTCCCCATTGAGAGTTGTCATCATAAGAATTGGCTGTTCAACGTACCTAAGGGCGGCTAAGACGGAACTGTACGCATCTGAATACCTTCCTGGATCAAGCAGAGAAGATAGCACTTAGATTCTCCAACAAAGGATATGACTGCCAGTTTATTGAGAAGAAAGTAGAAGAGGTCTCTGCGTTGGATCGGAACGCATTAATTAAGGACACCAAAAAATCCAAACAGCCACTAGGGGGAGCACCTTTAATCTTAGATTTTAGTGCACAGCACAAGAAAATCGAAAAGATTATCAGACGCCATTGGCATATACTCCTAGCAGATAAACAACTGCAAGAATCCCTACCCGTGACTCCGCGATTTATATATAAAAGAGCATCAACCATACTTGATAGAGTAGTAAAGAGTGTACTGGATCCACCCAAGAGGACCTACACCTTCTTTATGGGTAAAGGCTTTTTTTCCATGTAAGAGGTGCTTTGCATGTCTAAAAACAAGAAGGCCAAATGAAAGAAAATTTCAGTTTACATCCATGGGAGTACGGGAGATATATATGAGGTGAAAAACTTTATTTGTTGTAATACTGAAGGGGCTGTATATGCCCTAGAGTGCAGCTGTGGGCTTCAGTATGTTGGCCGGACAAAAAGACCACTTAAGGTACGGATTAAAGAGCATGTCAAGAACATCCTGAACGGCTATGATAAGCATAGCGTCTCTAAACATTTTTTATTACACCACAATAAGGATCCTACCCATCACTGGTGGGGGGGACACCTTCCATGTAGGTCACAATGACTGGTCTCCCATCCATAATTCCTTTATGATTTTAACATTTCCCTTTTTGCAAAGCTTTCACGTATATGTCAACGTTGTCTATTGTGACCCAATATGGATCTGCAGTCAGTAGCCCCGGTTTTTAGTACCCTCCCTTCATTCCTCCCTCCAACCCCCCCCCCTTCCCCCTCTTCTGCACACTATATATACTACTGACGGTCATGCTCTGTAGAAACATTATGTTTTTTAATGTGTAATTTTCAGACCTCTCCAGGCTTTTTTAAATAATTATTTTTATATATATTTCTTTTTACTGTTATTTTCTGTAGAAATATTATGTTTTTAATTTTTTAGATCTCTTTGGGCGTTTTAAATAATAATTTTATAATAATTTATAATAATGTTATATATATGTTGGTAATTGGTTTGCACTGGACACTTTTGGATCATTAATTACGTTCGGTGATCTCCCCAGACGTACAGTGTAACATTGTGTTTTTCTAATATTATATATGCCACAGATTGGGCTATTTTTTGTGGAATTCTCACAACTGTATATACACGTTTGGACAGATATTGCATGTTTTTATCGTTTATGATGATGCTATTACATTTTTCCTATATGCACAAGTTTGGATATACTGATTGTTCATTTTTCGAAACCAGTTTTATTTAATTTATTCTTTTTGACTGCTTATCACTTTATATTACCGCATTCACTGGCAAAACACCCTATGCCCATGCTTTTGGGCCAGTTTGACATACACTTACACTTTGAGCACTGTAGCACGTTGCCTATTCTAATTACATATATCTTTTGGGATTAGCGCAGCACCATCCCCATTTGTGAGTTTATTATTTTACTAGGGGCCATTTAGGACCCTATCCGGTGCAAGCGGCTTTCCCTCTGCTAGCATATTTCTTACATGGTAGCGCGGGAATAAAATACTTTAGATGACTACCAGATTTCTGTCCTTCTTGGGCACCCCCTTTGTCTGGGCTCACATTACTGCCTTCCTCTAGCTGAGTACCATCATCGGAGCCTTCAAAACGCTGGGAATCCTCCTGGAGCAACCCAACACTGTGGTCAAACAGTTCGGGGGACTCCTCAGGAGGACATGGTGGGGCTAGGGAAGGAGTGACTGATGCCATTGAGCTGAGGGAAGAGGCCGCGTTGGCAGCTGCTTTGCCAAAGTACCCTGAGATTGGGTGAGAGAGGATGAGGAGGATGAGGACGGCTTGGTCATCCACTCTACCAAGACTTCTGCATGTTGCGGCTCAACACGGCCAGCTGCCGAAAAAAGGACAAGCGTGTCTCATGGCCACGTGCTGATGGGGATGCACCGTGTCCACGACCAGCACTGTTGCCTTTAGACACAGAGCCTGCTTGCCCTCTTTTATTGGCTTGTGACTGTCTGCCTCTCCTTGTTGTCCTTCCAGACTAGGGATGAGCTTTGAGTTCGAGTCGAACTCATGTTCGACTCAAACATTGGCTGTTCGCAAGTTCGCGAACAGTGAACAATTTGGGGTAAGAAAAGAAGAAGATGAAGAAGATGAAGAAGAGAAGAAGATGAAGAGAAGAGCGGGAGCCTCCCCCCATGCCATGGGTGCGGAGCGGCCCGAGGGGAAGAAGAAGATAGAACACGCCGCGGAGGAGATGCTGGACGAGAACGCCGGAGGAAGAACCAGAAGAGCAAGAAGAACCAGAAGAAGAAGAAGATGAAGGAAGATAGAAGAAAGAAGAAACAAGAAGCATTTAAATAAAGGAATTGTGAAAAACTGTCTCTTGTCATTTTTCTTGTCAAAAGAAGTTTATTGCGTATACAATGTTATAAAGATACATAAAGTAAGTTTACAAGGATCTATAAAGTAAGCTCATTGTTTTACAGTAGGGTTTATATAGGTAAATATCATGAAATTTCAAATATTAAACATTGGGTTCACGTAAACCTAAATTAAAGATATATATCATTTCCTTAGTTACTTTTGTAGGTATTTAAATGATTTTTACCTACTATACATATTGTTTACAAGTAGAGTGTATATAGGTCAAATAAATTCTGATAATGAGCTTTAATCGTAAGGTGGAGAAAAGGAAAGAGAAAGAAGAAAAAGGGTTGAAAGGTAGAGGTATGGTCCACAAGGTTGTCCCGCTCGTCAGTTTATTATTCTTTTTAGTTCTCTTTGAAGCCTTAGAATAGGTGTCTCTGTAAGTCATTTAATCTGTTACCATGGCAACAGGACAGAGTCATTGAAGTTTGACAGGAACTGTTGATTTATCCAAGGATGCCAAAGTTTTTCAAATTTTGGAATTTGATTTTGATCGATGGCTACCATCTTAGCATGGGACATTGTATTATTCATTCTGTGAATTGTTTCTGCTAGTACCAATGTAGGAGATTTCCATGCCTTGGCCATTGTTTGTTTTGCAGCCGTTATTAGTTGGATCATAAGTTTGAATTGAGAGAGTGTTAACCATTCCAGTTTTAGATTAAGTAAAGTTAAATATGGATCTGGTTGTATTATTTTTTTAAATATTTTAGATGCAATCACGAAGACTTCCTTCCAGAAGGTTTGGATTACTGGGCACGTCCACCATATGTGTAAATATGTGCCTATTTCTGGGCATCCTCGAAAACAAAGAGCTGAGGTATTAGGTGAATATTTTGCCACTCTAGCGGGTACAAGGTACCAGCGAGTTAGGACTTTATAATTTGTCTCCAGTGCTAAGATGTTGGGTGAAGATGACTTAGATGTGAGCCATATGTTAGACCAGTCCGTGTCTTCTAAAGTTCGTCCCAGGTCCTCCTCCCACCTCTGAACGTAAGAGGGTCTATTAAGATTTGCTACTCCATATAATTGATTATAAAGTGATGAAATTGTACCTTTAGCAAATGGATCTTTTGTACAGATTGATTCAAAAATGGATAATTGGGATAATGGTGTATCCCCCTTTAGGAATGGTGTATAGACATTTTTGATTTGGAGATATCTAAATATCTCAGAGTTTGGTAGATCATATTTTTCTCTAAGCGATGGGAATGAAAGGAATGATTTAGATGCTATGAAGTCATTTAGTGTCTGAATGCCTGATGTTGTCCAAGCTTTAAAAGAATTTGGGTAGATCCATGCCAGATAAAAGGCCGGATTTCTGATAAAAGAAAGGAGAGGATTGTGTGGAGATTGTAACTGATATTTGGTTTTTAGTTTATCCCAGAGAGATAAGAAGTGTTTAGTTATGGGATTATGAATTTTAAAGCGGTCTTTAGGATCAAGCCATAATAAATTTGATATTAACAGAGGGTCATTTTCTGAAGCCTCTATAAATACCCACAATGGGATTTCCTGTTTTGCATGGTATTTGGACAGACTGGCCAAATGTGCTGCTCTGTAGTAGTTAGTAAAATTAGGGTATCCCAGGCCTCCTTTATTTGTGGGAAGATGTAGTGTATGTATAGGTATACGTGGTTTAGAAGAGCCCCATATATAAACGAAGTTGCTCTTTTTTGTACTATTCTCAAAAAATAGGAAGGAATTGGAATAGGGAGGACTCTGAATAGATAAAGCAATTTGGGTAGAATAGTCATTTTGATTGCATTAATCTTCCCTATCCAGGATAAAGGAAGTTGCGACCATTGTTTTATTAGATTTGTGATCTGTCTTAATACAGGAGGATAATTGGTTGAGAATAAGTCAGAATGAGATGCTGTTAAATGAATTCCAAGATATGGGATTGATTTTTCTGCCCATGTGAATGGGAGTGCAGCCCTAGCCGGGATCAATTCCATGTTTGTGAGTGAAATATTAAGCACTAGGCATTTCTTAGGATTAATCATAAGGCCGGATAGGGCTGCAAACCCATCAAGAGCTGGTATTAAGTTAGGACCAGAGACCTGTG
Source organism: Aquarana catesbeiana (assembly GCF_042186555.1). Lineage (NCBI taxonomy): Eukaryota > Metazoa > Chordata > Amphibia > Anura > Ranidae > Aquarana > Aquarana catesbeiana. The sequence goes on from NC_133328.1 coordinate 237,615,337, forward strand.
GTGATGATAGAAAAAGTAATATATCGTCTGCAAATATACATAATTTGTGTGTAATACCTCCTACTTCAATGCCAGTTATAGTTTGGTTTGTTCTGATGTATTGGGCCATGGGTTCGAGTATAAGGGCAAATAATAAGGGAGATAATGGGCAACCCTGTCGGGTACCTCTTTCGATATTAAAGGCTTCAGATTTGTATCCAGCATATTTTATATAGGCTTTGGGTTTATTATATAATGCTTTGATCCATGTTAAAAAGTGGGGTCCAAAACCCCATTTTTGTAATGAATATTGCATATATTGGCAGGATACTGTGTCAAATGCCCTCTTAATATCGAGAGATAGAAAACATAAAGGGATTTTCCGTTTTTTAGCAATATGTGCCAATAACACTGCCCTGCGTATATTATCGCCTGCCTGTCTATTTGGCATGAAGCCTACTTGATCTCTATGTATTAATTTTCCTATAATGCTATTGAGGCGTTTTGCTATTATTTTTGCTAATAATTTAATATCGAGGTTTAACAGAGAGATAGGCCGATAATTCACACAGGAAGTATCATCAGAAAGGGGTTTTGGGATCATACAAACAATTGCCATTAGTGTTTCTTGCCGAAAAGAATGTCCATCTAGAAGATTGTTAAAAGTTTCAGTGAGAATGGGAGACAGTATTTCTGAGAATGTTTTATAGTATAAAGCCGAGTAGCCGTCTGGGCCTGGTCTTTTGTTAAGTTTTAGGTCTTTTATGGCGTTAGCAACTTCATCTATAGTTCTAGGCTCATCCAAACTGCTTTTTTGATTTTGAGATAACTCAGGTAAGGTTATTTTTGAGAAGAAGGATTCAGCCTCTGTAGGATTAAATTCATTGTTTGTCTTGTATAAAGTTGCGAGATGTGAGTGAAATTTATGGACTATTTTAACTGGATTACAAGTGTAAACATTTTTTGATAATTTCAAACGTATTGGTTTGAAAGATTTGTTAGTTGAATTTAATGCCCGAGCCAAATATGTACCTGGTTTGTTTGTATTCATGTAGAAATTGTGTTTGGAGCGTTTGAGGGATTTATCAACTGACTCAGTGAGAAATAGATCGTATTCCAATCTAGATTTTTCCAGATGAGATTTTGTACTCTGAGATGGATTATCTTGAAATGATATGTAGGCTGCATTAAAATTGAGTTCTAGTTTTTTTGCTAGATTTTTGCGTTCCCGTTTAAATAGTGCCATTTGTCTTTGTATTGTACCACGCAAGACAGGCTTATGAGCTTCCCACAGTGTTATTGGGGAGATGTCTGTTGTATTATTAATTGATATGTATTCCTTTAAAGCTTGTTCAATGGCCATCTGATGTAGTGGGTGTTTGAGCATTATGTCCAGTAAGTACCACGTTGGGTCATGCGCTTTTGGTATGGCTGAGGCTATAGTAGTGTATACTGCATTATGGTCAGACAACGGAATCGGAATTATATCTGATGCAATAATTTCTGGTATCATTCCTATTGTTAGAAAAATATGATCTATTCTGGTGAAGGTTTGATGAGGGTGCGAGAAATAAGTGAATTTCTTTTTCATTGGGTTACTTTCTCTCCATGAATCTACCAGATTGTATTTGGAAAGAAGTTGAGAAAAAGGTAATCTAGAGGTTATTTTGGATGGTGTAAAAGGTGATTTATCTAGAAATGGGAGGAGGACCTGGTTCGAATCCCCACACATTATCACTGTTCCTATTTTGTGTGTATTAATCACTTGTAATATATGTGAGAGGAATGGTGTAGGTTGTTTGTTAGGAGCGTAGTAGGAAATCACCGTGATTGCTGTATCCATTATATAACCCATGAGTATCAGGTATCTACCTTCTGGGTCTTTAATTTCTGATGATAAGGTGAATGGTGTGGATCGGTGAAATTCAATTAGAGTTCCCCTTTGCTTGGTACAGGCAGAAGCCTTGTAAATTTGTTGATAAAAAGGAGAAATATATTTTGGAGTAGAATCTTTGGTGAAGTGTGTTTCTTGGAGGCATACTATGTGAGCCTTCTTGTTATGGAAAGTACGGAAGGCTTTGGTCCTTTTTTGAGGGACATTTATTCCCTGAACATTCAGGGAAAGTATATTCAGTGGTGCCATGGCAATAGATCAAATAGTTTTGACTTACTTTTTGTTATGCAGAGCTGACTACGCAGATCAACCTGTGTGGACTGAAGAGATGAATAGATAGAAAAGAAACCAGTGAATTCTGGAGTAAAGAGTAAACAAAAAACATACGAGTTTAGATGATACATTGTATAAATTATTTTTGCAAGTAATCACAATTTACCCGTGAAAGAGAATAAATATCTCTCTCAGGGGAATAAGTGCCTTCGTCACACTCCCACATAATATGGTTGGGAGAATGAGGAGGGCTAATGGGGGTACACGGACCTTCCGCTTACAGGAGAGAAGTGCTATGTCAAAAGACATCAAAATGATGTTTCATTAATTGGAGTGCAGAATATAGTTTTTGTTGAAATTATTTATTCCAGGGTGGTTGTATATGGTTAGTCTTGCCTAGGCTAAATAATTCAGTTAGAAAGGTACTGTTAATAACTTTGGTATTGATGAAGATAGTTTGAATTATTTTGGGATTTTAACCCTTTTAGAGTAGACAATTACATATTTTATTCATACGTAACTGTTTAGATATGTTAACTCATAAAATTGAGGTTGTATTGCTTCAGATTAGAATAAACAAAAACATAATTCTAGGAACTAGTTAGGTAATAATATATTTGTTTTAAGAAAAAGAAAGAAAAAGCTTCCATTACTTCTGGATTATTGAACATATTTGTCCTAAAAAGTAATAAATCTATTGTTATTACCTGATAATATATAACTGAACAAGAATTTCCTTATTTCACTTATATATTCTAAGGCTACATGAATCAGAAGTAATAGGAAATATAACTGGAATGTAACATGATCCCACACAGTGTGTGACTATCAGAATGCAGTTACATTCAGTTATAAATATAGGTTTTTTATAGAGAACCATCTCTTAGTATAATAAATGAAGAGATATCAGGAATTAGGATGTCAGTCCATTGAATCTTCTTGGTCCATGGATGATGTGGCATGACGGCCTCTTTTGTGAGAATGATGATTCCCATTTTGTTCTGAAATTTTGTGGGTGCTGCCTGAAGGTGAAGATGATGCCATTCTTCTGCGTGTGGGAGTGTTGCTGCTTGTGGGTTCTGTCAGATTTAATTTTAAAAGGGTTTTTTGTAGTTCATCTGCTGATCTGCTTCTGTAAATTGTACCTTGGTAGTTAAATCTGACTGAAAAGGGGAAGCCCCATTGATACATAATGTTGTGGCGTTGCAGTTCCATTAGTTGGGGTTTCATGGATCGTCTTTTAGTAATAGTAAGTTGGGATAGGTCAGCAAAAATTTGATAATTGTGTCCTTGAAAATTAAGTTCCTTTTTTTCTCTTGCAGCAATTAGTATTTGTTCTTTCGTTCTGTAATAATGAAATTTTGTGATTATATCACGTGGGGGTCCATCTTTCTTTTTGGCTGTGAGGGCTCTGTGTACTCTGTCCAGTTCTAAACGTTCAATAGGGATATCTGGCTTTAGTTCTTGTAATAGAGCAGTAATAGTAGATTGCAGGTCTGTCACAGTTTCAGGTATTCCCCTTATGCGTAAGTTTGAACGTCTGGCTCTATTTTCGTAATCTTCGAGCTTAGTTTGAAGTATTAAATTCTCTTTTTTTAATTGTTCCAATTCTGTTATATTTTCTTGGGTTGTAATTTCAATTTCATCCATTTTTATTTCTAAAGCTGCGGTGCGGTTTCCCAGCTCTCTTATTTCTTTGGTTAGGCTTTTTGTTATTTGGTCTGAGGTTTGTTTTAAAGCCTTATGAAGCATCTTTTCAAATTGTAATAATATTACTGGGGATGCTGAGGAGGCTTGTGGAGAAGTTTGTGAGAGGATTTGTTCTGTATCTGACTCAAATGGAGAGTCTTGCTGTGACATTTTCTGTCTGTGAGAGCGCCCTGATGCTGTATATTGTGAGGTGACTGGAGCTGCTTCAGCTGCAGTGAGTGCCTGTGAGCTCTTTGTGAGGTGATTTTTATTTCTGCCACGGTTTCCTCCCAGTACCATATTTCCCGCCCAAACTTTCACAGTTTGTTCCCTGGGGCAAAAAGGTTCAAATGGATACCTTTTGAGCCTGCAGGCTTCGCTTTGTCCTTCTCTTCTCTCCTCAGCGGTGTGGAGCTCTAACAATGCATGTCTGCTCCGCTAGGCTCCGCCTCCTGCCCTCTATCTCTCTTGTCATTTTTAACATCTTTGACAGTTTTTTAGTGAAATGGTATTTCACACAGGGGGCGGGCTGGGATCTGGGGGTCCCCTTGTTAAAGGGGGCTTCCAGATTCCGATAAGCCTCCCGCCCGCAGACCCCCACAACCACCGGCCAGGGTTGTGGGGATGAGGCCCTTGTCCTCATCAACATGGGGACAAGGTGTTTTGGGGGGCTACCCCAAAGCACCCTCCCAATGTTGAGGGCATGTGGCCTGGTACAGTTCACGGGGAGCGCTCTCTCGTCCCCCCTCTTTTCCTGCGGCCTGCCAGGTTGCGTGCTTGGATAAGGGTCTGGTATGGATTTTTGGGGGGACCCCACACCGTTTTTTTTTTTTTTTGGCGTGGGGTTTCCCTTAAAATCCATACCAGACCTGAAGGGTCTGGTATGGAATTTAGGGGGACCCCCACGTCATATTTTTTTAAATTTTGGCAGGGGTTCCCCTGTGGGGAATTCCCATGCCGTTTTTATCAATGAACTTCAACGTGTATTGTCGGACTGGCAATGCAATAGCTGCGAGTAGTTTTAAATGGCTTTTTTCCTTCGAAATGTAATTTTGCTGTCAGACTGTTCTAAACACAGGAAACATGCGCCCCTTTACAGGCATACTATAGACACCCCCCAGCTATGAAATTTAAAGGGATATTACACTTTTATTGTTTGACTTTAATCATTATTAAAATCACTGCTCCTGAAAAAACGGCTGTTTTTAAAACTTTTTTTGCATTGATCCATGTCCCCTGGGGCAGGATCCAGGTCCCCAAACACTTTTTATGACAATAACTTGCATATAAGCCTTTAAAATTAGCACTTTTGATTATTCATGTTCGTGTCCCATAGACTTTAACGGTGTTTGCGTGTTCGAACGAACTTTTTTCCTGTTCGCATGTTCTGGTGCGAACCGAACAGGGGGGTGTTCGGCTCATCCCTATTCCAGACATACTAATGGCCTGCAGTGAGATGTAGCTGCACAAAACTGGGATGTATATATATACTGATTATACTGCAGCTAGCAGAATGCCTGTCTGTGGTATTAATAGGATCAGAAGAAGCACACCAGCACTTGTCTTCAGGTAGCTATAGGTGCAACTGTGCAGGGGTACACAGTACACTAACTGTAAATACTTAAAGCTGCCTGCCTGTGGTAGTAATAGGATCAGAAGAAGAACAACAGCACTTGTCTTCAGGTAGCTATAGGTGCAACTGTGCAGGGTACACAGTACACTAACTGTAAATACTTCAAGCTGTCTGTCTGTGGTATTAATAGGATCAGAAGAAGAACACCAGCACTTGTCTTCAGGTAGCTATAGGTGCAACTGTGCAGGGGTACACAGTACACTAACTGTAAATACTTCAAGCTGCCTGCCTGTGGTGTTAATAGGATCAGAAGAAGAACAACAGCACTTGTCTTCAGGTAGCTATAGGTGCAACTGTGCAGGGTACACAGTACACTAACTGTAAATAATTCAAGCTGCCTGCCTGTGGTATTAATAGGATCAGAAGAAAAACACCAGCCCTTGTCTTCAGGTAGCTATAGGTGCAACTATGCAGGGTTCACAGTACACTAACTATAAATACTTCAACCTGCCTGCCTATGGTATTAATAGGTTCAGAAGAAGAACAACAGCACTTGTCTTCAGGTAGCTATAGGTGCAACTGTGCAGGGTACACAGTACACTAACTGTAAATACTGTAAAAACACCTGCCTGCCTGTCAGTATATTAGAAAGAGAATAACAGGAACGGATCTAGCTAAACTGAATACAGTGTGTGTATATATATATATATATATATATATATATACTGTATATAAATATACATACAACACCTGGGATGCATATATATACACAATACACTGTAAGTGCAGCTGACTCGCCTGCCTACTCTATCTAACTTAAATCAAATGACACTGTCTCTCTCTCTGTCTAATTCTCTCCGCCGCCACAACACATTACACAAAGCCACCATGCAGGCGGCCTTATATAATGTGGGGCGTGTACTAAACCCTCTGAGCCATAATTGGCCAAAGCCACCCTGGCTTTGGCCAATTACGGCTCTCTGTGCAGACGGCACTGTGATTGGCCAAGTATGCAGGTCATAGTGCATGCTTGGCCAATCATCAGCCAGCAATGCGCTATGATGCCGCAGTGAATTATGGGCCGCGATGCGCCACTCGAATTTGGTGCAAATGGCCCATAACGTTTGCAGTTCACCGAACGGTCGAACACACGATGTTCGAGTCGAACATGGGTTCGACCCGAACTCGAAGCTCATCCCTAGCAGCCAATTGTGCTCATCATATGCAGCCATTTGTACCCGTCAAATGCAGCCACTTGTGCCCATCATATGCAGCCACTTGTGCCCAGCTCATGCAGCCACTTGTGCCTAACAAATGCAACCACTTGTGCCAATCAAATGCAGCCACTTGTGCCTGTCATATGCAGCCATTTGTGCTGGACATATGCAGCCATTTGTGCCTGTCAAATGCAGCCACTTGTGCCCATCAAATGCAGCCATTGTGCCCATCATATGCAGCCATTTTGCCCAGTGTATACAGCCACTTGTGACAATCAAATGCAGCCACTTGTGCCCATCATATACAACCACTTGTGCCCATCATATGCAGCCACTTGTGCCCAGTATATGCAGCCACTTGTGCCAATCAAATACAGCCACTTGTGCCCATCATATGCAGCCACTTGTGCCCGTCATATGCAGCCACTTGTGCCCCATCATATGCAGCCACTTGTGCCCATCATATGTAGCCACTTGTGCCCATCATATGCAGCCACTTGTGCCCATGAAATGCAGCCACTTGTGCCCATCATATGCAGCCACTTGTGTCCATCATATGCAGCCATTTGTACTCGTCAAATGCAGCCACTTGTGCCCATCTTATGCAGCCACTTGTGCCCGTCATATTCAGCCGTTTGTACCCGTCAAATACAGCCACTTGTGCCCATCATATGCAGCCACTTGTGCCCAGTATATGCAGCCACTTGTGCCTATCAAATGCAGCCACTTGTGCCCGTCATATGCAGCCATTTTAGCTTGACATATGCAGCCATTTGTGCCTGTCAAATGCAGCTACTTGTGCCCATCAAATGCAGCCATTGTGCCCATCATATGCAGCCATTTTGCCCAGTATATGCAGCCACTTGTGACAATCAAATGAAGCCACTTGTGCCCATCATATGCAGCCACTTGTGCCCATCATATGCAGCCACTTGTCCCCAGTATATGCAGCCACTTGTGCCAAATACAGCTACTTGTGCCCATCATATGCAGCCACTTGTGCCTGTCATATGCAGGCATTTGTGCCCCTCAAATGCAACCACTTTTGCCCATCATATGCAGCCATTGTGCCAATCAAATGCAGCCCTTTGTGCCAATCAAATGCAGCCACTTGTGCCCATCATATGCAGCCACTTGTGCCCGTCATATGCAGCCACTTGTGCCTGTCATATGCAGCCATTTGTACTCATCAAATGCAGCCACTTGTGCCCATCTTATGCAGCCACTTATGCCCGTCATATTCAGCCATTTGTACCCGTCAAATACAGCCACTTGTGCCCATCATATGCAGCCACTTGTGCCCAGTATATGCAGCCACTTGTGCCTATCAAATGCAGCCACTTGTGCCAATCAAATGCAGCCACTTGTGCCCATCATATGCAGCCATTTTAGCTCAACATATGCAGCCATTTGTGCCTGTCAAATGCAGCTACTTGTGCCCATCAAATGCAGCTATTGTGCCCATCATATGCAGCCATTTTGCCCAGTATATGCAGCCACTTGTGACAATCAAATGAAGCCACTTGTGCCCATCATATGCAGCCACTTGTGCCCATCATATGCAGCCACTTGTCCCCAGTATATGCAGCCACTTGTGCCAAATACAGCCACTTGTGCCCGTCATATGCAGCCACTTGTGCCTGTCATATGCAGCCATTTGTGCCCCTCAAATGCAACCACTTTTGCCCATCATATGCAGCCATTGTGCCAATCAAATGCAGCCATTTGTGCCAATCAAATGCAGCCACTTGTGCCCGTCATATGCAGCCACTTGTGCCCATCATATGCAGCCACTTGTACCCGTAAAATGCAGCCACTTGTGCCCATCATATGCAGTCACTTGTGCCAATCAAATGCAGCCACTTGTGCCCATCAAATGCAGCCGCTTGTGCCAATCAAAGGCAGCCACTTGTTCCCATCATATAAAGCCACTTGTGCCCATCAAATGCAGCCACTTGTGCCCATCATATGCAGCCACTTGTGCCCATCAAATGCAGCCACTTGTGCCCATCATATGCAGCCACATGTGCCCATCAAATGCAGCCACTTGTGCCCATCATATGCAGCCATTTGTGCCCATCAAATGCAGCCACCAGTGCCTGTCAAATGCAGCCACTTACCCTGGCAATAAACACACACACCCCCACTCGGGGCTCACAGCTGCTGGCACTTGCACCCCCCCTCCAGGGCTCACAGCTCTAGACCCCCCACCCACACGGGAGGTCCGGCACTTTCCTGAGGACTCACATCCTCTGTGTCTCTGTCCACTCTCCTCCACTCCTCCAGACTCTGGCAGCAGCAGTGGCAGAGGTGCCCGCTCCTCTCACGTTTCCTCCCCTTGCAAAAGCGCCGATAGGCATCCAATAAGTTTGCCTGGTGCTTTGGCAATCGGGAAACAGGTCTCACCAACCTGCCTCCTGATTGGCAGGGAGGCATTGTAGTGTGAAGATAGCAAAAGAGCTGCGCCCCAAGCCCAACCTTTTTTGAAGCCAATTAGAGGGCTCTAATCACGTGCTTAAAAAAAAACACCCCCTCCCACCCCTGCCATAGGAATCCATGTGTCTGTCGTCCTGAAAGGGGCCGGGCGCATGGATAGGGAGGCGGCAGCAGGGAAAGGAGGTGGCATCTGTGCGCCCTCAGTGCATGGGCCGCCACTGTGTGATTATAAAAGTTGTGCCCATAAGTTTACATACCCTGGCAGAATTTATGATTTCTTGGCCATTTTTCAGAGAATATGAATGATAACACAAAAGCATTTCTTTCACTTACGGTTAGTGTTTGGCTGTACCAATTGTGTTTACTCTTTTTAAATCATAATGGCAACAGAAACTACCCAAATGACCCTGATCAAAAGTTTACATACCCTGGTGATTTTGGCCTGATAACATGCACACAAGTTGACACAAAGGGGTTTGAATGGCTATTAAACATAACCATCCTCACCTGTGAACTGTTTGCTTGTAAATAATGTGTGTTTATAAAAGGTCAATGCGTTTCTGGACTCTTGACAGACCCTTGCATCTTTCATCCAGTGCTGCACTGAAGTTTCTGGATTCTGAGTCATGGGGAAAGCAAAATAATTGTCAAAGGATCTGCGGGAAAAGGTAGTTGAACTGTATAAAACAGGAAAGGGATATAAAAAGATATCCAAGGAATTGAGAATGCCAATCAACAGTGTTCAAACTCTAATCAAGAAGTGGAAAATTAGGGGTCCTGTTAAAACCAAACCACGGTCAGGTAGACCAACTAAAATTTCAGCCAGAACTGTCAGAAAAATTGTTCAGGCTGCAAAGAAAAACCCACAAATAACTTCAGGTGAAATACAGGACTCTCTGAAAACATGTGGTGTGGCCGTTTCAAGATGCACAATAAGGAGAAAGATGGGCTGCATGGTCGAGTCACCAGAAGAAAGCCATTACTATGCAAATGCCACAAAGTATCCTGCTTACAATATGCCAAACAGCACAGAGGAAAGCCTCAAACCTTCTGGCACAAAGTCATTTGGAGTGATGAGACCAAAATTGAGCTTTTTGGCCACAACCATAAACGCTACACTTGGAGAGGAGTCAATGAGGCCTATGATGTAAGGCACACCATTCCTACTGTGAAACAAGGAGGTGGCTCCCTAATGTTTTGGGGATGTGTGAGCTACAAAGGCACAGGAAATTTGGTCAGCATTGATGGCAAAATGAATGTAGTATGTCATCAGAAAAATACTGGAGGAACATTTGCATTCATAGTTACATAGTTACTGTACATAGTATACGAGGTTGAAACAAGACATAAGTCCATCAAGTCCAACCTATATGTGTGATTATATGTCAGTATTACATTGTATATCCCTGTATGTTGCAGTCTTTCAAGTGCTTATCTAATAGTTTTTTAAAACTATCGATGCCCCCCCCCGCTGAGACCACCGCCTGTGGAAGGGAATTCAACATCCTTGCCGCTCTTACAGTAAAAAACCTTGTACTTAGTTTAAGGTTAAACCTCTTTTCTTCTAATTTTAATGAGTGGCCACGTGTCTTGTTAAACTCCCCCCTGTGAAAAAAGTTTTTTCCTTATTGTGGGGTCACCAGTATGGTATTTGTAAATTGAAATCATATTCCCTCTCAAGCGTTTCTTCTCAGAGAGAATAAGTTCAGTGCTCGCAACCTTTCTTTATAACGAATGTACTCCAGACCTTTTATTAGCTTTGTTGCCCTTCTTTGTACTCGTTCCATTTCCAGTACATCCTTCCTGAGGACTGGTGCCCAGAACTGGACAGCATACTCCAGGTGTGGCCAGTCCAGAGTCTTGTAGAGTGGGAGAGTTAATGCTTTATCCCGGGAGTTAATCCCTTTTTTAATGCATGGCAATATTCTGTTTGCTTTGTTAGCAACAGCTTGGCCTATCATATATTAGGACCCCCAGGTCCTTTTCCATCCTAAATTCCCCAGAGGTTCTCCCCCTAGTGTATAGATTGCATTCATATTTTTGCCACCCAAATGCATTATTTTACATTTTTCTACATTAAACCTTATTTGCAATGTAGTTGCCCACCCCATTCATTTGATCAGATCTTCTTGCAAGGTTTCCACATTCTGCGGGGAAGTTATTGCTCTGCTTAACTTAGTATCGTCCGCAAATACAGAGATTGAACTGTTTGCCCCATCCTCCAGGTCGTTTATGAATAAATTAAATAGGACTGGTCCAAGCACAGAACCCTGTGGGACCCTACTACCCACCCCTGACCATTCCGAGTATTCCCCATTTATCACCACCCTCTGCACTCACCCTTGTAGCCTGTTTTCAATCCATGTACTCACCCTATGGTCCATGCCAACATACCTTATTTTGTACAGTAAACGTTTATGGGGAACTGTGTTAAATGCTTTTGCAAAATCCAGATACACCACGTCTATGGGCCTTCCTTTATCTGGATGGCAACTCACCTCCTCATAGAAGGTTAATAGATTTGTTTGGCAAGAATGATTCTTCATGAATCCATGCTGATTACTACTAATGATACCGTTTTTATTACTAAAATCTTGTATTTAGTCCCTTATCATCCCCTCCAAGAGCTTGCATACTATTGATGTTAGGCTAACTGGTCTGTAATTCCCAGGGATGTATTCTGGGCCCTTTTTAAATATTGGTGCTACATTGGCTTTTCTCCAATCTGCTGGTACCATTCCAGTCAGTAGACTGCCAGTAAATGTAGGAACAATGGTCTGGCAATTACTTGACTGAGTTCCCTAAGTACCCTCTGGTGCAAGCCATCCAGTCCCAGTGATTTATTAATGATAAGTTTCCCAAGTCTAATTCTAATTCTGTTCTCTGTTAGCCATGAGGGTGCTTCCTGTGATGTGTCACGAGGATAAACACTGCAGTTTTGGTTACTGAAGCCCCCCGATTCCCTTGTGAAGACTAAAGAGAAGAATAAATTCAATACCTTCACCATCTCCCTATCCTTTGTAACCAGATGTTCTTCCTCATTCTTTATGGGGCCAGGAAGCTGTGCATGGGACGTACTTGGACATTCCAACATGGCGATGAACCAAAACACAAGGCCAAGTCGACCTGTCATTGGCTACAGTAGAATAAAGTGAAGGTTCTGGAGTGGCCATCTCAGTTTCCTGACCTCAATATCATTGAGCCACTCTGTGGAGATCTCAAACATGCAAGTTATGCAAGACAGCCCAAGAATTTACAGGAACTGGAGGCTTTTTGCCAAGAGGAATGGGCAGCTTTACCATCAGAGAAGATAAAGAGCCTCATCCACAAATACCACAAAAGACTTCAAGCTGTCATTGATGTTAAAGGGGGCAACACACGGTATTAAGAACTGGGGTATGTAAACTTTTGATCAGGGTAATTTGGGTAGTTTCTGTTGCCATAATGATTTAAAAAGAGTAAACACAGTTGATTGATAATAAATTGCTTCAGCCAAATACTAAAATGAGTGAAAGAAAAGTTTGGTGAGGTTAAAGGTTTGGTTAAAGGTGAGCATTTTCGGTGGGCATCCTCTATAATTATTAGAATTCAATACATAAACTTTATCTACTCTGCAAACAAAGAAATCGTACACTTTGTAAGATTTATATTTAACCCTATTAAGCTGGGACTAATTTTATTTAATTTACAGGCTTGACAAAAGTAGGGCAAAAGTTTTATTAGAAAATGATTTACACCACTGCCTAAGCTAATGCTGTCATAATTCTCCTAGTAAGTTCTCTAAATCATAAATAATAAAGAATGTATAATATGAACTCTGGAAAAGTATTTCTTTCTTTTTGTTTGTAATTTCATTAGACTTTGTATCTGTTCAGCTGCATGTTCTCTTTATAACATTACTCCAGTTATTCTGCTTCCTTCTGAAAAACAGAATGTATATTATATTGCAGGATTTGGAATTTGATTTTCATTCAAGTATAGAAGCACCCCTCTCTCTTCTTTGACATAGTGGTGGGATATGATCAGTTGTCCCTGTAATAATACCCCTGTAATAATATCAATAGAACTACAGTATCTATGCCAGGACAAAATAAAGGGGTATAGTGTTATTCCAGGAATGAAGTGATGTATGGGGCAAACAACTCTAACCTAAACCAAAAGATAAAAAAGTGCTCTTGTTAAAGTTGGACTCTGGGGAAAGTAAACTTGCAGTTATGCTTTCCCTGCACAGCAAGGATTTAAAGCTCCTTTTATGTAGAGGTAACAGAATAAAGTTGAACATAGATCATAGGCATGCATTCGGGGTGTGCCAGTTGTGCCTGGGAATACGTTAATCACCCCATGCATCGGGCCATCATAATGACCCTGCAGTTTCACCACCAACAGCCTCAAACTGTATAGGAAGGCCTGCCAGCCAGCATGACAAGGACAGCTGATCCACCTCCTGCTACTTACTGAGCCAATGGGTGCTGCTACAACCTGCCCCCTTCCCAAGCCTGCCACTTTTGATTGAGAAAAGAAAATCAGAAATGAGCTGGAGAAAGGCCTCGGAGACTAGGGAGGGGGAAGAGAAGGAGCAGAGCTGAGCACGAGAAGCAGAGCCAGGTGAAGGTAATCTGGAGAATGTGAACAGGAAAGAGGCATTTACTGCAAGGGCCCCCCACTCTCTCTTCTTTCTTCCCACATCTTTCTGTATTCTCTTCTGCCTCTCCTCCTCTCTCTCTCCCCCCCGTTTCTCTCTCTCTCTCTTTCTCTCTCTCTCTCTCCTTCTCCCTCTCTATCTTTACCCCTATCTCCCTCACTCTCCATGCAGGTGTGTTTGAGCTTTGAGGTGGCATTGATTTTCCCATCCTACACTTTCCTTGATAGGGCTTTAGGAGTAACGGGTGCTGCAACAACAACCAGCTGAAACTGGAAACATGACAGATTAAATGCACATATTTGCCAGCACACCTCAGATTGTCAATTAAATGGTTAGTTTATTTAGCCAGTGGGCTGAATGAAAAAAAAAAAAAAAACTAACAGTTTTCTCCATCCACAGGAGGGTGGAAGAACCTCTTCCATGAGACATTATATTCTGCTGTCAGAATAACCTGATCAGCAGCTGCAGCTGCTGATTCACAAAATATAGCAGTGCAGCACTCAATACAAGCCAAACGTATACACATAATATGTACATATATAAAAACGTATGAGGCAAAAGTCCCACAAAATATCTTAATCTGAGGAGATAGGTAGCTGCCTGCTTGTAGAAGGGGAATCCCTCAGTTGGCAGGGAAGGGTGCAGTGATAGGATAAAATGTATTTGTAAATGCATTCCCTTTCCACAGGGTAGAATATGAAGACAGAGGTCCACTTGCAGTATCCCAAAATCAGTCTCATCGGTAGATATATGTCATGTTAAAACAAAAATAACAGGACATAGTGCTCTCCATACAAAAATATAAAATTTATTGTATAAAACAAATGTTACTCACAAGGACAGCACTGATACCCAGTGCAGGAGTATACAGCATAAAAATTAACCAGATGGGTGGCTGTACTGACGTCACAAAGCCCCTCGCACGCGTATCGTCCATATGGACTTCCTCAGCGAATCTGATTAGGGGCCCGTGCATCAGCTCTTATATCTAATACTGGTTCAACATACAATCCATCATGATACTAAACCCCGCCCACTCTCCAATTGAAACACAGATGAGTGGGCGTACCTAATTAGTGGTAGAAGCTCAGGAGTAGACGATAACTACAAATCTAATAGGGCACAAGTAAGCTGAATCCACTGATAACTTACTGATTGGTAGTCGCCATTCCTCCCATAATATGAGCTAAAACGTTTCCGGGTCAAATTCATACCCTCCAATGGCAGCTAACGCTGCTGGGTCCAGAAAGGGATCCAGCCCTCTAATGGGACGTTCACATGTAGACGGGGATGAGGGGCAAGAACATAACAAACAATCCGCCCCTTTCATCCACGTCGCTCGCAAGCCAGGTAGACGGGGACGGGGGGGTGGGAACATGATGAGCGCTCCGCCCCTACCATCCAAGTCACTCCCAATCCAAGTCGGAATGTAAACACTCACTCCGGTCTCCTTGGCAACGACGTGTACTCGCTCCCGAGAGCACCTCCATCGTTCCTCTGACCTGTCAGCATGAATATTAACAACAGTCACCACAATGACAAGCGGGCTAAAATGAACTTAGCCACTAGCCAGAGATACAAGGAGCACAGCAAGGTTAACAGTATTGAAAATAAATTCATATAAAGCTAGGGGGAGGGGAAGACTGTTCTAAAATAACTATAGGAATACCCCAAAGAAGCTATAATTATAGCATATGGGGGAAATGTTAATAGAGTCACCCCCCTCCCATCTAACAAAATCCATCCTAAAGTGACCTGCACATACTACCTGGTAAAGAATGTGTACCGGAAACGCATGCCGTTCCCTCCCAGTTGTCACCAAAGGGGAAAACAAAGAGTGAAATGGAAAAAAATCAATAAAACAATAAATGTGTTGCCACCCCGTGTAATTTCATGGTAAGATACCATGTTAATCCTACAGAGGTTTAAACTATGAATATTAATTTAAAAGAAAAATTAAACATTAAAAAATGAAAAAGGACATCAGTACAACCACCTCATCTGTATACAACTGAAATTAGGATATACAATTAAATATATACATATACCACAAAAACAATAAACCAATATACTAAACAATAGAGGGCTGGGAACCAACATAAAACTAATGGTTTGAAATAAAACAATTGATGTCGAACTCAACGTTCAACCTCAAAGGGACCCCAACCTTTGTCTCAAATACCCAGAATGATTCCCGTTGACTAAGCTGCAGCATGAAATTCCCACCTCTCCAGTGCCTAGTTACCTTCTCTATTTACCAGAACTTCAGCCCTGCAGGGCTGCGATTATGGAAAAGTTGGAAGTGCTTGGAGACATTATGTGTGCGGAGTCCTCGTTTAATGTTGTTAACATGTTCTCCGACTCTTACATGGAGGGGCCTAGAGGTCCTCCCCACATATTGGTAGCCACACTCACATTGCAACATATACACCACCCCGGCGGTGTTGCATGTAATCAAATCTTTGATTTTGTAATTCTTACCCGTAGCAAAAGCCACAAATTCCTTCCTCTTCTTTACATTGTTTTTAGCCTGTTTACACGCCGGACAGTGTCCACAAGCATAAAAACCATTAAGGAAGCCAAGCATCCTATTTGCAGGGTAAACCGGGGGGTCAATTACCCCTGGTGCCAGCCCATCTCTGAGAGAAGGAGCTATTTTATAAATAAACAGTGGGCGGTCCTATTGAGTTTTAGAATGGGCCAATATTTCTGTACGATCTTTTCAAATTGCTTGCGTTGAATATTGAAGTCGAGGATCATCCTAATCTGTTTAGGCTCTCCCTGGGCTGCCTTAGGGGCATTAGACACCAATACCTTCCTATCTAGAGTCCCAACATTATCCATTTCTTGGACGAGCTTGCTTTTATCATAACCCTTCTTGGTAAACCTAGAGACCAGGGTCTGTGATTGTGATAGAAAATCTCCCACATCTGTGCAATTCCGCCTGAGGCGGATAAACTGTCCTCTCGGGATATTGTACAGCCATTTGTTGTGGTGACAACTTTCAACAGGGATAAATGCATTTCGATCGGTAGCCTTGAAATGGGTGATCATATTAATACGATCACCCTTTTTTGACAATTCTAGATAAAAAAAAACTGCCTTCTCTGTACTAATGTTCCAAGAGAGGACAATATTTTTGTTATTATCATTAAGTCTGGATGCAAACGCATCCAAACTATCTCTGTCCCCTTCCCAGACCATGATGAGGTCATCAATGTACCTCTGGTAGCAGATTAATTCCGGGGGTTTGTTCTTATAGACTGCCTTCTCCTCTCAGTGAGCCATAAATAAATTGGCAACACTGGGAGCGAAGCATGCCCCCATAGCTACCCCTCTGGTTTGGAGAAAAAACTGCTTGTCATACCAGAAATAGTTCTTAGACAGGCAGAAAGTCAAACTGTCAATCAAAAAATTCCGATGCCTCCTTGACAGGTCTGAGGACCCCAGGGCCCACTGTACTGAGGTTAACACATCCTCGTGGCTAATGATCGTATATATAGAGCCCACATCTGCCGTAATGAGGAAACAGGAAGATGTGATGGTCAGAGACTCTAAAATCTGTATGAAGTGTTTTGTGTCTTTTAGAAATGCATTCGTTTTCATAACTAGCGGTTGAAGAAAGGTGTCAATGTATTGACCCAGTCTAGAGGAGACTGAGTGAATCCCATTGACTATGGGTCTGCCCGGTGGGTTAACACTGTTCTTATGAATCTTGGGGAGAAAATAGATGATTGGTGTACGACAGAACAGGGGATCCAAATACTGGGCCTCCTTAGCACTAAGTACTCCTATGTGCTTCCCTCTCTCCACAAGAGAGTGAAGTTCGCCCTTAAATTCCAACATTGGGTCCTTGGTCAGGATACTATAGGTGTTACTGTCACTTAACAAGTTATTCATTTCATTCCTATAGTAGGTTTTGCTCAACAAAACCAACCCCCCGCCCTTGTCAGTGGGACGGATGACCAAATCGTTCCTATCTGAAAATGCCTTAATACCTCTACTAATGTATAGAGGGTCATTCACTTTCCTAACTTTTAATGCGTCCAAATCCTTCACCACCATATTCCTAAACACTTTCAAGTGCTCAGCATCTGTGGCTGGGGGATTGAACACTGACTTGTTCCGCAAATTGGAATGATGGCCCCTCTGGGAACTGGTATTGGTGGTTCTCACTGACGGGGTGTTTAGAAAATATTTTTAATGTTCAATGTACGTATGAACTTTTGCAAGACATGGAGAGCAGCACACAGTTCAAAATTTTATCAGATCCCTGAACCAACAGAGTTTCAATCCGTCCATGCCCAGCTTTAACAGCTCTACTAAGTCCACCTTTTAAAAAAAAATATATATGAAAAAACATTATTTACAGTATCTCACAAAAGTGAATATACCCCTTACATTTTTGTAAATATTTTATTATATCTTTTCATGTGACAACACTGAAGAAATTACACTTTGCTACAATGTAAAGTAGTGCAAATGAGCCTATAAAGCATTGCAACCATGATCACTGGGTGATGGTGCAATGCATAGGCTCCTGCAAACTCTACTTCCAATTTTCAAGCTTACCACAAATCCGAACTCTGGGTATTCGGCTCATCACTACTCAGTCACAGATGTGTAAAATGTGTCAAAACAACCTTAGATGATTGATGTATAGCTTGATTTTTCTTGAATAAGAAACTTGCCAGTTTATGATATCCTACTTAATTGTGTAAATAGGAAGGAAGAGGCTATGTTGGACTTTAATGGTACTGTATATCAACTGATGCTAGACAGTCAGGAGTAAAATATTAAAAGAAATTTGAGCAACCAAGATACAGATGGTATCTGTGTTCTAGTTGTCACGATGTGGTGCAACTATAGAATTTTGTTCTGATTATCACTATTTGTTTTAATCTGTATAAATCTATCATCATATGTATTTTGCAATAAATTTCTTTAAATATTTTACTCCTGACTGTCTAGCATCAGTTGATATACGGTACCATTAAAGTCCAACATAGCCTCTTCCTTCCTATTTACAAATATTGTCTGGACAAAGGTACCATAAATAATATTCTCATTGTCATGGCACTTCTTTATAATTCCACTTAATTCGTCCATTTTTTATATGTATTATTATAATAAGTCAGCTGTTAAACATATACATTTCTTTTTGTATTGCAATTTTTCATCAATACCAGGCTAAAATTTTAGTACACATCTGTAGCTAAAAAAGCAAAGAAAAACTGAATGTTTACACAGGAAAGAACAGTTTCAGAGAGTGCATAGTTGCAGCATTATAAGGAATAAATACATAACAAAACTAGAAAATCACAGGGGGACATTCCTTGGTGTACTAATGCAAACAATGAAAAGAGGAAATACTGTTGGCTCTGAATACTTGTGCAAAGATGAAGTTTGTAAGCACCATTTGTTCACTTCCTCAGTTTAAGGAAACTCCCAAGCACAGGCCAAACATACTTCATTTAAATTTTTGTTAAAATCACTTTACTTTTGCTGACCCAAATTTTACATATAACATTTGAAGAAGGATAACCTTATTGATTTTAAAAGCACTAGAAAAGCATTTGACCACTTGATTAATGGGGCCATGATGATATCACTCCTGTGTATTTGCACAGGAGCCACAGCATCACGGCACTGAGCTGTGTCCTAAATGTATACTAAGCTGTGCTTAAATGAAGTCATTGACTACTGAAAGGTGAATTTTGCCATAACTATGAAAGTGTAAGTAAATAGGATTTTTAGAATGAGATGGCAGCCTACATATTTCTCTGTATACATGTCTCCTTTAAACATTTGAAAATGAAGCCCTGAATCTCCGTTGCATGAATCAAATGCATATTATCTGTGATTACATCAATAAATCACAAACAATGACATTTATGGCATTTTCTTGGTGCTTGAGTCCTCTGAGCAGTTTTAGCTTTTGCGCAAGACATTGACAGGTTGAAATTGATTTTTTTTCCTGACACTTACTATATCATCTATTGTTTTGCATATCTTTCCAAAGGCAACAACAGTGCACCAGCATTGCTGATGTCAATGACGTTGCATGTGCTTTAGATAAGGTGAAGACTATTTCTTATGCTTTCTTATGATTTTCCCTCACACTTCTGAGCATTAGCATCAGCATCATCGTGTTTCCTTCAGTGTCTATATGACAAAAAAGAATAATTTCCATTCAGTTCTATGCTGAACAGAAGTAGGACATAGCAGTAAGGAAAGTAGTGTATACATTTAATACCATTTCACAAAGTACTTCTACCGTGAGTCTGTAAACAGGAGTTGGATCTTGGTCTCTAAATTTACTGCAGCCTATATTACAGATGCTAATACCATTAGGCAATCATATACAATTACCAACACTTATTGACTTTAGTTTTGCAATGACCACAATAATTGTCTCAGAAGGCAGGTTTGATTTCCCAAAGACTAAAAACTCAACAGTTTTGAATTTATACAAATGGAATGCATACCTCCGGACATACTGTATGAAAATTTGCTATATAAGTGAAACATCCGTAAATCTTACAGCTGTGTTCTTCAGATTTTAGAGATGTGGCAGATTGTCTAACTATAGCTTTTTATTTTGCAGTTAAACTAGTCAAGCTTGAATCTTGATAATGATTTATTTCTGTGACAGAGCTTTCTTTGTGATTATGTATTAAATGATAAACGTTTGTCTTTTAAAATGTGAGAAAAAGTGGGATAAATACAGCCTAATGCCGCGTACACATGGTCGGACTTTCCGGCATACTTAGTCCGGCGGACCAGAGTGTGCCGGACAATCCGCCCGTGTGTAGGCGCCGGCGGACTTTTCCGGCGGACTTTTTCCCAAAAGCCCGCCGGACCTAGATTTGAAGAAAGTTTTAAATCTTTCCGCCGGACTCAGTTTCGGGCGGAAAGTCCGCTCGTGTGTGTGCTGGTCCGACGGAAAGCCCGCTCGTGTGTATGCTGGTCCAACGGACCAGATACGACACGAGGGCAGGGTATTGCATCTCGCGCTCGCTGCAATAGGAAAAACACATTTTCCTATTGCGGCGAGTGCGGGGCATACCAGGCCCTTAGGTCTGGTATGGATTATAAAGGGAACCCCCTACGCCGAAAAAACGGCGTGGGGTCCCCCCTAAAATCCATACCAGACCCCGATCCGAGCACGCAGCCTGGCCGGTCAGGAAAGGGGGTGGGGACGAGCGAGCGCCCCCCCCCTCCTGAACCGTACCAGGCCGCATGCCCTCAACATGGGGGGTGGGTGCTTTGGGGGAGGGGGGGCGCCCTGCGGGGCCCCCCACCCCAAAGCACCTTGTCCCCATGTTGATGAGGACAAGGGCCTCTTCCCGACAACCCTGGCCGTTGGTTGTCGGGGTCTGCGGGCGGGGGATTATCGGAATCTGGGAGCCCCTTTAATAAGGGGGCCCCCAGATCCCGGCCCCCCACCCTATGTGAATGAGTATGGGGTACATGGTACCCCTACCCATTCACCTAGGGAAAAAGTGTAAGTAATAAAACACACTGCACAGGTTTTTAAAATAGTTTATTAAACAGCTCCGGGGGGGGATCTTCCTCCGGCTTCGGGGGTCCCTCCGCTTCATCTTCTCCCGGCGTCCGGTTGGTTCTTCTCCCGGTGTTCCAGTTCTTCGGCCGGCTCCTCTGCTGTCTTCAGGTAGCTCTCTTGCCAGCAGAGGTCCGGACTCCTGGGCTTCTGGGCTTCTGGGCTTCTGGGCTTCTTCTCTTCTCTTCTCCAGATGTTGACACGACGCTCTCTCCGGCTGGACTGCTCTCCGAGGGCTGCGTTGTGACTTATATAGGCGGAGACCCCGCCCCCTTTTGATGTCACAGTCCCTGGGCATGCTGGGACTGTGATGTTTTAGGGGGCGTGGTCACTGGGTGATGTTGACCACGCCCCCTAAAACGTCACAGTCCCAGCATGCCCAGGGACTGTGACATCAAAAGGGGGCGGGGTCTCCGCCTATATAAGTCACAACGCAGCCCTCGGAGAGCAGTCCAGCCGGAGAGAGCGTCGTGTCAACATCTGGAGAAGAGAAGAGAAGAAGCCCAGAAGCCCAGAAGCCCAGAAGCCCAGGAGTCCGGACCTCTGCTGGCAAGAGAGCTACCTGAAGACAGCAGAGGAGCCGGCCGAAGAACTGGAACACCGGGAGAAGAACCAACCGGACGCCGGGAGAAGATGAAGCGGAGGGACCCCCGAAGCCGGAGGAAGATCCCCCCCCGGAGCTGTTTAATAAACTATTTTAAAAACCTGTGTAGTGTGTTTTATTACTTACACTTTTTCCCTAGGTGAATGGGTAGGGGTACCATGTACCCCATACTCATTCACATAGGGTGGGGGGCAGGGATCTGGGGGCCCCCTTATTAAAGGGGCTCCAAGATTCCGATAAGCCCCTGCCCGCAGACCCCGACAACCAACGGCCAGGGTTGTCGGGAAGAGGCCCTTGTCCTCATCAACATGGGGACAAGGTGCTTTGGGGTGGGGGGCCCCGCAGGGCGCCCCCTTCCCCCAAAGCACCCACCCCCCATGTTGAGGGCATGCGGCCTGGTACGGTTCAGGAGGGGGGGGCGCTCGCTCGTCCCCACCCCCTTTCCTGACCGGCCAGGCTGCGTGCTCGGATCGGGGTCTGGTATGGATTTTAGGGGGGACCCCACGCCGTTTTTTCGGCGTAGGGGGTTCCCTTTATAATCCATACCAGACCTAAGGGCCTGGTATGCCCCGCGACGGGGCTCGCAAGGTGTCAATCTCGCCGATAAAAGCGGCAAGATTGACATCCTTTTCTAGTCCCGTCGCACCTGAGTCACGTTCAAAATGAACGGACTTGTCCGTGTGTGGGCAAGTCCGTTCATTCTGAAAATCCGCCGTAACTCCGGCGAAAGTCCGTCGGAAAGACGGGCGGACTTAGCCCGCCGGAAAGTCCGGTCGTGTGTGGGCAAGTCCGTCCGTTTTAAAGTCCAGCGCACCTGGCGGACAAAGTCTGTCGGAAAGTGTGCCGGACCAAGTAGGATAGAAAGTCCGACCGTGTGTACGCGGCATTAGTGTAGCTAAAATGTAAAACAGAAGAATCAGCAAAAAGGACAAACTGGCCATACATGGATTAAAATTCAGCTGGTTCAGCAGGGACCAGCCAATGTTTGATCCATGTGTGGCCACTATGGTTGAACAGAAGTTGATCTACTACTGGTCTGATAATATTAGGTTTTCAGTGATTAAAAAAAACAAAAAAAACAGTTACATAGTTACATAGTAGGTGAGGCTGAAAAGAGACACAAGTCCAACCTGTGTGCGTGATTATATGTCATCTATTACCTTGTATATCCCTGTATGTTGTGGTCATTCAGGTGCTTATCTAATAGTTTTTTGAAACTATCGATGCCCCCCTACAGTATACTGTAGGATTTTTCAAATGTATTTTGCTCTTATTTTTTTTCCTAACACATAACAGTAAAATTAACACATAAAATCAACACATAACATAGAGGAACAATGTTTTAAAACGTGCATTGTCTCTATAATTGTTTGTTACTCTGTATTTAGTATTTTATTTATATGTGATAGTGTGATCTATGATCTGCATATATAATCAGTTAAAGGAACCATACAAGATCTAGAATGCTTTGTCTTGACCTTATTAGTATAAGACATAGAACATTTTGGGGCTTTTCTAAATCACTACTCAAATGGACTCCGGTGACTTCAATTAAAGATGATAATGTCATTGGTTTCTAGGACGCTAATGGCTAGAGAGTCCTTGGCTGTTATGGTACACCAAAAAAAACAATGATGCTAATGATGAAAAGAAAAAAAAACTGTGTAAGGTCCCCCCTAAGAATACATACAAGACCCATATCCTTGATGAGGGGCTGGTATGGACTTTAACAGGGACCCCATGCAAGGGGTCCCCCAAAATCTATAGCAGACCCAAGAGCCTTCTTCATGCAAGTGTACTTAAGTGTACATCTGTGTGAGGAGCATGTTTTCCCTTCAGAGGATGAACAGATGCTCTATTTATCTGCCGCAGCTGCATGGATACACCTACTGCTCCTAATTTAACATCTATGTTGGTGCAGTTACACGTCCCCAAACTCAGACAGTGTGGGTTTGGGGACATGCAATGACTTTGTTACTTTTGTGGTGTGTTTATGTACATTGTAATTTTTTTGGAATAGGTATCCAGGGGTGCTATGTCTCCCTTACTAATTCACATGGGGTAATGGATATCTGGGGGCCCCCTTATCTGTCTGTCCTACCGATTCAAACATCCACAGGGCCAGGCATTTAACTACTATAATAGTAGGCCCTTTTACCCCCTTCCTGCCCAGGCCAATTTCCAACTTTCAGCGCTGTCACACTTTGAATGACAATTGTGTGGTCATGCAACACTGTACCAATATGAAATTTGTCTCTTTTTTTTACACAAATAGAGCTTTCTTTTGGTGGTATAAAATCACAACTGAAAAGAGAAAAAAAGACAGAAAATTATGAAAAAAAAGCGTTTTTCTTAGTTTCGGTTATAAAATTTTGCAAATAAATAATCTTTCTTCATAGATTTGGGCCAAAATGTATTCTGCTACATTTTGTTGGTGAAAATAACCAAAATTGGTGTATTTTATTTAGTCTGTAGGAAAATTAAAGAGTCCACAGATTATGGTATATAACTGAAAATTAATAAATCCTGATGTAATGACGGTCTATCTAATTTCTTGAGGCCTGAAAACACCAGGACAGTACAAATACCCCCCAAATGACCCCTTTTTGGAAAATAGACAGTCCATGGTATTTAGTAAGAGGCATGGTGAGTTAGTTTTAAGTTGTAATTTTTTGTCACAATTATTGGGAAAATTAGGAAATTAGGAAAAATTCACATACTGTTATCAGTGCAGTAGTGTTATCATATAACAGGTGTGGTGATGATTAAGGACACTGACTGTTGACCATATGTAACAAAATAAATTACTATTTTTTATTACACTTTTTAAAAAAATGTATGATTTTTTTTTTAAACTGTGACCAGAACAATACAGTGTTACCATAGTAACACTGTACTGCTCTGGGGAAGTGATCAGGATTTTTTTTCTTTTACACATTATTATTGTTTATCCCTTTCATGACTAAGCCTATTTTTGAAATTTGGTGTTTACAAGTTAAAATCTGTATTTTTTGCTAGAAAATTACTTAGAGCCCCCAAACATTATATATTTTTTTTAGCAGAGAATCTAGAGAATAAAATGGCGTTTGTTGCAATATTTTATGTCACACGGTATTTATGCAGCGGTGTTTTAAACACAACTTTTTGGGAAAAGGGACGCTTTCATGAATTTAAAAAAAAACAAACAGTAAAGTTACCCCAATTTTTTTGTATAATGTGAAAGATGATATTACACCGAGTAAATAGATACCAAACATGTCACGCTTTAGAATTTAAATATAAGTAAGATCCTCCAATTAGCGATTTTGCACATCATTTATTGCTTATTGTTAATATTTCACATATATCATCAAGCTGCGCTGATCATTATTTACTTTACACGCTTTAGAATTGCACGCACTCGTGGAATGGCAACAAACTATGGTACCTAAAAATGTGAGGCCCGGTAAGTGCGGCGGGAGGCAGTGGAAGGGGGGTCGTCCCCTCCCGCTCCTCCGGTATAACAGCCAAGCGGCTTTTAGCCGCATCGGTTGTTATACCAGGAAAACCAATCGCCGGCTCTAAAAACAGTACCTGCAGCTGCGGGCATCATCCCGGTATAACCCCCGAAAGCCGATTTACGCACTTCTGTGTATGCTCGGCGGGAAGGGGTTAAACCAGTGCCTTTTACTGGCTTAAGAAACTATTTTACTGAATAAAACTGATTCATTCAGTCTGTTTTGTTGTGTTTAGCTGTGATTGGTCACACCTAAACATGGTACAGATGGGCTGTGATTGGCCCTGTCTGTACCATGTGATCATGGTACACTGATGTTACACTGATCATGGCTGGTACACTGATCAGTCATCGGCTGTGTCTGATGCAGCAGCCCTCATATGACGTCCACCCAGATCAGTGAATGTACCGCGCAGCCAAATTCTTTTGCATTAGTTCATGTTCCCAGGTCCCATTACCCTTTGTTTGACAATCTGTTTAGCCTTGAAAATAAAGAAAATTGATTTTAACCACTTGCCGACCGCCTCAGGCAGATATACTGTGGCAGAATGGCACGGGCAGGCAAAATCACGTACCTGGTACGTGATTGCCTGCCGCGCGCGGGGGGTCCGATCGGACCCCCCCGGTGCCCGAGGTGGTCGGCTTTGGTCTGGGAGCGTTCAGAAATGAGGGAGAGGCCATCCATTTGTGGCCCCCCCTCGCGATCGCTCCCAGCCAATCGGATCATTCCCCTGCCTCTGTATAGTACACAGAGGCTGAGGAAATTATGTCATCTCTCCTCGGCTCAGCATTTTCCGTTCCGGCGCCGAGGAGAGAAGACTGCAATGTGAGTGTAAAACACACACACATCACAGTAGAACATGCCAGGCATACATAACACCCCCCTTTACCCCCCGATCCCCCCCATCACCCCCTAATCACCCCTCCCCCCGTCACACTGACACCTAGCAGTTTTTTTTTTTCTGATTACTGCATGGTGTCAGTTTGTGACAGTTAGTGTGGTAGGGCAGTTAGTGTTAGCTCCCTTTAGGTCTAGGGTACCCCCCTAACATCCCCTAATAAAGTTTTAACCCCTTGATCACCCCCCGTTGCCAGTGTCACAAAGCGATCATTTTTCTGATCGCTGTATTAGTGTCACTGGTGACGCTAGTTAGGGAGGTAAATATATAGGTTCGCCGTCAGCGTTTTATAGCGACAGGGACCCTCATATACTATCTAATAAAGGTTTTAACCCCTTGATTGCCCCCTAGTTAACCCCTTCACCAGTGATCACCGTATAACTGTTACGGGTGACGCTGGTTAGTTCATTTATTTTTTATAGTGTCAGGGCACCCGCTGTTTATTATCGAATAAAGGTTTAGCCCCCTGATCACCCGGCGGTGATATGCGTCGCCCCAGGCAGCGTCAGATTAGAGCCAGTACTGCTAACACCCACGCATGCAGCATACGCCTCCCTTAGTGGTATAGTATCTGAACGGATCAATATCTGATCCGATCAGATCTATACTAGCGTCCCCAGCAGTTTAGGGTTCCCAAAAATGCAGTGTTAGCGGGATCAGTCCAGATACCTGCTAGCACCTGCGTTTTGCCCCTCCGCCCAGCCCAGACCTCCCAAGTGCAGTATCAATCGATCACTGTCACTTACAAAACACTAAACGCATAACTGCAGCGTTCGCAGAGTCAGGCCTGATCCCTGCGATCGCTAACAGTTTTTTTGGTAGCGTTTTGGTGAACTGGCAAGCACCAGCCCCAGGCAGCGTCAGGTTAGTGCCAGTAGCGCTAACACCCATGCACGCACTGTACACCTCCCTTAGTGGTATAGTATCTGAATGGATCAATATCTGATTCGATCAGATCTGTACTAGCATCCCCAGCAGTTTAGGGTTCCCAAAAACACAGTGTTAGCAGGATCAGCCCAGATACCTGCTAGCACCTGCGTTTTGCCCCTCCGCCCGGCCCAGTCCAGCCCACCCAAGTGCAGTATCGATCGATCACTGTCACTTACAAAACAAAAAAACGCATAACTGCAGCGTTCGCAGAGTCAGGCCTGATCCCTGCGATCGCTAACAGTTTTTTTGGTAGCGTTTTGGTGAACTGGCAAGCGCCAGCGGCCTAGTACACCCCGGTCGTAGTCAAACCAGCACTGCAGTAACACTTGGTGACGTGGCGAGTCCCATAAGTGCAGTTCAAGCTGGTGAGGTGGCAAGCACAAGTAGTGTCCCGCTGCCACCAAGAAGAAGACAAACAGGCCCATCGTGCCCATAGTGCCCTTCCTGCTGCATTCGTCAATCCTAATTGGGAACCCACCACTTCTGCAGCGCCCGTACTTCCCCCATTCACATCCCCAACCAAATGCAGTCTGCTGCATGAGAGGCATTTTCTTTATGTCCTCCCGAGTACCCCTACCCAACGAACCCCCCCAAAAAAGATGTCGTGTCTGCAGCAAGCGCGGATATAGACGTGACACCTGCTATTATTTTCCCTCCTGTCCTGACAATCCTGGTCTTTGCATTGGTGAATGTTTTGAACGCTACCATTCACTAGTTGAGTATTAGCGTAGCGTACAGCATTGCACAGACTAGGCACACTTTCACAGGGTCTCCCAAGATGCCATCGCATTTTGAGAGACCCGAACCTGGAACCGGTTACAGTTATAAAAGTCACAGTTACAAAAAAAGTGTAAAAAAAAAAAAATATATAAAATAATCTATTCTCTCTCTATTGTTTTGCTCTTTTTTACTGTATTCTTTTCTGCAATGTTTTATTGTTATTATGTTTTATATAATAATAATATTTATATTTATGTTTCAGGTATGCAATTTTTTATACTTTACCGTTTACTGTGTTTTATTGTTAACCATTTGTTTGTCTTCAGGTACGCCATTCACGACTTTGAGTGGTTATACCAGAATGATGCCTGCAGGTTTAGGTATAATCTTGGTATCATTCTTTTCAGCCAGCGGTCGGCTTTCATGTAAAAGCAATTCTAGCGGCTAATTAGCCTCTAGACTGCTTTTACAAGCAGTGGGAGGGAATGCCCCCCCCGCCGTCTTCCGTGTTTTTCTCTGGCTCTCCTGTCTCAACAGGGAACCTGAGAATGCAGCCAGCTGACCATAGAGCTGATCAGAGACCAGAGTGGCTCCAAACATCTCTATGGCCTAAGAAACCAGAAGCTACGAGCATTTTATGACTTAGATTTCGCCGGATGTAAACAGCGCCATTGGGAAATTGGGAAAGCATTTTATCACACCGATCTTGGTGTGGTCAGATGCTTTGAGGGCAGAGGAGAGATCTAGGGTCTAATAGACCCCAATTTTTTCAAAAAAGAGTACCTGTCACTACCTATTGCTATCATAGGGGATATTTACATTCCCTGAGATAACAATAAAAATGATTTAAAAAAAATGAAAGGAACAGTTTAAAAATAAGATAAAAAAGCAAAAAAAAAAAAAGCACCCCTGTCCCCCCCTGCTCTCGCGCTAAGGCGAACCCAAGCGTCGGTCTGGCATCAAATGTAAACAGCAATTGCACCATGCATGTGAGGTATCACCACGAAGGTCAGATCAAGGGCAGTAATTTTAGCAGTAGACCTCCTCTGTAAATCTAAAGTGGTAACCTGTAAAGGCTTTTAAAGTCTTTTAAAAATGTATTTATTTTGTTGCCACTGCACGTTTGTGCGCAATTTTAAAGCATGTCATGTTTGGTATCCATGTACTCGGCCTAAGATCATCTTTTTTATTTCATCAAACATTTGGGAAATATAGTGTGTTTTAGTGCATTAAAATTTAAAAAAGTGTGTTTTTTTCCCAAAAAATGCGTTTGAAAAATCGCTGCGCAAATACTGTGTGAAAAAAAAAATGAAACACGCACCATTTTAATCTGTAGGGCATTTGCTTTAAAAAATATATATATATAATGTTTGGGGGTTCAAAGTAATTTTCTTGCAAAAAAAATAATTTTTTCATGTAAACAAAAAGTGTCAGAAAGGGCTTTGTCTTCAAGTGGTTAGAAGAGTGGGTGATGTGTGACATAAGCTTCTAAATGTTGTGCATAAAATGCCAGGACAGTTCAAACCCCCCCAAATGACCCCATTTTGGAAGTAGACACCCCAAGCTATTTGCTGAGAGGCATGTCGAGTTCATGGAATATTTTATATTGTGACACAAGTTGCGGGAAAGAGACAAATTTTTTTTTTTGCACAAAGTTGTCACTAAATGATATATTGCTCAAACATGCCATGGGAATATGTGAAATTACACCCCAAAATACATTCTGTTGCTTCTCCTGAGTACGGGGATACCACATGTGTGAGACTTTTTGAGAGCCTAGCCGCGTACAGGACCCCGAAAACCAAGCACCGCCTTCAGGCTTTCTAAGGGCGTAAATTTTTGATTTCACTCTTCACTGCCTATCACAGTTTCGGAGGCCATGGAATGCCCAGTTGGCACAAAACCCCCCCCCAAATGACCCCATTTTGTAAAGTAGACACCCCAAGCTATTTGCTGAAAGGTATAGTGAGTATTTTGCAGACCTCACTTTTTGTCACAAAGTTTTGAAAATTGAGAAAAGAAAAAAAAATTTGTTTTCTTGTCTTTCTTCATTTTCAAAAACAAATGAGAGCTGCAAAATACTCACCATGCCTCTCAGCAAATAGCTTGGGGTGTCTACTTTCCGAAATGGGGTCATTTGGGGTGGGGGGGGGTTGTACCACCTGGGCATTCCATGGCCTCCGAAACTGTGATTGGCAGTGAAGAGTAAAATCAAAAATGTATACCCTTAGAAATCCTAGAGGCTCCCAAAAAGTCCCACACATGTGGTATCCACATACTCAGGAGAGGCAGCTAAATGTATTTTGGGGTGCAATTCCACATATGCCCATGGCCTGTGTGAGCAATATATAATTTAGTGACAACTTTGTGCATTTTCCCGCAACTTGTGTCAAAATATAAAATATTCCATGGACTCCACATGCCTCAAAGCAAATATCCTGGGGTGTCTACTTTCCAAAATGGGGTCATTTGGGGGGGGTTTTGTGCCATCTGGGCATTTTATGGCCTTCAAAACTGTGATAGGTAGTGAGGAGTAAAATAAAAAATTTAGGCCCTTAGAAATCCTGAAGGCGGTGATTGGTTTTCGGGGCCCCGTACGCAGCTAGGCTCCCAAAAATTCCCACACATGTGGTACCCCCGTACTCAGGAGAAGCAGCTGAATATATTTTGGGGTGCAATTCCACATATGCCCATGGCCTGTGTGAGCAATATATCATTCATTTTTTTTTTTGTCATTATTCAATCACTTGGGACAAAAAAATTAATATTCAATGGGCTCAACATGCCTCTCAGCAATTTCCTTGGGGTGTCTAGTTTCCAAAATGGGGTCATTTGGGGGGGTTTTGTACCGCCCTGCCATTTTAGCACCTCAAGAAATGACATAGGCAGTCATAAACTAAAAGCTGTGTAAATTCCAGAAAATGTACCCTAGTTTGTAGACGCTATAACTTTTGCGCAAACCAATAAATATACGCTTATTGACATTTTTTTTACCAAAGACATGTGGCCGAATACATTTTGGCCTAAATGTATGACTAAAATTGAGTTTATTGGATTTTTTTTATAACAAAAAGTAGAAAATATCATTTTTTTTCAAAATTTTCGGTCTTTTTCCATTTATAGCGCAAAAAATAAAAACCGCAGAGGTGATCAAATACCATCAAAAGAAAGCTCTATTTGTGGGACGAAAAGGACGCAAATTTTGTTTGGGTACAGCATTGCATGACCGCGCAATTAGCAGTTAAAGTGACACAGTGGCAAATTGTAAAAAGTGCTCTGGTCAGGAAGGGGGTAAATCCTTCCGGGGCTGAAGTGGTTAAAGATTCATAGGGGTGGCAATAAATTTCACAAATTGCAGTTCTGTCCATCACGTATTACAACATAAATCTCACAATGTAAATAACAGTAGGGCCCTACATGCATAGTTTTGCAAACACATGTTTTCAAGTTACTTACTGTGAGGAAAAGATTTTTCATATGACAGATCTTTTACATGTCTAGTGAGTTATAAATGCGCTCTCATGCACACTAAGATAAGTATTGAGGGAAAGCAACTTTCCATTTGTGTTTGGATTCTGGGTAAAAAAAGTAGGGCACCATGAGAAAATCTGTGAAAACACAGAGAAAAACTATAAAACATGCAAAACTACAAACTGCAGGCATAGTGCCTGAGCTGAGAATCCATTAGGAAATATTAAAATTCAAATCAATATTTTTAATCTTAAATATTAGGCAGAACTTGTCAATTACCTAAAATGTACTTTTGGCACATTTTTCATCATCAGTTTTTGAGATCTGCCAGCAAAAGAAAATATGAAGAGATTGACATAACTTATTGGAAGACATGCAGTATTATAAAATTTGCATACTGAAATTTAACATTGACTTCTAAAAAAGATTATGCTCCTATAGGATGGGAGTGGAATTCCCCTGAAAAATGTGTTCAGTGGTTTTAGTTAGGGGAAAATTAATTTAAAAAGCTTTAAAAACTTCCTCTCTCTTTTTTTTTTAATTTAATTATTTTAGACATTGGGATAACTACTGTTCTTGCCTTATAGCTGCTTTCTATTATTATTTTTTTAATCTTACTGTTTCTGTTTAGTTGATTCAAAATTGATTCAAAATTAAAGATATCCCTTTAGACCTGTTCCTAAAAAATGTAAAGTGCTTCTTAAGGAACTATGTGTAAATGTGTATGAATAAATTTTCTTAGACATTGATGTTGATTAGAGATGGCTGAACGACTCCCTGTTTGGTTTACACCAGAACTTCCAAAAGTTCGGACACGAACAACAAACCCCATTGAAGTCTATGAGACCCAAACAGGAAAAATCAAAAGTCCCCATTTTGAAGGCTTAAGTTATTGCCCATAAAAGGGTATGGGGGCCCGGGTACTGCCCTGGGGGACATGTACCAATGCAAAAAAACTTTTGAAAAAGATCATTTTTAAAGGAGCAGTGATTTTAATGATGCTTAAAGTAAAGCAACAAAAATGAAAAATTCCTTTAAATATAGTGCCTGGGGGTTCCCTTAGCCTGTCTGTAAAGTGGTGCATCTGTACCATGTATAGAACCTGCTGCAGCAAAACTGACATTTATAAAGAAAAAAATATGACAGTTAAATTTATTTTGCCTAAAAAGCTTTTCTTTATTTAGCTTGGGGCCACAATTTAGTGCACTCTGAACAAGATTAGAAATTTTTAGAATAAATTCTGGTGTCTCTTTGGCAGACTTTGGTTGGAAATAACAACATTTTGCAGCACAGTGAGCAAGCCTTATGCGAACAAGCCAAATTATAGTACACTCAGGCCAAGATTAACATTTTTTTAGATAAAGTCTGGTGTCTCTTTTGTAGACTTTGGATAGAAGCAACAGGTGCAGAAAAATTGGTCTTTGGATGTTGTTTGTGCCCTCACCCCGTAACCCTCTAGAGGCAGTCTTGATGAAAGCAAGAATTGACCTTGCTGTAAAAAATTGAAATTTGACCCACCTGTCAAACTTTTGTGGAAAAAAGGGTCTTTGGGTGTTGTTTTTGCCCTCACCCCATAACCATCTAGAGGTGGTGTTGATGAAAGCAAGAATTGGCCTTGCTGTAAAAAAATTAAATTTGATGCACCTGTCAAACAGCTGTGGAAAAATTGGTTCTTGGGTATCTATTATGCTCATGAAACCTATACCAAAAAAATACTTCAAGATAAAATCAACACCCAAGCTAGGCAGTCTAGACAATCTTGCAGAGATTTGTGATCCCAATAAGACTAAATCAGTGACATCGGCATCAAGGGCTTGATAATTGCTTCTAATCTAGGACTGATAGATTTTTACAAATGTGAGCCAGTCAACGGATTCTGTGGACAGACGCGCTCTTTCATCTGTCACAAAACCTCCAGGCTGCTCTGAATGCTAGTTCGGAAATCACGTTGGATGTAGGGCAGCCCAGCAGCTCAATTGCATACTGGGCAAGTTCAGGCCAGTGGTCTATTCTCATGGCTCAGAAAACCAGTGGATTGTCTACTGGAAAGCTCTCCATCTCTGTTTTCTCCCCTAGATAATCTTCCATATGATGCAGATGCTTCCGATGGAATATTTTGAAGCTGACAGTCCTGAGCTCCGAGGACTAAAAAAGATTTGAAATGCATCACTGAGGCAGCCCACTTCTCTATCTCTCCTCCTTTGACCAACAGAAGCTTCAAAATTAGCATTTCCATGATCCTGTAACCTACCAGAATCTAGAAAGAAAAATGAGGGGAATAACTGCGCTACAGTGAAATACATAAACAATAACAATTATAGCCGCAATTCATCTATGTAACACAAACACAGTGAAATTAAATAAGAAAAAAAGGGGGGTTGAATCGCGCTAAAACAGATTGGTGATCATGCACATCATCACCAAACCAAATATTTAGAACTAAGTGAAGAGTTCCCCTTTAGTGTATACATAATATAGAAAACACATGTCAAATGAATAATCAATCCAAAAATAAAATGTTCAAAGTGATAATAAAAAGTCCATGTATAAAAAATAAATCACCCAAGTGATATGAAAGTATCTTAAAAAAGTTCCAAAAAACATAAATTCTTGCTGTGAGAAGAAAAAAGCGTGCTTGCTCCACCACCGTGAAATCAGACTGGACGCGCTTACCAGAAACTCATGATCCCCCGTTACAGAGGATCAGAGAAAGCTGTTTGTTAATACTGCTTCGAACCACGACCAATGGATCAGAGACCTTATACCGAGATGGGACATCAAAGACTGCAGGGTCAGACTAAAGATGTTCACACTGACAGGTACTCAGACATCAGCCCACAGCATTGCAGATACGGTCATAGAAGGAAAAAAAGGCTTCATATAGTGTAAAATCATTGACTTTATTGGATAAGTAAAAGGTTAAACTCACATGTTAGTAGACAATAGTAGGCATGTAGTGTAGTCTGGAGCGCCGCTGGATGATGTGACTCTACCACAAAACGCCGCGTAGGGCAGAGTGACGTGTTCTCGTCACCTCCCATTGCTGCTGTTGTTTCCAGTAGGATGGGCTGTCTGTGAGCTTCCGGCCGGCACTCCAGACTACACTACATGCCTACTATTTTCTACTAACATGCACCACCAAATTTAGGACATGTGCCAGGCTTGTGTCAACTTTCCCTGTCGTAGGGCGCACTTAAGGTTAGTGCCATTATCACACACCACCATTCCTGGCTCAAGCTTCCATGGCATGAACCACCTCAGGGCCTGCCCCTGCAGAGCTGAAAGAATCTCTGCTCCGGTGTGACTCTTGTCCCCTAGACAGACCAGCTGAAGCACTGCATGACATCTGTCAGCCTGAATCGTTGAATGGCCCCTTGAAAGCTTAGGGGGTGCTGGTGGTTCATAGAACAATCCAGCAGAGGAGACCATGGAGGAGGGGGTGGAGCTGACAGATCTCGCATCACCACCACCATCTGTATGAAGACATGGCGGCAAAACAAGCTCCAGCACTGAGCACTGAGCCCTGTCCTGCATCTTCCTAGTTGCAAACAGAGTTACCCAGTGTGCTCTAAATGAAATATATCATCCCTGACCATGCTTGCTGGACCACGAGTCAGCAGTATAGTGGACCTTGCGGCTGACTGCCTTGCTCAACAATGCCAAAACATTGCCTTCCACTTAATAGTACAGAGCTGGAATTGCCTTACGTGAAAAGAAATAGCGACTGGGAACCTACCACTGTGGTATAGCACATTCTGCAAATTCACAGAAGGGGGCAAGATCCACTAGACGGAAAGGCAGGGGTTGTAAAGCCAGCAATTTTGCCAAAAAACAAGAGAAACAAGAAAAAAGAGAGCAGCACTGGCCAAAACAAATCTCTTTGATAACCACCCACCAAAATTATGATAATGTGATAAAACCATCTCTGTTGGGAAACATATCCCCAAAGTAGTGACTACTGAAATTGATACTGCAAACACAAAAATAACTGTAACAATATAGCAATATACCTATATCATAATGTGCAATATATGAAAAAATAGAAAAATAAAGTGCTAGTGCAGAAGAAAACAACATAGCACAATATGCAACAATATAGCAATAT
This sequence comes from Aquarana catesbeiana, assembly GCF_042186555.1. NCBI lineage: Eukaryota > Metazoa > Chordata > Amphibia > Anura > Ranidae > Aquarana > Aquarana catesbeiana. Next base: position 237,650,829 of record NC_133328.1, read on the forward strand.
ACTTACATGTATATCATAATGTTCAATATATGCAAAAATTAAAAAATTAAGTGCTAGTGCAGTGCAAAACAACACAGTGTGACTCACAATAAGTACCACAACTATTCAAAAAAGTTCATAAAGTGAACAATCAAACACAGTCCTCAGTGATGAAAAGAAAAAAATGTCCAATAGAAAACCCAAGAATATGTGATGAATCTTACTGTATTCCAAACATTATATGTGACACCCAGTGAGATCCTTCACTGATCAACCTAAATTAACACACCAGAGTTAATGGCTCATCTTATAGAACCAGCTACTACACTTATTACTGATCCTTTCAAAATAGATAACTTCAAGGTGCTGGCTCTCAATACGATCCCCTCTCAGTGGGTCCTCACATACAGGTCCCAATCAGATATAGAGGTTGGGTAACAGAAAGGAAGGCTCTCATAGCGTAAACCACAGTACACAGGCTTTTTTAAAAACACTCACATGTGCATAGTGTCAGCCCGACACTAGGGAAGTAACTCTTGTTTGTATTATCATTTGGCCCCGTTTTTCCCTTGCTCATAAATACAACTTTATACAATATAATTTGACATATTCGAGCAGGCAAATTGTACATAAAACAACTTACAAAGAACATAAGTACTTATCATAATAGTTTTACAACACCTAACTTGTATATCTAACAAGATCGGGTTCACAGTATCTCCCATAGTCTCTTAAAGGGGATATGCATCTAAATGGTAAAGAATTAGTTCAGACTAGCCTAAAAACAAAAACATTTTTGTCATAAAAATTTGACAAGCTAGAATTTAGATGCTGGGCATGTGGATGTCAGGGAGTGGAGTTTTTGTTGTGCTGCAGCAGCTGGGGCAGAGAAATGTGCCTGCTATACTTTGCAGCTGGTGGTGTGCTGCTGGCTGATGTGCTGCAAGGACCTGTGACACCCTTTACAACCAAGCCAATTAACCTACCAGCATGTCTTTGGAGTGTGGGAGGAAACCCACGCAGGCACAGGGAGAACATGCAAACTCCAAGCAGTTAGTGTCGTGGTTGGAATTTGAACCAGCGACCCTTTTTACTGCTAGGTGAGAGTGCTACCCACTACACCACTGTGCCGCCCACATTATTCACTAAAAAGTGGTGTGCGGTGCACTTTAAATTGAGGACTGACGCTGCCAAAAATGTAAAAGCTATAAAAAAAAGAAAAAAAAAAAGGGGGGGGACACACCATGTCACAGTCAGAAAAACTGCGTCCGACAATTTAAAAAAAAGGGGGGCAAGCAGGGGACAAAAAAAGACACAGCAAAAAAGAAAAAAAAAAGAAAAGAAAAAAGGGTACAGCAGTACTGTATACAGCACTGGATGTAATGTAATGCTGTTTTAAACACTGCACTACACTAACACACTACACTGACAGACTATTCTCAAACACTATACGAACAGTAAACTAACGCCTACACTCAAATGTTATGTAAAGCTGTGTTAACCGCTTCAGTCCTGGAAGATTTTACCCCCTTCCTGACCAGAGCACTTTTTTCGAATCGGCACTGCAACGCTTTAACTGACAATTGCACGGTCATGCGATGTTGCACCCAAACAATATTGACGTCCTTTTTTTCTCACAAATAGAGCTTTCTTTTGGTGGTATTTGATCACTTCTGCGTTTTTTTTTTTTTTTGCGCTATAAACAAAAAAAGAGCGACAATTTTGAAAGAAACTCATTATTTTTAACTTTTTACTATAATAAATATCCCCCAAAAATATATAAAAAAAACAATTTTTTTCCTCAGTTTAGGCCAATATGTATTCTTCTACATACTTTTGGTAAAAAAAATCACAATAAGCGTATATTGATTGGTTTGCACAAAAGTTATAGCATCTACAAAATAGGGAATAGTTTTATGGCATTTTTATTTTTAATTTTTTTTTATTAGTAATGGGGGCGATCTGCAATTTTTATCAGGACTGCGACATTATGGCGGACACATCGGAAAATGCTGACACTATTTTGGGACCATTATCATTTATACAGCGATCAGTGCTATAAAAATGCATTGATTACAGTGTAAATGACACTGGCAGTGAAGGGGTTAACAACTAGGGGGCAATGACGGGGTTAAGTGTGTCCTAGGGAGTGATTCTAACTGTGGGGGGATAGGCTTTAAGTCACATGACAGTGATCACCGCTCCCGATGACAGGCAGCGGTGATCGCTGTCATGACACAAGCCTGAATGGGGAAGTGCCTTGTTTACATAGGCACTTCCCCATTCTGAGGCTCTGTAACACGATCGGCGGGAGACCGGCAGACATTAAGTCCGCTGGTCCCACAGGCACGGTCACGCTGTATGTGGCAGGCACGCGCGCGCCTCTGCTATCCCCGGCTCTTAAACGGGATGTACAGGTACACCCATTTGCCCACCACTGCCATTGTGCCGACGTATATGGCGTGCAGCGGTCGGCAAGTGGTTAAACATTGCACTACACTAACACACTACAATGACACACTATACTAACAATAAACCAAGGCTGGCCATACATTATACAATTTTCATGTACAATTTTCCTTCAAATTTACCAAAACCATATAATATGAGGTCATACCTAAACACTTTCACTTTTTATGTAATCAGGCAGGCCCTTGCACTACATAGAAGGTAAATCTAAAGGAAATTGTGTAAGAAAATTGTAAAATGTATGGCCAGCTTAACACTCTGCACTCAAGAGTCACAATAAGTCAACAGTGAACACATTAACTGCTTGTAGCAAACAAGCCCTGCTCTATCTATCTCCACTTCAACACACTACAAGACCTGGCTATGGGAAGCTAACCAAAGTGCTGCCAGAAGTGCCATCTCATCACTATCATCCCTCTGACCAGCTACCCACCTCCACCAGAGCACCCTTATCACCTCTCTGGCTATGGGAAGTTAGTTGGGGTGGGACTATAAGTACTGAGCTGTGATTGGAGAAAGTAATCATTACTTTCTCTAAACAGGGCCCTGACAGTGCTAATTGGTGGAACCTGGTCAGGTGCAAGACTTTATCCAATTAGGGCCCTAGAATGCACTGTGAAGCTCGCCGAGCTACCCACAAATTCGGATGTGCACTGAACAGTCAAACAGGCGAAGTTTGGGCCAAACTTATGGTCGGCACGAACTGTTCACCCATCTCTAATGTTGATTTGCTTAACGAGGAGAAGCTGTTCACTTTGCAAAGTGAATATCAACTAATAAAATGAATCTGTGTTTACTTCTATTACATAATCAAGTAAAATATTACATAATCATGTGTTAGCATAACTCCTGTCTGTATTTATTAATGTTCTGTTTGCAGAGAATACTTTTCTTTTTTTTAAAAGTAAACAGCACAAACACACATGAAAATGAAACATTTTTGATACTTTATTATTGTTTTTTTCCATTATATACAGTATATTGGTAAAAGCAGATAATGCTATGCTCAAAATCAGTGAAAGTCCTTTGCAGGCTTGTGATAAAATCCACAGTGGGGGCTCTGGCCATGATGCTCTTTCTCACAGCGGTACAGACAAAGAATAGAGCTAGCAACCCCAAACGTCCTTGTTGCTTCTTTACTGGTGCATAAAAAAAGGGCGTAAAAACATACAGGGGCTCACGCGTTCCAGCTTACAATCCTTTATCACAGCACAATTTTCAAGTTAAAAAACAGAACATATATACTGTTTGCCAAACCACACCTTCCAATTAATTATCTCCTTGAAACAGCAATTAAAGTGATTGTAAAGCTTTGATTATCAAAAAAAAATAACAAACATGTCATACTTACCTCCACTGTGCAGCTTGTTTTGCACAGAGTGGCCCTGAACACCGTCCTCTGGGGTCCCTCAGTGGCACTCTCGGCTCCTCCCCACATCAGATAACCCCCTAGGAGAAGCACTCTCCCAGGGGGTTACCTTGCAGGCGCGCTCCGGAGTCCAGCATTCGGCATCCATGGCAGCTGAATGCATGACTCGGCCCCGCCCCCTGGCACCGGCGTCATTGGATTTAATTGACAGCAGCGGGAGCCAATGGCTGCGCTGCTATCAATCTATCCAATCAAGAGCCAAGAACCCCTGGCAGAGGGACAGCGCGTCCCTGCCAGGTGAAGTTCCAGGGCTCAGGTAAGTAAAATGGAGGGGCTGGGGGGCCGGCCACTGGCAGGTGTTTTTTCACCTTAATGCATAAAAGAGACATCCAAAACAGAAGGTGAGGTGTAGCATTTGGCAATACAAACATGGAAAATACTTTCTAGCAATTGATGTATGTTTATACACATTATCTACACATTAGAAAAGGACAAAACATGTGTAAAACAAGACAAAAAGGTTCTTCCAAATAAACTAAATGAGAAACAGGTCTGCATTATATCGAGTTCAAACCATATGTGTAATCATGTTGGGATATGTAGGCTCATGCTGGAATATGTAGTTCTATGCTGGCAATACAGACATGGGAAATACTTATCCAATAATGGATATATATTTGTACACATTATCTACACATAGTTACATAGTTACATAGTTACATAGTAGGTGAGGTTGAAAAAAGACACAAGTCCATCAAGTCCAACCTATGTGTGTGATTATATGTCAGCATTACATTGTATATCCCTGTATGTTGCGGTCGTTCAGGTGCTCATCTAATATTTTCTTGAAACTATCAATGCCGTCCGCTGAGACCACCCCCTGTGGAAGGGAATTCCACACCCTTGCTGCTCTTATGCCCCATACACACAGTCGGATTTTCCGACGGAAAATGTTCGATGGGAGCTTGTTGTCAGAAATTCCGACTGTGTGTAGGCTCCATCGGACATTTTCCATCGGAATTTCCGTCACACAAAATTTGAGATCTGGATCTCAAATTTTCCGACAACAAAATCCGTTCTCGTAAATTCCGATCGTGTGTACACAATTCAGATGCACAAAGTTCCACACATGCTTGGAATCAAGCAGAAGAGCCGCACTGGCTATTGAACTTCATTTTTCTCAGCTCGTTGTATGTGTTGTACGTCACCACGTTCTAGACGTTTGGAATTTCTGACAAGATTTGTGTAACCGTGTGTATGCAAGACAAGTTTGAGCCAACATCCGTTGGAAAAAAAACATGGATTTTGTTGTCGGAATGTGCGATCGTGTGTACAGGGCATTTCAGTAAAGAACTCTCTACCTAGTTTAAGGTTAAACCTCTTTTCTTTTAATTTTAATGAGTGGCCACGTGTCTTGTTAATCTCCCTTCCATAAAAAAGTTTTATCCCTATTGTGGTTTCACCAGTACAATATTTGTAAATTGAAATCATATCCCCTCTCAATTGTCTCTTCTCCAGAGAGAATAAGTTTAGTTTTTGCAACCTTTCCTCATAACTAATATCCTCCAGACCCTAGCTTTGTTGCCCTTCTTTGTACTTGCTCCATTTCCAGTACATCCTTCCTGAGGACTGGTGCCCAGACAGAATACTCTAGGTGTGGCCGGACCGGAGTCTTGTAGAGCCTGAAGAATTTTTCTGAATAGGAAATAACAGAAAGTGTATAAGACAAGACAAAAAGGTTCTTCCAAATAAAATAAATAAGAAGCAAGTCTGCATCATATCTTGAGTTCAAACCATATGTGTAGTCATGCTGGGATATGTGGTCCCAGGCTGGGATACATAATCCCATGCTGGGATACATAGTCATACTGGGATATGTAGTCCCATACAGGGACTATTTGAGAAACAGATCTACATCATATCTTGAGTTTAAACCAGATGATGTTCTAGATTGGAGACCAAAAATCCACTAGATCTCTCTTTCCAACAGTTTGCAGTGGAAATCTCCACCCCTTGGTGGTTTTCTAACTTTTTCCAAACCATAAAATGAAAAAGATCTAATGTCACCAGAATGTTCATATTTAAAATGTGTGGAGACATGGGATAGACCCTTATCCTTAACATAGGAGGCCCCGTGGAAATGCTCACTGATTCTGATTCTCATAGGTCTAGACGTATAGCCAACATACCATAGTTTACAAGATGTACATTCTATTAGGTAAATTACATTATTGCTGTTGCAGTTAATAAAATCTTTTATGACAAACTCTCTGCTAGTTGCACAACAGCTTTTTTCTACATATTCCAGCATGGGACGACATTTCCCAGCATGACTACACATATGGTTTGAACTGAAGATATGATACAGACCTGTTTCTCATTTACAAAAACCTTTTTGTCTTGTTTTACACACTTATTGTCTTTTTCTATTGTGTAGATAATGTGTATAAACATACATCCATTGCTAAAAAAGTATTTTCCATGTTTGTATTGCCAAATGCTACACCTCACCTTCTGTTTTGGATGTCTCTTAATTGCTGTTTCAATTAGATAATTAATTTGAAGGTGTGGATTGGTAAACAGTATATATGTTCTGTTTTTTAACTTGAAATTTGTGCTGTGATTAAGGCTTGTAAGCCGGAAAACATGAGCCCCTCTATGTTTTTATTCACTTTTGTTATGCACCAATAAAGAAGCAAAAAGGACTTTCGGAGTTGCCATCTCTATTCTTTGTATTTATATTTACAGTATATGTTATAGTTCTCATTAAATGCATTGATTATTCTTTTTTTTTTTTATCTTGCAGGCATTATGGCAGCTTTTCCAACTGTACAGAAACGACTGCACTGTATGCTGGATGCTTTTGGCCAAACTTCTTGGCAGAGAGATTCATTACTGGAATACATAGACAATTTTTTTCAAACTGCACTTTGGACACAGTCACATGGGAAGATCCCCCAGATGATATTCTCACAACTCTTATTCTAGTTCCAATTTTCTTGACTGCAGCAATGATCAGCCTAGTTGTTTGGTGCAGTAAAAGAGGTGACATTTTTGGATAAAAAAAAATCCTTGAGACTTGGAAAGAACTAGAATGAAGCTTTGATGGAAGAATATTTATCCGGAAACAATAACTACTAATAAAATGTACAGTGTCATTTATATGTTCCTCACAAATTACATCTTTCTAACAGCTACACAAACATTTTGCCAAAATGCCCTATTTTTATATTGTAAAACCACTACTGTATATGTACAGATGGAGACTGTTGACGTGTAAATTATTTTAAATCCCTTAGCAGTAAAAAAAATAAAAAATAAAAATAAAGGGAATATACAAGGTCATAATCAGTAATCATAATTAATATTAAACATTGTTCTAGTGTAGCAAATACTAACAAAGACAAAATAAGTGCTTTGCGTGTTTTATGTCTTAACAGAACTGTGAAAACTATGATATTCCAGAGTATAACTATTCTTTATTAGTACTTTCCTACCTTTTAGCTTGATGTATGTCTGCTTATACCCCTTTAAACAATCTCATCTTTCCCAGAAAACTGTGTGCTGCAACTACAGTTACAGTCACAGAAGACAGAGGTGGAACAAAGGTTTTCTGGCAAATATCATACAGGATCCACAGCACGTCAACCCTATCTACTGGTTTCAGATTCATTTTACTAACATCCATTTTTAGAATTGAGTACCAAATTTATACCAGAATAATGGTATTTACAAAAAGCATAAAAACATAAATGGATTCACCAAAATCAATATTTGGCTTGGATTGTACTAGTTTGAGTGAGGTATCTGCAAACGTTTGGTGACTGATGCCATTTTTAGTTATAGTGACATTAGATGGACCCATACAACCTTTTCAGTGTCTTACTACCCATTCTCTAGTCACAGGCATCAGAGCAATCTTTAATTATCTACGTCATGCTTCATCGTCACAGGGTGCACTGGGGGTTGCACTCAGTTGTCATCACCTCCACATGATAGTCATAGTTCCATACTATAATGCACTGTTCATTATAGCTGGCAATTGTTCTTACTTTTCACTTTGTATGAAAAAAGAACTTACCATTTATTACAGCTAGAATGCATTTCCTGTCGGTTTGCTAAATACATGGCCATATCTGAAATTCTTAAATACTAATCATTAATTGCAGTAACCTAAATTGACCAATCAGGAATCATCTTATACTGACCCGACTTCAGAAAAATAAATATAAATGATTTACTAGTTAAGTTTAAACATTTAATAAATAATTAAAAAAAACAATATATACCTGTATTACCATTCAAAGTATATAAAGTTTTGGTCAGCTATTTTTGTTAAATACTATTATACTATTAGTACTATAATAGTACTATTATATTTTAATATTACTATGATAATATAATTTGCTAGTCAGAAACATAACCCCCTCTACATCCTAGTTTAGTGTTTCTGTTCTCTATGTTCGTTTTTGGTTTTTAGGGGCTGATTTACTAAAGGAGTTGATCATTTTCACTCAAAAAGTAGTGTGAATTTTTACTTCAATATTCAAAAGTATCTGCACATGACTGGGTATTAAAGTTAACAGAAAAATAATTTTTCACACGATTGAATAATTAAAGTGAATATCCATTTTTTTTTTTTTTTTGAGTGAATAGTCTCAATTCCATTAGTAAATCCCCCCCAATATCAATATCAGTATTATCAGTATCAATAGCCTGTCTACTGAACAGTTTGGACACAGAGAGATGACAAAGATAATGTAATTGCTAAACCAGGAATATACATTCCCTAATAAAGAGCTATGTCTGTCACTCAATATGGAAAGCATGGAAAATATAAGTTACAAGGCTGACTGTACAAAATTATAAAACCTTTTTTAGGTAAAGCAGTCAATATACAGTATGTTAACTGCATATTTAGGGGCTTGCCTGAAATTTCTGCATTAAGCTGTAATACTATGTAATACTATGTAAAGAACCTGCTAATTAACACTGACTGACAATTGTTATTTTAAATTCTATTCACATCTTAGTGGCTCAAAGTTGCTGACATTAACAATGTCACATTACATGCACAGACTATCAGAAGTTAGGTAGGATCAGACAGGATTAATAGGATTAGGAATGAGCCAACAGTTTATGCCAAACCTAGGTTTGGGCCCAACTTTTGCCCAGATGCGCGCCCCCCCAGTTTGGTGGGAGCTGATCATCATAAATAGAAACTGTATTTCTACTGCTTTTATTTATGGTAGCTTCCCACTGTCACTGGTTCCCTAGACTGCTGGCCTCATAGCTGGCATCATGGCACATTGCCTTTCTTGGCTGGGATTCCCCAGCTATGTAAGCAAAGGGGCGGGAACAGCAGTGATATCACTGCCCAGGTATGGCCACTGCTCATACATCATGTTACCATTATCCTTGCCCCTTCCCTTATATGACAGCTGGGGGAGCAGCTGGTGGTACCATCAGGTTCAGTTGTATATGCTGGGTTGTCAGGTTTTTTTCTCAGCAAGTAGGTAGGCAGTAGGTATTGTGATTGATGATGCATTTACAACAAGAAACTTTTTGGGGGATTTTATTTATTTAATTTTTTTAATAAAAACCTTGAGAAAGTTTGAATGTTTTTATTTCTAGTATACATTTTTTTTTTTTGAATGACCCCTACTCATTCAAGTAGGGGGACCGTATCTTATTTTTAAAGGGGATGTTTCAGACTCCCCTACCCACAGGTTTCCACAACCACTGAACAGGTATGTGGGAAAGGGCCTTTCTCCTAATAAACATGAGAACAAGGTGCTTTGACAGTGGTGATCCTCCTTAAAATCCATACCTGATGGGAAATAAATGGCCCTTTTGTTATGCCTTAAATTAATTCCAAGACTTCATGCTGTTCTCCCATCCTTTATGGCAGTCAGTTAGCAATGTTAAACTGGACATATTCCCTATATAAAAATATTGAATTTCCCTGAAACAGCGATTCTCAGTCTGTCTTATAGAAAGGAAGATGTGGGGCTATGACACAGAGGGCTAAAAAATTACTTGTTACTTATCTCTGTGGTTTACAATATTGCATGCAGACTACCAGACTATGCATGCTTTACTTTTGACCCCTGCAGAGCTTATTATTTAAGCCGCGTACACACGATCAGATTTTTGGGAAACGGGTGATGACAGGCTGTTGGCGGAAAATCCGACCATTTGTACACTCCATCGGACAATTGTTGTCGGCTTTTCCGCGGACAAATGTTGGATGTTTCCAAATGTCTGTTGTCGGATTTTCCGAGCGTGTGTACACAAGTCCGTCAGACAAAAGTCCAAAGTACAAACATGCATGCTCGGAAGCAAGGACGAGCCAGAAGCGGTCGGCCTTGTAAACTAGTGTTTGTAATGGAAAATTAACATTTGTGACGTGGCAAATTATGAAATCTCAAAATGCAGCGCACATTCTCTTCTTCTTTAATGGGATAATAATGAAGCTGCTTCGCTGGTGATAATGATGGAGTTATTGCAAACAAATTTTCAAAGGCTTTTTTTTTCTATTGATATCAAGAATAATATTATTATGCTTTTTTTTTGGGAGGGGGGGGCAAGTTACCACAACACCATTATCCTGTAGTTTTTAAGATGAAAGATACAACTATGTTGGTGTCCCTTGTCAATTTTACATTGTATTTTTTAAAATATAACTGCCTACTCCCAAACTGTCATTTGAAGTAAAACACATAGCCAAGTCTTATTCTCCACAATTTTTTTATTGTGCATTAAAAAAAGAAAACAAATAAAATTAGACATGCTATCTGCTAATAGAACTTAACCAAAAAGTGCATTCTATGCATCCAAAAATCAAATCATTATTATTCAACCAAAAAAATAAAATAAAAGCCTCATGCATGTGTCCTGCTTCTTAATATAGGGGGTCAATGTCTGTCATCCAGAGATAATTCCGGAAAACATCTGGATTATTCTCCTGGAGCTCCCGCAGCAAAGGCATATGATATAATTGGTCAAGATTAATAAAGCAACCAATTTTTGGTCCAAGAACTCCTCCTCCTCCTGTTCCTGGACTGGACTTGGGTCAAAGCAATAACTCCAAGGCCAATAATAAATAACACTCTTCCGATTCCACAACATGTCTGGTTGACGAACGGCGGTTCAGAAATGAACTGAAAAGCACAAAATGAAAACGCGAACTGAAAAGCGATAAATGAAAAGCGCGAATCAACTCTCACCAAAGTTCTACTAACATTAAATTAGCAGATGGAGCCCAAAAGGTGGTGCTAAAGAGCTGAAAAACCACGTAGTACGTCACTACATTTGTGTTTGTTGACTGACAATTCTTTGCCGTTTGTATGCAAGACAAAATCCAGGCACACGCCTTCGGACAAAAGTCTGAGGTTTTGTCTGTGGAAAATCCGACTGTGTGTTCACTCTTTAGTCTTTAAATCAGGTCTGGAGAATAGCAGGCTGCACAGCAATTACCAGTGAGTGCAAATGGGCTTGGTTGACAGTGACAGCCATGGTCAAGCACTAAGCCCAGGAGCTCAATTATTAAACTCTGGGCTTCTGTTACTGCTACAAAACACTCCATGGAAGAAATAGATCACTGCTAGAGTCAACATTCAGCATAACTCGCTTTTAGAATCTCACTGATAATAAACCATGGTGTTGCTCCAGGTCAGTCTAAGCTTGCCTGCCACAGTCAGGTGCTTGCAAAACTTGTCACTGGAAATCACACTTACAAGAAAAATGGATAGTGGCACAGCCACTAATCCACAAAATCAATTACACTGGTCCACTGATCATATGCAACCCACCTATCTTGATGAGAAAATGGAAGTTATAAAAATGTACATATTATTTAAATCTGTTAAAAAATGTATTAACCCAAAATACCTCCTCATTAATCACTAGGTACCAACAAATATGTTGGATGCTCTAAATGACAACTATTTTTACTTTGCAAGCATCAAACACCTGCATAAGCTAGTGCAATGCCATTCAGAATTTTAAATAATACAAAACAATGAAAATGTTTCTGTTTTGGTAATTTCTGCTTGCATAAACCCAACTTAATATTATTTTAACATTAAATTTTTTTTTTTTTAGGCAAACATAATTTTTTTGATTGCACCACAATATACTAATAATAGTAAACTTAGCAAACAAAGCCATTGTGTGGCCCACTGTACATGTCAAGGGCCACACTTGAGGCCCTCTATATATACTAAGTTTACCACCCCTGGTACCCCTGGTATACAGGATTATTTTGAGTATACACATAGGTCAAATGCTGAAATAAGAACTAGATTAGGTTATTGTAGTTGTAACAAGGCATGCTGTTACTGAGTTTTGCAGAACATTGAGCATTATTGTTGCCTGAGAAAAAAATCATTTTTCCTCCCACAAAATGGAGCTGGTGGACTGTGCTCCTGATTCACAAGTAAAGAACATTGGGCTCCATTCACAAAAGTATCTCGCATGCAGGGCTTGCGCTCCCGCTAGGAAAATTAGGCAGCTGCCTAGGGTGCACTGCTGCCTAGGGGGTGAAGCCCCTAGGCAGCAGTGCACCCTAGGCTGTCCCCAAAAAGTAATAGAGGGGAAATCTTCCTATGGGACACAGATGGCAAAAGACAGGGGTTATGACCCTCCTTACCCTATCAAAAATGAAAAAAAAAGTTATGCTTATAGTTCTACTTTAAGGCAAATAGACTGTGCAATTTGCAAGTTGCTCCAGAGTTTAGTAAATGAGGTAAAGCTTTCCTTTACAAAGATTACAGAATCACATGCAAGGAAAATACAAAAAAAATGAATATTTGCTTGCACATGATTGGATGATCCCCCTCATTTACTAAGCTCTGGAGTAACTGCACTTGCAAAGTCCTGTCTATGTGCCTTTAGTAAAACCACCCCATAACATGTAGTGAAATAGATCTACTTTCTCTGGCAATTTTGCCAGATTTTTAGAGATTTTTTTTTGTGTATATACAAGCATATACAGTAAGCAAACCTCCCAACCACTCCAAACATAACAAAATGTCCATGCATATCACAATGCTCTACTTGCTCTATACGTGTTCCCAATTATTTTTAGAGGTATCTTTGGCTCAAATATTCACAAGACAGAAGGGGATTATGAATAGACAAGTATTCTTAAAAAGGTGTGGAACTTGAGCTGTTTGGAGAGGTGTGTCATCAATTTAAAGGTTTCGCAGACGGATACCAGGGTGACACTTTCAAGAACATCAGAGAATCACAATGGCTATTCTTTAATACGAAAAAACAGACCTATCCAAAGATATAGCAATGACTTTGCCAAATATCACAGCAAAAATTACTATAAAAACAGGAGCCCATTGAATGCTGGGAGATGTAGCTTGGGCTATAAACAGTGCCATTGCAGTCAGTGAAAGAGTAACTACAAGACCCAATGTACCTGAAGGTAGGAGGAATCTAAATTGAAAAGCCCGGGAAAGTGCTAGGCTTGTTAAGAGATCTGCCAGCCAGAGTGGAGTGAGGAAAGCTGCTGTTGAGAGAGAGTGATAGAGAGAGGAGAAGTTAAGGAAGGAGGATGGTTCATGACTTTACAACAGTTGTTGGGTCTGCACTATCCAGGAGGCTACTAATTAGCCCTGCAGGTTGCTTTACTGAGCTCCTCTGAGCGTCTGCACTCTTCTGCTGATGTTGGATACAGCATCGCATAGTGATCCGATTATACTGCCAATGCTGGCTCCAGGAATGCCAGCATTCTGTTGCCTGAGCCAGTCCAGGACACCATCAACCAGATCGCTGAAGGAAGTTGGCAGGCATCATCGTCACACTAAAGAGGGGCCCCTCCAATGGTCCTGAACCCACCATTATTCTGTATATTGAATATATCCATTTGAAAGCTGAGCTCCATTTGCACCTCCTAAGTTTCTATTTAATCACTATTAGGTGCTGCTTGGCTGGGGTTTACATCACCAAGCCCTAAATTGCTACTTGACCACTTCCCAGTTCTGAGCACAAGGGCTCTATTCTTTCTTAGTCTATCTCACTGTGTGCAGGATTAACACCAATAAGCGAGCCAATGTCTGCAAGGGCCCAGACGCAGGAAGATTAACTTTCAGAACTGTATATAGTTTACTTACTGTTTAGTGTGGTTACCAATACTCTGAATATTCTTACATCTATAAGAATTCTAGACTTGGCTTCCTCATTGCAGATGCCCACGGGCAACCTAGTGCCTGAGCTGTGTTGATACTGATATCTGGTTGCTTGTTGCTGCTCACTTAGTGGGGGGAGCTACAGTTTATACTTATCGGGTTGAAGCCTACTTCAGTACCCTAAATATTGGTGAAAACCCTCAGTATATTGATTGTGCAGTCATATTTCTTCATTAGTATATCCTGCCTTATCTGCCCTATCAGATTTTCAATTGACAATACATTCTGTTGTTTGATAAAAAGTCTCACGTCTAATTTCTGAGTGACCCTAAGGTATTGAGAAATTGCTCACCCACATCTGCTAAAATAGTAATCTGAGGTGTCAGTGGGCAGAGGCCGTTATCAGAGTCGACGTAAGAGGACCCAATACAACCAGCGATTCCTGTGGGGGTAGCGCTGCGTGTGGAGACTCATTTTAGATTTCGTTCTGAGTGCCAGTGACCTAATTAATGAGCCAGGAAATGACATGGAACCTAATACAGATGTTTAGTAGTGCCAAGAGCAAACCAGCCAACTCTATGTAGTTATTGACATACCGGGGGCAGATGGACTGAAGAGCAGGTTCAGCAGGCACTAATAGCTTTAGTCTCCAGCCAGTGAGAATTCATTCTTGATGTCAAGACAAATTCAAGCACCTATCACACTTACATCCTGACAGAATGGAAGAAAGAAATCCCTGCCACTTTACAAGAGGACAGCAGCACTGCACATGGACAGGGCGTCGGGGATCGGTGATGAGAGGGGACACTGAAGGGAGGGGAGTTACAGTGGGAGGGATTATTAGAGCGTTAGTGCTATTGTAATCCGCTGATCAGAGCTATTGTTTTGTTCAGCAGAGTCTGCTGAACAATTCTACTATAAGTTCCTGGTCACTGGAATGACCAGAAACTTATAGAAGAGGAGGAATGTAGGTCCATATGGCATACACAGAGGAAAAATGTAGGTCCGTATGGCATAAGAACCTGGCCAGCTGGTAGCAGTGCTGTAGATCCATATGCCATACGGACCTGGCAGCGAAAGGGTTAAAGGTTAGGCCTCATGCACACTGGGCATTTTTACAGCTGCTGTTTTGGGCGTCAGACATTTTTTTATATCTGCCTCTAAACTCACCTGCATGTTATGCTATGTGTTCATGCACACCTAGGCTTTTATCAGCGTTTTTTGGCAAGAGTTAGTGGCAAAAAAAACAATCCTCTGCCAGCATGTTCTGGAGCAGCAGCATTTTGGCAGAAAATAAACACTGACAGCTCCTAAACTCTCCTAAACTTGTAAAAATAATATTGCTGACAATAAAAAATGTGAAACAAATGCCGTACAGCTTGGCCTAGTATGGATTCTAAGGCGAAAATTAGAAAAAAAAATGGTGAATGAATGAATGAGTGACTTGTATAGCGCTACCTATGCGAACTGAATCGCCTCAGGGTGCTTTTTTAAAAAAAAATGGTGTGGTGTCCCCCCAAATCTATACAGACCTGAACCATACCAGGCCCCATGCCCTGAACATGGGGAGTGCTTTGGGGCATTGGGGCTTCCCCCCCAAAGTACCTTGTCCCCATGTTGATGGGGATAAGGGCCCCTCCCCCCACAACCCTGGCTGGTGGTTGTGGGGGTCTGTGGGTGGGGATCTTATCAGAATCTGGAAGCCCCTTTTAAAAAGGGGGCCCCCAGATCCCGGGGCCCCCTATGTGAATGAGTATGGGGTAAATAGTACCCCTACTCATTCACCAAAAATGTGTAAAAAGTAAATAAAAACACAACACAAGTTTTTTACAAGTCCTTTAATAAAATCATTTTAAAAAATTGCCCTCGGTGTAGATCCATCGTCAACCACACTGCCAGGCCGAAAAAAGAAGAAAAGAAAAACTGACAAAGGTTTCCACCATCTGACAACTCTTACAAATCTAAGGGGCAGGGCCAACTGGTGACATCACCAGGTGACCATGCCTTCATGTGACGTCAACAACACAGGGCATGCTAGGTCAGTGACGTCACAAAAGGGAAGTTCCCCCTAGTTATTTAAGAGTGGGACCAGTGGTTTTTTTCGGGTCGGTGGTGGGCATTCTGAGGGATCTACACTGGGAGACATTTTTTTATATTTGATTTTTTAATAAAGGACTTGTGCTTTTATTTTATTTTTACACTTTATTGGTGAATAAGTAGGGGTACTATGTACCCCTACTCATTCAAATGGGTGGGCAGGATCTGGGACCCCCCCGCCAGCAGACCCCCACAATCATTGGCCAGGGTTGTGGTGAAGAGACCCTTGACTCCATCAACATGGGGTGCTTTGGGGGCTTCCAGCCCCCAAACCCCCCCCCCATTTTAAGAGAATGTGGCCTGGTATAGTTCAGGAGGGGGCACCTGCTCGTGCTCCCCTCTTTCCTGGCCTGCTAGACTGCATGCTCCATTATTTTTTTAACCACTTACCCACTGGGCACTTAAACTCCCTTCCTATCCAGACCAATTTTCAGCTTTCAGTGCTCTCACATTTTGAATGACAATTACTCAGTCATGCAACACTGTTCCCATATGAAATTTGTTGTCCTTTTTTTCACACAAATAGAGCTTTCTTTTTGTGGTATTTGATCACCATTAGGTTTTTATTTTTTGCGCTATAAATGAAAAAAGACAGAAAATTTTATAAAAAATACATTTTTCTTTGTTTCTGTTAAAAATGTAGAAAATTTGTAATTTTTCTTCATAAATTTTGGCCAAAGTTTATACTGCTACATATGTTTGGTAAAAATAACTCAAATAAATGATTATTATTTGGTCTTTGTGCAAGTTATAGTCTACAAACTATGGTGCCAATCACTGAAAATTGATCACAGCTGATGTACTTAAGGCCTATCTAATTTCTTGAGACCCTAATAAGCCAGGAATGTACAAATACCAAGGACATTCCAAGGTATTTAGTAAAAGTCATGGTGAGTTTTTTGAAGTTGTAATTTTTTCCCACAATTCTTTGCAAAATGAAGACTTTTTTCACAAAATTGTCATTATAACAAGTTATTTTTCACCCACAGCATATGCATTCTTACAACTAAACCCCGAAATACATTCTGCTACTCCTCCTGAGGAGTCAGGGATGGATGAGCCAGGGATGGATGAGCCAGGGATGAATTAGCCAGGGATGGATGAGCCAGTGATGGATGAGCCAGGGACAGGCACAGATCAGCGTTGTGGGCACTTCAGATTCCCTAAAGGGAACAAAAACAGCAAAAATTTATTTTAGTAGAGTTGGGCATTAGCATGTCTGCTGGGTTTTATTATTTTTGTTCCTGTTGGGGTGTCAGAAAGAACAGAATGGAGAAGATTTATTAAAACTGGTGCTTGTATTAGGGTAGGGTTTGTGTGATGGAAGTCACGTCCTCCATGTTTTCCTCCTCGTTGGGTGCCAAGCAAGGGTCACATGACAGGCCTACCCCAGTGTGAGTTCTTCTGGGCTATGCTAGGCACCTATAAGAGGTTCACTTTACTACACATGCACTGTAACCGTTCTCCAGTTAACTCTCGGGTCCTCGTGTGGATGTATACATTCTCTGTAACGTGCATTTAGAAGGGACATGCTGAGCCTTGTCCACATCCACTTGTCCAGCATTTTCCACTACCATTCCCCAGTAGTGCAGCGGGTTTCACCATGCATCTTGCGAGGGTTCCACACGTGCACTCAACTTAACTCTTGAACTTCCATACCTGTGTATAGGATGGGAACCTCTGCGGCACCAATCTTCTCCCATTGCTATAGAGCACAGACCGCTGGCTGAAGGAGCGCCGACATTTCCCTCACTGCTAGAGGCCATTCTACTTGCAATAGATACATGCTACTTATAGACTCCTTGGTAGACTACGGTTACATAGTAGGTGAGGTTGAAAAAAGACACAAGTCCATCATGTCAAACCTATGTGTGATTATGTGTCAGTATTACATTGTATATCCCTGTATGTTGCGGTCATTCAGGTGCTTATCTAATAGTTTCTTGAAGCTATCGATGCTCCCTGCTGAGACCACCACCTGTGGAAGGTAATTCCACATCCTTGCAGCTCTTACAGTAAAGAACCACGAGTCTTGTTAAACTCTCTTCTGCGAAAAAGTTTTATTTCTATTGTGGGGTCACCGGTACGGTATTTGTATATTGAAATCATATCCCCTCTCAAGCGTCTCTTCTCCAGAGAGAATAAGTTCAGTGCTCGCAACCTTTCCTCATAACTAAGATCCCCCAGACCCTTTATTAGGTTTGTTGCCCTTCTTTGTACTTGCTCCATTTCCAGTACATCCCTCCTGAGGGCTGGTGCCCAGAACTGGACAGCATACTCCAGGTGCAGCCAGACCAGAGTCTTGTAGAGTGGGAGAATTATTGTTTTATCTCTGGAGTTGATCCCCTTTTCAATGCATGCCAATATTCTGTTTGCTTTGTTAGCAGCAGCTTGGCATTGCATGCCATTGCTGAGCCTATCATCTACTAGGACCCCCAGGTCCTTTTCCATCCTAGATTCCCCCAGACGCTCCCCCCAGTGTATAGATTGCATTTATATTTTTGCCACCCAAATGTTACCCTAGGTAACCACTTGTGTCTTCACACTGTATTACTTTCGTACTGATGTCTTTATATCCCAAAGTACCTTAGGGACCTGAACCATGGGATGATGCCAGTTACTTTCGTTACACCCCTTTATTAACTTCAAACCAGTCAGGAACAACGTTTCGAAAGTCCAACATTCAGAGACATAACTCTTTCCTACATTCTTAACCCTAAGTGAGGCTAGGTGCTGCCCCGGCACACCGGCAAAAGTAGAGTCCTTCAGATGCATTCCCCAGAAGGTGGTATCTTTGGGTCAAACCCAAAGTTCTGATGACTTTACATTCTGGTAGCAGTAAGTGACATTCTTCTGGGTTCTGTTCTCTGTCTCTTTCCCTTACGAGTCCTGGACCCCTGTGCTCCAACTTGAGCTGAACTGAAACCAAACCCACCCCAACACCTCTGGACCACTGTCTCTCTTTTATAACACAGGAACAGTGGGTCAGACCCAGGGGAAAATGTGCCAAAAAAACAGGAAAGTAAGAACCAGGAAAGTCTTAATTTTTATCCTCCTGTCCTGTACAGCACCTAAATGGCTACTTCCAACCCATTTAAAACTTTGACAATAAAGCCTAGAAGCTGATTCTGTATGCACCAGTTTTAGTAAATCTCTCCCGATGAGTGGGGAAATATCCTCAAAGGGGACATAAGCAACAAAATTCATGCAATTCATGAATTATGATTGTTTAGATTCTTACAATTCAAAGTTAAAATAAAATAAATATAAAATAAAATAAAAGCAATGATTCTTCTGCACAACAAAATACAGTGTTGGATATGGAAAAATAATAGAGTCGCGCTAAGACTTTAGTAAAATGGTGTGTACATTAATCCATAATATTGCCAATGAACCACGTGCATGTACCATATATCTTAAAACAAATGAGAAAATTATAACGTGACACCAAAACTAAAAACAAATATGAAAATGAGTAAATGGTGATAAAATGAAAAAATAAAAGTAAATATATTGCATATAGTGATATGTCCAAAGCCTTTAAATGGCCACACACCCGTGAACTAATAAATATTAGTGAAATACAAAAATTATTGAAAAAGTCCATCCAAATATGAACTGTATGCAGTCTTCAATAACGTGAAAAATCTTGTGCTCAATCCACCACCAATGATAGAAATTAGCCACTTACCAGAACCCCATGATCCCCCACTACAGAGGATCAGGGGAAGCCTGTAAGGAAAAGTTTGACAAGTGGGCCCAGATCCTGGAATCGTTGGTGGTAGTAGAACATCAAAAGACACCCAATGGAGCTAATATGCCTCAGATCCCATAACCTCCCTAGCTCATGGGTAGCGAGTATGGCATGTAAAGATAAGAGAAGCTCCAATTGTGTAGAACCTTCGATTTATTATGATAGAAAAGAACATATATTGCACTCACATATATATAGCAGAAATAAGCGCCTGTAATGTCTGGTGCTCCGGCCAGTGAACACACAGACAGAACCCGTCCTGCTGAGACATCAATGACAATGCGAGGTGATGCAAGCACGTCACTTCACCCTATGCATTTCGTAATAGGTTACGTCGTCCAGGGGCACGCACTGTGCCACCTCCCTAAATACCAAAACAATCCAACCAGGCCTCATTCTGAATCCAGTCTGTCGGCATACATGCACAATAACAGTGCAGGCATTAAAGAATTCTGTATAGTGCGCAACAGGCCGAATAAATTTGAAAACCCGGTGGGTTGCAATGATCCAAATTGATAATAAAAAAGGGAACAAAACACAAAGGCACACATCATTAATAGGTGTCCAGATCAAAAATCAATACGTGAATTTAAGAGCAACATGTTGAACGCTGGTTACCCAGTGTTGCCCTCCTGGGCGGAAATGGACTAAATGTGAGTTCCAGTGTCACCTACGGTTGCCAAATTGGGCGACACCAAGTGGTCAAAACATATATAGCATGAATGATTGCAACCAATAACCAATAATAAATGGTATTTTGGAGATTGACAAAATTGCCAACAATGGTGATATATACAAAAATTAAAAAACTATATAAAATAATATAAGAAATATGAATAAAATTGAATGAGCATCCCTGCAAAAAGCAGGGACAACACTAAAAAGATAGGTCACCAACATCAAAATGTAAGCCATGACCCAAAACGGGCCCTAAATTATGAGATACAACTCTTGATGTTGTGACCATATCAAAAAATTAAAAACTAAGTTAGAATACTGGGGTCCGGCTGCCTTAAAAATTATTGTGTACAACTGTGACTCTGAAGAATTCAAACTTATAAATTTAAAAATTAGTGTATAAATCCCTATGTATATGTAAGAACATCCAGACAGATGTGGACTCAGAACCTGAGAGACCTGGTATTATCACAATGAATGCCCAAAGAACAAGCAAAAAGCTATAGTAAAGATATTTACATGGTAATTGATAGCAGGCTGCATTGGCATCACATATATTTCACATGGAATAGTTAAACTGAAAAATCAATCAATGAATAAAAGCTTGGCATAAAACCAATAGAAATGAAAAGGCCTAGTCAACAGTAGAAATAAAAGGAAAGATGGGTTACTTGTGAACTGTTGTGTACTCCTCATCAAGAATTATTGTTAAGGCGTTCAAATCTGTGTCGACGTTCAAGCCAAAAGGAACAAAGGTCTTGAGTCTATGGATCCAGGCCATTTCTTGTTTTGAAATTTCTCTGACTAGTAAACTGCCCCTCCAGTGGGGTCTGTATTTATCGATCCCTATAAACAATGTGTTCATTGGGTCCCTGTTATGTACTTGGTCATAGTGCCTTGACACTGGATGTTTGTCATACCCTCTCCTTATGTTACCAATGTGTTCATTTAATCGGACACAAAGAGCCCTTTTGGTCCTCCCAACATACTGTAAACCGCAAGGGCACTGTATGAGGTAAACCACACCCTCAGTGGTGCAAGTGATAAAAGGTTCAATCTCATAGGAACATAGGGTGCTAGCAGACGAGAAACTACACATTTTTCTCTCCTTGCATTTATTGAGAGAACAGACCTGACAGCTTTTACATCTATAGTACCCAATAAGATTCTGGAAAAAACACCTGTCTGCCTTCGGGGGGTCCTGGACAGAGGGAGCAACCCTACTACCCAGAGAGGATGCCCCCTTAAAAACAATCCGAGGCCTGACAGGTAAAAAGGTACCAAGATCCTGATTACTGGTCAAAACATGCCAGTGCTTCTGGATCAGCCTCTTGATACTCTGATGTAGCACCGAAAAGGTTGTAATAAATGGTGTAGCAGTAGAAGTATCTACCCTACTGGAATGTCTATCCGACAGGAGTGATGATCTCTCTCTGTCTCGTGCTACTTTCACTGCCTGAGACAGGAAATCTTGGTCATAGCCTTTTTCTATGAATCTACTAGAGAGAATGGCCGCCTGTTCATCGAAAGTACTAGTCTCCGTACAGTTACGTCTGAAGCGTAAAAATTGTCCCAAAGGAACAGATTTTAACCAGGGCTCATAATGACAGCTATCCAACGAGATGTATGAGTTCCTGTCGGTTGATTTGAAAAACGTAGATGTCACAAAACTTTCACCCACGATCTTAATCTTCAGGTCAAGAAAACTAATTTCGTCTAGGCTGACCTCGCAGTTCAACTTGCTATCCCTGTTGTTGTTATTAAGGGTTGTCATAAAACTACGTAATTCAGACTCACAGCCATCCCATAGGAGGAGGACATCGTCGATTTGGCCAAGCTGGGGGCATATTTAGCCCCCATAGCAACTCCTCTGTCCTGACGATAAAACTGATGTTCAAACCAGAAGTAATTATGGCTGGCAGCATACTGTAATAATTCCATAATGAAATCAATCTGCAATATTACCAAACCAGAATCTCTAACTAAAAATAATTTCACTGCTTCAAGGCCCAGATGGTGAGGGATGATAGTATAAAGCGAAGTTACGTCCGCAGTAACCATCCAGAGTCCTCTCTTTGGTGTGATGCTAGAAAGTAAATTAATTACTTGTTTGGTGTCCTTAATATAAGAGGGAACTCTCTGAACCAAAGGTTGCAAATAGTGGTCAATATACTTGCCCACCTGGGATGTAACCGAGTCTATGTCGCTCACTATAGGGCATCCCGAGGGGCAAGAGAGACCCCAGGATGCCATGGACCAGAGGTGGGAGACTATGGTTATGGTGGTCCTGATAGGAACTCTGACACTTACCACTCGGGGAACTATCAACAAGAGTACAGTTATTCAAGACCTACTCAGTACTCTAGCCCTCCTAATAATAGGAATAACCAGGGTTGGGGTTTTCCCAGGGACTCCCAGGGCATGAAACGGCCCGTAGAACTTAGAGAGGAGTCAGAGGGGGGAGGCGGGTGCAGTCAATCAAAAAGAAAAAGAACATACGAACAGGTATTTTTAAATTGTTGGCAATTTTGTCAGTCTCCAAAATACCATTTATTATTGGTTATTGGTTGCAATCTAAACATTCATGCTATATATGTTTTGACCACTTGGTGTTGCCCAATTCGGCAACCGTAGGTGACACATTTAGTCCATTTCCGCCCGGGAGGGCAATGCTCGGTAACTAGCGTTCAACATGTTGCTCTTAAATTCACGTATTGATTTTTGATCTGGACACCTATTAATGATGTGTGCCGTTGTGTTTTTTGCCCTTTTTTATTATCAGTTTGGATCATTGCAACCCATGGGTTTTCAAATGTATTAGGCCTGTTGCACACTATACAGAGTGCCTTAATGCCTGCACTGTTATTGCACATGTCCACCGACAGACTGGATTCAGAACGTGGCCTGGTTGGGTTGTTTTGGTATTTAGGGAGGTGACGCAGCGCACCGCCCGTGCCCCTGGATGACATAACCTATTACAAAACGCGTAGGGTGGAGCGTCATGCTTGCGCCACCTCGCATTGTCGTTGATGTCTCAGCAGGACGGGTTCTGTCTGTGTGTTCACCGGCCGGAGCACCAGACATTACAGGCACTTATTTCTGCAATATATATGTGAGTGCAATATATGTTCTTTTTTATCATAATAAATTGAAGGTTTTATACTATTTGAGCTTCTCTTATCTTTACATGCCATACTTGCTACCCATGAGCTGGGGAGGTTATGATGGGATCTGAGGCATATTAGCTCCATTGGGTGTCTTTGGATGTTCTACTACCACCAACGATTCCAGGGTCTGGGTCCACTTGTCAAACTCTGGAGGGCTTTTCCTTACAGGCTTCCCCTGTTCCTCTGTAGTGGGGGATCATGGGGTTCTGGTAAGCGGCTAATCTCTATCATAGGTGATGGATTGAACACAAGATTTTTCACGTTATTGAAGACTGCATACAGTTCATATTTGGATGGACTTTTCCAATAATTTTTGTATTTCACTAATATTTGTTGGTTCACGGGTGTGTGGCCATTTCAAGGCTTTGGACATATCACTATATGCAATATATTTATTTTTATTTTTTCATTTTATCACCATTTACTAATTTTCATATTTGTTTTTAGTATTGGTGTCAACCTATAAGTTTCTCATTTGTTCTAAGATATATGGTACATGCACATGGTTCATTGGCAATATTATGGATTAATGTACACACCATTTTGTTAATGTCTTAATGCGACTCTATTATTTTTCCTTGCTAATATTAACACCTTCCCATCCTCCCAGAACAGCGGGAGCACTGCTGTTCTGGGAGGACATCATATGACGTACGACGTCACATGACGTCCTCCCAAGAACACCTCTTTCACGCGGCCGCTGGGCCACGCGGCCGCTGGGCCACACAGCTGCGCAATCTGTCACCGGCTGTGTCCATTGGACACAGCTAATGACTGATCACTGCACCGGCCCACTACCAGTTGCATGTGATCACTGTGACCAATCACAGCAGGTCACATTAAAATTTTTCATGTCATCCATTGTGTACAATTGTGTTGCTAGCAGTGATTGGTCACAGTGAACATTCCATACAGACAGGCCAATCACAGCCCATCTGTACCATGTTATTAACTTTGACCAATCATAGCTAATCGCAACAAAAGACACTGAATGAATTAATTGGTATGTGCAATTATAATGTGTAAAAAAAAAAATTCTGATCACTTACCCAGGAGTGTTACTATGGTAACACTGTATTGCTCTGGTCATAGTGTGTTAGAATTTTTACATACTGTCACCAGTCAGTATTGCCACCACACCAGTTATATGATAATTCTGTACTGCACTGCTGACAGTATGTAAAAAAAAAAACATTGTGAATTTTTTTTTTCAATTTCTTAATTTTTCAAATAATTGTGACAAAAAAATCCAACTTGAAAATAACTTGCCATGCCTTTTACTAAATACCTTTGGCTGTCTACTTTCCTAAAAGCAGTCATTTGGGGGTATTTGTACTGTTCTGGCATTTTTAGGTCTCAAGAAATGATATAGAGTGTCAGTACATTAGGATTGATCAATTTTCAGATATATACAGTATACCATAGTTTGTTTACAGACTAAATAATATACATTGATTTAGATTATTTTCACCAAAGAAATGTAACAGAATACATTTCAACCTAATTTTAAGAAGATTTTTTGCAAATTTTATAACAAACTAAGAAAATTCATTTTTTTCAACATTTTCTGTAATTTTTTGTTTATTTAGCAAAGAAAAAAACCCAGTGGTGATTAAACACTACCAAAAGAAATCTCTATATGTGTGGAAAAAATGATAAAAATGTCTTATTGGTACAGTGTTGCTAGACAGTGCTATTCAAAATTCATTCAAAGTGTGACAGCGCTGAAATTGGCCTGGGCAGGAAGAGGGTAAAAGTGGCAGGTATTGAAGTGCTTAAAGAACATAGAGTAAACATGTATGATTTAATGCTATTTTGATTATTAAGTAATTCCTAAATGACAAGAACATTGTCGCTGCAGAACTTTGGAGAAACTAACCCTTGCCCCCTGTTCCTTCCCTGATAATGCCTGTTGTATGGTAAGTAGATATGTGCGGTTCCAAATTGAAATTTGGAAAAAAAAACTTTATTTGGTAATTTGGATGTATCCGAATTTCTGAACTACAATAGTAACGCATTTAAATGAATCCGAAATAACAAAACAAAATTTCGGACATAATTTTAATTCAAATAGTTTTCAAATAAAATTTGAATAATTTTCTAATCACATTTAAATTTCCGAAGAAAATAAAATAGAATAGAAAAAAAGAAATAGAATAGAAATGAATATAATAGACTAGAAATGAATAGAATAGAAAATAAAAGAATAGAAAAAAAATAGAATAGAAAATAAAGGGATAGAGTAAAATGGAACAAAACAGAATAGAAAATAAAAAAAACTGAATAAAATAGAATAGAAAATAAAGGAATAGAAAAAAATAGAATAGAATAGAAAATAAAATAGAATAGAATAGAATAAGGGTCAGTTCACACATGGGCAACACGACTTTAGCGCGACTTTGTACCGCGACTTCAACGCGGCTTCAGCGCGACTTTAGCGCGACTTCAGCGCGACTTCGGCAAATTACGAGGCGACTTGAAGTCGCCTCCATGACAGGCGACTTCGCCTGTGGCCAATCACCTCTCTGGGAGGGAGGGGGGAGGGAGGGGTTTTCTCTGCAAAGTCGCTTGAGAGATCCGACTTGCAGGCGACTTACATTGAGTTGAATGGGTACAAGTCGCCTACAAGTCGGATAGAAGTAGTACAGGAACCTTTTCTGAAGTCGGAGCGACTTCAGTAGTGTCAATTAAGACGCTCCCATTGCCTACCATGATAATCTAAATGCAAAGCGACTTGGGGCGACTTGGGGCGACTTGAGGGCGTACAAGTCGGATCCCAAGTCGCCCCAGTGTGAACCGACCCTAAATAGAAAAGAATAGAATAGAAAGAATATAACAATATAACTGTTTTCCTGAAATTCGAATTTAGAATAGAATAAATTTGAATATAATAGAAAAGAACAGAATATAATAGAAAAGAAAATAATAGAATAGAATAAAAAAAAAAAATAGAAATTTGAAGAAATTAAAACTTGCTCCCTGTTTCTTCCTTGATAATAAGTATAGGAAAACACAGATTTCCTGTAGGCTTAACGCATTATCCTCAATACATGTTTTAAATTTTAAATATTAAATAATAAAAATCGGAGGTGAATATACTCACAAAACCTTTTGTTGAGATTTGTTGTTTACAAGTTAAAAACAATTTTTTTGCTAGAAAATTACTTAGAACCCCCAAGAATTATACTGTTTTTTTTCTAACACCCTAGAGAATAAAATGGCGGTTGTTGCAATACTTTCTGTCACACCGTATTTGCGCAGCGGTCTTACAAGCAAACTTTTTTTTAAAAAAATACACTTTTTTGAATTAAAAAATAAGATACCAGTAAAGCTAGCCCAATTTTTTTAATATTGTGAAAGATAATGTTACACCGAGTAAGTTGATACCCAACATGTCACGCTTCAAAATTGCGTCCACTCGTGGAATGGCGACAAACTTTTACCCTTAAAAGTCTCCAAAGGTGACGTTTAAAAAATTCTATAGGTTGCATGTTTTGAGTTACAAAGGTGGTCTCGGGCTAGAATTATTGCTTTAGCTTTACCGATCGCGTTTGGTTTGAACACTCTTTTCATATGCGCTCGCTACTCATGTATGCGTTTGCTTCTGCACGCTAGCTCAGCGGGACGGGGCACGTTTACATTTTTTTTTTCTTATTTATTTTACCTTTTATTTTTTATTTTTACACTGTTCTTTTAAAAAAAATGTGTCACTTTTATTCCTATTACAAGGAATGTAAACATCCCTTGTAATAGAAAAAAAGCATGGCAGGACCTCTTAAATATGAGATCTGGGGTCAAAAAGACCTCAGATCTCATATTTACACTAAAATGCAATAAAAAAAAATTGTCGTTTAAAAAATGTAAAAAAAATGGTCCTTTAAGAGCTATGGGCGGAAGTGACGTTTTGATGTCGCTTCTGCCTGCAATGGTATGGAGACGGGTGGGGGCCATCTTCCACTCACTCGTCTCCATAACACAGAGTAGAAAGGATCCGATCACCTCCGCCGCTGCCGACGGCTCCGGTAAGTGGGGGAGGGCACCGGAGCGCGGCGGGAGGTGGGCCAATAAAAGTGATAAAAGAATCCACCGCAGAGACCACTATTATCGAAAAACCGGACCGCCGGCCGAACAAGAGGATACCGGGATAATGGCAGCTAGCTGGTGCCATAACAACGGTATTCCTCTTCAAAATTAGGACGTAAATTGGTGTGAAGCAGTCCGGTTATAGTGGTTAAAAAACATCAACTGATTCAATCCTTGTTCGTAATCCTTATAGACACATCAGCTAACGCATTTTGAGGTTTCCCTCTTCTTCAGAGCCTTGTCTGGGTGACTATTCATATGGGTGAGGGGCCCTTGTAGTCATAATCCATGCCTCTCAAGTCTGTGTTCTGGCTGCTATGAGCGTCCTCTGTAGGGAAGGGGCGTGCGTTCCAAGGCACTCAGACATGTATCCGAATTTCCAAATTACAATAATAAGGAATTTAAATGAAATAGAAATAATGAAACAAAATTTCTGACAAAATTTGAATTTGAATAGTTTTCCAATCCAATTCGAATCATTTTCAAATCAAATTCAAATTGTTTTCTAATCAAATTCGAATTGCCGAAGAAAATAAAATAGAATAGAAAAAAAGAAATAGAATATAAAAGAATAGAATAGAAACTAATAGAATAGAAATAAAAAGAATAGAATATAATCAAGTAAAACAGAACAGAATAGAAACTAAAAGAATAGAAAAAAAAATAGCATAGAAAATAAAGGGATATAATAGAAAAAAAAATAGAGTAAAACAGAACAAAAAAAATTAAAAATAAAAGAACAGAATAAAATGGAATAGAAAATAAAGGAATATAATATAGAAAATAATAAAAAATAAATAAAACAATAGAATAGAAAAGAAAAGAATAACATAGAATAGAATAGAATAGAATAGAATAAAAAATAGAAAAGAATAGAATAGAAAGAATATAACAATATAACTGTTTTCCTGAAATTTTGAATAGAATAAATTTGAATTTGAATATAATAGAAAAGAATAGAATATAATAGAAAAGAGAGGAATAGAATAAAAAAAAAATAGAATAAAATGGAATAGAAAGAATATAACCATCTACCAAAATGAGAACTTCGAATAGAATAAGTCTGATTTCTAATGGATCCCAATCCAAATGCTATTTGAATAGAATTCGAATGGAATTCAGATCGATTAAAATTTTCCTAATTCGACTGAACTGAGTTCAATTCAACTGAATTCAGAAATTTCCAATCCATTTGAATTAGAATAAACTAAATGAATTCTGAAAACGAATTAAACAAATTTAACTAAACAAATTTATGTAAATCACGAATTGAAACGAAACTAAACGTAACAAATTTTTTTGTTCTGAGCATGTCTAATGGTAAGCGATGCATACATCAAATAGGGAAAAAATTAAGCTCAGCTGAAAAAAAACCTCACAAATAAATATTTACCCAGCTCACAAATAGAGGCAGCTCTGTCACTTAGGTTGGCCATACATGGATATTTTTTTTCCAATCAGTCAATAAGGGGATCAAAAAAAAAAAAAAAACTGAACAGATTCCCCCATGCACAAAACGAGGTGGGTGGAAGAATCCTCCCCACTGTGTTATTGTATTCTGACAGCGGGGACTCCTCTGCTGTAAGAAAACACTGATCAGCGTTGCAGCCGATTGGTTGCCTGGCTGGCTTAGCTTTGACCCTCTGATAGAGGTATAAGGATTTGCACTTGCTTTGACTTCAACACACATTCAAGTACCTACCGCTTCAACATGCTTTTTTGATGTGTTTTGATGTTTCTGCGATGCTTTGATGATGCTTTGTTGATGCTTTTTTGAAGCTTCAATGAAGCTTGGCAGATGCCCTGTGTGTGTGTTGATATCTCATACCTGCAATACCTCCAAAACAAAGCAAACCTAAAGTTGAATAAAAGCCTCTCAAAAGCTGCAAAGACTGCGAGCTTTGTCATGGACTTCTATGGCGGCTTCGGAGACACTTTGAAACACCACTAAAGCTACATCCAATATAATTTTTAGAAGCAAAGCAAACACAATGTGTGAACAGGACTGTAAACTAACCATTTTATTTAGTGACAGGAGCTTTGATTGGCGTTCAGAGTGCTTTAACCACTTGCCTACAGGGCACTTTCATCCCCTTCCTGCCCAGACCACTTTTCAGCTTTCAGCGCTCTTACACTTTGAATGACAATTACTCAGTCATGCAACACTGTACCCAAATGAAATTTGCATCCTTTTTTCACACAAATAGATCTTTCTTTTGGTGGTATTTAATCACTAGTGGGATTTTTGTGCTATAAATAAAAAAAGACTGAAAATTTGGTGAAAAAATGCCTTTTTCTTTGTTTCTGTCATAAAATTTTCCAAATTAGTATTATAGCTTCATAAATTTTGGCCAAAATTCATACAACTACATATCTTTAGTAAAAATAACCCTAATTAGAGTATATTATTTGTTTTTTGTGAAAGTTACAAGCTATGGTGCAAATCATTGAAAATTGATCACACCTGATCACACCTGATGTACTGAAGACCTATATCATTTCTTGAGACACTAACAAGCCAGGAAGTACAAATACCCACAAAATGACCATATTTTGGAAAGCAGACACCCCAACGTATAATCTATGAGGCATAATGAGTCTTTTGAACGGTTCATTTTTTTCCAGAAGTTTTTGGGAAATGTGGAAAAAAAATGAAAACGCATTTTTTCCCACAAAGTTGTCCATTTTTAAGATATTTCCAACACATAGCATGTACATAGCAAAAATGACACCCCAAAATACATTCTGCTACTCTTCCTGAGTATGGCGATATCACATGTGTGAGACTTTTACACAGCCTGGTCACATACAGAGGCCCAACATTGAAGGAGCACCTTCGGGCATTCTACAAGCATAAAGTACAAATCTCATTTCTCAACCACCTATTATACTTTTGAAGGCCCTGAAGCACCAGAAAAATGGAAACGCCCACAAAATGACCCCATTTTGGAAAGCAGACATCCCAATGTATAATCTATGAGGCATAATGAGTCTTTTGAACTGTTCATTTTTTTCCAGAAGTTTTTGGAAAATGTGGAAAAAAAATGAAAACGCATTTTTTCCCACAAAGTTGTCCATTTTTAAGATATTTCCAACACGTAGCATGTACATAGCAAAAATGACACCCCAGAATACATTCTGCTACTCCTCCTGAGTATAGCGATACCACATATGTCAGACTTTTACACAGCCTGGCCACATACAGAGGCCCACCATTGAAGTAGCACCTTCAGGCATTCTACAAGCATAAATTACACATCTAATTTCCTGACAACCTATTATTTTTGAAGGCCCTTATATTTCTAACACATAGCATTTACATACCAAAAATTACACTCCAAAATAAATTCTATTGAGGAAAGGGTAAAAAAAAGTATTACCTGTGGTTTTAGTAGTGTACCCAGAGCAGAGAATTGGTGCAGGCAGCAGGCAGGGATGTGCTTAGCAACAATAGTAATTATCCAGGAAGCAGGTAGGAATATTGTCAAGGATATCGTCAGCACTAGGGATGAGCTTCGCTAAAGCTACAAGTTAGTGTAGTGCGACCTCTGCACAGTGTTCAGCTAAAGCTACAAGTTAGTGTAGTGCGACCTCTGCACAGTGTTCAGCTAAAGCTACCTGTAGAAGGTTGGTGGTGTTTTCCTGATCCTATCACTACCGCAGACAGCTACATTATTTCCACATTAGTGTAGTGCGACCTCTGCACAGTGTTCAGCTAAAGCTACCTGTAGAAGGTTGGTGGTGTTTTCCTGATCCTATCATTACCGCAGGCAGCTATATTATTTAAACGTTAGTGTAGTGCATCCTCTGCACAGTATTCAGCTAAAGCTACAAGTTAGTGTAGTGCGACCTCTGCACAGTGTTCAGCTAAAACTACAAGTTAGTGTAGTGCGACCTCTGCACAGTGTTCAGATAAAGCTACCTGTAGAAGGTTGGTGGTGTTTTCCTGATCCTATCACTACTGCAGGCAGCTACTTTATTTACATGTTAGTGTAGTGCGACCTCTGCACAGTGTTTAGCTAAAGCTACCTGAAGAAGGTTGGTGGTGTTTTCCTGATCCTATCACTACTGCAGGCAGCTACATTATTTCCAGGTTAGTGTAGTGCGACCTCTGCACAGTGTTCAACTAAAGCTACCTGTAGAAGGTTGGTGGTGTTTTCCTGATCCTATCACTACCTCAGGCAGCTACATTATTTACACCTTAGTGTAGTGCGAACTCTGCACAGTGTTCAGCTAAAGCTACCTGTAGAAGGTTGGTGGTGTTTTCCTGATCCTATCACTACCGCAGGCAGCTACATTATTTCCAAGTTAGTGTAGTGCGACCTCTGCACAGTGTTCAGCTAAAGCTACCTGTAGAAGGTTGGTGGTGTTTTCCTGATCCTATCACTACCGCAGGCAGCTACATTATTTACACGTTAGTGTATTGCGACCTCTGTACAGTGTTCAACTAAAGCTACCTGTAGAAGGTTGGTGGTGTTTTCCTGATCCTATCACTACCGCAGGCAGCTACATTATTTCCACGTTAGTGTAGTGCGACCTCTGCACAGTGTTCAGCTAAAGCTACCTGTAGAAGGTTGGTGGTGTTTTCCTGATCCTATCACTACCGCAGGCAGTTACATTATTTAAACGTTAGTGTAGTGCGTCCTCTGCACAGTATTCAGCTAAAGCTACAAGTTAGTGTAGTGCGACCTCTGCACAGTGTTCAGCTAAAGCTACAAGTTAGTGTAGTGCGACCTCTGCACAGTGTTCAGCTAAAGCTACCTGTAGAAGGTTGGTGGTGTTTTCCTGATCCTAAAACTACCACAGGCAGCTACATTATTTACACTTTAGTGCAGTGCGACCTCTGCATAGTGTTCAGCTAAAGCTACCTGTAGAAGGTTGATGGTGTTTTCCTGATCCTATCACTACCGCAGGCAGCTACATTATTTCCACGTTAGTGTAGTGCAACCTTTGCACAGTGTTCAGCTAAAGCTACCTGTAGAAGGTTGGTGGTGTTTTCCTGATCCTATCACTACCGCAGGCAGCTACATTATTTACACCTTAGTGTAGTGCAACCTCTGCACAGTGTTCAGCTAAAGCTACCTGTAGAAGGTTGGTGGTGTTTTCCTGATCCTATCACTACCGCAGGCAGCTACATTATTTCCACGTTAGTGTAGTGCGACCTCTGCACAGTGTTCAGCTAAAGCTACCTGTAGAAGGTTGGTGGTGTTTTCCTGATCCTATCACTACCGCAGGCAGTTACATTATTTAAACGTTAGTGTAGTGCGTCCTCTGCACAGTATTCAGCTAAAGCTACAAGTTAGTGTAGTGCGACCTCTGCACAGTGTTCAGCTAAAGCTACAAGTTAGTGTAGTGCGACCTCTGCACAGTGTTCAGCTAAAGCTACCTGTAGAAAGTTGGTGGTGTTTTCCTGATCCTATCACTACCACAAGCAGCTACATTATTTACACGTTAGTGCAGTGCGACCTCTGCACAGTGTTCAACTAAAGCTACCTGTAGAAGGTTGATGGTGTTTTCCTGATCCTATCACTACCGCAGGCAGCTATATTATTTAAACGTTAGTGTAGTGCGTCCTCTGCACAGTATTCAGCTAAAGCTACCAGTTAGTATAGTGCGACCTCTGCACAGTGTTCAGCTAAAACTACACCTTAGTGTAGTGCAACCTCTGCACAGTGTTCAGCTAAAGCTACCTGTAGAATGTTGGTGGTGTTTTCCTGATCCTATCACTACCGCAGGCAGCTACATTATTTCCACGTTAGTGTAGTGCGACCTCTGCACAGTGTTCAGCTAAAGCTACCTGTAGAAGGTTGGTGGTGTTTTCCTGATCCTATCACTACCGCAGGCAGTTACATTATTTAAACGTTAGTGTAGTGCGTCCTCTGCACAGTATTCAGCTAAAGCTACAAGTTAGTGTAGTGCGACCTCTGCACAGTGTTCAGCTAAAGCTACAAGTTAGTGTAGTGCGACCTCTGCACAGTGTTCAGCTAAAGCTACCTGTAGAAGGTTGGTGGTGTTTTCCTGATCCTAAAACTACCACAGGCAGCTACATTATTTACACGTTAGTGCAGTGCGACCTCTGCATAGTGTTCAGCTAAAGCTACCTGTAGAAGGTTGATGGTGTTTTCCTGATCCTATCACTACCGCAGGCAGCTACATTATTTCCACGTTAGTGTAGTGCAACCTTTGCACAGTGTTCAGCTAAAGCTACCTGTAGAAGGTTGGTGGTGTTTTCCTGATCCTATCACTACCGCAGGCAGCTACATTATTTACACCTTAGTGTAGTGCAACCTCTGCACAGTGTTCAGCTAAAGCTACCTGTAGAAGGTTGGTGGTGTTTTCCTGATCCTATCACTACCGCAGGCAGCTACATTATTTCCACGTTAGTGTAGTGCGACCTCTGCACAGTGTTCAGCTAAAGCTACCTGTAGAAGGTTGGTGGTGTTTTCCTGATCCTATCACTACCGCAGGCAGTTACATTATTTAAACGTTAGTGTAGTGCGTCCTCTGCACAGTATTCAGCTAAAGCTACAAGTTAGTGTAGTGCGACCTCTGCACAGTGTTCAGCTAAAGCTACAAGTTAGTGTAGTGCGACCTCTGCACAGTGTTCAGCTAAAGCTACCTGTAGAAAGTTGGTGGTGTTTTCCTGATCCTATCACTACCACAAGCAGCTACATTATTTACACGTTAGTGCAGTGCGACCTCTGCACAGTGTTCAACTAAAGCTACCTGTAGAAGGTTGATGGTGTTTTCCTGATCCTATCACTACCGCAGGCAGCTATATTATTTAAACGTTAGTGTAGTGCGTCCTCTGCACAGTATTCAGCTAAAGCTACCAGTTAGTATAGTGCGACCTCTGCACAGTGTTCAGCTAAAACTACACCTTAGTGTAGTGCAACCTCTGCACAGTGTTCAGCTAAAGCTACCTGTAGAATGTTGGTGGTGTTTTCCTGATCCTATCACTACCGCAGGCAGCAACATTATTTCCACGTTAGTGTAGTGCGTCCTCTGCACAGTATTCAGCTAAAGCTACAAGTTAGTGTAGTGCGACCTCTGCACAGTGTTCAGCTAAAGCTACAAGTCAGTGTAGTGCGACCTCTGCACTGTGTTCAGCTAAAGCTAAAAGTTAGTGTAGTGCAACCTCTGCACAGTGTTCTGCTAAAGCTACCTGTAGAAGATTGGTGGTGTTCTCATACTAATAATACTACAGGCAGTTGATTTTGCTAGCTGCAGTATCAGTATATATATATATATATATATATATATATATATATATATATATATATATATATACATATATGTGTGTATATATATATATATCCCAGCTTAGTGCAGCTACATCTCACTGCAGGCCATTAGCATGTCTGGAAGGCCAACAAGCAGAGGCAGACAGTCACAAGCCAATAAAAGAGGGCAAGCAGGCTCTGTGTCTAGAGGCAACAGTGCTAGTTGTGGACAGGGTGCATCCTCATCAGCACGTGGCCGTGGGACACGCTTGGCCTTTTTTTCAGGCAACTGACCCTGTTGAGCTGCAACATGCGGAAGACTTGGTAGAGTGGATGACCAAGCTGTCATCATCCTCCTCATCCTTTCTCACCCATGCTCAGGGTACTTTGTCTGGCAAAGCAACTGCCAACGCAGCCTTTTCCCTCGGCTCAATGTCATCAGTGACTCCTTCCCTTGCCCCACCATGTCCTCCTGAGGAGTCCCTCGAACTGTTTGACCACAGTGTTGGGTACATGCTCCAGGAGGATGCCCAGTGTTTAGAAGGCTCTGATGATGATACTGAGCTAGATGAAGGCAGTAACGTGAGCATGGACAGAGGGGGTGCCCAAGAAGGACAGCAATCTGACAGTCATGTTCCCCCTGCTGCAGCATACTGCCAGATTTGCTCCAGTGATGAGGAGGGAGTGGATGATGAAGTCACTGACTCAACGTGGGTGCCTGATAGGAGAGAGGAGGAGGAGGCACATCACCGATGAGGCAGGATGCCCTCCAGGGGCAGCACACTGACTGCATCACACCTCATAGCTCCACATGTGCAGGGCGCTGCTGTCTCTGCGCATTATTCCAAAAGTTTTTTGATGTGGGCCTTTTTTGAGACGAGTGCATCAGATGGCACCGCTGCTATTCGCAACATATGTCTCAAGCGTATCTCGCGTGGCCAAACATCTCCTGCCTGGGCACCACATGCTTAACCAGACATATGTTGATCTGCCATGCAGTTCGTTGGCAAGCGTACCTAAAAGACCCACACCAAAAAACAAAGAGGACCTCTCCTTACTCATCATCAGCTGGGATCTCCAACCCCACTATACCTTCAGTCCTCTCTGAGACCTGCACTGAGAGCAATGAAGGTGTAGAATTAGGTGTGTCACAGCCAAGTACTTGCGGGCAATCTGCTATCGGTACACCGACATCAGATTGTACCAGGCAAATTTCCCTGCCCCAGCTGCTGCACCGCAAAAAGAAGTTCACTCCCAGCCATCTACATGCCCAGCATTGAATGCTAGCTTGGCAAAATTGCTAGCACTTCAACTGTTACCTTTTTAGTTGGTAGACTCTGTCCCCTTCCGTGAGTTTGTGCGGTTCCTCAGTGGCAGGTTCCCAAACGCTACTTTTTCTCACTGAAGGCGATTCTGGCTCTCTACCGGCATGTGGAAGGCAATGTCTTGGCCTCGCTGGACAGGGCAGTCAGCGGTAAGGTGCATATTACCGCTGACTGATGGTCCAGCAGGCATGGACAGGGATGTTACCCTAAGTTTCATGGCGTATTGGGTGACTCTTCTGGCAGCTGGGAAGGATGCAGGACAAGGGGCAGTAGTGTTGGAGGTTGTTCCGCCACCACGCCTCCAAAATGCCACTACTAGTGATTCTGACACACCTCTCTTCTCCACCCCCTCATCTTCTTCTTCTTCCTCCATGGCTTCTTCCTGTGCTTTGTCCTCGGAACCAGCGGTGCTCCATAGGCTTTCAAGGGGCTACGCAAGTACGCAGGCCAAAAGATGCCATGTGGTGCTTGAGCTGGTGTGCTTGGGGGACAGGAGCCACACTGGGGCAGAGGTTCTGTCAGCTCTGCAGGGGCAGGTTCAGAGGTGGTTGACGCCACACCAACTTAAGGCAGGAATGGTGGTTTGCGACAATAGCACCAACCTCCTCTCTGCCCTCCGACAGGGACAAATGACCCGTGTGCCCTGTTTGGCTCATGTCCTTAACTTGGTGGTGCAGCGGTTCTTGGGCAGGTACCTGGGCTTACAAGATGTCCTGAGGCAGGCTAGGAAAGTCTGTGTGCATTTCCACTGGTCATATAATGCCAGTGCTCAGCTGGCAGACCTCCAAAAGGAATTTAACCTGCCCAAGGACCGCCTAATCTGTGACATGCCCACCAGGTGGAACTCAATGTTGGCCATGCTGCAGCGGCTGCACATGCAGCAGAGGGCCATCAATGAGTACCTGTGTGACTATGGCAGCAGGACAGGGTCAGGGGAGCTTGTTTTTTTTTCCCCACGCCAGTGGGCCATGATCAGGGATGTATGCACTGTCCTGTCACCATTTGAGGAGGCCACGAGGATGGTGAGCAGTGACAGTGCATGCATCAGTGACACTGTCCCCCTTGTCCACCTGTTGGAGCACACGCTGCGTGAAATAATGGACAGGGCACTTGAGGCAGAACAGAGGCAGGAAGAGGAGGATTTCCTTAGCTCTCAAGGCCCCCTTTATCCAGACAGTGTTCCTGCGTGCATGCCGATCCCACAGGAAGAGGAGGAGGAGGATTGTGTCAGTATGAAGGTGGAGCCTAGCACTCAGCATCAGCAGCAGTCTTTAAGGGATCATTTACAGTCCCAAGAAACACATGGACTTGTACGTATTTTTGATGATCCCATTTTTACAATAAAGAAGAATTTTCAACTTCATCCAGTGTGCGGCATCCAGATTCTCTTGTTCCAAACTATGGACTTGTACGTGGCTGGGAGGAGGTGGCTGCGGATCATGTCATCCTTAGTGACCCAGAGGACTCCGAACCGAATGCCTCAGCAAACCTACGCTGCATGGCCTCCCTGATCCTGCAAAGCCTGCGTAAGGATCCTCATATTCGTGGTATCAAGGAGAAGGACCAATACTGCCTGGCAACCCTCCTTGATCCACGTTACAAGGGTAAGGTTGAGGACCTTATCTTGCCATCGCAGAGGGAGCAGAGGATGAAACATCTTCGGGAGGCCTTGCAGAAAGGTCTGTGCAATGCGTTCCCAGAGACTGGGAGGTTACAAACTCCTGTTTCTGGACAACGTGTTGCTGAGGTTTCGGTCAGTCAAAGAAGGAGCGGTGGAGAAGGTGGCCGTCTGACTGATGCGTTCAGACAATTTTTTATTCCGCAGCCCCAAGGTATGATCGGTTCCAGCAACCATCGCCAGCGTCTGTTTTACATGGTGCAGGAATACCTAGGGGCAAGATCTGACTTGGACACCTTTCCCACCGAAAATCCTCTGGGTTACTGGATCTTGAGGATGGATCACTGGCCAGAGCTTGCACAGTATGCAATTGAGCTACTGGCCTGTCCTGCATCCAGCGTTCTTTCAGAACACACATTCAGTGCTGCTGGAGGCTTTGTAACCAATCACAGGGTGCGTCTGTCCACCGACTCGGTCGATCGACTGACCTTCATAAAAATTAATCAGTCTTGGATCACCACCAGCTACCAAGCACCTGATGCTGTTGTAACCGAATATTTTTTTTTTAAATGTCAGATCCCTTCAAAGACTGCCTATGCTGATGCTGAGTGACTATCCTGTTATGCTGAGTAATTATCTTCTTCCTCCTCAATGATCATGCTGATAGCTTGTAAGAACATTTTTGGTTCTGTGCGCCACCAGTGCCTAAGGCCCAATTTTTCAGTCCCTGTTTAACAGGGGCGTGTAATTACAATTTTTGATGCAATTCTTTGCAGCAGGGCTAGTTCCTGCGCTCCAACTAGAGTATCTGTGAGGGGTTGTGGCACCAGCACCAGTGCCTAAGGCCCAATTTTTCAGCCCCTGTTTAACAGGGGCATGTAATTACAATTTTTGATGCAATTCTTTGCAGCAGGGCTAGTTCCTGCGCTCCAACTAGAGTATCTGTGAGGGGTTGCAGTGTTGTGGCACCAGCACCAGTGCCTAAGGCCCAATTTTTTAGCCCCTGTACAACAGGGACATGTAATTACAATTCTTGATGTAATATTTCACAACAGGGCCTGTTTCTGCGCCCACCAAGAGTAACTGTGAGGACTTACAATGTTGTGGCACCAGCACCACCACCACCACCACCACCACCACCACCACTAAAGGCCAAATTTTTCTGCCCCTGTTCAATAGGAGCATGTAATTACAATTCTTGATCTAATATTTCACAGCAGGGCCCTGTGAGGGCTTACAGTGTTGTGGCCACAACAACACCTAAGGCCCAAATTTCTGCTGAGTATATAGGGCAGGCCCCTACTTTCAAACATCCAACTTACAAACGACTCCTACTTGCAAACGGAAGGAGACAACAGGAAGTGAGATGAAATCTACCTGTAGGAAGGGAAATTCTCTCCTTTAAGAGTTAATACGGGAAAAACTTTTCTCCTTTACACTGATGCTTTATCACCAATCCTTGTTTCACTAAAAACCCCAAATTTTCAAAAAACATTTATCATTGGGAAAAAAAGTGAGGTGAAATCTTCTGAAGAGGAGCACAGACAGCAAAACAAATGTCACAGGGGTGATAACGCTTCCCTATGTTTTCCAAAAAGCTTAAAATAGATTTTTTGGCTGGAGCTAAACACTTTAAAAATGTACCAGTTCAAAATTACAGACAGATTCTACTTAACAACAAACCTACAGTCCCTATCTTGTTTGCACCGCCTGTATACTGCTGTTCAGAGTATATAGGGCCTGGGGGCCCCACACCTTTCTTTTTTTAATTTGGGTGCGGGGTTCCCCTTAATATCCATACAAGACCCAAAGGGCCTGGTAATGGACTGGGGGGTACCCATGCTGTTTGTAACACTGATTTTCATCCATATTGTCAGGACCCGACATTACATTAAAGCCGCAAGCAGTTTTAGATGAATTTTATTCCTTTAAAAATGTCACTTTGTGCAGGGACTGTTATAAGCACGGGAAACACGCGCCACTTTACAGGCATACTATAGACACCCCCCAGGTACGATATTTAAAGGAATATTTCACTTTTTTTTTTTTTTTTACTTTAAGCATCATTAAAATCACTGCTACCGAAAAAACGGCTGTTTTTAGAACTTTTTTTTGCATTGATACCTGTCCCCTTAGGACAATACGATGCAAATTAGCCTTTAAAATGAGCACTTTTGATTTTGAACGTTTGAGTCCCATAGACGTCAATGGGGTTCTAATGTTCGTGCAAATTTTTGGTCCGTTCACAGGTTCTGGTGCGAACCGAACCGGGGCGTGTTCGGCTCATCCCTAGTCAGCACAGCCAAAGCATTTGTCCATAGAAATGGTCCAGGCAGAGACAGCCAGCACAGCCATAATATTGGTCCTGGTTCACCGTAACCTCCCTGCACTCATTATTGTACTGCTCTCCAGCCCTTCATAAACATACTGCCTCTTGCTACAGATAATTATTTCCATAGTGCAGATAGCAGGCAGAGGTGTGGTCAGTTTACGCTGCAGTAAGTCAGCAGCAGGCTGAGGGCTGCAATCAGGTAAGATCTGTGCACGGGGGCACAGGGGTAGAGGCTTCGATCCACCCAAATCTCTATGAAGCCTCCGGACTCCAGACCCTAATCCGGAGATTACGAAACCCGGAGACAAAAAAAAAATATTTTTTTCTATCCGGTAGGCAAAAGCATAGTCTATAAAACAGGCCAGGTTCAGATGATGTGCAAACAATCCAAGTGGTGGGTAGAAGCGTAGTTGGTAAAAGAGGCCATGGTCAGTTCACATGTAAGCAGTCCAAGCAGTAGGCAGAAGCGTAGTTGGTAAAACAGGCCAGGGTCAGTTCACATGTAAGCAGTCCAAAAGGTTGGCAGAGGCATCATCAAAAAACAGGCCAGGGTCAGTTCACGTAGAAGGCAGAGGCATGGTTATTTGAGGAAGCATGGGAAATGGTCAGCACAGATGATGAAAATGGGGAAATGATTAAGAATATGGGCTAATATTTTAGGGATGTGTGATATAGTCTGAAGCATTCACCAATGCAAAGGCCGGGTTCGAAGGGACACTGGGGACAATGGTAGCTGGTATCTCATTGAAATCCTTTATTGCTGCATACTCAACATCTTTTTTGGTGTCTTCGGCCTGCTTCAGATGGTGGAATGTGGTCCGGGAAGTGGCGTTCATGAAGTCAGCTAACAGCATCAGAGCGAAGGTTTTCTGGGGGGATCTTTGATGGTAGATGAGGGACATGACAACTATGAACTTCAGGAAGTCGGCAGGGCTTTCGGTGGATTTGATGTAAATTATGTAGGCATTATAAATGGCCAAATGAATTAAATAGAGTGCTACTTCCTTGTACCAGAAACGGAAACTCCTTATTGCTAAATATGGCTGAAGCATTTGGTCATTGAAATCCACCCCCCCATGTACAGATTGTAATCTTGTACACATTTTGGCTTTACAATGAGACCTCGTCTTCTCTGAACTTCAACTGTAGTCTCGTCATGGATGGTGGACAATATGTACACATTCCTGGTATCCTTCCACCTCAAGGTCAGCAATTCCTTGCATCTCAAAGTTGCTCTTTCTCCCCTTCGCAATTTCTTATTTACTATGGCTTGTGGGAAGCCCTTCCTAATCTTTTTGGAGGTTCCACAGGCCAGGGTTTGTGCGAGGTATAGGTGTTTGAAAAGGGGCAGGCTTGTGTAGAAGTTATCCAGGTATATGTGGTAACCTTTCTTCAGCAGTGGGTATGCCAGGTCCCATACAGTTTTACCAGTTGTGCCCATGTAGGCCGGGCACTCAGGGGTCTGGAGTTGGGAATCTCTTCCTTCGTATATGCAGAACGCATACAGATATCCTGTAAATCTCTCGCAAAGCTTATAAAATTTCACTCTGTATTTGGCCCTTTTGCTAGGAATGTATTGTTTTATTCCTAGCCGGCCTGAAAAGGGTACCAGGGACTCATCTACACATATATGCTTATTGGTGACATAGAGTTCTGCAAATCATTGGGAAAAGTAATTAATGAGTGGGCGAATTTTATATAATTTATCGTAATTTGGATGATTGCGGGGAGGGCACTGGGTGTTGTCACTGAAATGAAGAAAGTGCATTATCATCTTGTATCAGGATCTGGACATTACAGAAGAATAAATGGGTATGTGGTGAATGGGGTGGGTGGACCAATAGGCATGTCCTTCATTTTTTTTGTAAGCCCTGTGTTTATGGTGAGGCCCATAAACATTTTGAACTCCTCCAGAGTCAAATCCTTCCACTCAAATGGACGGGCGTATGAAGATTGGGGGTTGTTGGCAATATGCTGCTGGGCATATAAATTGGTCTGGTCCACCATGAGTTGCAGCAAAGTGTTGGGCAAAAATAAATGAAAACAATCAATTTCAGAAAAATTTTGGGTATTGGCCTGCACACCTGGCTGTGCAGTGAAAGGGGGAATTCTTGCTCATCTTGAGTCGGAAGGCAGCCATGTTGGATTGGCAAGACCATCTGGGAGATATGTAGCGGCCCTGGCTCTTGGGGGGGGCATGGCACTCCAGTGCTGGTAGTTGGAGTTCCTGTGCTGGCATTTGGGCATGATGCTGCGGAAGTGCTGGTACTGGGCATTTCTTGTGGCCTTTCGCTGGTGGCAGCTCTGGTACTGGGCCTTTGGTTTTGAGGTCTATCACTGGCCGCAGCGCTGGTACTGGGCCTGGGAATTTGATCCTGGGGTATATTGCTGGTGGCTGCCTGGTTTCCAGAGCGCTGTGCTCTTTTAGGAGGGATCCATTCTTCCTCTGATTCGTTTGCCGATCCACTACTATTGATTGGTTCAAATGCTGAATTTGATTCACAATCGGAATTGGCATTTGAATCTGATGAGAACTCCCCGCTGCTCTCATCAATCATGGAGAGGATCTGGAACGCCTCCTCACTTGTATAGAATCTTTTGGACATTTTTTCTG
The DNA here is from genome assembly GCF_042186555.1 of Aquarana catesbeiana. Classification (NCBI taxonomy): domain Eukaryota; kingdom Metazoa; phylum Chordata; class Amphibia; order Anura; family Ranidae; genus Aquarana; species Aquarana catesbeiana. Next base: position 237,693,679 of record NC_133328.1, read on the forward strand.
ATGGGCTGTGCGACGGGTGACAAATGATGGTTACTGATGGGCAACAGGTGATGGTTGACAGGTGACAGTCACTGATGGGCGACAGGGGATCGGTGACAGGTAACAGTCACTGATGGGTGACAGGTGGCATGTGACGGTCACTGGTGGGTAGCAGGTGATGTGCGACAGTCACTGGTGGGTGACAGGTGACATGTGATGGTCACTGGTGTGTGACAGGTGACAGTCACTGATGGCAGTCTCTGATGGTGACTGGTGCACTTTATGGGACTGATAGGTGACAGATGAGGGTCACGGATAGGTCACTAATGACGGTCACTGATGGTGGTCACTGATGACGGTCACTGGCGATGGTCACTGACGGCAGTCTCTGACGGTGACAGGTGCACTTTGTGGGCACTGATGGGTGAAAGGTGTACTTTGTGGGCACTGATAGGTGACAGGTGCACTTTGTGGGCACTGATGGGTGACAGGTGCACTTTGTGGGCACTGATGGGTGACAGGTGCACTTTGTGGGTACTGATGAGTGACAGGTGCACTTTCATAAGCACTCATGTGGTGACTGTTGGGTGATAGCTGTAATGAGGGGGCGATGTGACAGGTTCTCTTTAGGGTGTTGGTGCAGTACACTACAATACACACATAGATCGGTCACTCACTGCTCCTGGCTCTTCTCTCCTCACACTGCAAATGGTGTGTGAGGAGAGAAGAGATGGTAACAGCTAGTAACCGGTCTTTGTTTACATTTAGTGATCGGCTTTGAATGGATCACAGCCGATCACGTGATAAACAGCCGCCAGCCATTGGCTGTTTACCCTTGTCGGTGACGAGCAGTGTTCCTCGGAACACACCGCCACTGATGTAACACGCGCATGCGCGGTCTAAAGCGGGGAATACCCCTTTGTGATTGGCCTTGATGTAATCGCGGCCGATCACATGGTGAACAGCCATGCCCAATGGCTGTTCATCCCTGTTGGTGACGCGCTGTGTCCCGGGGACACAGAGACACTGACAGAGCAGGGCTGCGCGCCCGTGATCGCGCGCATGCCCTGTGTGAATCAGCCGCCATCGTATGATGGCGGCCCAGAACTAAAGCCGCACCGATCCACCATCATATGACGGCGGGCGGGCGGCAACAGGTTAAAAAAGTGTGTCCAATGCCATGTTTTGAAGCAAGTGTAAAGGAGCCCTAAAGCTGATCTCCAAGTGAGCATCAAAAAATGATAACTAGATGGATAATTAAAAATAAAACATGGGTGAATAAAAATGTGCTCTTCAGCTACTTTTCTGACTAGGAAAAAAAGGTCAACAATATGATACAGCACAGTGTTATTAACAGGCAATGAATCAGAGATCAAAAATATTATAATTGCCCCCTTTATAGGCAGACCCTCAATGTTCCCATGGGATATCATTCCACTCAACATCTGTTTGGCCACCTCTATTAGGAACACAAACCAGTCAATGACCGTATCATACCACAACAGAATAACAGAGAGCACATCCTTCTTGGAACCCTTGAGAGGTTATGAGAAGGTTACAAGAAATTGTAAACATTGTCAGGGTCAAGTGAAATAATAAAAAAAAACGTAATTCCTCATAAAAACTGACTTGGCTGGTGGAGTAATTTTTACTACTTGTTATTTCAAATTGCTTACATATCTAAACATATGGAAGTGTTCACTCTGAGCATCAAAGCAGTGAGCAAAATAACTATAGGTCAAAGAAAAGTGATTTTAAAATACAGAAAAATGTTGACACTTTCCTTAAATGTCTCAAAGTGCTGTCAGCAGTTCTGAATATATCATATTTTCAATGCAGGGATTTCATCTTGTACATTTCAAAAAGTGGGTACAAGCTGTCAAAGCACAGGACCTTTTGCCTAAATAGGTGTTATTTTCAAGGAATGTGAGGTAAAAGGGGGCAGCCCAATTTGGTCCCCCTTGCCTCATGGGACCGTGGAGTCAGCCATTATAAAAAAATAAAATAAAAAATTATATATAATTTGCATAAAAGGGCTCATTCTATTGGTCACAGAGAAAGAAGCTACCAGAGGGTGAGAAGGCGGAGGGTGATAGTTCAGTTAGGGTCAGGAGTCCTTGGAACCTTCTGGAAGCTGTTTAGAAGGTTATTTATAGATCCCCTCTGACTGGAATTTAGCCAGTTGCCAGAGAAGAGTCGACAAAAGAGCTTCAGCAGAACAGCTATAATACAGCAGAGGATCCCCTGATATCATGAAGACTCTGGTATGTCAGCTTTTAGAGAGAGCAGAAGCAGCGGGCAGAGAATAATGGCTGTGGAACTGTTTAGCATTACTTGCGGGTCAAGATTTGTCCGGAGCCGGCGGTGGAAATAGCGAAGGAACGGAGAAGCTGGAACAGGTCAGCGCCAGAGCTATGCGACGCCATGTTCGCTCCATGGAGGGTGAATTGTCGGCAGAAGATGACGTGGAGGTTGGAGGAAAGGGAGGTGTCATCTGAGGAGATGAAGAGGACAGATGGAGGGTCAGAAAGAGGCGGCGTCAGCAGCGAAGAAGCTTTAGTCCTGTCACTCACACTCCCCCTGGAGGCAGAAGAGGGAGGTCAGCGACGGAGTCAGGTGGAAGGTGCACAGGAGTGGAGCCATCATGGAGGGGAAGAGGTGAGTGGAGACTAAGTCACGAGTCACAAGGCAGAGGAGCATCAACACGGAGACAAGGCAGGGAAGGTCTACTCCCGAAGCTGCAGGCTAATGATGAGGCAGCAGCACAAAGGCCAAGCAGAGGAACTATTTCAGGGGCACATGAAGCCGGCAGTGCAATCCCTGTGCGGTGCGAATCTCCCATGTACAACCAAACTGTACCACATAATATGACACCTTTAGATAATGGTAAGCATGAATTGAATCAGTTGTCAGCATTATCATCCTCTTTAGAGCAAGGAGATTATATAGATTAAGTGTCACTTCTTCCTTTAAGGGATTTTTTTCAAAGATATGATAAGAAGGAAGAAAGAATTGATGAGGATAAACTTAGGCCAGTTTTAGAATATTTTTATAGCTGGCTACAGGCATTTTACATTTATGCAAGCGTATTGTGTGAGAAATATCCCAAGAGGGGTTCATTTATTTTCCAACACATGGATATCATCCTGGAGGCCTATAGGAGTTTAGTGGGTTTTCATGGTTGTCATATGATGAAAGTTTTCGGCAGAAGTTGTCAGTTCAACCATCACTTCAATGGGGTACAAAATCTATTTTTGCCACAAACCTTTTTCTCGCCAAAGTGTCAATAATGCAAATACAAATTCAGGGACAGCTTACAAGAAAGGGCTATGCTTTGCATTTAATGACAGCCATTGTTGGATGGCTGCATGTAAATACAGGCAAGAGTGTGCTTTTTGTTCAGGGGCCCACTCGGTGTCTGGTCAAAGAGACAATTTTTCAAAAAGCGGTAACGCCAGTGAATTTTCAAAGAATTCTACCTTAGCTCATAATTTACCCAAACCAAAAGGGGGCTTCATTGTTAACTAGAGGTTTTACAGAAGGTTTTAATTTACCCACTTTTGAAAATTCAGGTTGTAGTTTGGTTAATAATCTAAAATCATCTAGGGAATTTCCGGATGTGGTTAGAGAAAAATTAGTAAAGGAGGTAAGAACTGATAGGATGGAAGGTCCTTTTGAATACCCCCCTTTTCCAAATTTTAGGGTGTCTCCTTTGGGGGTGGTTCCCAAAAAGGAACCAAACTAATTCCGTCTCGTCCACCACCTCTGGTTTCCTTTTGGAAATTCATTAAATGATCAAATAGACCCGGATTTAGCAACAGTGTCTTATGCATCCTTTGAATCAGCTTTGCAAAAACTAAAGCTATTGGCAAGGAATTCTTTAATGTCTAAAGCAGACGTAAAGTCAGCTTTTAGACTTCTCCCGTTGAATCCAAATTGTTTTAACTCCTTGGGGATACGTTTTGAAAATAAATTCTACTTTAACAAGTGCCTGCCTATGGGCTGTTCACTGTCATGTGCATATTTTGAGACATTTTCATCATTCATTGAATGGGTGGTAAATGAAGTGGCAGAATCAAATTTCTCTATCCATTATTTAGATGACTTTCTTTTCATGGGGTCAGCGGAATCGGAGGACTGTAGTCATTTATTACATTCATTCTTTTCAGTATGTAAATATTTTGGTATTCCTTTGGCTGAGGAAAAAAATGTTTTTCCATCAACACTTTGGAGTTTTTAGGTATCACTTTGGATACAGTAGAAGGTGAGTTTTGTCTCCCAGGGGATAAAATATACAAAATTACATAGATGTTAATGTTCTTGAGAAGGAAGAAGATTACAATAAACGAGATGCAATCGCTCTTGGGGCGATTAGCATTTGCATCAAGGGTTCTGCCGATGGGTAAAGTTTTCTCCAGAAGATTGTACTCAGCTATATCTGGTTTAAAAAAAAAACCTTCATCACATGTCAGATTAACATCAGAGATAAAAGGGGACCTTTTGGTTTGGCTTAACTTTCTGGAGCAATTCAATGGGAAATCGTTGTGGCGGGCGGATTTTATCTGCGACAGCAATTTCCTATTGGCAACAGATTCAGCAGGTTCAATTGGTTTCGAAGCTATCTGGGGGGTCATTGATGTGCAAGTGGTTTTTGCAGTAATATAGTCCTTTTGGAATTATTTCCAGTGGTTGTTTCATTAGAGTTATGGGGTTTTCAGTTTTCAAATAGGAGAATATTATTGAGTACAGACAATAAAGGTGTTTGTTTTGCTGTAAATTGTCTTTCCTCCAAGTCTCTGCAGGTGGTTTCTTTATTGCTGCATTTTGTTTTTCTTTGCCTAGAATGGAACATCTGGATGAAGGCTAAATACATTCAAGGTAAGGTTAACATAATAGCTGACGCTCTCTCTCACCTGCAGATGGACCGTTTTCTCCCTGCTGCGGGAGGCCGATATAATCGGAGCCTTATGCTCGCCCCATTTATGGGATCTGATTTAATTTTTGTAAATATTAAGAATTCAGTGGAGGTATCGACTTGGAAAAATTATTCTGCTTCATGGTTGCTGTGGTTATCCTTTTTATCTTCATTAAAATTGACCATTTCAGAATTCTCTGAACGTTTAATGTTAATTTTCCTGAATTCAATGATGGAAAGGAATTATTTTTGGTCACACATTAACAAAACACTAGCTGGGATATCATTTTTTCTACATCTTTACAAACTGGTCAAAGCTTCTTTTTCAATACAATAGACCATGAAAGGCTATAGGAAAAAAAATTTGATTAATGATGATAAATCTCCTATTACACCTGAGATTTTATCAAGGTTATGTAACAACAGTAATATGTTCATCGGAATATGAAGCTATTTTGTTCAATGCAGTTTTTTCATTAGGATTTTTGCAGCATTCAGGGTGTCAGAATTATTACCTCCATCAAGGTCAGAAAGGTCAGGTATTTTGTTTTCAAACGTACAGTTATTGGAAAAAAGTGTAAGAATATTTCTAAAGTTTAGCAAGATGGACTCTTTGGGTCGGGTTTCTTGGATATATTTGAAAAAGTGCCAGGATGAAAGTATTTCTCCAGTTAAGGCATTGAGGTCATATATGAACTTGAGGTCAGGTTCATCCAATTTATTATTCATTCACAGTGAGGATTCACCTTTAACAGGTTATCAATTTAGAGTGGTGTTACAACGGTGCTTGTATCATTTCGACTTGAGCCATTTGAGAATAACAACACACTCTTTTAGAATAGGAGCAGCCACAGAGGCTGCTCGAATTGGGTTAAAACCTAATAGCATCAAGAAAATAGGTAAATGGAGCTCTGACACTTATAATTTGAATATTCGTCCTTATTAATGGCTTACTTTGTTTCAGGTAATCATTGCTCGGTGTGGATAGTGGAACATTCTTTTGTCTTCTGGGCTCAGAAAAGAGGGGCTGCTGGAATTTATTCCAAAAATTTGGGATTAGATCCATCCTCAGTTTGTATTAATTGGTATGGTAGAAGGGGAATGATTTGGAGCGATTTAGTATATGAGTTAGGTAGACTTCATGCAGTTTTCCACCCTCCTGACATTCTTATAATCCATCTGGGGGAAATGATATTGGGAAAATTAAGACATTCGAATTAATGTTAACTATGAAGGATGCTTTTAGGTTTTTGAAGTTAGTTTCTCCAAGCACAGTGTTGGTATTCTCGGAAATAATACCCAGATTGAGATGGTTGGAATCGGTTACGTATAAACAATTAGAGAAAGTTCGCAAGCGAGTTAACAGAGCTATGAAAAAATTCCTAGTTCCAGATGATAGGTTTTTCATTTCGTCATGTTGAATTGGAAGGTGGCATCCAAGGTATCTATCGGGTTGATGGCATACATTTATCAGATGTAGGTTTGGACATTCTGAATCTCAACCTGCAAACATGCATAGAAAAGGCAGCGGTTTGGGAGGGTGGTGACAGGAAGGCTGTGGGAACAGCCTTCCTGTCGGTTGGGATATGTGAGAATATGTTTAAAGAAGAGATGATGGTCAACCCAAGTCTTAGTGGCTGGGTTGAGTTTTGGTGAATTCTGAAGATGAATTTTGTTTGAAAAAATGATTTAAGTAATAAAGTTCATGACGTGATATATAATTTTGTTGTAAACCAATAAACCAGGCCATGGCCTAATTTTATGCAAGTTATCTTTGTGTGGTGTGGTTTGAATTTTATTATGCATGTTTGCAGGTTGTATGTGTTACCCTGAAGTCTATGGTCCCATGTGGGATAAAAGGGGGGCAACCCAATTTGGCCCCCCCTTGCCTCATGGGACCGTGGCGTCGGCTATTATAGAAAAAAAATTATATATAATTTGCATTAAGGGGCTCATTCTATTGGTCATAGAGAAAGAAGCTACCAGAGGGTGAGAAGGCAGAAGGTGATAAGTCAGTTAGGGTCAGGTGTCCTTGGAACCTTCTGGAAGCTGTTTAGAGGGCTATTTATAGAACCGCTCTCACTGGAATTTAGGCAATCGCCAGAGAAGAGTCGTCAGAAGAGCTTCCCTCCCACCCCCCCCCCCCCCTCCTGTAGTGGCCTTTTTATGTGGTAGGGTCCCTTTGGTCAGAGAGTCAAAAGAGATATGTGAGAATGTTTAAAGAAGAGATTATGGTCAACCCGAGTCTTAGTGGCTGGGTTGAGTTTTGGTGAATTCTGAAGATGAATTTTGTTTGAAAAAATGATTTAAGTAATAAAGTTCATGACGTGATATATAATTTTGTTGTAAACCAATAAACCAAATTTTATCCAAGTTATCTTTGTGTTGTGTGGTTCGTATTTTATTATGTATGTATTATTGTATGTGTTAGCCTGACGTCTACAGTCCCATGCATTTATTATTGGTATCTTATTCCTGGCTTACTTGGGCTCTCTTTCAGCTCTTTAACCACTTCAATACAGGGCACTTATTACAATTTTCAGCTTTCAGCGCTGTCGCTTTTTAAATGACAATTGCGCGGTCATGCAACACTGTACCCAAACAAAATTTTTATAATTTTCTTCCCACAAAGAGAGCTTTCTTTTGGTGGTATTTGATCATCACTGGGGTTTTTATTTTTTGCTAAACAAATAAAAAAAAACAACATTTTGAAAAAAAAAGGTTTTTTTTGTTTCTGTTATAAAATTTTGTAAATAAGTATGTTTTCTCCTTCACTGATGGTTACTGATGAGGCTGCACTGACGGACACTGATAGGTGGCACAGATGGGTGGCATTGTTATGCAGCACTAATGGGCATTGATAGGTGGTACTGATGGGCACTGATAGGCAACACTGATCGCCACTGAAAGGCTGCACTGATGGGTACTTATGGGTGGCTCTGATGGGCACTGATAGGCAGCACTGATGGGCACTGATAGGTGGCACTGATAGACACTCTGATGGGTGGCACTGATGGACACTGATAGATGGCAATGATCGAACTGAAAGGCATCACTGATGAGGAGGCACTGTTAGTCATTTATGATGGGCAATGATTGGCATCATTTATGGGCACTGATTGGCATCATTTATGGGCAATGATTGGCATCCCTGGTGGTCATGGGTGGGCATACCTGGTGGTCATGGGTGGGCATCATTGGTGGGCATCCCTGGTGGTCCTGGATGGGCATCCTCGGGGGGGCTGCACTAATAATCAATCAGCGCAGACCCTCCCTGTCAGGAGAGCAGCCAATCGGCTCTCCTCTACTCGCGTCTGTCTACTTGCTTCTGTTTACACTGCAATTAGACACAGCTGATCACGTGGTAAAGAGCCTCCATCAGAGGCTCTTTACCTAGACTGGAGTTGTGGTGTGCCAGACTGACACACCACAGCACCGTTCACCATGCTGCATGCCCCCACGCGGTCATATGACGTCCAGTCAGGGTAACTGAACCACTTCCCGGCCATCATTCTGCTATAGGCCAGACGGGAAGTGGTTAAAGTTGTTTTGAACACCATATTGCTATTTCCTGGTGCTTCCAATTGATTCTTTCCTTCCAAGATGTAAAATAACAAATCAGGAAGCCTCTGCCCCTCCTCTGTGAATGGTCATTGAAGAAATGCTGTGTATGTCTAGCTGTTCAGAGTAAGCTCACAAACCACTATGGCAAACGTGTCAGATGTGGAAGAGCTAACTAACACACTACTGAAGTTAAAGGCACAATGATGGAAAATTAGTGACAAACAGGTAATTTAGGCTACCATAGGGGTATGCATAAGAAGATATTGTTTAATGGAACATCTCCCAGGGTTATACTGAATTAGCAAACCCCATCCTATGGCTCCACTGGATTGGACTGCTGGTACAAATAGATGCCAGACACCTACAAATACATCAAAATTATTTTTTATTTATTTTTATTTAATTTCGCTTCAGTACTTTTTCTTTCACTATTGAAGTTGCTTTGATACACCAAGATTGTTTCAGTACTGCTTTGATTTGATTGTAGCCGTAGAGTACTGCTTGGACCTTGAAGAAGGGGACATACCCCGAAAGCTTGTCCTGAAAAATTGTATGTTAGTGTAAATAAAAAAAGTATCACGGACAGTACTCAATTTTCTCAGTACTGCTTTGCAAATCTATTATTATTATACAGGATTTATATACAGTATCTCACAAAAGTGAGTACACTCCTCACATTTTTGTGAATATTTTATTATATCTTTTCATGTGACAACACTGAATAAATTACACTTTGCTACAATGTAAAGTAGTGAGTGTACAGATAGTATAACAGTGTAAATTTGCTGTCCCCTCAAAATAACTCAACACACAGCCATTAATGTCTAAACCGTTGGCAACAAAAGTGAGTACACCCCTAAGTCCAAATGTCCAAATTGGGCCCAGTGAGACATTTTCCCTCCCCGGTATCATGTGACTACAAGGTCTCAGGTGTGAATGGTGAGTAGGTGTGTTAAATTTGGTGTTATCGATCTCAATCTCTCATACTGTTCCCTGGAAGTTCAACATGGCCCCTCGTGGCAAAGAACTCTCTGAGGATCCGAAAAAAAGAATTGTTGCTCTACATAAAGATGGCCTAGCGTATAACAAGATTGCCAAGACCCTGAAACTGAGCTGCAGCATGGTGGCCAAGATCATACAGCGGTTTAACAGTACAGGTTACACTCAGAACAGGCCTCACCATGGTCTACCAAAGAAGTTGAGTGCACATGCTCAGCATCATATCCAGAGGTTGTCTTTGGGAAATAGGCATATGAGTGCTGCCAGCATTGCTGCAGAGGTTGAAGGGGTGGGGGGGTCAGCCTGTCAGTGCTCAGACTATACGCTGCACACTGCATCAAATTGGTCTGCATGGCTGTTGTCCCAGAAGGAAGCCTCTTCTAAAATTGATGCACAAAAAAGCCCAAAAACAGTTTGCTGAAGACAAGCAGACTAAGAAAAGGGATTACTGGAACCATGTCCTGTATTCTGATGAGATCAAGATAAATGTGTTTGTTTCAGATGGTGTTAAGCGTGTGAGGCAGCAACCAGGTGAGGAGTACAAAGACAAGTGTGTCCTACCTACAGTCAAGCATGGTGGTGGGAGTGTCATGGTCTGGGCTGAATGAGTGCTGACAGCACTGGGGAGCTACAGTTCATTGAGGGAACCATGAATGCCAACATTTACTGTGACATACTGAAGCAGAGCATGATCCCCTGTGACAGATTCGGCAAATGCTGGTGTGTTGATGGTCACCACATCCTGCTTGCAAATGCCTGACGTCCGATAGAACCTGACGACATCTGTACTGGAGGGTAGAAAGTTCCTCTGGCTGACAACAGACGTGATTCTGCACCCAGCAGCCCGTGTGTAAAGTTGGATCAAAGACTGGGTCGCAGGGCAATATTCCAACATGATGATGACCCCAAACACACCTCAAAGATGACCACTGCCTTGCTAAAGAAGCTGACGGAAAAGGTGATGGATTGGCCAAGCATGTCTCCAGACCAAACCCTATTGAGCATCTGTGGGGCATCCTCAAATGGCCAGTAGAGGAGTGCAAAGTCTTTAACATCTACCAGCTCCGTGATGTCGTTATGAAGGAGTGGAAAGGGACTCCAGTGGAAAACTATGAAGCTCTGGTGAACTCCATGCCCAAGAGGCTTAAGGCAATGCTGGAAAATAATGGTGCCCACAAAATATTGACACTTTGGGCCCAATGTGGACATTTTCACTTAGGGGTGTAATCACTTTTGTTGCCAGCGGTTTAGAAATTAATGGCTGTGTGTTGAGTTATTTTGAGGGGACAGCAAATTTACACTGTTGTACAAGCTGTACACTCACTACGTTACATCATAGTAAAGTGTAATTTCTTCATGGTTGTCACAGGTAAAGATATAATAAAATATTTACAAAAATGTGAGGGTTGTAATCACTTTTGTTAGATACTGTAGCACCAAATTTTGCAATAAAAAAGAGACAGCACAAATACAATACAGTAATATACAAGAGGATTAAGAGGGCCCTGTTCATAAGAGCTTACATGTTGTACAAAAAGTAGTTACTGTGAGGAATCAGCTGATGGAAGAAAAAAATAATAATTCAGTTGTTCGGTGGAGGTGGGATAGATTTTCCAGAAGAGATGAATTTTCAGAGATCACCTAAAAGGTAGCCAGAATAGGTGATAAGGTAGAGAGTTGAAAAGGATGGGAGAGATTCTGAAGAGTTCCTGGAGGTTTTATAAAGATTTATGGTGACTGTGTGGTCTGGGGGATCACGAAGGGTGATCTGGAGTGATCTGTGCAGGCTTTAAAGCTGTGTTCCTTAACTCCAGTCCTCAAGGCGCCCTAACAGGTCATGTTTTCAGGATTTCCCTCAGATGAAATGGCTGTGGTAATTACTAAGGCGGTGAAACTGATCAAATCACCTGTGCAAAATAATGGAGAGCCGGAAAACATGACCCGTTGGGGTGCCTTGAGGCCTGGAGTTGAGAAACACTGCTTTAGAGGGGAGGGGAAGGTGCCAATAGTGAGAGAGAGATTGACGATGTGAGTGAAAGAGCATAGGCTAGAAGAAAAGAATGATCATAGTAGTTGCAAGGGAACAGGATCCAGGGGAAAATTGGTTAGGTGGGCATCTGAGAAAAGTTTGGGGAAGATACAGTATATGTACAATGGAGTTGTCCTGGCATCAGTCTTGCTTTTGGAGTGATTGACAATAAGTTAGTGGGTGGAGGTATTGGGGGAGAAAAGTAAACAGTTAAAGGATTAATTCACCTTTCCGAACATGTTACCCATATTCAGGGTGTAACCCGTTACATGTGCAGCATCTGCCTGCTGCCCCCCCACGTGACAGTGGGATCCTCTCCCTGCACCCCCTGTCACAATTCAAACAAAGTGTGGCCGTACAAGGCGCATCATTCATTCACAGGGTTCTATGAAACAATGAACTACAACTACCGTCAGCCTTTGAAGGTAACGGCTAGAGCTTCGTGTTAGAATCAAGCCCATGTTCGACTCAAACAACGCATGTTCGCAATTCGATGAATGGTTGAACGATATGATCCGTTCGCGCTAAATTCGAGTGGCGCGTCACGGCCCATAATTCACTGTAGCATCACAGTGCATTGCTGGCTGATGATTGGCCAAGCATGCACTATGACCCGCATACTTGGCCAATCACAGCGCCGTATGTACAGAGAGCCGTAATTCGCCAAAGCCACAGTAAATTTGGCCAATTATGGCTCAGGGGGTTTAGTACACGCCCCACACTAAATAAGGCCACCTGCACATCGGCCCTGTGTAGTGTGTTCTGGCATTGAGAGAGAGATAGAAAGAGAGAGAGACAGTGTCATTTGGTTTAAGTTAGATAGAGTAGGCAGGCGAGTCAGTTAGCTGCACTTACAGTTTATTGTGTATATATATGCATCCTAGGTGTTGTATATATATATATATATATATATATATATATATATATATATATATATATATATATATACACACTGTATTCAGTTTAGCTAGATCTGTTCCTGTTATTCTCTTCCTACTGACAGGCAATGGCGACCCTAGGGGGGGGCCAGAGGGGGCCCTGACCCCCCCAACATTATGCTGGGCCCCACCATGTGCCCCCCCAAAAAAAAAAATTTTTTTTTTTTTTTTTTTACAAAAAGGCAATTTCTTTTTGTTTGTATTCATATCGGATGTGCCGCATCTTACTCGGGCCACCGCTGGGGTAACACAGTCTCTATTGAGAGGGAGAGCATCCCCAGTCAGCTCCTGCGGGTGATTCCTCCCCCCTCCCTCTGCTCGCTGACACTGCATAATGCGAGCGCTCACACAACCACGGCCGCCCGATCTGCTCCTTCCCCTGCATCCTCATTGGCAGGGAGAAGAGCGAGTTGCAGGAAGGACTCCACCAGGACTCTCAGTTACTGAAAAAACAGACTATATATATATATTTGCATTTTATATTGCCCCCCTATTTTTGTCCCTGTCCCCCCATGTGCCCCCCCTAAATATGAAAGCTGGAGACGCCACTGCTGACAGGCAGGCAGGTGTTTTTACAGTATTTAAAGCTACCAATAATGAAACAATCAGCGCAAACAAAAATGTAGTCTAACTATTGCAAGCTGAACACTAAGGGTTAACACCAAGCCCAAGCATCATGATAAAAAACAAATAAAGTGCAGCGCAAATGATAAAAGTCCATATATGAGGGAACACAATTCTCCTGTAGTAAAAATACTTCTTCTTAATATGAAAACACCACAAGCTCTTCTCCACTAATGTGCATATAAAATGCTTACCAGATGTAAGATCATAAGGGCATGGATTCCATAAATACTGGATACACACGGCACGGATCCTCTGGCTGTCCTCACCGACCCCCAGCAGATGTCTCATTCACATGATATTTAGAATCTTGTCAGTCATGTTGTATCTTTGAATGGATTTTCAGATAACATCACTTCCTGTAGCTTGCATCAGCATTCACTTCCTGTTAGGTCATCTTTATTTAAAGCTACCTGAAGAAAATTGCTGGTGTTCTTCTGATCCTATTAGTCCTATTAGCTACAGTATTTACAGTTAGTGTAGTGCGTGCTCTGTACAGTGTGCACCTAAAGCTACCTGAAGAAAATTGGTGGTGTTCTTCTGATCCTAATAGTACCGCAGGCAGCTGCAGTATTTACAAGTTAGTGTAGTGCATCCTCTGCACAGTGTGCACCTAAAGCTACCTGAAGAAAATTGGTGGTGTTCTTCTAAATCTATTAGTACCGCAGGCAGCTGCAGTATTTACAATTTAGTGTAGTGCGTCCTCTGCACAGTGTGCACCTAAAGCTACCTGAAGAAAATTGGTGGTTTTTCTGATCCTATTAGTACCGGAGGCAGCTGCAGTATTTACAAGTTAGTGTAGTGCGTCCTTTGCATAGTGTGCACCTAAAGCTACCTGAAGAAAATTGGTGGTGTTCTTCTGATCATATTAGTACCGCAGGCAGCTGTAGTATTTACAAGTTAGTGTAGGGCGTCCTCTGCACAGTGTGCACCTAAAGCTACCTGAAGAAAATTAGTGGTGTTCTTCTGATCCTATTAGTACCGCAGGCAGCTGCAGTATTTACAGTTATTGTACTGTGTCCTCTGCACAGTGTGCACCTAAAGCTACCTGAAGAAAATTGGTGGTGTTCTTCTGATCCTATTAGTACCACAGGCAGCTGCAGTATTTACAAGTTAGTGTAGTGTGTCCTCTGCACAGTGTGCACCTAAAGCCACCTGAAGAAGATTGGTGGTGTTTTTCTAAATCTATTAGTACCGCAGGCAGCTGCAGTATTTACAATTTAGTGTAGTGCGTCCTCTGCACAGTGTGCACCTAAAGCTACCTGAAGAAAATTGGTGGTTTTTCTGATCCTATTAGTACCGGAGGCAGCTGCAGTATTTACAAGTTAGTGTAGTGCGTCCTTTGCATAGTGTGCACCTAAAGCTACCTGAAGAAAATTGGTGGTGTTCTTCTGATCCTATTAGTACCGCAGGCAGCTGTAGTATTTACAAGTTAGTGTAGGGCGTCCTCTGCACAGTGTGCACCTAAAGCTACCTGAAGAAAATTAGTGGTGTTCTTCTGATCCTATTAGTACCGCAGGCAGCTGCAGTATTTACAGTTATTGTACTGTGTCCTCTGCACAGTGTGCACCTAAAGCTACCTGAAGAAAATTGGTGGTGTTCTTCTGATCCTATTAGTACCACAGGCAGCTGCAGTATTTACAAGTTAGTGTAGTGTGTCCTCTGCACAGTGTGCACCTAAAGCCACCTGAAGAAGATTGGTGGTGTTTTTCTGATCCTATTAGTACCGCAGGCAGCTGCAGTATTTACAAGTTAGTGTAGTGCATTCTCTGCACCGTGTGCACCTAAAGCTACCTGAAGAAAATTGGTGGTGTCCTTCTGATCCTATTAGTACCGCAGGCAGCTGTAGTATTTACAAGTTAGTGTAGTGCGTCCTCTGCACAGTGTGCACCTAAAGCTACCTGAAGAAAATTGGTAGTGTTCTTCTGATCCTATTAGTACCACAGGCAGGCAGCTGCAGTATTTACAGTTATGCCCTGTATACATGGTCGGACATTGATCGGACATTCCGACAACCAAATCCATGGATTTTTTCTTATGGATGTTGGCTCGAACTTGTCTTGCATGCACACGGTCGCACAAAGTTTTCGGAATTTCCGAAAGCCAAGAACGCGGTGACATACACCACGTATGACAAGACTATAAAAGGGCAGTTCGGTATCAAGCGCGGCACCCTTTGGGCTCCTTTTGCTAATCTCGTGTTAGTAAAAGTTTGGTGAGAGACAATGCGGGCTTTTTCAGACTCGTGTTTTTCAGATCGTATTTCCATGTTCAGTTTGTGCTTGTGGGTTTGTATCTGGTCTTCAGTGCATGCAGCAAGTACCATTGATTTATCATTGTGTTCTTGTCCGTTCGTTACTGATTTTCAGGTCGCTCTTCACAGGCCTTGCTGTTCTTCAGTGTGTTCTGTTACTTTGTTCTGAGCAGCCGACCGTTCTCTAGCCATGTTGCGTGTACGTACTCATCGTAGCGTTCGTGCTGTGCGGGGGCTTGGTGTTGGGGTCCTTACTTTGACACAAGCCCAGTCCATGAACAGGACGAGGAGGAGTTCATGGACCAAGAATTGGTTGCTCCAGCATGACCAATTCTGTACCATGCCTTTGCTCCGTGAGATCCGTGAGAATAATCCTGACGATTTTAGGAACTTTCAATGGATGACGGACCCCTTATTTCACTGTTTGTTGGCTTTGCTGACCCCTTATATCAGCAGGCAGGTTACCTGCATGAGGCAAGCCATCACTCCGGAGCAGAGGCTAGTTGCCACCCTGCGGTACTTGGTGACGGGGAGAAGCCTGCAGGACCTTAAGTTCTCGATAGGCATCTCCCCCCAGGCTCTAGGGATCATTATCCCGGAGACCTGTTCTGCCATCATACAGGTCCTGCAGAAGGAGTATATGAAGGTAAGATTTTTATCCTTTAACATCACATGTTATTGTATTTAATGTTTGTTAATATATTGTATTTCTTTCCTCATTCCCTAATTACCATGATTGTAATATGCTGTGAATGCCCCCTTTGTCCACATGCATGCTGTATTTTTTTTGAATTTTTTTTGTCCTTTATACATATTTGCTTTCACTTACCTCCCCAGCATGCTCTCCTGGCCCTATATCCACCTTGTCCACTCAATTAACAATGTATGTCAGCTCCATAGTAGTGCTTTACCCTAAACACCCCCTAAAATGTGTAAAAATGTGATTTGTGCTTGAAATTCTGGCATAGTGCCAGAGGTATTTTTTTGGGTCCCAAAATGATGTGGAACCCTCTCTCCCCCCAACTGCTAACTCAACTGATACCAATCCTCTATCTATCCTCAATCCTCTATCTGCTGACTTTGCCAAACCCATACACACTATACCCACCTCTTTTGTGGTCATATTTATGGATGAATTCCCCAAAGCATGTAGTGCAAGGGCCTGCCTGTATACTTTCAAATGGTACTGTTCAAAGTTTTTGTATCCTATTATTATCTTGATAGGTAATAGCGGAATGTAAAAATGTGCTAAAATGTGTACAGTGTGTATTTATATCTCTGTATTATGACACTTCTTACCTGTCCAGTGGGCTGCCAATAGTGTAAGTAAGGAGGGGCTGGCCAAAGTAATACACATTATTTAGGCATTCATCTCTCAATGAAGTGGAAAGGGTTACCTGGCTAAAACATCTCCCCCCCTAAAATGTATAAAATGGCCCATGGGGGGGGGGTAATCTGAGGACCTTATACCTTTGTCTTTAAATACTCCATAAAATAAATGTTATACTGATGTTGGCCAAGAATGTTTGTGTCTAATCTGCTTTCCATGTTTATGTGCAAAATGATTAATTTATTTTTCTTGTTTGACTCCACAGTTTCCTTCCAACCCACAGGAATGGCAGACTGTGGCCTCACACTTTGCCCAGCGGTGGGACTTTCCTAACTGTGGAGGGGCAATTGATGGGAAACACGTCCACATCATCCCACCACCCAACTCAGGGTCATACTGTTACAACTACAAGGGGTTCAATAGTATTGTGATGTTGGCGGTGGTGTCGGCTACTTACAAATTCCTGTATGTGGACTTGGGGAAGAATGGCCGGATGTCAGATGGTGGATTCATTGCCACACGGAGTTCTACAGGTGTCTCCAGAATGGCAGCTTGGACTTGCCACCTCCAGAAGACAATGCAGAAGGACTCCCATTCGTCTTCATTGCGGATGAAGCATTTGCGCTGGGGACCATCTTATGTGGCCCTTCCCTATGAGGACCCTCACTCTGGACCAGAGGGTTTTTAATTACTGGCTGGCCAGAGCCAGAAGAGTGGTTTGGAATAATGGCCAGCCGGTTCCACCTATTTCTTACACTGATACACATGGCGGAATATAAACTCAATCACATCATCCTGGCTTGCTGTGTTCTCCACAACTTTTTAAGGAGAAATTCTGTGAACTATGTTGGTTCAGTTGGGCTGGAAGCCGGAATTAATCTAAATGAACCAACCCTGATGGTGCTTGAAGCTGGCCGTCCTGGCTTGCCGCCCCAGAGTGCCCGCGAGGTCCATCTAAGATACATGGAATACTTTGCAGGTAGGAGGCCATCAATATGCCAGACAATGTTTGAGACATTTTTTAATTAAAAAAATTTTGAAACTGAACAAATGTTTGCTTAGATTTACTGCTTGTCTTGGACTTGGGGAAGAATGGCCGGATGTCAGATGGTGGAGTCATTGCCACACGGAGTTCTACAGGCGTCTCCAGAATGGCAGCTTGGACTTGCCACCTCCAGAAGACAATGCAGAAGGACTCCCATTCGTCTTCATTGCGGATGAAGCATTTGCGCTGGGGACCATCTTATGTGGCCCTTCCCTATGAGGACCCTCACTCTGGACCAGAGGGTTTTTAATTACTGGCTGGCCAGAGCCAGAAGAGTGGTGGAGAACACGTTTGGAATAATGGCCAGCCGGTTCCACCTATTTCTTACACTGATACACATGGCGGAATATAAACTCAATCACATCATCCTGGCTTGCTGTGTTCTCCACAACTTTTTAAGGAGAAATTCTGTGAACTATGTTGGTTCAGTTGGGCTGGAAGCCGGAATTAATCTAAATGAACCAACCCTGATGGTGCTTGAAGCTGGCCGTCCTGGCTTGCCGCCCCAGAGTGCCCGCGAGGTCCATCTAAGATACATGGAATACTTTGCAGGTAGGAGGCCATCAATATGCCAGACAATGTTTGAGACATTTTTTAATTAAAAACATTTTGAAACTGAACAAATGTTTGCTTAGATTTACTGCTTGTCTTTCTTTTAGCTGACCCTGACTGAAATTTGGGGAGTCCTGAAAATGGTTGTGTAAAATTAGAAAGCACTGTTGAGTGTTATTTACTAAAGGAAAATACACTTTGCACTACAAGTGCACTTGAGACTGCACAGAAACTGCACTTGTAGTGCAAAGTGGATTAGCCTTTAGTAAATAACCCCCATTGTCACTGAAAACACCAACTTTACAACAAAAAAATGCTTTTGAGCATTGAAAGAAGAAGCCACACATTGTTGATTCTCAATCTTTTTAATCAAAGCACAATCACATGTGCATTTATAAAAGGTTTTTTAAAACAAAAAAACATGTTTGTTGTATAACAATTTTTTAGATGACATTAAAAGTACAAATTTCCTTTTAAGGTAAAACAGGCATGTTTCAAACCAACAAGAAATACACAACTCTGGAACTTACAAAGTTCAACTTTTGTAGAAATTGAAGGCAATATCAGACATGAGTATTTATAAACTGTGTTTGATATTGCGTTCAGAAAATGGGGTGAAGTCACCCCTGGAAAAGCCAAATTTTGAGGATGCACACAAATTGCCTAATGTCAACATGTGCTATCAACCATCATGGAGGATCAATGGACGTGTTTTGTGAGTGCAACCCCTTCCTCTCAGCTACTTTATTATTGAGGAAGGGGTTGCACCCACAAAACGTGTACATTGATCTCCCGTGATGGCAGATAGCACATGTTGACACAGTGTGTGCATCTTCAAAATTTGGCTTTTCTAGAATATGTAAAAAAAGTTAAAAAAATTGTCAGAAAAACAAAGCAGAAAGAAGTTAGGGATTTCGAGGGGTTTTAAACTCTCCCTAAAACATCAGTGATGTTCTTCATTTTGTTTTGAAGATCACTTATGTTTTGCTTGATGTTTTTCAAGTCCCTATTACACCCCATGATCTCCCCGATCAGGATCTGGGCACTTTCACTGGTGAAATGACCTTCATCCACAACATCACGATCACCTATTGATTGTGGTGACAATTTCCACGTCTCCCTCCTCCTCCTCCTGTTGTGTTTGTGGAATTTTCCCTTCTTCCTGAGGTGGGGGGTCTGTTGTCTCCTCTGATGAGTGGTGTCCTCCAAGTCTTTTCTCCCCTATGTAAACAAAAAATAGGTATACTTAGCACACAGATATTTGATGGCAGAAATAGGAATATGAAACATTGCTTGGGAGTGGGGTACAATTGTCTATTTTATCAGAGTTGCAAGATGAAGAAATATTTTTTCCTTTGTCAAGCTTGAATACCTGTTTTGTGCAAGCTTCACAGATGGAGTCACGCCTATAGTATACACTGGAGCACCTGTGTGGGCCCCCTAATAAAAAGGGTCTTCTGGTGTCCCACACTAGTGCTCCAGCGTCCAGATGTGTAAACAGCTGCTGAGTGTCCTCTCCTTACACAGAATCTAGTTTGCATTTCATTCTAGCTACAAACCCATCTAGACAACAAAATTATTTTAAGAGAAGTAGGCCAGAAAAAATGTATTGAACTGCATCTGGACAAAACATGGTGTTTTATTGGCCGAACGAACAATGTTTCCTACAAATGAATAATGTGTCCATGAACATGAAAGTTGCCATTTTAAACTGTACAACAGTAAAGAAAAGCACATGGAGCAGCACGAACATAATAAAAATAAAGAATAGGAACACAGGACAACTACTTACTTTTTTGCAGCACTCTCCTGATCCTTCTATACTGATCGTGCTCCCTCAATTTCAGGTCCGACCACCGTTTCCTCAGTTGATCCATGGATCGACGTACCCCAAAATTATGGTGCAGACTCTTCACAACTTTAGTCATGATCTTGGCCTTTCTGACATTGGGGTTGGGGTAAGGTCCATACTTCCCATCATAGTCGGCCCTCTTCAAGATGTCCACCATCTCCACATTCTCCACAAAGGACGTATTTGATGCCTTAAATCGTCTCCTCCGGGATTGTGACATTTCTGGCTCTGGGCTTTCCTCCTCCTCCTCCTCGTTGCTGTAATTAGCACGCACCTGCTGTGTCATGACCATGTGCTCTTCGCCACTGCGCCAAATGAGAAGGGGCGGGGAATAGACTAGAAAGAACATCACGGGCGGGCGGAGTTTCACGCATGCGCAGTGTATATAAAGCGTAACACCCGTGCGTAGTACTACGATCTGTGAGCGGAGGAAGGAGTAGAGGAAGCACCGATCGTGATAACGAAGGTAACATTTAAACTTGGGCCTATACTGCTTAGAAACTGAGGCCTATATTGGGACAAGATTAGGAGACCTTAGCCTGACATTAGGGTTTGTCTTGTGTTGTGTCTTGCAGAGAAAATGGATATATTGAATGATCAGGACTTTTTTACCCATATTCACTGATATGTACAGGGAGCTGCCCTGTCTGTGGCAGGTAAACCACCCACATTATAAGAATCAAACAAAGAGGAAGGCATCACTGGATCAATTGGTGCAATTTGTGAAGCCGGTGATCCCCACGGTAGACATCACCTATTTGAAGGCCCTAATTGGTGGCATGAGGAGCACTTATCTAAGGGAGCACAAGAAGGTCCAGGATTCCCTGAGATCAGCAACTGTAGATGCCATTTATGTCCCCAGGCTGTGGTACTACGACAGACTGCATTTTCTGGCAGGTCAGACTGAACCCAGGCCAGCACTCTCCACGTTCCTTCCACACTTCCTTCCACCCCAGCTGAGACTTCTGACGTCCAACCTGGGCCTTCCAGGCAACAACATGTGGAGGAGCCCAGCTTGAGCCAGGTATAGCATTCTTCTAAATATTTCTGTTGGTCAAATTAATGATGTTAAATCTACGTTAGTTTGTATTACTAATTTAAGATTGTGATTGATGAACCAAAAACTAAAACGATGTCCCTTTTTCATACACAGGAAAGTCTCAGCCAGGAGGTGGCCGGGCCCAGTAGCCTGCCCGATACCCAGGTCCCTCCCCTCTGCCTTCAAAAAAAAGTGGCAGGAAGAGGAGTAACCTGGAGGAGGCAGCAATTGGCCTATTTTGGAAGGCTACTGAGGCCCTCAGAACCCCCACAGTGTTCAAGAGGACTCTGCATACATAACAGCCTGCAAAATGCAGGAAATGGAGGAGGGCCAACGCCTAATATGTGAGTATCTATCTTCCAAGCCCTAAATAAGAGGTTGAGGGGCCTACACACAAGCCAAAGCCACGTTTGTGAGCTCAACCATGGTCCTCCTCCTCCAGGTACTCCTCCTCCTCCTGCTGCCACACCTCCAACACCAGAGCCACAGCCTGGAAGGAAGCATCTAAGGAAGACCAGAGAGTGATGGCCCTGGGTTCAGTCTGGTCTTGTAAAAGATGTATGTCTTGTATGACCACAGCCTGGGGACATACATGTCATCTGCTGCTGTTCATGATCTCTTGCACTTCTGGACCAGATTGTACTCCCTTTTATATGGACTCCTCAGGCCACCAATTTTGCAGTAAAATAGTTGATGTGTGTCCTGGGGGCCAAAGGCTTTGCCAATTTCTGCAGTTTATCCAGCGTTGCCTCCCTCTTTGTTTGGTTATTACCCCTTAATAAAGGTATTTTTTTTCCATTATACTCGCCTATGTGTGTTTTCATTCAAAAAGGACAGTTTGTTTGTGAGGAGGCAGGTACATTTCAAAAATACAATGTCTAATTACCAAGAGACACCAACACCAAGCAACCTCCTTGAGATTAAATAATACAAGATAATAATGGTGTTGTGGTAACCTGACACACAAAACACACCCAAAACTATTCTGGAGTTATAGAAAAAAAAAAACCAAGATCATAAAATCCTAAAGAAAAGATTTTAATCTAAAAACATAACATTTTTTTTTTTCGGTAAATGTGACAAATCAAAATATTATATTGATGAAATCACGATAAATAATAAAGAAAGAAGTTTGTGAGAACTCTGTGTGAATATGAGCAGCAAAACAACTTCATTCTTCTAGCATTATAAAGAAGAAGAGAGTGCGCTGCATTAAACAATTTAAAGCATTGCAGCGTGACAAAAGTGCTATATCCATTCTGAATGCTAATTTTACCAATTTCCGTCTCGGAATTTATTCTGAGCATGCGTGGCACTTTGTGCATCGGAATTGTCCACACACGGTCGGAATTGACGCAATCGGATTTTGTTGTCGGAAAATTTTATAGCCTGCTCTCAAACTTTGTGTGTCGGAAATTCCGATGGAAAAAGTCAGATGGAGCCCACACACGGTCAGAATTTCCAACAACAAGCTCCGATCGCACATTTTCCATTGGATAATCCGACCATATGTACGGGGCATTAGTGTACTGCATCCGTGTGTGCACCTAAAGCTACCTGAAGACAATTGCTGTTGTTCTGCTCCTATTAATACCACAGGCAGGCAGCTACAGTATTTACAGTTAGTGTACTGTGTCCTTTGCACAGTGTGCACCTAAAGCTACCTGAAGAAAATTGGTGGTGTTCTTCTGATCCTATTACTACCACAGGCAGGCAGCTGCAGTATTTACAGTTAGTGTACTGTGTCCTCTTCCTAAAGCTACCTGAGGAAAATTGGTGGTGTTTTTGATGCAATACTTTGCAGCAAGGCTCATTCCTGTGCTCCAACTAGAGTATCTGTGAGGGGTTGCAGTGTTGTGGCACCAGTGCCTAAGGCCCATTTTTTCAGCCCCTGTTTAACAGGGGCATGTAATTACAATTTTTGATGCAATATTTTGCAGCAGGGCTCATTCCTGAGCTCCAACTATAGCATCTGTGAGGGGTTGCAGTGTTGTGGCACCAGTGCCTAAGGCCCAATTTTTCTGCCCCTGTTCAACAGGGACATGTAATTACAATTCTTGATCTAATATTTCACAGCAGGGCACATTCCTGCACCCACCAAGAGTAACTGTGGGGGCTTACAGTGTTGTGGCAACACCACCACCACCACCAAAGGCCCAATTTTTCTACCACTGTTCAACAATGGCATGTAATTACAATTTTTGATATAATATATCACAGCAGGGCCCGTTCCAGCGCCCACCAAGAGTAACTGTGAGGGCTTACAGTGTTGTGGCAACACCAACACCTAAGGCCCCAATGTCTGCAGACCCCTACTTTCAAACATCCAACTTACAAACGACTCCTACAGTACTTGCAAACAGAAGGAGACAACAGGAAGTGAGATGAAATCTACCCCTAGGAAGGGAAATTCTCTCCTGTAAGAGTTAATACGGGAAAACCGTGTCTCCTCTTTACTGATGCTTTATCACCAATCCTTTTTTCACTAAAAACCCCAAATTTTCAAAAAACATTTGTTATTGGGACAGAAAGTGAGGTGAAATCTTCTGAAGAGGTGCACAGACAGCAAAACAAATGTTATAGGGGTGATAACCCTTCCCTATGTTTTCCAAAAAGCTTAAAAAAAAGCTTAAAAATAGATTTTTTGGCTGGAGCTACAATTTCAAAATGTACCAGTTCAAAATTACAAACAGATTCTACTTAACAACAAACCTACAGTCCCTGTCTTGTTTGCACCGCCTGTATACTGCTGTTCAGAGTATATAGGGCTTGGGGGCCCCTCGCCTTTCCTTTTTTTAATTTGGGTGCGGGTTTCCCCTTAATATCCATACAAGACCCAAAGGACCTGGTAATGGACTGGGGGGTGGGGGGTACCCATGCCGTTTGTCTCACTGATTTTCATCCATATTGCCGGGACCCGACATTACATTAAAGCCACAAGCAATTTTAAATGACTTTTATTTTTAAAATTGTCATTTTGTGCCGGGACTGTTCTAAGCACAGGAAACACGCTCCATTTTACAGGCATACTATAGATACCCCCCAGGTACGATATTTAAAGGAATATTTCACTTTTTTTTTCACTTCATGCATCATTAAAATCACTGCTCCCGAAAAAATTGCAGTTTTTAAAACTTTTTTTCCATTGCTACATGTCCCCTGGGGCAGGACCCGGGTCCCCAAACCATTTTTTGGACAATAACTTGCATATTAGCCTTTAAAATTAGTACTTTTGATTTCAAACGTTTGAGTCCCATAGACTTTAATGGGGTTCTAAAGTTCGCACAAACTTTCGGTCCGTTCGCAGGTTCTGGTGCAAACCATGTTTGGCTCATCCCTAGTAACGGCATGTAGTTCTGAATGAACTACCAGGACTTTGATGAGTGCTCTAGGTAGTTCATTGTGCTTCCTGTCATTCAGTTACTGATGAACTTTGCCAATTGCTTATAGTAAGAGGTACCTTTTTGGGAACCTTAGAGTTCATTATAGCCATCTAGAGTGCACTCTAAAGTGGTTTCAACCTGCTGGTTACAAGGGTGTTATTATACCATCAACCACTATTTCTGTTACTGTTTACTAATGCTACTGCTTACTGCTGATTTTGTTGGTTGTTAGGTTTACTTTAATCTAGTGGTCTAAGCCACTATAACATAGGGATTACAGTGTCTAGTTGTCGGGGCTGGGCTCAGCACTTCCTTCTCTGGGCTGGCCATTCAGCTGTCGGCTAATTGCCAGCTCCCATCTCTCTCCACAGTTACCCACCTGAAGTTGATCCTGCTCGTCAGTTCTGCCTACTTAAGCCATCCAGTCCAGAGGAGCTTTGCCTTCGACCTTGGTCACATCACAAGAAACTATCTCCTGAGTTCCTGTTTTAAAGACTGGCTTTGCTGACATCCCTTCAGGCTACAGATCCTGATTGCTGTTCCACTACTTTGATCCCTGACTCCTGGCTTGGCAGACGAACCGTTCCGGTTACTGAACTTTGGCTATGTTTTGACTACAGTTGTTCTTTTTACTTTTATTATTAAACAAGTGTGATTTAACTGCACTTCTGTCTTGGTCTGATTTCATGGTTTCTGATGCTAGTGAGCTGTGATTGAACTAATTTTATATTTGCTATTTATGTATGTATATACTAACAATTACTTCAACCCATGGCAATATATTGATTTTCTTTGCCACTAATCAGTCTGGCATTTCCTTTCTGAACCTAAAACATAGTTTGGTCTGATTTCATGGTTTCTGATAGTAGGCAAAGGCCATAAATTCAAAGGATACAGTCAATCCACTTGTTGGTAATATTTTTTCCAGATTGGATGAGCAAGATCACCGCATGGATCAGTTTGCCACAGCGTTACAAACGCTCCTGAGTCACACGGCTCACCTGGAACCTCCCACTGTGGCTGCTCCTGTACAACCTGAGTTGCAGACCGTCCCTGCTGCTGCGCTAGTCTCTGTGCAGGCACCTGCCTCAAGTACTACCTCTATAAGAGGTATGTTTGATTCCGCTACGCTTCCCCGGTGATTTGGGGGTGATCCAGTTCAATGCAGAGGGTTTCTCAACCAGGTTGAGATATACTTCAAGATGCTGCCCCAGGCGTTTCCCACGGACAGAAGCAAAGTAGGTTTCGTGATATCTTTACTTTCTGAGAGAGCCTTGGCCTGAGCAAACCCTCTATGGGAAATGCAAAAATCTGTTGTCTTGAGTTACCCTGAGTTTGTGGCCTTCTTTAAAAGGTTATTTGACATTCCCGCACGCTCCGCTTCTGCTGCCAAGTGCCTTATGTCCATCAAACAGAGTACGAGAACTGTTGCTGACTACGCCATTGAATTCCGTACTCTGGCAGCAGAGGTTGCTTGGAACAATGAGGTCCTTGTGGCTGCCTTTTCTTCATGGTCTATCAGATTCCATCAAAGATGAGATAGCAGCCCGAGATATACCCACTGAGTTGGAGAAGTTGATCATGTTTGCCATCCTCATTGACTCCAGACTCAGAAAAAGACTCTCTTTTAAGGAGTGCTTGCAGAAACTTCCTGTACATTTGCCTCCGAGCTTTGCAGTCCCACCCATGCCTCCCTCACCTCTCATGCCTCCTGGTACCGAGTCAGTCAGTGAAGATGAACCCATGCACTTGGGCTTTACGTGTCTCTCTGTGGATGAGAGAACCTTTAGGTGGAGGGAGAGATTGTGCCTTTATTGTGGCCAGGCAGGTCACTTTTTGAAGTCTTGTCCTACCCGTCCAGGGAAAGCCCGAACCTTGGGGTCCTGTCACAGAAAGACCTTAGGTGGCGTTGTTTTGTCCCCAGTTCTCCAGAAGGATAAGCCCCTGGTTTCAGTCACCCTTTCTTGGGCTGAGTCATCCATCATGCTGAGGTTCTCTCCTGGTTCTCTCCTGGTCACCACAATGCAGTGAGACATGCTTCCAGAAGGTAGCCAAGGTCCTGTGTACCTCTTCACTCTACTCCCTGCCAAAGGAGTACCACAGCTTTAGTGATGTCTTTGACAAAGGTCAAGCCGGTAGTTTGCCTCCACACCAGCCGTATGATTGTGCAATTGACCTTCAACCTGGTGCCATACCCCCTCATGGCCGGCTTTACCCTTTGTCGGTCTTGGAGGATAAGGCCATGGAGGAGTATGTTGCAGATGCACTTTCTCAAAGTTTCATCCGCGAATCCTCGTCTCCTGCTGGTGCTGGTTTCTTCTTTGTGAAGGAGAAGAGCGGTGAACTGAGACCTTGTATTGATTATAGGGGTCTCAATCATTTCACGATTAAGAATGCCTACCCGATTCCGTTGATTACAGAGTTATTTGACTGCCTCAAGGGATCAACGGTTTTCATGGAGCTTGATTTGAGAGGGGCATACAATCTTGTGAGGATTAAAGAGGACAAGGAGTGGAAAACTGCGTTTAATACCAGAACAGGTCATTATGAGTACCTGGTAATGCCTTTTGGCCTTTGTAACGCCCCGGCAGTTTTCCAGGAATTTATTAACTATGTCCTCCAAGATTTGTTGCCGTTATGTGTGGTGGTTTATCTCGATGATATCCTCATATTTTCCAAGTCCCTGGAGAGCCACCACACAGATGTCTGTCATGTGCTTCAGAAACTAAGAGAGAACAATCTCTATTGTAAACTGGAGAAGTGCAAGTTCCATCGTGAACAGGTTAAATTCCTGGGCTATGTCATTTCCACTGCTGGTTTTTCGATGGACCCAGAGAAACTTTCGGCAGTCCTACAGTGGCCCTGACCCGTGGGTTTACGTCCTCTGCAGCTCTGTCTTCGCCTTGTTCACATCACAAGAAACTATCTCCTGAGTTCCTGTTTTAAAGACTGGCTTTGCTGACATCCCTTCAGGATAAAGATCCTGCTTGCTGTTTCACTACTTTGATCCCTGACTCCTGGCTTGGCTGACGAACCGTTCCGGTTACTGAACTTTGGCTATGTTTTGACTACATTTGTTCTTTTTACTTTTATTATTAAACAAGTGTGATTTCTGAACCTAAAACATAGTTTGTGCAGGATATTTATATTTGTACTACCAATAGTACTGCAATAACCATTTTGTCATAGACAGGGGTCAGGCTCGAAGACCAGCAGTAGAGAGGCTCCTACCAACCAGCTGGATATGTACAGAAGGAGGTCATCCTGACAGATGACACAGACTCACCCAAGGTGCAGAGTCTAAGCTCTAACCAGTATTCATCAGAGCTCCTGATGGTGGAGATGGGTTTTGCTGTGTGTTAGTGCCAGCGTAGTTGCCAACAGCCCCCAATTTCCTGGGACATTTCCAGTATTTAGACCCTTGCTGTGTCCTGGGAAATTTCACTGGAAATTGGCGGTTTCCCGATTTATTGGCAGAGCCGCAGCTAGAAGTCCGGGGCCAGCAGTGGTGATGTTGTCTCCGCCACCAGAAGACCAGTTCTCGTGAGGAAGAAATAAGAGGCGGAGCCCAGGTGGCAATGAAAGTGGCTGCCAATAGCAATGGAGCTGCTCATGCCTTATTCATGCTCATCCATGCCACATCAGTGCTCATCCATGCCACATCAGTGCTCATATGTGCCACATCAGTGATCATCCATGCAACATCCATGCCACATTAGTGCTCATCCATGCCACATCAGTGCTCATCCATGCCACATTTGTGCTTATCCATGTCAACCTGTGCTCATCCTTGCCACATCTGTGCTCATCCTTGCCACATCAGTACTCATTCATGCCACATCCATGCCACCTCAGTGCTCATCCGTGCCACTTTCATGCCACATTAGTACTCATCTGTGTCACATCCATGCCACACCAGTTCTCATCCATGCCATATTCATGCCACTACAGAGCCCATCAGCACCACTACAGTGCCCATCAGTGTCTCACAATTGTGTAATAGATAGTCAAATTAGATTTGAAATGTATGCCCTTAGAACACCTAATGGTGCTCCCTGCATGTTGGGCCTCTGTATATTGCCAGGCTGTGGAAAACTCTCACACATGTGGTATCGCCATACTCAGGAGGAGTAGCAGAATATATTTTGGGGTGTAATTTTGCTATGTACATGCTATGTGTTAGAAATATCCTTATACATAGACAACTTTGTTTAAAAAAAATGCTTTTTCATTTTCTTTCCACATTTTCCAAAAACTTTTGGAAAAAAATTACATGTTCAAAAGACTCACTATGCCTCATAGATTATACGTTGGTGTGTTTGCTTTCCAAAATGGGGTCATTTTTTGGGCATTTCCATTGTCCTGGTGCTCCAGTGCCTTCAAAAGTGTAATGCACACACAGTCGGACATTCCAACAACGAAATCCTGGGATTTATTTCTGACGGATGTTGGCTCAAGCTTGTCTTGCATACACACGGTTGCACAAATGTTGTCGGAAATTCCGATCGTCAAGAACGCCCTGACATACAACAAGTACGACGGCACTATAAAGAGGAAGTTCAATAGCCAGTGCGCCACCCTTTGAGCTCCTGCTAATCTCGTGTTAATAGACGTTTGGTGAGAGACGATTCACGATTCAGCCTCGTGCTTTTCAGATCATTAGTGCTCTTCAGTTTGTGCTTGTGGGTTTATGTCTGGTTTTTAGTGCATGTAGTCAGTTCGCATCTGGCTTTCAGTGCGTGCTGTTTATAGTACGTATTTGATTCACAGTGCCTTCTTGTCCGCTCGTTTCTGAATTTCAGCTCGCTCTTCACAGGCCTTTCTAAATTTCAGTGCGTTCTGTTAGTTCGTTCTGACCAGCTGACCGTTTTTGAAGCCATGTTGTGGGTACATACTCATCGTAGAGTTTGTGCTGTGCAGGGGCTTGGTGTTTGGGTTCTTACTTTGACCCAAGTCCAGTTCATGAACAGGGCGAGGAGGAGTTCATGGACAAAAGAATTGGTTGCTCCAGCGTGACGAATTCTCTCATATGCCTTTGTTGCGGGAGATCCGTGAGAATAAACCAGATGATTTCAGGAATCATCTCCGGATGACTGACCCCGTTTTTCACCGTTTGTTGGCTTTGCTGTCCCCTTATATTACCAAGCAGGACACCTGCATGTGGCAAGCCATCACTCCTGAACAGAGGCTAGTCGCCACGTGGTTTTACTTGGTGACAGGGAGAAGTCTGCAGGACATCAAGTTCTTGACAGGCATCTCCCTCCAGGCTCTGGGGATCATTATTCCAGAGACCTGTTCTGCCATCATTCAGGTCCTGCAGAAGGACTGTATTAAGGTAAATTTTATCCTTTAATATCACATTCTATGTATGCAGCCTCCCTGGCGGTATAATTATGTCAGATTTTTGCGTCTCAAAGCGGTACAATTATTTTGCATAGAAATTTGGTGTTTTATATTGTAGGCCTGTAATTCTTAGCAATAACACACTTAAACCTGTTCACCAAGAGTCTAGTAGATATCCCAGGTATGATGAAGTTTGAAACACAAAATCATAAATTATAATATAATAAATAAATAAAAATAATTATAAAAAAATATGAATATAATAATAATAAAATTAATTTCCCCACGATTCACAATTGCTCAATTCTGCAAGTGTTCTAATTTACTATCACTGTTTTCTAGCTGGTCTAAAACCACTTTTGACGTAAAGGGAAACTTTTTAGTTGCTATGGACAATCTCAAGTTTCCAGGCAGAAATAACAGTTTATATAATATAAAACTGCATGCAGGGCATTGGACAAAGCACTGGGGACAAAAGGGATGTGAAATAATTTCATACAGTAATGTACGATTACAGTGTACTGTATGTATTATAATTTTTCACTTTTTTTAATTTGCCACCGGGCTCCGCCCCCGTGCGTTGCAACGCTCACAGGGAACGGAGCCCGGCAAAGAGAGGATTTGGGCGGAGGACAGAGCCCACGGACACAGCGGGGGACATCGCGGGATCCTGGGGACAAGGTAAGTATACCGCACCAGGATCCTGCAATGCAATACCGAGGCTCGTGGTTGCCGCTAATGGTGCTGAAATTTAACCCCGAGCCACACTCTGGAAAACCGCCAGGGAGTTAATATTTGCTAATATATTGTATTTATTTCATCATTCCCTAATTACCATGATTATAATATGCTGTGAATGTCCTCTTTGTCCTCATGCATGCTGGAAGTTTTTTAAGCTCCATTTTTGTCCTTCATGCATATTTTTCTTCACTAACCTCCCCAGCATGCTATCCTGGGCCCATACACACCTAGCCTAGTCAAGTAGCAATGTATTTTGTCAGCTCCATAGTAGTGCTTTACCCTAAACACCCCCTAAAATGTGTTTAAGTGTTATTTGTGTCCTTAAATTCAGGCAGAGTGCCAGAGGCTTTTTTTGGAGGTCACAAAATCATTTGGAACTCTCCCTCCCCCAACTGCTAAGTCAACCAATACCAATCCTCTATCTGCTGACTTTGCCAAACCCATACACACTATATCTCCCTCTTTTGTAGTCAGATTTATGGATGAATTCACCAAAGCATGTGGTGCAAGGGCCTGCCTAAATACTTTCAAATGGTACTGTTTAAAGTTTTGTTCTCCTATTATCTTGATAGAATGCAAAATGTAAAAATGTGATTCTATTTGCACATTGTGTATTCATATTTTTGGATTATGACACTTCTTACCTGTCCAGTGGGCTGCCAATAGTGTAAGTAAGGAGGGGCTGGCCAAAGTAACACACATTATTTATGCATTCAGCTCTCAATGTAGTGGAGACGGTTACATGTCCAAAGCATACCCCCCTAAAATTTTTACAATGGGCCATCAGAGGGGGTGAAGAATCTAAGTGGACCTTAGATTTTTTTTCTTTAAATACTCCTTCAAATAAATGTTATACTTATGTTGGCCAAGAATGTTTGCGTCTAATCTTCATGCAATGTTATGTGCAAAAGTCCTAAATTAATTTTTTTCTTGTTTCACTCCACAGTTTCCTTCAACGCCACAGCAATGGCAGATTGTGGCTTCCCAATTTGCCCAGCAGTGGGACTTTCACAACTTTGGAGGGGCAATAGATGGGAAACATGTCCACATGGTCCCACCCCCCAAACTCGAGGTCATACTATTACAACTACAAGGGGTTTAATAGTATTGGGATGTTGGCGGTGGTGTTGGTGACGTGGCTGGCCTTCTGTTCATCTTTGTCGCAGATGAAGCGATTAGGCTGGGTGATCATCTGATGCGGCTGTTCTCGATGAGGACCCTCACCCCGGACCAGAGGGTTTCTAACTACCAGCTGGCCAGAGCCAGAAGAGTGGTGGAGAATGCTTTTGGGACAATGGCCAGCCGATTCCGCCTATTCCTTACGCCAATCAACATGGCGGAATATAAACTTAACCATATATTCCTTGCATGCTGCATTCTCCACAACTTTTTAAGGAGAAATTCTATGAAATATGTGGCCTCAGTTGGGCCTGAGGCCGGATTTCAAGACCAAACCCTGACGGCGCTTGAAGCTGGCCATCCTGGCTTGCCCCCCCAAAGCCCCCGTGAGGTCCGTCAAAAATATATGGAGTACTTTGCAGGTAGGAGGGCCATTGATATTCCAGAAAATGTTTAACAAACCTTTTTGAAATAAATTTTTATTTTAAAATGAAATAATATTTTCCTTTGATTTACTGCTTGTGTTTCTTTTAGCTGTCTCCTAGGTTATCCAATGTGCTTTTTTTTGACCATTTTCTGCAATAGTGCAAATGTAATATCTTTGATACATAAGGTGACAATTTCTTCTTCAGCTAACTATTATGTTGTGGGCCTGCTACACACAGACCTTGTTTTTGTTGTTAATGTATGTAATGCATTAATGCTTAAAATATTCATCATTTTCCGCACCATCAATTTGTATTTTGGAGTTATGAAAATGGCCTGATTGATGCAAATTATAAAGCACTGTGGGTGTTATTTACTAAAGGCAAATCCACTTTGCACTACAAGTGCACTGAAAGAGCAGTTGTAGTGCAAAGTGGATTTGCCTTTAGTAAATAACCCCTATTGCCAATGTAAACAACAACGTTAGCAAAAAACTGCTATTGAGCATTGAAAGAAGAAGCCACACATTGTTGAGTAGAAACATTTTTACTCTGTACACATTCACTTGTGCATTTAGAAAAGGGTTTTTTCACAAACCAACAAATTTTTGAAATCATTTTTTTGTTGACAGTAGAAATATCCTTTTTTGAGGTAAACAGGCATGTTTTTAAAACCGTACAACAATACACAACTCAAGAACTTACAAAGTTCAACTTTAATAAATTAAAGGCAATATCAGACATTAGTATGTCCAAACTGTGTTGATATTGCCTTCATCAGATGGGGTGACGTCACCCCTGTGAAAGACAAATTTTGTAGATGCACACAAATTGAGAGTCAAAATCAGGATTTCCCTCCTGAACCATGCCTAATGTCAACATGTGCTAGCTCCCATCATGGGGGGATCAATGGACGTGTTTCGGGGTGCAACCCCTTCCTCTCAGCTACTTGATTTGTGAGGAAGGGGTTGCACCCACAAAACGCGTACATTGATATCCCGTGATGGCAGATGGCACATGTTAACACACAGGGGGTCATTTACTATAGCGCCACGGCGCTAATTCACGCAAATTGCAATGAATTAACGCTAATTTGCGGCAATTAACGCGAATTAGCAGTAATAGCGCTAATTCGCACTAAAACGGTATTCACTATAGCACTGGTGAGAAAATTCTCCAGAAATCGAATTTACTATAGCTTCCTGAAACTAAATAGTGCCCAAACCCTTACTCTGCTAAAACCTAGAGAATTGCACATGGAAATAATGTTTAGAGCATGATATAATTGCCTAAATGGTACTGAAATATGCGGTATATTATTTAAAGATAATCTGCTTTTAAACTGTGTGAAATGGTGATTTCTACACTAAAATATCTATAAAAGTCTGAAAAGTGAAAAATTCCCCATTTTGGACAACTAGGTGCCAACACAACTGAGCATGCTCAGACCTGAAAATAACTCTCATTTTAACTCAAGTGTCT
Source organism: Aquarana catesbeiana (assembly GCF_042186555.1). NCBI lineage: Eukaryota > Metazoa > Chordata > Amphibia > Anura > Ranidae > Aquarana > Aquarana catesbeiana. Next base: position 237,727,292 of record NC_133328.1, read on the forward strand.
TTTTTACCCGGAGCTATAGTAAATACCAAAATGAGAGCTAATTAGAGAACACTTTTAGGGAGTTAAAATCTGCTCTGTTTTAGTCCAAATGACGTTTCAGTCATTGATTCTAATGGAACAATTCTAACTTTCACAAAAAAAACCTTTTAATGTTGAGATGAAATGTATCTTTCTGTTAATTACATTTTCCTTTGCAACATTGTTGCTTCTACTTACAATATTTTGATTTTAAGAATACTACAATGTGGAATGTTTTGATGTTTTGATAAAATATATTTTTCTCTGTCACTTTCACTTGTTACTCTTCATCTCACAACAATCTTTACCCAAACTCACACAAGTGTCTTTATAATCTACAAACAATATCATTGCTGATGCAAATTTAAAATGAATCACAATTTTTTTGTGCTTTTTATTATTTCCAAATATTCATAATTTGAGCCCAAAAAATGTGATATGTGTACCAACATCAGAAATCAAAATGCAATTCCCAAAAATTTGAGGGTAATATTCTACTCTCACCCACAAAAAAAAACACCAAATATCACAGAATAAATCAAGAAGAAGAACTCTTGAGTAATGTAATTCCATCACCTGTATGTCCATAGAAATGCAGTATTTATGTGTTTTTATGTGTATTTATGTGTAGTTATGTGTAGGAGGGTCTCACATGTGGTAGCTCTGTGGCTTAGGGGTTAGAACTTCTGTTTAGTATCCCTGAGGGTCTGGGTTCAAATCCCAACCATGTTACTTCATGTAGAGAAGTTGTCTCATCTCCCAGGTCCTATAACTATGTCTAAATGTAGCATTTATGTGTAGGAGGGTTCCACCACCATTGTAAGTCTTTTCCAGATGCACTATTTAGCCAAAAGTATTGGGACACCTGCCTTTACACACACATTAACTTTAATGGCAGCCAGTTTTGGTCCGTAGGGTTAAAATTTGATTTGTCCCACCCTTTGCAGCTAGAACAGCTTCTGGGAAGGCTGTACACAAGGTTTAGTGTGTCTATGGGAATGTTTGATCATTCTTCCAGAAGTGCATTTGTGAGGCCAGGCACTGATGTTGGATGAGAAGGCCTGGTTTGCAGTCTCTACTCTAATTCAGCCAAAGGGTGTTCTATTGGGTTGAGGCCAGGACTCTGTGCAGGCCAGTCAAGTTTCTCCACCCCAAACTTGCTCATCCATGTCTTTATGGACCTTGCTTTGTACACTGGTGTGCAGTCATGTTGGAACAGGAAGGGACCATCCCCAAACTGTTCCCACAAAGTTGGGAGCATGAAATTGTCCAAAATGTCTTGGTATGCTGACGCCTTAAGAGTTCCCTTAACTGGAACCAAGAGGCCAAGCCCAACCCCTGAAAAACAACCCCGCACCATAATCCCCCTCCACCAAATCATTTGGACCAGTGTACAAAGCAAGGTCCATAAAGACATGGATGAGAGATTTTGGGGTGGAGGAACTTGACTGGCCTGCACAGAGTCCTGACCTCAACACAACAGAACACCTTGGGGATGAATTAGAGAGGAGATTGTAGGTCAGGACTTCTCATCCAACATCAGTGCCTGACCTCACAAATGCACTTGGAAGAATGGTCAAACATTCCCATAGACACACTCCTAAACCTTGTGGACAAGAAGAGTTGAAGCTGTTATAGCTGCAAAGGGAGGGCCAAATGAGTTTTGAACCCAATACTAATACTGGGATGCCATTACAGTTCATGTGCATTTAAAGGCAGGCATCTCAATACTTAGGCCAATATAGTGTATATTGCTTGTGACTCTGAGCATGGCTATGGACTTAGGACTGGTTCACACCACAGAGATGCAGAGAACATGTGTGGGGCTGCCTGGTGGATAAGTGGGTAGCAGTTCTGTCTAGCAGCAACTGGGATGTTGGTTCAATTCCCCAACATTCTAATGCTTGTGTTGAAGTTTATATGTTCTCCCTGTGTGGGTTTCTCACCACAATCCAAAGACATGCTGGCATATTATTTGTCTCCTGTCGAAATAGGTTCTAATGTAAGAAAGTTAATTTTGGACTTTATATTGGAAGCTCATTGCAGCCAGGGACTGATGTTAATGTTTATAAGAACTAATCATGTCCAGGGACTTGGACATTTCAAATTTGAGGGTTTACACTGCACGGGTACATATGCTTAGAAAACTGTTGCTTTGTTTATGTGGATGCAAATGGACTTTGATCTTTGGCCTGTAGTTGGAGATTTGATGCACATAGCCAAGGCTAACACAGTTGCAAATAGTATTATGTGTTCCTGCTCATCAGGTGCAATCACTTTAGACATACATGAAGAGATAGATTGAAAGATACTGGTGGGCGTGTACTTCTATTGGGTGTGTCAGTGTGCTAACAATACAACCTACCTTATATAAAGGCCTGCAGTAGGGGGGTTTGTTTGGCCTGAGAAGGTCAGGTTTTTTGCCTGTGATTTGTGGGGAGGAGGGCTAAAATCTTCCTTACGGAGTGCTGCTCGGCTTCCTAACTTAAGATCAGGTGTCATATTTGCCTAGGTTTTGAGTTGGGGGTGTTCTGGGGACCCCTCTTTGGGGGGGACCCCCGGATAAACGAGAGGCCAAAGAAAGGCAGAACCAAAAAAGGACGTTGCCATGTCACGAGGTCCGATGCGTTTGCGAAATTCTATGAGAATCCAGGTAAAGCCTGAATATCGTGGTGAAGTGGGTCTGAAGACGATCGCTGTGGATGTTTTACAGAAGTTGCTGAATTTACAGGTCAGTGATATATTTGTTCTCCAAGATTTTGTGGTCAGTGGTCAATACGATGTTTCTTTTCATACTGAGGATAACTGCCAAGCTGCATATGAGAATTGGGTGAAGGTGGATCTGGGAGGAAATTTGCTAACTAAGAAGATGGACGTCAGTTTATTGTTTGATCCTGGATTGAAGACCATGACTGTACATTGTTATAATCCTTTTTTGGAGCCGGAATTGGTGAGACAATTTTTGTTGCAGTATTGTGTGGGGGCTGATCGAGGAGAGAAGCTTTATAACCAGTATGGCATGTATAGAGGTAAACTGCGTTTTAAAGTACGCATGAAGAGGGACGCATCAGGTTTTTGTGGAGTGTGTCACCCTCCCCCGGCATTTACCATTGCTGGGGAGCAGTGTACTGTTTTCTATTCTGGGCAACCCCGTTACTGCAGGGGGTGCTTTCAGTATGGACATATTCGTGAGGACTGCCCTTCTAAGCTTTGCTGTAGAGTGTGCTTGAAGCCGGGACACAATGCAGCGGAGTGCAAGGAAAAGAAATGTGATCTGTGTGGTTCAGGGGAGCATATGGTCAGAAACTGTCCGAAAATAGTGGGGAGGAAGATGTTCTCGTATGCGGAGGCTGTGCAAAGATGGCGGTTTACAGGGCAGAATGTGAGCCAAGTACCGGAGGAGCAGGAGACTGAGCGGGCGGATGACGGGGGTGAGCAGGTGGCCGGCACGGAAGGTGGAAAGGCGCCAACCCCCCCAGTCGCTGAAAACCCCAGTAGTAGCTCCAAGGAAGGTGTCGGACAGGAACTGCAAGGGAGTATGGGTAAAAGTGGAGTGAATATTAATCTGACAGAGGGGGATAATGAGATGCAGGTTGGTGAGGCGGAAGAAGCTGTGGCGGATGAAGGCATGGAGGGGGGGAGGGAGGTGAGTGGAGTGTGTGAAGAACTGATCGCTTTGATAAAACAGGTGGAGGCAGAACAGGAGAGTCAATATGTAGATGAGGAGCTTGGTGAGTGGGCTGAGGATATGGAGGTGCTGGAGGTGAGGAGGAAGGAGGGGTCAGGATCAAAAGACCTTTTAATGGCTACTCAAAGACCAGGGCCTGAGGTGGAGAAAGAAGCCTAAATGGGACTTGTCTCTGGGTTCGAGCCCAGGTGGTGGGTGTGTACTGCCAAGTTTAAGTATGGATTCACAAGTGTCAGATGATTCAAGTGGAGCAACATCACCATTGGGCTTGGTAGGTTCTCCTGCCATGCAATATTTGGAGAGTGAATCAGTTGATCCTCTTGTAAAAGGTACAGGGAACAGAAGTGGAAAACAGCTTCCTGATGGAGGGGTTTAGTGTGTTCTGCAGGATTTTTTTGATCCTTCTCATGGCTTTGTCTATATGTAGTGTGTGCGTTCGATTGGATCTGTCTATCGTCGTGCAGCTGTTTTGTATGAGTTGGCTAAGATTGAGTGTGATGTCTTGTGTTTGCAAGAGTGTGGTTTGTGGTATGCTCCAGGCCATGGGGACTGGTCTGCAGGACAAGCGATTTGGTCTTGTGCTGCGGAAAATAGAAGTGAAGGGGTGGGGGTGCTCTTTAAAAACCCAGAAATTAAAGTTGAATCATGGGAGGAAGTGGTGATAGGAAGAGTTCTGAGTGTAATATTTACCTACCTGGAAGAATCCTTTAAGTTGATATGTGTTTATGCACCAGTGCGAAAAAATGCCAGGATGGATTTGTTGGAAATTTTGAGGCTTCACCTTGTGGGGAGAGTAAAGACCATTGTTGCTGGAGACTTTAATCTTATTAGGACTGCTGAAGATAGAGTAGGCCAAGGTGAAAGCCAGACCGATGTCACCAGCACAGCTTTTAATGCAATTTTGCAGAATTTTTGTTTGCAGGATGGAGCAATTTGCTACTATGGAAATGGTAAAGCCCCAGCAACCTTTTTTTCAGATAAGGGAAGTGTGAAATCCCGAACTGACTTTATTTTAGGTTCCAGGGCACTGAAGGTCGCAGAGTGGAAGCAATGGGAGGTGTCTTTCTCCGACCACCAGGTTTTGGTGGGAAAGTTTATTTTTGATCATGATGTCAAGACTGGGAGAGGAATCTGGAAATTAAATCTGTTATTGGAAGACCAAGGGATTTTTGATAAGTTTGCTCTGCAATATAAAGTGTGGTTGGGAAGGAAGGGGGATTTTGAATCCTTTTTCGAGTGGTGGGACTGGCTGAAGGAGCGAATCAAGCTCTTCTTTCTTCAAGCAGGTGTAAAGAAGGCAAGGAAAGAGAAACAAGAAGGGAGGGCTCTCCAGCATAGGTTGAGACTCCTGCTTAAATTAAGGCAGGGAGGCTGGGAGTTAGAAGAGGAGATTGGAAAGCTTCGGGAGGAGATAAAGAAAGCTTGGGTGATGAGAGGGAAGAAGCTAATCTTCCAAGCTAAAGTGAAGGACATGGAGGAAGGGGAGACATGTTTGCGGTTCTTCTTCAAGAAACTCTTGAGGGGACGCAACGTGATAAAATCGGTGATGGTGCAGGGACAGAAAGTGAATGGTGAGAAGGTGATGGAGGCGGTGAGTGAGTTTTATACGGATTTGTTTGCAGGTGGGCGTGGAGTAAGTGCTGAGGAGATGCGAGAGTATTGCGAGAAAGTGGATGCAAGATTGTCTGAGGAGGATAGGTTTGGTATGTGTGTGGTTGTGTCTGAGGAGGAAGTGAGGCGAGTGATAGATGGGATGAACCGGAATAAGACACCTGGGAAGGATGGGTTGACTGTTGAGTTCTTTTGTAAAGCGTGGGAGGTGATGAAGAATGAGGTGTGTGAGTTGGTGAGGCTGGTGTTTGAAGTGGGAGAGATGCCAAAGTCCTTAAGGGAGGGGGTGATTACCCTCATCTATAAAAAGGGCGACAAGAGAGACATTCGGAATTGGCGGCCAATTACACTGTTGAATGTTGACTACAAGATTGTGGCAAGATTGATTGCAGATCGAGTCAAGCGTGTGATTGGTGAAGTGATTGGGGAGCAGCAGGTGTGTGCGGTTCCTGGTTGACGAATTTCCGACAATCTATCGTTACTGAGGGATGTCGTATACTACGCGCAATCTAACAACTTGCCGTGCCTTCTAGAGTCGATTGACCTTGAAAAGGCCTACGACAAAGTCTCCCATCAGTTTCTGTTTCAGATTCTGGAGGTCCTAGGGTTTCCGGACCAGCTGATGAAGGTTATCAGAGGACTATACAAAGGTGTCTCAAGTCAGGTTTTGGTCAACGGTACCCTTGGGGGGAGTATCCCTGTGATGTCTGGTGTTAGGCAGGGGTGCCCCCTATCGCCTTTGATGTTCATCTGCATGATGGAGCCATTACTGAGTGCAGTGACGAAGGACAAGGCATTCAAGGGTGTGTTTGTGCCTGGCAGTGGTGGAAGGAGTGTGAAAGTGTTGGGGTACATGGATGATGTTGTGTTGGTGGCTGGTGGAATGGCTGATGTGCGGAGTGGAAGATTGCAGGTGAGTCTGTTCTGCAGTGTGTCTGGGATGAGTGTGAATTGGAGTAAGTGTCAGGTGTGTAGTGTGGGCCGTGAGGTGGAGGTGAATGAGGGACGCAGTCAGAAGGTGGAGAGGATGCAGGTGCTGGGTGTGTGTTTTGACAGGGAGTTGAGGGGAAGTCGCAGTTTTCAGAAGGTGACTGAGCGAGTGGAGGAAAAGTTGTCTATGTGGCGGATGTGTGAATTGTCCTGCACCGGGAAAGTTCTGATCATCAAGTCAGTGATCCTTCCGATTATGTTGTATGTCTCTGTTTTATATTCCCGCCTCCTGATGATTGGGTGAGGAAGATGACGAGGCTACTGTTCTTGTTCTTTTGGGGAGGGAGGATGGAGAAGTGTGCAAGGGAGAAGATTACTAAACCAAGGGCCAAAGGTGGCTTCGGACTTCCAAAGATCGGGGAATTTTTTATGCTGCATTACTGGGTGACGTTGATAAGGACCCTAAGAGGTAACGGAATTGGGAAGGAGATGATGCAGTACCTTGGAGGAAGATTGTTTACAAGATGGGGACTCTACAGGCGGGCCCTAGAAAAGCCACAGGCATGGGTCGTTCCTCAGTATTTTTTGGTCCTAACCAAGATCTGGGAAGGATGGAGGTTGGGGGGGTCTGGGGAGGGAGGTTGGTGATAAAAAGAAACTTAAAGCTTGGATTGCTGGGGAGATTTTTCCTAATGGGATACAGTACTTAAGAGAGAAGGAAAGTGTGCAAATCTGGAAGAGTATGAGCACAAGAGGAGTGACTAACCGCCAAAGGGACATATCCTGGATGACCTTTATGGGGTGTCTGACGACCATGAGTTTTCTGAAAAGTAGGGATTTGGTAAGATCGGAGTTGTGTCCAAGGGAGGGCTGTGGGGGAGTGGAGGACGTGTTCCACTTGTTTTGGAACTGTGTCTTCACTAAAGAAGTGCTGGGAAAGTTGAAGAGCTTCCTGAGGGAGGTGGTGGGGGTGGTTTTTGTAAGGGAGGAAATGGTGGTTCTGGGCTTGTGGAGATTGGAGAAAAATGCAGCCAGGAAGGCGTGGTGCTTTTCTGTCTATAAGGAAGTAATGTGGGATGTTAGGAATATATGGGTAGGAAGGAAGAGGTTAATTTCTGTAGAAGATGCGGTGAGGATATTTTTGGCTAGGATGTATATTGTTTATCTTTTTGATGTGAAAGGGATGGGTGAGGAAGAAGCTGGGAGATATTGGAAGAGGGATAAGTGGAATGTCTTGATATATTTGCATGATTAAAAATGTGCTCTGTATTAATTTGTTTTGTCATATGATGTGAAGGACACAGTAACGAAGTACTGACAGTATATGTGTGTTGTCCATTTACTGAATTGAAGAAAAAAAAAAAAAAAATTGTGGTGGGAAAAGGAATGAAATTGGGAGATTTGATGAAATTCTTATGCATTTTTTCAATCAAAAGTGGGTTTATGTGGCCATGCTGTCAATGTTGTGTGTGTATTGTTCCTGTCTGATCATGCAAACATCATTTGGAAGCATCTGCTGACCTACTCTTTTTGATCTCGTTGTTTAATCGTGTACACAGAAATGCAGCTTCCAGCAGAACATGGTCACCAATGTATGTATGTGTGGATTGTGGGCTGGTGGTGGGTGTTTTGAATAAGTCTTTTGTAATATTATGTGGGAATGCTTTGTAAGAATGACTGTTAAGTATGTTTCTATAATCTTGCAGATAATGTGATGTGTTGCCCGCTATACACTGAAATTAAAGCTGTGTCCACTCTAAGGTTTTGTCTAATTTTAGATTGTAAGCTCCTATGAGCAGGGCCCTTAAAATTCCATTGCTAAATGTAGCACCATATATCCTGTCCAAATTTTTTTGAAGCTAGTAAATGAATGTAAATTAATTTTTTTTCTGCTGGTAAAAAAAATTACATTATTGAGCTTTTTGTTTTTTTTTTTTTTTTTTTTTTTTTTTTGTTTTTTTCTACTTTTCTTTCTCTTTAGTTTTTGTGGGTGGTGGTTTTGGGAAAGTGCAATATCTTTTTTATATTTTATTTCAATATGTATTTGTGCACCAAAAAACTAATCTTTGCCCTGGTTCACATTGATGCTACTTTGAAATTGCGCTACTTCACTTGAAGTAGCACGATTTCAAAGTGGCAAGGTCAGCGTGGTTGCAGGTGGCTTCATACACAAATGTCTATTGAAGTCGCACCTGAAATCGGCGAAAGTAGTGCAGGAACTACTTTAGCAAATTGGTGGGGCGCCACAAAAAAAATGTTGCATCGATTGGAACAGTGCCATTGCTGCCAATAGTCATGCGATTTGATCTCTCAAATCGCATGACCAATCGCTCCAATGTAAACCTAGGCTTCTGCACAACTGCAAGTTAATGATAAAGGTCGAATCTTTATATATAAACAGCTGTGGAGAATTGCAGGTAATGAATTCAGCTTGTGGATAGGCAGTGTTTGAATGTGTCAGCCCTGGTTCACATTGGTGTGATTTGACATGTCAAATCTGTGGCAATTGCACTGGTCTAATTGGTGTGACTTGTATTGATATTGGTGCAGAAACCTGCACCGATGTCTCTGATGTTGCCCCCCACAGTTGGGTCTGACATGCAGGAATGAAATTGTGGGAGTTCAGCTGAACGCTTTCCTCCCTCTGTCAGTGTGAACCAGGGCTCAAACTGGGCCTTTTATCTTTGTAATTCACCTGCTAACCCAGGGACACCATTTCTTATCAAACTCCCTTAAGTTTACCTTCAAATGTATGTAGAAATACAGATTTGCATATCTGAAAATAAAAAATACTAATCATGGTTGAGATCAAATATTCGCAGCTGCAATCAAAAGCGTGGTTTCACCTTCTGACCTGGAAATGAGTCATTGTATGCACCCGGAAGTTCCTGTGCTGGTCAGGATCTCCATCTAGGTGGACATGGCGAGGTCTCTTTAGCAAAGAGGGGGTGCTGCTCATTGGCCGGGTAAGTGTAGGATATGTACTTACTCAATGTGGGGGTGGATGTGGTCATTAGATTTGGTGTGGGTTGGGTTCATTGATTTGTTTGGCATCACCACACATTTGCTTCCGTCCCATGTGCACACATCACTTCCTGCATTTGTTCTGCTGATGTAAATCAGTAAGGACTATGCAAGTATAAATGAGAGCTCCTTTTATTAAAATATATATGACTTGTTTCACAGCTGCGCGAATTTTCCAGCAAATTTGGACCTCTGAGTTGCATGACAAGTTGTGCTCCATGATTCTCAATGATAACCATTCATATCTGTGCTACTTTAAGTCGCACCAACTTCAAAGTAGTCCCTGTACTACTTTGGTGTGACTTGAGGTATATCGGGTACAATATTACACTGGCATTCCCAGAAGTTGGGGCCAAGTTGCAGCGGCAAAGTGGCAGCAAAATAGTGTGACTTTCAGGTCACAGCAGTGTGAATGAGATTCAAGGATAACACCTTTGAATTTGGCCCTATTGTCACTTGTGCATCCTGAAAGTGTAGCAAATTCGTCTCTGCACTACCTTGGTTTGACTTTGATGCAATTTGAGGTCCATACACCACAAGATTACACAGACATTGCTTCAAGTCATGACAAAGCTCTGCAATTTTAAGGTCACACAAGTGCAAATGGGGCCTTATTCAAAGGTGTTATCAATTAATCGCATTAGGTTACCTTCACACTTGGGTGACTTTTCATGGAGCTTTGGGCCTCAGAGTCACATGAAAAGTTGTCCCCCATGATTTCCATGCATATTTCTTAGAGCTGTGTGATTAATCGTCATCGTGATTTTTTCCCCTTTGCGATCTTGAAAAAAGCATTTCACGATTCTTGCTATGCAAAGAACTCTCTCTGCTCTTCTGAAGCCACAGCCATCAAAAGAAAGGAATAGAAAAACTGGGAAGTCTGCCAAGAATTAGAACATTCTTTATCAGTGAACTTAACTAGAAACATTGTAACAATTTGTCAATGAAATAGACTTCTGTGTAAGTGAGGGAAGTTTAACCACTTAAACTCTAAACATTTTTCTGACATTTGTTGGTTTCAGGTTAAAATCATTTTTTTTTTTTTTGCTAGAAAATTACTTAAAACCCCCCAACATTATATATATTTTTTTAGTAGAGACCCTAGAGAATAAAATGGTGGTTGTTACAATATTTTATGTCACACTGTGTTTGCGCCTTTCAAATGCAATTTTTTTTGGAAAAAATTACTTTAATTAAAAAAAAAAAAGAAAAGTTAGCCCAATTTTTTGTGGGATAATGCGAAAGATTTTACGTCGCGAGAATCGTGATCTTTTTATTCTAAGCAAAAAAATTGTGATTCTCATTTTGGCCAGAATCGTGCAGCTCTAATATCTATGCAACTTGACCATGTTCACATAGGTCTGAATTGACATGTCAAATTGCAGGCCAAATCGGCACCTGTTGATGGCAATGGAACTGTCCGAATTGGTGCGACGCCACAACGATTCCCAAAAGTAGTTCCTGCACTACTTTGGGCGACTTCAGGGGGCGATTTCTTACCTCCCAACTTTTTGAGATGGGTATAAGGGACAACCTATTAGCAAAAGTAGGTAGGCATAGGACACCTTCTTAAAGGAGAACAGTTGGGACCTATGTGATTTCACTAGACATCTGTGCAGGAAAGTGCACTGATGTCTCTGAAATCACTGACAGTCAGGCTGAGTCACACTTGTGCAACTTTGGACAGCAGAGTCGCATGACAAGTCATACCCCATGATTTTCAATGTGTACCATTCATATCTGTGCAACTTCAAGTAACACTGACTTCAACGTAGTCCCTGTACTACTTTGGTCTGACTTTGATGCGAGTTGAGGTCCATAGACCTCAAGTTTACACAGGCATTCCCTGGAATTGCGGCAAAATTGCTGATGCAAAATCGTGGGAAAGTTACGTGTCTTTACCTGCGACTCCTGCGTCCATAGACCTCAAGATTACACAGGCATTGCTTAAAGTCGCATTAAAATCTCGCAACTTTCAGGTCGCACAAGTGTGAAAGGTGCTTAAGTCACTGTGCTGAGTACTATTTTATACCTAGAATATAAAGTAGTCCCACCATCAAACACTAGTAAACGTATGTTCTCAATATAATTGTGCTCAAATGGCTGAAAATCACACAGATGGTATCACCTACTGAAAGCTTGCATTGTACTCAGCAGCATATGCTGAAAAGAGGCGAATGCCTATTAGCCAATGCCACACCGGCATGAGCATCGTTGTTACTATAATATTAATGCCTGAAATGCAAAGCATTATTGTATAGAATCAAACATTAGTAAATGTATTTTCTCTGTAGGTAAGTGCTCAGCTCTGTAGCATAGCGGTATACCCTGCTGCCCCCAAAAGTTCAAGCCATGAATTCAAATCCCACTGACAGCATCACCTCCTGGAAGTGTGCATTGTACTCAGAAGCATAATTAGCCAAAGCACATCAGCTTGCTTTATTCCATATTTTAACTCTTCAAATGCATGCAATGGTATGTACTTATTCAATAATATGGTATGGAATTCCAAAATTCAAGGAAAAAAAATGTCGTAGGGTCCCCCAGTACATACCACGCCCTTCGGTATGGACTTTAAGGGGAACCCCACACCAAAATGTAAAATAAATTTGATGTGAGGCCCCCCAAAATCCAGACCCTTATCCGAGCATGCAGCCTGGAGGTCAGGATAGGGGGGGACGAGTGAGCACCCTCCCCTTCTGAACCTTACCAAGCCACATGCCCCAAAGCACTTTTTCCCCATGTTGATGGGGACAAGGGCCTCTTCCCGACAACCCTGGTTGGTGGTTGTCGGTCTTCAGGCAGGGGGTTTATCAGAATCTGGAAGCCCCCTTTAACATGGGGGCTCCCAGATCCTGCCCCCTATGTGAATAGGTATGGGGTACATTTTACCCCTACCCATTCTCAAGAAGAATTTTATTGGGTTTTACAACTTTTACAAAGTATATGTAACATACATCTCAAACCGTGAGATTACAAATTCTTCGTATTTATGCAATGTTCATTAGAGAGCGTTTATAGGCAGACGTTAGTCTGGCAACGTTATCACAGGAACATATCATTCAAAAGTAATACATGTAAATTCCAGACCTAGATCAGTAGACTTGTGCTGAGAGGTTGCTTCTGGAAGGGGGGTCTGCATGGAATGTCCGGTCATATCGGGAAATGTTAAGTGAAGATATCCCGGGGCCATTCACCCCGAAAGGGATCATTTCTGTGAATGGGTCGGGGTCGGGAGTGGATATATCGGTGGTACCGTTGACTGGTGACCATAATGGGTTGTGAATCGGTTCCACCGAGTGACCTGATTCATTGAAGAAGAATGTTGGAAAAGAAAGTTTGTCTGAGATAATTACACGCCTGCGTCGCGGGTGTGTAGGGTGAGAGTATGCTCCAGAGAGTAAGTGTCTATTATGTCTGTGAAAAGAGCTGAGGTAAGGGTTTGACTGAGATGGGGGGGGGGAGAAGGAGGGCCCAGGGGGTGGGCGGCTCGGCGGAGTTGGGGAGTCAGGATTGTGCTTTATATATGCTCAATGAGTAGTGATTGAGGAGGAAGTGGGTTGGGTGGTTTGTGTGGGTGATTGACGAAAATGCAGCCAACATGCCCAGGTGGTGTTAAACTTGGTAGGGTTGTCATTGGCCTGGCAGATAAGCTTCTCCATCTCCGCTATTTTATCTACCCTCCGGATCCACTCTTGGATCGTGGGGGGTGACGTAGACCTCCAGATGGCTGGGATGCAAAGATTAGCCGCGTTGATTAGATGTATGGTGAGCGATTTCTTGTAGCTACCTGGGGAAACAGGAGTGTGGTGCAATAGGTATCTTTCAGGTGTGAAAGTCGGTGAATAGGTGGATATTTGGGTGATTAATCGGTGGATTGCCTGCCAGAATGGTTGAATGAGGCTGCAGCTCCACCAAATATGCAGTAGAGTGCCCTTAGCAGAGCCGCACCTCCAACAGGTTGGGGGAATGGCGGGGTGAAACTTGTGGATTTTGTCAGGTGTTCTGTACCACTTAGAGAACACTTTAAATCTGTTCTCCTGTGTTGAGACATTTATAGACCCTTTGTGCATGAGAGTGAAGATGGAGTCCCATTCCTGCGGAGATAGGTCCAGAGAAAGGTCTGATTCCCATTGTTTTACTAGTTTGTCATTTTTGACTATGTGCTGAGAGAACAAAAGGGAGTATGTGGCGGAGATGAGATGGCCCTGGGGTTCAGTGTCTAGGCAAAGGAGTTCAAGAGGAGTGTGGTCTCTGCTGTAGGGGGAGTCTCTGCTATACGTTTGGAGAAAATGTCTCAATTGCAGGTACTTAAAGAAAGGTAAGGGATGATTAGAAAGTGTCGATTCGAGTTCCGCATGGGGGAGTAACGAGCCGTTGCGAAAACAGCCATGGGCCCTTACTGGGGTGAAGGCCGTGTCTTGGATAGGAGCCTTATGCACTAGACCCGGAGGGAATTCCGGGTTGTTAGTGGAGTCATGGGACCCGGTGCTGGGAGCATGTGAAATGTTTTGCAAACCTTTTTGAAGATTGAAAGGGTGGTGCCAATGGAAGGGTGAGACAAGAAGGTGTCTGGTACGTGTCTGCTATCAACCCATGGGGAGTTGACTAATGGGAGGCTCGCAAATGAATCTTCTAGTTCTACCCAGTCTTTGGCTTGACGGTGTTTGTGCCAGTCTACTAATCTAGTTAAGTGGCAGGCCCATTGGTATTTTTGAAGATCTGGAAGTCCTAAACCTCCTAATCTTTTGGGGAGGACTAATCTGTCCCAACTAAGTCTCGGTTGTTTCGATGCCCAGATGAAAGACTGGCAGATGCGTTTGTAGGATGAGAAAAAAGCGGGGGGTAGTCTGATTGGGATGGCTTGGAGGAGGTAAAGGAGTCTGGGCATAATGTTCATCTTCAGTATCGCGATCCTACCCAACCAAGAGAAGGATCCCAAGTGCCACTTCTGAAGATCTCCTTGGATGGACAGGATCATGGGTGCGAAGTTGCTGGTGTATAGGTTTTTCAGGTCTGAGGTGATTTGGATTCCGAGGTAGGAAATGGCCGATGGCTCCCAGCCGAAGGGGAAATTAAGTTTACAGAGATTCACCGTATCAGAGGTTAGGGTAATATTGAGTGCTTTGGATTTTTCAAAGTTGATTCTCAAGTTAGAGGGTTTTGAAAAATTCAAAGTCTGCTAGAAGATTGGGGATGGTCGTAATGGGATCAGTCAGGAACAGTAATATATCGTCCGCATATGCAGCTAGCTTGTATGATTTGTGGTGTATGTCAACTCCTTTAATAGTGGGATTGTCCCTTAATTTGCGGAGCATGGGTTCAAGGGTTAGTATAAATATAAGTGGGGACAAGGGGCACCCTTGACGGGTTCCATTGGAGACAGAGAAGGCGTCCGACAGTGTGCCGTTAACTCGTAGCCTGGCCGTAGGGGAGGCATACAGGGCCAGAATCATGGTGAGCATGCGCAGAGGTAAGCCCACCGCCTGGAGGGTGGCCTCCATGTAATCCCATGCTACCCTGTCGAACGCCTTCTCTGCATCCAACGACAGAAAGAACCCTTTGTTGGACATTTTCGTGAGCCAGTGGTGTATGTTCAGTGCTTTAGTGGTGTTGCCCCTAGCCTCACGACCAGGAACAAAGCCAACCTGTTCTAGTGAGATCAGAGATGGTATGAAAGGTAAGATTCGGTTAGCCAATGCTTTCGCGAATAATTTGAGGTCCACATTGAGCAGAGAGATGGGACGGTAATTCGTCACTTTAGTGGGGTCTTTATCTTTTTTGGGGATGAGTGTAATGTGTGCTGTGAGCATGTCGTTGTGTGTGTGTGTGTGTGTGTGTGTGTGTGTGTGTGTGTTGAGGGTGATAGAGCATTGAGAGCTTTCGCTAGGTGTGGAAGAAGGATAGAAGGGAAGGATTTGTAGTAGCATGCCGTAAGGCCGTCAGGACCGGGGCTTTTTCCTATCTTCATTTGTCGTAGCGCTATAAGTAGTTCTTCCGTGGAGAGTGGGGCGTCTAGGGATTGGGCGTCTTCAGTGGAGAGAGGTTGTGGCCCGTATTGTGTAAGAAAATTCTGGAGAGCAGTTTTCCGGTTAGAAGGATCGTCGGCGTGATGAGACGGTGTCAAATTGTATAATTTGCTGAAGTATTGGACAAATTGCTGGGAGATTTCCTCGTTTCTAGAAAACGAATCGCCAGCTGAGTTGGAGATTTTATGAATAGTATGTGAGGCCTTTTTGGATTGCAGTGCCCTCGCTAATAATTTGCTGGATTTGTTCCCAAATTCATAATATAGTTTTTGAGTCAGCATGAATTTACGTTTCAACGATTTGTTTAAGACTTCTAGAAGTTCCTCTCTCGCCTGTGTTAATTCAGTTAGCAAAGCATCAGCGACGGAGGCTTTGTGTGCCTGCTCGAGCGCGTGTATACGTGCGGTTAGATCAGCTATGTGTGTGCGGTTGAGTTTGTTGCGGTTAGCGGAGATAGAGAGGAGCTCGCCCCTAATGACACATGTGTGTGCATTCCATACGCTCAAAGGTGTGACGTCGGGAGTGTCGTTGTTAGCAAAGAAGTCAGTTAAGCATTTGGACAGTCTATTTACGTTAAGTTCATCTGTCAGTAGGGAGCTATCGAGACGCCAAATACGCGTTTTTGTGTTCATGGTCGCTAATTGTAAGGTCATAGAGATAGGGTTGTGATCAGATAGTATGGACGGTTCTAGCTTTCGTTAGGTTGGTCAGGTCGTTCTGGGAGATGAAGAAGTGATCTAGTCTAGAATATTTGCCGTGCGGCGGTGAGAAGTATGTGTAATCCCTTGTCTTGGGATGCATGGTGCGCCACGTATCGTGAAGTAGAAGATTATTGAGCTGTAGTTTAATGGCTCTTAAGGCCCTGTATGTGAGGAAGGAAGACCCGTTTGAGGTGTCCATCGCTGGGGTCAGCGGGATATTGAAATCGCCACCGACGATGAGGGTACCGACCTGGAAGCTAGCTAGCAGTTGCAGAGTCGTTTTGAAAAAGGCGATTTGGCCCTTGTTGGGAGCGTAAATGTTAGCGATGGTGTAGGGTAGCTGATGGAGAGTGCCTTTGATAAAAAGGTATCGTCCATGTGGGTCTTTCAGTGTGTCTGTGATCAGGAATGGACACTGATTGGAGATGAGGGTTGTAACCCCTTTCGATTTCGCCTCTATATTGGAGGCGTGAATTGTCGTGGGGAAGTATCGGCTTTGCAGTTTAGGAATGGAATCTGTGCGGAAGTGTGTTTCCTGAATTAGCACTATGTGAGCTTTGGAGTGTTTGAGGGAAGTTAGTAATTGGGACCTTTTTTCGGGGGTATTTAGACCCCTTATGTTGATCGAATAAAGCTTGAGTGATTGTGGTGTTTGTGGCTTGACTTCTTGAGTGGAATTAGAGTCTGTCCTGGCCGCCATCGTGGGTTGAGGGGGAGAAGGGAGGAGGGGTGTGCATTCAGGGGGGTACAATTGAAAAGTAGAGCTAGTTTGCTTTGTAAACTACCCCTACCCATTCACCAAAAAAAGCAGTGAAATGCAAAAAAATCAATAGCCAGTTTTTAACAAGTCCTTTATTGTAAAATAGCTCTGAGCTGTCTTCTTCCCTGAGCCATCTTCTCCAGACGCTGTCTCTCCCTCCTCCATCTTCTCCCCGAGCTGTATTCTCCCAGAGCCGTCTCTCCTGCCGCCACCATCTTCTCCATCTGCTGTGTTCTTCAGCACCGCTGGTTACCCTCTAATAAAAAAAAAGCTTCTCTTCTTCCATGGTGGTCTTCCTCTGCTGTGTTGTCACCCGCTGTGTGGCGTCTCTTACATAGCCATGGAGCGGACTCTCCGGTTGACATTATCGGATGGCCACAGAAGACTGCCACAAGAAGAGCGGCTTTTTTTTTTTATTAGTGGGTAACCGGCTGCGCTGAAGAACACATCAGCAGGAGAAGATGGTGGCAGCAGGAGAGACAGCTTGTGGAGAAGAAACATCAAACACTAGTGAATGTATTTTCTATGTATTTTCTATGTATGACTGTGCTACACCCAATAGGCTAGCGGTCAGCACTTCTACCTTGAAGAACTCATGGGTTCAAATCCCACAGAGAAATACTAAAAGATTGAATTGGTGAAAAAAAGGCAAATGACTATTAGCCAATTAGCCAAAGCGGCATATGCTGAAAATAGGTGAATGCCAATTAACTTTAAATTTGGCTGATTCTATTATATTAACTCTTCAAATGCATGCAATGATATGTAAGTATTCAATACTATTATGGTGTGAAATTCCAAACACCACACACTAACTAATGGGCAGATTACATTTTTTTGTTTGTTTATTTTAATTCGCTTGTGCACTGAAAAAATAAACACAGCTGGGGGATGGTAGGTTGGATGGTATTTGAACTTGTACCGTGAGTGCTGTGGAGACATCTGAGTAGACTACTAAGCCATTGTGCTAAGTATGAGACCTGCATAATGGTGTAGTATGATTAAAGAATTAATATAAATAATTACCGCTTTATAGTCACCTAAAATAAAAAAACATACAACAAATAGGTAACCTAAATGTTTAATACATGTAATTTTACAGAATAGCAGACATTACTATGTAAAAATCATTCATAACTGCATTAGTTAGCAAAAGAAGGAAAAAACTAGGAATACTAATTGCAACATACATCAATAGATGCACACGAGGTAGAGCACATCTCACATAAAAATGTTTCTTTCACAAAAATGGATCATGGTTACAGTGCAGTACTATATAACAACTTGGTAGGAATTGGCATTTGCATATACGCGGAAGCGCTAATTATCGCCAGCTTAGAATTTACTAACGTGTTTCTCACTAATAGCACTAATTTTTCATTCGCACATTCGCCTGTTGAAATTTTATTTGGCTAAAATGGGAGCTATTATTTGCCATAGTGCCCAGTACTTCCTGGCGCTATAGTAAATGACCCCCATAGACTTTAACGGTGTTCGCGTGCTTGAACAAACTTTTTTCCTGTTCACATGTTCTGGTGCGAACCGAACAGGGGGGTGTTCGGCTCATCCCTACCTGGCAGTAAAAAAGGTCGCTGGTTCGTATTCCCAACCACACCACAAAACTATCTGCCTGGAGTTTGCATGTTCTCCCTGTGCCTGCATGGGTTTCCTCCGGGTACTCCGGTTTCCTCCCACACTCCAAAGACATGCTGGTAGGTTAATTGGCTTCTGTCTAAATTGGCCCTAGTATATGAATGTGAGTTAGGGACCTTAGATTGTAAGCTGCTTGAGGGTAGGGGCCCATGTGAGTGTATAATGTATATGTAAAGCACTGTGTAAATTGACGGCACTATAGAAGTACCTTAAATAAAAATTAAATAAGTCTTCACTAATATTATGGTGTGACTCTCCAAAACACCATACACTAGCTAACAAGCAGTTTACATTTAATAAACTTTATTGTATGGTATATAAACCATCAAACACTAGTAAAAGTATTTTGTATATATAATTGCGCTCAGCCCAATAGGCTAGCAGTTAGCACCATCTACCTTCAAAAATTCAGGTATTGAAAGACTCATGAGTTCAAATCCCACAGAAGAATCCTAAAAGATTACTATTGGTGGAGAAAAGGAGAATTACTGTTAGACAGTTAGCCAATTAGCCAAAGCGGCATACAGTGAATGCCAAGTAGCCAATACACTTTAATGTGGTTGATATTGTATTAACTCTTCAAATGCTTGCAATGGTATGTAAGTATTCACTAATATTATGGTGTGAATCTCCAAACTCCACACACTAGCTAACAAGCAGTTTACATTTGATAAACTTTATTGTATAGTATATAACACATCAAACACTAGTAAAAGTATTTTGTATGTATAATTGTGCTCAGCCCAATAGGCTAGCAGTTAGCACCTCTACCTCCAAGCATTCAGGTACTGAAAGACTCATGGGTTCAAATCCCACAGAAAAATCCTAAAAGATTGCATTGGTGGGAAAAGGAGAATGCCTGTTAGCCACAGCAACACAAATATATATATATATTGAAAATAGGTGATTGCCAAATAGCCAATGCACTTTAATGTGAATGATTTTATTGTATTAACTCTTTAAATGCATGCAATGGTATGTAAGTATTCAATTATATTATGATGTGACATTCCAAACACCACACACTAGCTAAAGGGCAGTTTACATTTCTTTATTTTAATTCACTTGTGCACTGAAAAAATAAACACAGCTGGTGGATGGTAGGTTGGCTGTTGTTTGAACTCATACCATGAGTGATGTGGAGATATCCAAGCAGACCACTAAGCCATTGTGCTAAGTACAAGACCCGCATAATAGTGTAGTATTATTAAAGAATGAACATAAATAATTACTGCTTTATAGTCAACTAAATTAATAAATAATAAATCAAAAACATGAAAAAAACAACATACAACAAATAGGTAACCTAAATGATTAATACATGTAACGTTACAGAATAGCAGACATTACTATGTAATAATCATTCAGAACTGCATTTCTTAGCAAAAGAAGGAAAAAAACTAGGAATACACATACATGGATCATGGCTACAGTGCTATATAACAACTTGATAAGAATTGGCATTTGTATATATGCGGAAGCGCTAATTAGCAGCAATTTAGAATTTACAAACGGTTGTTCCCCGCTTATATTACTAAGTTTCATGCGCAAATTCGCTGGTTTTGTTTCCATTTGGCTAAAATGGAGTGCCCAGTACTTCCTGGAGTTATAGTAAATGACCACCACTGTGTGCATCTTCAAAATTTGGCTTTCAAAATTTTGGAGAAAAATTAGAGAAATAGAAAGAATTTGATAAATGTTGGTGTGTTTTCGATTCTGCCTAAAACATCAATGATGTTTTTGAGTCTTTTTTCAACATCATTGATGTCTTCCTTGAACATCTGTAAATCCCTATTGCACGCCATTATCTTCCTGATGAGGACGTGTGCACTTGTGAAATGTGTTTCTTCTTCAACAACATCCACATCACCTAAAAACAAAAACGCCATGTATTATAAATATGCAGGCATCCATCTATTACCTGAAGCTATTGTCTCTGACACTCACCTGTTGTGGTCACTATTTCGCCCAATTCATAAACCTCTCCTTCCTCCACCTCCTCTGGTTGTTGTTTTTGGATTTCCCCTTCTTTAGGAGGTTGGGGGTCCCTGGTGACCTCAGACGTCCCGAATCTTTTCTCCTCTATGTGAATAAAATAAAGGTATACTTAGCACACAGATATTTGAGGCAAGAAATAGGAATATGAAACATTGCTTGGAAGTGTCGTACAATTGTCTGTTTTGGCAGAGTTCAAATCTGAAGACATGATTTTTTCCCTTTACAAAGCTGGAATAATTACCTTTTTTGTTAAAGTATCACACATGTAGAGACCCCTAGTATCCATTGGAGCACCTGTGTGGGACACCCTAAAACGTTTGTTCTGGTGTCCCACACTAGTGCTCCTGTGTCCAGATGTGTAAACAGCCGCTGAGTGTCCTCTCCTTACACTGAATAAAGTTTGCATTTCATTCTAGTTACAAACCCATCTAGACAACAATGTACTAAACTTCTTTTAAGATAAATAGGCATGACCAAATGTAGTTAACCTGCATCTGCAAAAAACGTTGTATTAGAGGGCGAACAAACAATGTTTACTATGAACGATTACTGTGCCCACAAACCTGAAACTTTTAAACATTTGAAACTGTACAACAATAAAGGAAAGCACATGTAGCAGCAGGAACGTAATAATAATAATAGGAACACATGACAAAATACTTAATTTTTGCAGCACTCTCTTGATTCTTCTGTACTGATCTTGGTCCCTCAATTTGAGGTCTGACCATCATTTCCTCAGTTGATCCTTGGACCCCAAAATTCTTCGGCAGATTTTTCACAAGTTTTGTCATGATCTTGACCTTTCTCACATTTGGGTTTGGGTACGGTCCATACTTCCCATCATAGTCGGCCCTCTTGAAGATGTCCACCATCTCTACAAAGGCCATATTTTAGGCCTTTAATATCCTCCAGGATCGGGACGTGTGGCTCCGGGCTTTCGTCGTTGCTGCTGCTGTTTTCATGCACCTGTTGTCTCTCCGCCATGTGCTCTCCCACTGTGCCGAAAGACAAGGGGCAGGGAATATACTAGATAGAAGGTCAGGGGAGGGCGGAGTTTCATGCATGTGCAGTGTATATAAAGCGTAACACGCGTGTGACGTATGTACGATCTGTGAGCGGAGGAAGGAGTAGCGGAACCCCGATCGTGGTAACAAAGGTACAATTTTAAATTGGGCCTATACTGCTTATAGATTGAGGCCTATATTGGGACAAGATTATGCAAGTTTAGCCTGACATTAGGGTTTGTCTTGTGTTGTATCTTGCAGAGAAAATTGATCTATTGAGGACTTTATCCCCATATTCATTGATATGTACAGGGGGCTTCCCTTTTATAACAATAAAAGAAAGAGGCAAGCAGCGCTGGATCAATTGTTGGAATTCGTGAAGCCGCAGATCTCCACAGCAAACATCAACTATATGAAGGCCATGATTGGTGGCATGAGGAGCATATATAATAGGGAGCACAAGAAGGTCCAGGATTCCCAGAGGTCAGGAGCTGCAGCAGATGACATTTATGTGCCCAGGCTGAGGTACTATGATGGACTGCATTTTCTGGCAGACCAGAGGGAACCCAGACCAGCACTCGCCAGTCTTCCTTCAACGCTCCCTTCCACCCCAGCTGAGGCTTCCGACGTCCAACCTGGGCCTTCCACCCAGGAAGACATGGAGGAGCCCAGCTTGAGCCAAGTATAGCATTGATCAACATATTTCTTGTCCAAAAATTAATGATGTTAACTAGATGTTATTGATCACTAATTTCTGATTTAACAATGTGTTTAACATATCAATAGAGTGGCCAAAAATGATTGGGACAAAATAAAAAATGCTGGGGTCAGAATAATAGTCTTTTCTATTTGTTAACATTCAATTTGCAACAGTCATGAGCTGAAAATTGTGTGTGATTGATGAACCAAAAACGAAAACTATGTCACTTTTTCATACACAGGAAAGTCTCTGCCAGGAGGAGGCAGTGGAAAGTGGCAGCCAGGAATTGGTGGGGGTAAGTGGCAGCCACCAGGAGGTGGCCGGGCTCAGTAGCCTGCCCGAATCCCAGGTCCCTCCCTTTCGCCTGCAAAATGCTGGAAATGGAGGAGGGCCAAAGCCTCTTCTGTGAGGAAGTTATCTTACAAGCCCTAAATAAGGGGTTGAGGGGCGAACTCACAAGCCAAAGCCAAGTTTGTGAGTTTGATCATTGTCCTCCTCCACCTCCTGCCAAATCTCCAACACCAGAGCCACAGCCTGGAAGCATGTAAGGAAGACAAGAGAGTGATGGCCTAGATTCAGTCTGGTCTGACAAAAAACAGTTTGTTGTAAGACCACAGCCTGGGGACATATATGTCATCTGCTGCTGTTCCTGAACTCTTGGAGTACTGGACCGGATTGTGCTCACTATTATGTGGACTCCTCATGCTACCAATTTTGGCTGTAAAATAGTTGATGTGTGCCCTGGGGTACAAAGGCTTCGTCAATTTCACAAGTTTATCCAGCGTTGCCTTCCTCTTTATTTGGTTATGACCCATAATAAATGGCTATTTTTTGTTCACAAATACTTGGCTATGTGTTTTACTTCAAAAAGGACAGTTTGTGAGTAGGCAGGTACATTTCAAAAAGACTATGTCAGATTAACAAGGGACACCAACACCAAACTCCTTGAGGTTAAAAAAGAAAAAAAAAGAAAGATTATAATAGTGTTATGGTAGCTTGACACACAAAACAAAAAAATATATTATGGAGATCAGAAGAAACAAAACTAAAAAAAACAGGAGATCTTGAAAAAAATTTAAAAAAAGTAAATCACTATAAAAAAAAAGAGATCTTTATCAATTAAAAAAAAGATCACTATAAAAAGAAATTCAAAACATTATGGAGATCTGACGAAAAAAATAAAAAATATTATTCATGAGATCAGAAGAAATAATAAAGAAATCAGTGTGTGAGAACTCTGTGTGAATATCAGCAGCAAAACAACTTCATTATTCTAGCATCATAAAGAAGAAGAGGATGCACTGCATTAAAAGATTAAAAAATGTGCAGCATGACTTATGTGCTATCTCCATTACGAACGCTAGTTTTACCAGACCGAGCGCTTCCGTCTTGTACTTGATTCAGAGCATGCGTGGAATTTTGTGCATCGGAATTGTGTACACACTTTCAGAATTTCCAACTTTTGTTGTCGGAAAATTTGAGAACCAGCCCTCAAATTTTTGTTGTCGGAAATTCCGACAAAAAATGTCCGATGGAGCTTACACACGGTCGGAATTTCCGACAGCAAGCTCCCATCGAACATTTGTTGTCGGAAAATCCGATCGTGTGTACGCAGCATAAGAGGTAGTCAAGAAATCAAATGTGTCCCTAGAACACCTGATGGTGCGTGCTCCTTGCATGTCGGGCCTCTGTATGTGGCCAGGCTGTGTAAAAGTCTCACATGTGGTATTGCCATACCCAGGAGGAGTATCAGAATGTATTGTGGGGTTTAGTTGCAAGTATGCATATGATGTGTGTAAGAAATAACCTGTTTATATGACAATTTTGTGGAAAAAAAAAGAGAGAAAAAATCTTCATTTTGCAAAGAATTGTGAGAAAAAATTACAACTTCAAAAAACTCACCAAGCCTCATACAAAATATATTGGAATGTCTACTTTCTAAAAAGGGGACATTTAGGGGGGGTATTTGTACTGTCCTGGCTTGTTAGTGTCTCAAGAAATGAGATAGGCCGTCAGTACATCAGGTGGGATCTGTAATCAATTTTCAATGATTTTCACAATAGCTTGTAGACTCTATAACCTTCACAAAGACCAAATAATATACACTTATTTGGGTTATTTTTACCAAAGATATGTAGCAGTATAAATTTTGGCCAAAATTTATGAAGAAAAATGCATTTTTTTTTACAAAATGTTCTGTCTTTTTTCATTTATAGCGCAAAAAATAAAAAAACCCAGTGGTGATTAAATATCACCAAAAGAAAGCTCTATTTGTGTGAAAAAAGGATAACAATTTCATGTGGGTACAGTGTTGCATGACTGAGTAATTTTCATTCACAATGTGAGAGCACTGAAAGCTGAAAATTGGTCTGGTTAGGAAGGGGGTTTAAAGAGGAAATAAACCCTGATGGGTTTACTTCCTCTTTGTTTCCCTGATAAGGTAAAGCATAATGTGCAAGTTTAGGAGATATTAATGGTACCTATAGGTAAGCCTTATTATAGGCTTACCTGTAGGTAACCACTTTAAATGCTCTGTATAATCTAAAATATTAAAGTGGCCAATTCTAAAGTGAAAATCAAGCAATTGTCATGCTTGGCATACTCCATTGCACTTTTGCAAACAACATTTACTTAAAAATAACAATAATTGTATTCAAAAGATATTAATATTCAATTTTAGCCGATGTTTTAAATATATTTGCACCACACGTCATGCGTTTTGGTTTCATTTTAAGGAACAATACCAGTGTCCTTTTGGAGGAATAATTCTTCTGTGGGTGGAATAGTGCACCTTTCTTTGGGTCTTCTGTGGGTGGAATAGTGCACCTTTCTTTGGGTCTTCTGTGGGTGGAATAGTGCCCCTTTCTATGGGTCTTCTGTGGGTGGTTTAGTGGCCCTTACTGTTGGTGGAGTAGTGCCACTTTCTGTAGGTCTTCTGTGAATAGAATAGTGCCCCTTTCTGTGGGTCTTCAGTGGGTTTGAATAGTGCCCCATGAAGGAAATATCGTCTCTTTTGAAAAAGGACAGGGGTATAGGTACTGCCACTGTGTTGGGCACACGCTCTCTAATGCCCCGTACACACGGTCGGATTTTCCGATGGAAAATGTCCGATGGGAGCGTGTTGTCAGAAATTCCGACCGTGTGTGGGCTCCATCGGACATTTTCCATCGGATTTTCCGACACACAAAGTTTGAGAGCAGGAGATAAAATTTTCCGACAACAAAATCCGATCGCGTCAATTCCGACCGTGTGTGGCCTGTTCCGACGCACAAAGTGCCACGCATGCTCAGAAGAAATGTCGACACGGAAAAGCTCGGTCTGGTAAAATTAGCGTTCACAATGGATACAGCACTTTCGTCACGCTGCAGTGTTAAAAATGGTTTAATACAGCGCACTCTCTTCTTCTTTATAATGTGACAAGAATTAAGTAGTTTTGCTGCTCATATTCACACACACTTCTCACAAACTTATTTTTTTGTTTTTTTCTTGGGATTCCCTTAATATATTGTTGTTTGTCACATCTGACTGTTTTTTTTTTTTGGCTTTAAAGCCATTTTTGGTTTAGATTTTATGTTTGTATTTTTTCCAAGGCTGATCTTTGTTTAATGTTATTTTTAGTTTTACTCCAGACTATTTTTGTGTGTGTTTTGTGTGTCAAGTTACCACAACACCATTGATATCTTTTATTATTTAGTCCCAAGGAGATTGTTTGTTGTTGGTGTCCCTTGTTAATTTCACATTGTCTTTTTCATATGTACCTGAATCCTCACAAACTGTCCTTTTTCAAGTAAAACACACATAGGCAAGTATAATTCAAAACAAAAATCCTTTATTAAGGGCTCAGAACCAAACAAAGAGGGAGGCAACACTGGATCAGCAGGAGAAATTAGCGAAGCCTGGGACCCCCAGGGCAGACAACAATTCTTGAATATCAAAATTGGCGGCCTGAGGAGTCCATATGTAAGGGAGGGCAGTCTGGTCCAGAAGTCGCAGAGATCCGGAAAGCAGCAGATGACATCTGTGTCCCCAGGCTGTGGTACCACAAGAGGCTGCATCTTTTGGCCGACCAGACTGTATCCAGGGTCATCACTTTCTGGTCTTCCTTCCACGCTTCATTCCGGCCTGTGGCTGTGCTGTTGGAGATGTGGCAGGAGGAGGAGAAGGACCTGGAGGAGGAGGAGGACTGGGAGGACCTGGAGGAGGAGGACCATCTGTGAGTTCGCAAAGGTGTGTCTGAGATGTAATTTGGCCCCTCATACCTTTATTAAGAGCCTCCAATATGAGCGACTCACACATGAGTTGTTGTCCCTCCTCCATCCTCTGCATTTTTGAGGCAATGATGGCAGCAATGTCCTCCTCCACGGTGTGTGGTGCTCCCAGGGCCTCTGTAGCCCTCCAAAAGAGGCCTATGGCAGCTTCCTCTAGGGCACTCCTCCTCCTACCACTTTCTCTTTCCAGGGGGAGTGGAGGGACCGGCCTATCAGGCAGCCGGCTCGGCCCGGCCATCTCCTGGCTGCGACTTCCCTGTGTATGAAAAAGGGACATGGTTTTAGTTTTTGCATCATCAATCACAATCATAAATTAATACTCCAAACTAACATCTAGTTAACATCATTGATTGGACAACCTGAACTATTTAGAGGAATGCTATACCTGGCCCAAGCTGGGCTCCTCTACATGTTGTTGCCTGGAAGGCCCAGGTTGGGCGTCAGAAGCCTCAGCTGGGGGGGGAAGGAAGCGTGGAAGGAAGACTGGAGAGGGATGGCATGGGTTCAGACTGGCCTGCCAGAAAATGCAGCCTGTCATAGTACCACAGCCTGGGGAGATAGATGTCATCTGCTGCTCCGGATCTCTGCGAATTCTGGACTTTCTGACACTCCCTTACATAAGTGCTCCTTAGGCCACCAATTAAGATCTTCAAAAATGTGATGTCTGCCGTGGGGATCACCTGCTTCACAATTTCCAACAATTTATCCAGTGCTGCCTTCCTCTTTGTTTGGTTCTTGTAATGTGGGTTGTTGACCTCCCACAGACATGGCAGCTCCCTTAACATATCAATGAATAGTGACATGAAGTCATTATCTTTTAATAAGATATCCATGTTCACTGCAAGACACAACATAAGACAAAGCCTAATGTCAGACAAAACTCTCCTAATCTTGTTACAATATAGGCCTCAATCTAGAAGCAGTATAGGCACAAGTTTGGCTCTTACCTTCGTTCTTACGATCGGCGCGTCCAATGCTCCTTCCTTCGCTCACAGATCGTACGTAATACGCACGTGTGTTACGCTTTATATACACTGCGCATGCGTGTAACTATGCCCGCCCCTGATGTTCTTTCTAGTCTATTCCCCGCCCATTTTCATTTGGCGCAGTGGGTGAAGAGCACATGGCGGAGTCACAGCAGGTGCGTGCTAATTATAGCAACGAGGAGGAGAAAAGCCCGGAGACAGAAACATCCTGATCCAGAAGGAGAAGATTTAAGGCCACAAATATGTCCTTTGGGGAGATGTTGGAGATGGTGGACATCCTGAAGAAGGCCGACTATGACGGAAAGTATGGACCTTACCCCAACCCCAATATCAGAAAGGCCAAGATCATGGCGAAAGTGGTCAAAAGTCTGCACAGGAATTTCGGGGTACGACGATCGAAAGATCAGCTCAGGAAGCGGTGGTCGGACCTGAAATTGAGAGAGCCCGAGCAGTACCGAAAGATCCGGAGAGTGCTGCAAAAAAGTAAGTAGTTGTGCTGTGTTCATATTCTTTTTGTCTTTCTTACGTTCGTGCTGCTCCATATGCTTTTCTTAATTGTACAGTTTAAAATGTCAATTTTAATGTTCATGGGCCCATTATTCGTTCGTATCAAACATTTTTTTTTCGCCCTCTAAAACACCATCGTTTAGGCTATATGCGTTTTCCTACATTTTTTAGGGCCTACTTGGATGCAAAATATTTGGTTGTGTAGATGGGTTTGTTACTAGAATGAAATGCAAACTAGATTCTGTGTAAGGAGAGGACACTCGGCAGCTGTTTTCACATCTGGACACTGGAGCACTAGTGTGGGACACAAGAACACCATTTTTATTAGGGGGCACACAGGTGATCTAGTGTATACTATAGGGGGGTCTCCATCTGTGAAGCTTGTACTAAACAGGTAAAGTATTGAAGCTTGACAAAGGCCAATAAAAAAGTGACATCTTGGAACTCTGCTAAAATTGACAATTGTACCATACTTCCAAGCAATGTTTCCTATTTATAGTTCTGCCATCAAATATCTGTGTGCTAATTATACCATTTTTGTTTTACATAGGGGAGAAAAGACTCGGAGGACACCCCTCATCCGAGGAGACCAGAGACCCCCCACCTCTGGAAGAAGGTGAAATACCCCCAACCCAAGCTGAGAAGGAGGAGGAAGAAGATGTGGTTGAAATTGTCACCACAACAGGTGAGTGTCTGCGACCACAGGCTCAGGTAAGAGATGTATGCTGGCAGATTTTTGATACCTGTTTTTGTTTGGTTTCTCTCTTTTTAGGTGATCGTGATGTTAGGGATCGGGATCCTTTCACATCAGAAAGTGCCCAGATCCTGATAGGGGAGATCATGGGGTGTAATTTAGAATTGGAAAACCTCAAGAAAAAAATAAATGATGTGATTCAAAAAAATAACATCATTGATGTTTTGGGGCGAATTTAAAACCCCACCAAATCACTTTTTTTTGTGTGGTACAATGTTTTAAATATTTTAGCAATGTTTGGAAAAGCCAAATTTGGAGGATGCACACAGTGTGCCAACATGTGCTATCTGCCATCACGGGAGATCAATGGACGCGTTTTGGGGGTGCAACCCCTTCCTCAATAATAAAGTAGCTGAGAGGAAGGGCTTGCTCCCACAAAACACGTCCCTTGATCCCCCGTGATGGCAGCTAGCACATGTTGACATTCGTAAATTGGTGTGCATCTTCCAAATTTGGCTTTTCAAGGGGTGATTTGACCCCATCTGAACGCAATATCAAACACAGTTCCTAAATACTCATGTCTGATATTGCCTTCAAGTTTTACCAAATGTGAACTTTGTAAGTTCAAGTTTTTTGTCTTTCTTGTTGGTTTTACACAGGCCTGTTTTATCGTAAATGGACATTTCTATTTTTGATAATGCCACCCCAAAAATTGTTATACAACAAACATGTTGGTTTGTTCAAAAAACCTTTTCTAAATGCACATGTGATTGTGCAGGTATTAAAAAGTGTGTTAATCAATAATGTGTGGATTATTGTCTCAACGCTACAACACTTTTGGGGTGATGTAATTGCTGTTTTATGAGAAAATGGGGGTTATTTCCTAAGGGCAAATCCTCTTTGCACTACAAGAGCATTTTCATTGCAGTTTCAAGAGCACTTGTAGTATAAAAAGTGTATACACCTTTAGTAAATAACAGCCAACAGTGCTTTGTAAGGTTACACAATCACGCCATTTTCAGGACTCCCCACATTGCTGTCAGGGTCAGCTAAAACAAACACAAGCAGTAAATGTCCACAAAGAATTTCTTTTTCCCATTTACGTCTTTCAGGACAGCACCATAGAGAGACCTTGGCTCCTCCCCTTCTGAGGAAACACCGCCTTCAACTTTTAGCTTTAAACCTCACCGCTCCCCCCCGGCCCTTCAGTTCTGGTGTTTCCTCTGGTGGGGAGACATCGCAAGGAACCAGGGCTAAACAGCCAGGGAGGCTGAAGCTAATTGCAGGCTGAGCAGAGGGGGGTGATCGGGCGCTCTCTCTCTCTGTCTCTCTCCTGCTCATTTTCTTATAAAGACTGCAGTCTAAGGGGCTAGTGTGGCTGGGTACCTTTAGAAGACTGCACATCACGTTCCTCCAGCTTCTCTTAGTGAAGCCGTAAGCCGGAGGGGTCCGTTTTCTTTTTGCCTAGCAGTGGCATAGGCGGAGGCACAGGAGACCGCCCTGCACTAGCAGCCAGCGTGGGAGCTCTGAGCGCTGGGTCGGAGGGCGTGCTTCCGTCTGACCCGTGACTTCCGGTTCCGGTCGCGGTGATGAAAACGGACCGCGCGTTCGGGTGGTGCTGCCTCTGATCTGCTGTGGGGACAGCATACAGGGGTTTGGAACACCACTGCACTCTAAGGAGATGTCGAAAGCAGAGGCTTCAAGAACCGCTCCAGGAGAATCCTGCACCAGCCACTCCAAGGTAAGAGGAACCCTGGGGTGGTGTTCCCTTACCGCTTCCTGTAAGCTCCACAGGTGTAGAACTCCCCTTGGTGGTGAGGGGGGGGAAAGGGTTGTGACTGGGTCCCTGGTGGTGGTCGGTCCCGGGAAGTGCACCCCTGGTGGCCCTCCGTGGTAGTGCTGGTGGATAAGTTTGCTGATTGCTCCCTCTCTTTAACTTATTTTACAGGGCAAAGCTACAGAGAAAAGCAAGTCGCCCCACAGTACCAAGAGAAAATGCCCCTCATGCAGAATCACAATGGGGGAATCTTGGTCTAAGCCCCTCTGCAGGGAATGTATAGAGGGGTTAGTAAGGGAGCAGTCTGGAGAGCAGTCTTCAGATTTAGCAGCATCCGTTAAGGAGCTTTCTAATACTGTGCAGACTTTTAAGACACTATTTTCCAGTCTTCAGTTGCCACAGCCGCAGGTTATTTCCCCACCAGCACAGCAGAGTGTTCCTCAGTCCTTAATGGATGCTCCCTCGGGAAGTGGAGAGAATCCAGGAGGGGCCAGACTCGAGGTTGAGGAAGAGCCTGATAGCGGGTCTTCAGATCCCCAGGGGGAATCAGAGGGAGAGGAGGTGGAAGGGGAATCCACAAGATCCTCTCGCTACAAGCTTTCCCTGGAAGAGGTGGAGGAGCTCCTAGGAGCCATTCATACCACCCAAGGAATCCAGGAGGAAAGGAAAAAGCTATCTCTCCATGACCAGATGTACAAGGGGCTAGGGGAACATAAAAGGAAGGTGTTCCCGGTCCATGAGGTCTTGGTCGACGCCATCAAAAAAGAGTGGCAAGATCCCGAAAGGAAACCTTTCCTTTCAAGAGCACTTAAGCGTAGGTTCCCCTGTGCAGAAGAGGAGGCGCTGGTATGGAACAAATCCCCTAAGCTAGACGCAGCCTTTTCGCAGGTCTCCAGGCACACTGACTTGGCCTTTGAGGACATGGGGGCATTCCCAGATCCCATGGATAAGAGGATAGATTCCCTCTTGAAAAAATCCTGGGACTCTTCCCTAGGGAACCTCAAACCCGCCATGGCGTCCACAGTGGTGGCACGAAACATGGAGTACTGGCTGACGCAAATTAAAGCACACATAGAGGCAGGAACGCCTAAGGAAGTAATCCTGTCGTCTTTTCCCATGCTCCTTAAAGGAATAGCTTATCTGGCAGATGCTTCGGCTGAATCGGTGCGTATGTCCGCAAGATCAGCCGCATTGTCCAATTCGGCAAGAAGAGCCTTATGGCTTAAAACGTGGCAGGGAGATACCGCATCCAAGGTTAAACTTTGCGGCATTCCTCTCACAGGGGAATTGCTTTTCGGACCAGGTCTGGAAGCCGTGTTGGATCGAACGGCTGACAGAAAAAAGGCATTTCCTTTTAAAAGGAAACCGGCTGAGACTAAAAGAAAGTCTCGGCCTTGGAAGAAATTGGACCCCCCAAAATCTGATCAACAGAAAAAGGGGTGGGGACAAAAAGGGAAAGGGCGTGGGGGGGCTATTTTTCGCCCTCCTGAACAGCCCAAAAAGACTAAGTGACAGAATAACGGTGGGAGGAAGATTGGGGGCCTTCCTTCCACAGTGGGAGATGATCACCTCCAACCATTTTATTTTGGAAGTCATAAGAAGAGGGTACAGGTTAGAGTTTGCAGAACCTCCACCATGCAGACTCCTGGTAACCACGCTACCGAAATGTGCAGAGAGGTCAGCGGCTCTCCTTTCCTCCCTCCAGGAGTTGGAGGAACAGGAGGTAGTAGTTCGAGTTCCAGAAGGAGAGACGGGCAGAGGCTTTTACTCCCACATTTTTGTGGTGCGCAAACCCTTGGGGAAGTTCAGGCTCATCCTGAACCTGAAGCCTCTGAACGTCTCGCTCACCTACAGGAGATTCCGAATGGACTTGATCTATTCTGTAAAAACGCTCCTTCCTCCGAACTGCTTCATGGCATCGGTAGACTTGAGGGATGCCTACCTGCACATTCCCATTGCAGATCAGTGTCAGAAGTTCCTCAGGCTGGCGGTAAATACCAGAGAAGGGACGTTTCATTGGCAGTTCAGGGCCCTTCCCTTCGGGCTATCCTCTTCCCCCCGCATCTTCACCAAAGTCATGGTAGAAGTCTTGGCTTTCCTACGGATCAAGGGCATCTCAGTGATCGCATATTTAGACGATCTACTACTTTTTGCCTCTTCCCCGGAACAACTGTCGCAGGACCTGCAGTTTACAAGGAACATTCTAGAGGGTCTAGGTTGGCTCTTAAATCTGGAAAAGTCCAATTTGACTCCATCGCAAAAGGTAATCTTTTTAGGTTACCTGTTGGATTCAACAAAACAGAGTCTTCCTGCCAAGGGAGAAGATCCAGAAGGTAGACAAAGCAATGTTGTCACTCCAGGGCAACCAACAAATATCAGTAAGAAAGGCTATGTCAGCCTTGGGGTTACTGACGGCTGCACTTCCAGCAGTTCAATGGGCAGGGTTACACTTTCGCCCTTTACGACTCTTCATCCTGAGTATTTGGGACCACAGTCAGGGGTCTTTGGACTCCCTGATAACTATACCAGGCCAGGTCAAGAGATCCCTATGGTGGTGGCGAAGAGAGGCCAATCTCTCACAGGGGTTGGAATGGGTTCTGCCGGTGTCCAGATGCGTCACGACCGATGCGAGTGGCATGGGTTGGGGGGCGCATATGGAGGACCGGGTGGCTCAAGGCGTCTGGCGGAGGGAGGACGCAAGAAGATCCTCCAACTGGAAGGAACTGAGAGCAGTAGCCTTGGCACTCAGAGCTTTTCAAAAGGAACTGCAGGGACAGCATGTGAGAGTCCGGTCGGACAACTCCTCAGCTGTAGCCTACATAAACAGGCAGGGGGGTACCAAAAGCAGACCCTTGTGGACCCTGGTAGAAAGCATTCTCAAATGGGCCGAAGTAAACGTCCTATCCCTCTCGGCAGTGCATCTGAAGGGGGAACAAAATCTGGTGGCAGATTTCCTCAGCAGGAAACGGCTGAGAGAAGGCGACTGGGTTCTGAACCAGGGGGTTTTCGAAGCAATATCCCAGAAATGGGGAAGGCCATGCATAGACCTCTTTGCCTCGAGAGAAAACAGGAAGGTGCATCTCTTCTTCTCCCTAAACAGGTGGGATGGAGCTCTAGGGGTAGACGCACTGGCTCAGAGTTGGACTTTCTCCCTTCGTCTTTCAGGACAGCACCTGGAGAGAGCGCAGCTCCACCCACTTTCCCAGGAAACACTGCAGTCAGTTTCTTTAAAGACCGGACACTTCCACCATGGCCTCTGTTGTAGTGTTTCCTCCGCCATGGTGGAAGCGCTGCAGGGAACCAGGGGTGTGCTGCGCTTTCTCCAGGTGGTGAAAGTTTGGGCATACCGGATCATTTTTCTTCTTTTCCTAAGACAGCCCAGCATCCTCCCTGACGTGTGGGGGATTCTCCGGTGCCTCCTCCTCTTCATGCTTGGCGAGAGCCAGGCTGCGAGGGTCCCGCTCCTACAGACCGGTGGCAGGGCTGTGGAGTAGAGCGGCGTCTATTCCACGGGCCGCACGCCTTCCGGGTTCGGATGGCAAGCGCGTCATTTCCGACCGGGGGCGGGGCCTCGAGCGGCGCGACGCGGCTTCTGGTTCCGGCCGCTGGAACGCAGGAGGGGGGGGCGGTCTCCACGGCTGATTTCATTTCCGGCCCTCACAGCGGTGAGCGGCCCGGGAAAATCAAATAAAAGAGCACAAACGCCGCTGTGTGTCCTGTCAATAATGGAGGACGATCAGACGGCGGTGGCAGGAGCAGGAGCCACAAAAATCAGCCAGGCTCAGGTAAGCAGGGATACTGGTCTCTGTCTTTACTCTATGGGCATTTATAATGTTTATATATTATCCCTTCCCTAAAAAAAAAAAAAGGGGGAGCCTGCAGATCACTTGGTCCTGAGTACTAAAGGAGGGATAAGTGATTAATTATGTTTTAAGGTGGATCTGTGGGGTGATTCACCGGCTGTGGAACAGATCATAGGTGTTAAAGGGTTAACTTCCTTGGTGGTGTTTTTTTCTGTGTTCCTTTTTATACAGCATGTAAGCTGTTTGTGAAATATGGTTTAGCAATTGTCTTTTTTCCCTTGGGATATTGCAGAAGGCTAAAGAAAAGACCAAGCATGTCTCCCCTATTGTTAAAAGGAAGTGTCCCTCTTGTAAGGGGTTACTGAGGGATTCCTGGCCCAAAATATTATGCAAATCTTGCATTACGGACATAGTTAAGGAGGAGACAGCTCCTGCTAGTCCTGCAGCTCAGCAAAGCGAATTGCTAAGCTCTTTCAGGAAGGAACTGGCAGACACCTTTGAGTCCTTCAGGTCCTACCTAGATAGGCGTCCAACGGCGCATAGCAGTGTGGTGCCACATTCTCAATCCTCTGTTTCAGCATCCAGAGGGGGCAGCGACTCAGAGGAGGAGGAAAGTAACATTTTACTAAATTCGGATGAGGAAGCAGAAGAAGTAAATGAAGCTTCTTCTCCTTCTAGGTACAAGTTATCCCTTGAGGAGGTAGATGATCTACTGAGAACAATTCATACTACCCTTAACATCACAGAGGATAAGGCTCAGCTATCCCTACACGATAAGATGTTCCAAGGCCTCGGGGAGGAAAAACACAGGGTTTTTCCTGTACATAAATTCCTATCAGAGACCATTAAGAGGGAGTGGAAGGATCCAGAGAGAGCCCCCTTCTTTTCTAAATCCCTCAAGCGAAGGTTTCCGTTTGATGAGGATATCTTGCATATTTGGAATAAAAA
Source organism: Aquarana catesbeiana (assembly GCF_042186555.1). NCBI lineage: Eukaryota > Metazoa > Chordata > Amphibia > Anura > Ranidae > Aquarana > Aquarana catesbeiana. The sequence continues at coordinate 237,762,391 of NC_133328.1, forward strand.
GCCAAGACTGGACGCAGCTTTTTCCCAGGTATCTAGGAATACTGACCTGGCCTTTGAGGACATGGGTATCCTTAAAGATACCATGGACAAAAAGGCAGACTCCCTATTAAGGAAGGCATGGGATTCTTCTTTAGCAAATTTGAAGCCTGCCATGGCCTCAACGGTGGTAGCCAGAAATCTGGAACACTGGCTGGAGCAGCTGAAAATCCACATTGAGGCAGGGACGCCTCGTAAGGATCTGCTAGATACGCTCCCGGTGTTATCAAAGGCGGTAGGGTATATAGCAGATGCCTCAGCGGAGTCAATCAGGATGTCAGCCAGATCCACAGCTCTGATAAACTCAGCTCGCAGGGCGTTATGGGTCAAGACATGGACAGGGGATACTGCTTCAAAGACAAAATTATGCGGTTTACCCTTTGAAGGTGATCTAGTGTTTGGCCCTGGGCTGGAAGCTATTCTTGACAGAACAGCTGACAAAAAGAAGGCTTTCCCTATAAAGAAGAAGGTACTTCCGCAAGGCAACAAAAATTTTCGTGCTTTTCGGAAAACCCCAGATACCAAAGAGGCAGGCTACAAAAGGCCTTGGAAGTCTCAAAGAGGGAGGGGTAAGTCAGGAGTACTTTTTCGCCCCCCAACCACAAGCCCAAAAACCCAGTGACGGTCATCCAACTGTGGGAGCAAGGTTACAGACCTTCTTTTTACAGTGGAAGACTATAACAAGCAGCCAGTTTATCCTCAAGACCATCTTGGAGGGTTACAGGCTGGAATTTTCTCAACCTCCTCCTGTGCGTTTTTACATAACCCAGGCTCCCCGAGACTCAGAAAAGTCACTAGCAATGACAGCTATCCTGAAGGACTTGATGCTACAAAAGGTGATCGTGAACGTGCCCCCCGGGGAATTAGAACAGGGGTGCTATTCACACATATTTCTTGTGAAGAAACCGTCGGGAAAATTCAGGCTCATCCTGAACCTGAAGATTCTAAACAAGACTATCAGGTACAAGAAGTTCAGGATGGACACAATATTCTCAGTGAAGAATCTCCTGACCCCGGGATGTTTTATGGCTTCCATAGACCTGAGAGATGCATACTTACATGTACCAGTAGCATCAACATCTCAGAAACACCTAAGGTTTGCGATAAAACTGGGGGAATCTACCCTTCATCTCCAGTTCAGAGCTCTCCCTTTCGGGCTGTCATCCTCTCCGAGGATTTTTACAAAAATCCTGGCGGAGCCCTTGGCCCCACTCAGAGTAGAGGGGGTATCAGTCCTGCCCTATCTAGACGATCTACTAATTTTTGCCAAAACAAGGGACCTGTTAGTGAGAGATCTGGAAAAGACAATGAGACACCTGGTGGGTCTAGGATGGATAATCAACGAGGAGAAATCAAACTTGATTCCATCTCAGACCATACTATTCTTGGGCTACACGATAGATTCCATCCAGGAGAAAATTTTTCTCCCCGAAGGGAAGAGGGAGAAGCTTCAGGGGGCAGTGAAGAAGACGCAGACAAATATGCCAATCTCCATAAGAGCAGCTATGTCGGTCTTAGGGCTACTCACTGCGACTATTCCAGCGGTGCAGTGGGCACGTCTACATGCAAGGGAGCTCCAGCAGACAATTTTAACGAGTTGGTCCTATGGGGAGTCCCTAGAAAAATTAATAAGGATACCTGCGCGGGTTCAGAGGAAGCTTTGGTGGTGGAGAAATCACTCAAACCTGAACAGGGGTCTGCTCTGGAGTTTTCCTTTGCAGAAAAGATTAACAACAGACGCAAGTTCCTGGGGTTGGGGCACCCACCTGGACGAGCAGATGGCTCAGGGGAGTTGGACAGACTGGGAAGCCAGAAAGTCCTCCAATTGGAGAGAGCTGAGGGCTATTCTCTTGGGTCTATGGGCCTTCGAAAGAACAGTCCGGGGCCATCATGTTCAGGTCCTATCGGACAATGCCACAGCGGTGGCTTATATATCAAGGCAGGGAGGAACAAGGAGCAGGGCTCTGCTATCCTTGGCACTCCAGATTCTAGCCTGGGCAGAAAACAGGCTAAACTCCATAACAGCGATACATCTGAAGGGAGATTTAAACCTTATAGCAGACTTTCTGAGCAGAGAAAGAATACTGGAAGCAGAATGGAGTCTGAATGTAGAGACTTTCCAACAACTAACAGAAAGATGGGGAATGCCCCAAATAGATCTTTTCGCATCCTAAAAGAATGCAAAAGTAGAGGCCTTCTTCTCACTGAACAGGCAGGATCAGGCAGAGGGATTGGATGCATTAGCGCAGCCATGGAAATTCCAGTTGTGCTACGCCTTTCCCCCCTTTCAGATGATCCCCTTGGTCTTAAGAAAGCTACAGAAAGAGAACACGACTATGATTCTGGTGGCTCCTTTCTGGCCCAAACGGGCTTGGTTCGCAACATTACAGGGGATGGCGGTGGAACCTTATTGGGAGCTTCCGCTTCGGAAGGACCTCCTAACGCAGGGCCCCCTTCATCACCCAAATACCCAGCATCTCAGGTTGACAGGTTGGTTACTGAGGAGCAGATGTTAAAAAATAAGGGCCTTTCAGATAAACTGGTCTCTACCCTGCTGAATAGTCGTAAGGAGGTTACCAGGGCCATCTACTTCAAAACGTGGAAGCGATTTAATAGCTGGTGTGCGACTAGGATACTTTCGCCACAGGAAATTGCTCCAGTGCTAGAGTTTCTCCATGAGGGAATGGAGATGGGGTTGGCAGCTAGCACCCTAAAAGTGCAGGTAGCTGCATTATCGGTTTTCCTTGAGAGGCAATTATCAAGGGAGCCGCTTATTAGGTTTTTCAAGGCATTGGCCAGAGCTAGGCCAATACCTTTTAAGTTTTTTCCTAGATGGGACCTGTCTGTGGTTCTGCGGGGTCTAATCAGAGGGCCTTTTGAACCTCCAGAGGAAGCATCAATCAGGCTATGGTCGTTAAAAATAGTCCTGTTAGTAGCAGTAACTTCAGCTAGGAGAGTAAGCGAGTTACAAGCTCTTTCCATAAGAGAACCCTTTTGTTATATTTTTCCAGACCGGGTAGTGCTAAAAACTGACCCGGGTTTCTTGCCAAAGGTGGCATCAGCATTTCATAGGGAACAAGAGATAATTCTCCCTACCTTTTGTCCTAACCCGTCCAGTGCTAAGGAGAGGTCTTTCCATTCCCTGGACGTGAGAAGGTGTTTATTACACTATATAGAGATAACAAAAGATTTTAGAAGATCAGATTCGCTCTTTGTTCTCTTCTCTGGTCCACGGAAGGGGTATAGAGCATCCAAAAGCACCATAGGTAGATGGCTCAGAATGGCCATCAGCGAAGCTTATAAAGCTTCAGGAGCAGAGCCCCCTAAGGGGGTAGTAGCCCATTCAACAAGGGCAGTAGCAAAGTCCTGGGCAGAGAGGGCAGGGGCTTCCCCGGGTCGGATCTGTAAAGCGGCCACGTGGACAAGTTTCTCCACCTTCACCCGCCACTACAGGTTGGACTTGCTATCAGCAGCGGAACAGTCGTTTGGCAGGAAGGTCCTGCAGGCGGTGGTCCCACCCTAGAGTAAGTACTCTTTTATCATCTCCAGGTGCTGTCCTGAAAGACGAAGGGAGAAAACCCTAGTTAGACTTACCGGTAACGGTATTTCTACGAGTCTTTCAGGACAGCGCCGATGACCCGCCCTAAGTTTTGAGGTTGTAAGATGTGTTATTGCTGTGTTCTGCTTATCTAATTTCAGCATGGCTGGAGGTACTCTATGAACAACTGAGGCCATGGTGGAAGTGTCCGGTCTTTAAAGAAACTGACTGCAGTGTTTCCTGGGAAAGTGGGTGGAGCTGCGCTCTCTCCAGGTGCTGTCCTGAAAGACTCGTAGAAATACCGTTACCGGTAAGTCTAACTAGGGTTTTCGACAGGTGTTATGCCTTCCCCCCACCTGTACTGATCCCAGCCGTCCTAAGAAAATTCCAGCTGGAAAACACAACCCTCATTCTTATTGCGCCACATTGGCCCAGGAGGCCTTGGTTCTCCATCCTGAGAAGTCTGGCAGCGGAACCCCCCTGGCTTTTGCCAGTTCAGGAGAATCTCCTTTCCCAGGGGCCAATCTGTTGTCCCCAGGTGGAGAGATGGAGCCTCGCGGCTTGGCTACTGAGGAGGAATTGCTAAAGAGCAGGGGTTTCTCAGATAGCTTAGTGAAGACCCTCCTAAATTGCAGGAAAAAAGAAACCCAGGCTATCTACCAAAAAACGTGGAAGCGTTTTAATAGCTGGTGCACAGAAACTGCCTTTGATGTTCACAGCTCTATAGCGGTCTTAGAGTTCCTGCAAGCAGGGGCGGACAAGGGGTTAGCCCTTGGCACCCTGAAAGGACAGGTTTCCGCTTTGAGTGTGTTTCTGGATAAACAACTAGCCTCCGATCCTTGGATCATTAGATTTTTTAAAGCATTGAGTAGGCAGAGACCTTTGAGGGTCTCCCCCTTCCCAATGTGGGATCTTTCTTTGGTCTTACAAGCACTTACAGGGGAACCCTTTGAGCCATTGGAGACGTGTACGCTAAAATGGATTAGCCTCAAAACGGTGTTTTTGGTGGCAATCACTACGGCAAGAAGAGTGAGTGAACTCGAGGCCCTCTCCATTAGGGCACCCTTTTTTCAGATATTTCCGGACCGGATAATTTTTAAAACCGACCCGGCCTTTTTGCCAAAGGTGGCCTCGGTCTTTCATAGAGGCCAGGAAATTGTTTTGCCCACCTTTTGTTTGAATCCTGTGTGGGAACAGGAACATAGGTTTCATAAACTAGATGTAGGAAGGTGTGTCCTGCAGTACTTAGAGGATACAAAACCATTTAGAAAATCTGATTCCTTTTTTGTGTTATTTTCCAGAACCAGGAAGGGAGGCAGAGCCTCTAGGCGCACTATAGCTAGGTGGTTAAGGTTAGTCATCAGCCAGGCTTATATAATTAGCGGGTTGGAAGCCCCTAAGGGTATCAGGGCACACTCCACTAGGGCAGTGGCGACCTCTCAGGCCGAGTGGGCTGGTGCGTCTCCGGAGCAGATCTGTAGAGCGGCAACGTGGTCCAGATTCGACACGTTCGTGAAACACTACAGATTAGACCTTCTGTCAGCAAAAGACCAGGCTTTTGGGCGTAAGGTTCTGCAGGCAGTAGTCCCACCCTAAGGTAAGGTGCTCGCTCATCCTCTCTATGGTGCTGTCCTGAAAGACGTAAATGGGAAAATCGGAGTTACTTACCGGTAACGTCCTTTTCCAGGAGTCTTTCAGGACAGCACAGTTACCCACCCTACTTTAGGGACATTCGTGAAGAGTTCATCGCAGAAGAACGTCAGGTAAGATCAGAGTTATTATGACGTGTTCTTGTCTCCCCAGCTAACCGGAGGTCCTCTTGAAGAACTGAGGGGCCGGGGGGGAGCGGTGAGGTTTAAAGCTAAAAGTTGAAGGTGGTGTTTCCTCAGAAGGGGAGGAGCCAAGGTCTCTCTATGGTGCTGTCCTGAAAGACTCCTGGAAAAGGACGTTACCGGTAAGTAACTCCGATTTTTTTGCTTTTTTTATTTGAAAAAGGCTTCACAAATTTGAAGGCATATTGATGGCCCCCCTACCCGCAAAGAACTCCAGGTATCGTAACCGGACATCACGGGCACTCAGGGAGGGCAAGCCAGGACGGCCGCTTTCAAGCGCCGTCAGTGTTTCAGGTATCACTCCGGCCTCAGGCCCAACTGAGCCAGCATAGTTGTCTGAATGTTTCCGTAAAAAGTTATGGAGAATACAGCACGCCATGATTATATGATTAAGTTTATACTCCGCCATATGGATAGGTGTCAGAAATAGGCGGAACCGGCTGGCCAGGATTCCAAATGTGTTCTCCACCACTCTTCGGGCTCTGGCCAGCCGGTAATTAAAAACCCTCTGTTCTGAGGTGAGAGTCCTCATAGGGAATGGCCGCATAAGGTGGTCCCCCAGTGCAAAAGCTTCATCAGCAACGAACACGAATGGGGGTCCTTCCACATTGTCCTCTGGAGCTGGCAAGTCCAAGCTGCCATTCTGGAGACGCCTGTAGAACTCCGTCTGGGCTATGATTCCACCATCGGACATCCGACCATTCTTCCCCACGTCCACATACAAGAATCATAATTAGCCGACACCACCACCAACATCACAATACTATTGAACCCCTTATAGTTGAAATAGTACGACCCCGAGTTGGGTGGTGGGATGATGTGGACATGTTTCCCATCAATTGCCCCTCCGCAGTTAGGAAAGTCCCACCGCTGGGCAAAGTGGGAGGCCACAGTCTGCCATTCCTGTGGCATGGAAGGAAACTGTTGAGGAAAAAAAAAAATATTTTTGCACAGAAACATGGCAAGCAGATTAGGCACAAACATTCTGGGGCAAAATCCAGATAGCATTTATTAAGGGGAATTTTACAACACCAAAGTATAAGGTACAACTATCATATTCCCCCTCCCCCCCCTCTCATGGGCCATTTCTAACATTATGGGGGGTGTGGAAATCTTGGACAGGTAACCCTCTTCACTTCATTGAGAGATGAATGCCTAAATACAGGGTATTACTTGGAACAGCCCCTCCTTTTAGTTACACTATTGGCAGCCCACTGGACAGGTAAGAAGTGTCCGAATACAAAGATAGAAATACACACTGTACACATTTGAGCACATTTGAAAATTCTGCTATTACCTATCTCAAGATAATAGGACCTTAAAAATTCAAGCATTACCATTTGAAAGTATACAGGCAGGCCCTTGCACTGCATGCTTTGGGGAATTCATCCATAAATCAGAGCACAAAAGAGATGGGTATAGTGTGTATGGGTTTGGCAAAGTCAGCAGATAGATGATTGAGGATAGATAGAGAATTGGGATCAGCTGACTTAGCAGTTGGGGGAGGGAGGGTTACTAAAAATGATTTGGGGACACCACAAAAAAAAGCCTATGCCACTCTGCCTGAATTTAAAGCTAGAATAACATTTCTAAACATTTTAGGGGGTGTTTGGGGTAAAGCACTACTATGGAGCTGATAAAATACATTGTTTTAAGTGACTACATGAGGTGAATATAGGGCCCGTAGAGCATGCTGGGGAGGTTAGTGAAGGACAATCTATCTGAAGGACCTAAAAAATTACATAAAATTCCAGTATGCATGAGGACAAAGGGGACATTCACAGCATATTACAATCATGGTAATTAGGGAATGAGGAAAGATATACAATATATTAGCAAACATTAAATACAATAAAATGTGATATTAAAAGATAAAAATCTTACCTTCATATACTCCTTCTGCAGGACCTGGATGATGGCAGAGCAGGTCTCTGGGATAATGATACCCAGAGCCTGGGGGGAGATGCCTGTCGAGAACTTCAAGTCCTGCAGACTTCTACCTGTCGCCAAGTACCGCAGGGTAGCGACGAGCCTCTGCTCCGGAGTGATGGCTTGCCTCATGCAGGTATCCTGCCTGCTAATATAAGGGGTCAGCGAAGCCAACAGACGGTGAAAAACGGGGTCCGTCATCCTGAGAAAGTTCCTGAAATCATCAGGATTATTCTCACGGATCTCACGGAGCAAAGGCATATGAGAGAACTGGTCACGCTGAAGCAACCAATTCTTGGTCCATGAACTTCTCCCCACCCTGTTCATGGACTGGACTTGTGTCAAGGTCAGGACCCCAACACCAAGCCCCCGCACAGCACAAACTCTACGAGGAGTACGCATACGCAACATGGCTAGAAAACGGTCGGCTGCTCAGAACGAAGTAACAGAACGCACTGAAGAACAGCAAGGCCTGTGAAGAGCGACCTGAAAAACAGTAACGAACGAACAAGAACACAATGACTAATTAAAGTCACGCGGAACTTGCTTGCACGCACTGAAGAGCAGATACAAACTCACAAGCATAAACTGAACGGCAGAAAACGATCTGAAAACCACGAGTCTGAAAAAGCGCGAATCGTCTCTCACCAAACTTTTATTAATACGAGATTAGCAAAAGGAGCCCAAAGGGTGCCACGCTTGGTTCTAAACTGGCCTTTTCTAGTCTCGTCGTACGTGCTTGACGTCACCGCGTTGTTGGCGATCGGAAATTCCGACAACTTCATGCGACAGTGTGTACGCAAAACAAGTTTGAGCCAACATCCGTCGGAAAAAATCCTAGGATTTTGTTGTCGGAATGTCTGATCGATGTCTGACCGTGTGTACGGGCATTACAGCCGAGCCTCAACCCTGGTCGGTCAACCAGCTAAGTCTTATGTTTGATAATTGCAGGATGCACCCACGCTACCTACGGATGTTTGCTGATGCTTTCTCATTTGCCACCCCTCTCCCCTTCTCTTTGTTTTATCCCACTACTCCCGCCCCCCCCCCCCCCCCCCCGTTTGTGTTTCGTATTCTTGCATTGTAACTTTTAAACCTTAATAAAAATTGTAAATTACAAAAAAAAGAAAGGACAGGGGGAAACTGGCAAAAAGTACAACAAAATAAAAGGTTCTTCTTCTTCTGCCCAAAATCCAATCACCTTTGTCACTACCTTCTTACATGAGTTCAATTCTATCAGTGGTATCATTTCCAAATATCTACCTGTCTTACAAGCAGATTCTGATCTCATTCCCATTTTGTCTGTGGGTTGCAGATTTTCAAGCCGATGTTCAATTACTTTGGGAAATATTTTATCTCCTAGCTTATTTCTGTCCTCACAACAGAACAAGACATGGTTAACTGTCTCTGGCTCATATATATGTGGCTTGAACACCTGCCGCTTTTGCGACAAGCACAGCAGTAAACATAAAACCATTACTGCCTGTGCTACTGGGAGAGAATTTACCATCCGTAACTGTCAACTGTGGCACTTCTAATGTGGTCTATGCCATAGAATGCACATCATGTAGACTGCAGTATGTAGGGTGTACGTCATGCCCTCTGCGAGTCAGAGTTAGCGAACGTTATCATGACGCTTCTTAAACTAGTGACAAGAGATTGTCCAATGTGTTGAAATACTTAAAAAAAAAACTCATGCTGGCAAAATTAGTTCTTTTAAATTCTGTGGTTTGGAAAGGGTTATGGGCTCTTTCCGAGGGGGTGACACCCACAGGAAGCTCCTTGAAAGGGAGGTCTGGTGTATTTTTAATCTCCACACTAGGATTCCTGCAGGTATAAACTATAGGTATGATGTGGACCTTTTCTGAAATTATACCATTATTTAGGCTTGTGTATCGTTAGTTTTTTGAAACCTTGATCATTTATCCTTTGGTACTGTGTTTTTTTTTTTTTTTTTTGTGGCTTTTTTACATGTATTGGGGCTATATATTTTCACACAGATTATTGCCTTTATGTGCCCATATGCGTATTTATATTTTGCATTCATTTTTCATTTGTTTTTTCGATTTCCTTGTGAACTTGTTTTTTGTCTTAATATTGTGTTCATGTGCATAAGCTTTCTCAGTGTCATGCCTTTTTACCAATTAAGCTATTTGTATTTTTAATTAGCACAATTGTCTGATTGGGCACGAGGGGTGCAATATGAGATGGGTATGAACAGCAAAGGGTATCCGGAGTCACCTAAGGGAAAAAAAGTTTGATATTGCATTACATATGTAAAATCATGTTTGGCTTACTATTCTACTCTAACTTGGATGTAGCATTGACAGAACCAGAGGATTAGAGAAAGATGGTATACGAATGTACCAGAGTTGATGGATGAACTGGGAGGTGGTACTTATTTCATATGTTGACATGATTTTTTCCGCCAGAGACGAGATGATCCAGTTGAGATATTTGTATCAAATGTACTATACTCCTTTACGATTGTTTTAACGGGGGAAGAGGGAGACTCCTATTTGTCATAAATGTTTGATAGCTGATGGCTCATTTCTGCATATGGTGTGGGAGTGCAATAAGGTCTGCTCCCTCTGGTTCCAGGTCACTTATTTCATAGCTGATACTTTTGACATCCCAAACATATGCAGCCTCATGGTTGGACTTTTGGGAATAATAGAGGATGAGCTTATGGACAAAAATGTAAAAACTCTTCTAAGATCATTATTCTTTTATGTTCATAAATTCATTGTAATACATTGGATCCGGATAGACCACCTTACATTGTCAGCCCAGAAGTCTCTGGTTAATTCTAATGTTACCTTATACAGAATGACATATGATGCTAGGGGGGGTGTCCTAAAACAGGTAACAGAATTTGGGCTAGATTGGTGGAATCCATGGATACAGTGGCAGAATGCCCTTAAAGTGGTTGTAAACCCTCGGCTACTACTTTTGCTCATCTTAATATATATAGCACAGGCAGCTGATCGCTGCCTGTGAAAGTTCACTCACTCTTTTGGTTTCGAATTAAATCAACCTTCTATGTTCTGTGACGTCACCCACAATTGCGCATTGAGTATATCCTTTAACAGGGCACAATGTGTGCCATTTCTATCTGCTCTGCTTGCTGTGTCATTATCTGACAATAAGAACGGCACACAGCGAAGCCTCGCGATGCTGCACTATGCTCCTTTACTTCCTATGACGCATGCTATGACGCATGCTATGGCGCATGCGCGAGATTTGGACAGGAAAACAAAGGAAGGAACGATTCAACATACAGGAGGATAAATGGCGCGGCCAATACCCGGAAGCCATCAGCCATCAGCTATCAAACAATATAAAACTGCTAAATAAGGTATTTAGAAAGCTCGTTTAGGACAAATTGAAATGTGGATGGCTTAGCAATGATTAACAGCATTTATATATTTTAAAAAAAAAAGAATTAAATGACAGGGTTTACTTCCTCAACAGGAGAAGAAAATGTATAATGTCTCAGAGGTTATCTAATGTGGTTCATAGTTTAATGCATATCTTCATTTGATTTGGCACAGATGAAGCTACTGCAAGTTGTATGATATAAGGTGAAGAGTAGTAACTCACTCCAAAAAGTTTTGGGAGTTTACTTTTTTTTTTGCTCCTTTGGGTTCAGTTTCATTAGTTTTTGGGCATGTTTTTTTTGATTCAGACAAAACATAGGTTATTGTCTGAGTGGGATCAGAGTCCCTGACCCAAAAAGCTTCTTGTGTGTGGGACACAAAAGGAGGACCCACCAAGGTGCATGGACTGAGATCCTGGGTGTATGCTCCGAGGGGAGTGAGGAAGGTATACTTCTTTTGAATGGAAATTAGAGGAGGCACTTTAAGCAGTTGGTATAGAGCATGTGTCTCTCTCTCCCACTTGGGTCTCCTGTGAACAGGTTGCATTTTCAAAAAATGCAACCTGTTTTGTCTGAATCAATATTTCATGCTCGGCTCCCTGTGGTCACTTTGTGCTGTTCGCTTATGTTTTTATCCAATGGAGTGTGCTATAAGCATCTGATTGCTGTAATTATTTTCTCATATTCTATCTACCCCTGAGGAAGGAATATCTCTAGTAGACTCTGAAACGTGTCGGGTAAAGGATCATTTTTTCATATCATCTATTTGTAACTATTGTAACATCAGTATTGGCTGCCATGTATACTTCATTACATATTTTTTTATCTATGTCTTTAATAAAACGTATATATTTTTTCTACTCTTTGTTTTTCTATACTTATGCAAGTGCCGCTAAAGTCCTACCCCCTGGTGTTAAATATCGTGTTTTTTTTTACTTCCTGTTCTGTTCGTGAATTGGACTTAACAGCTTACCGCACGATTTTTGATGATATTTACAGACAGTTTTTTTTTACGCTTGTAGCACGACCCCCTGAGAGGCTGCTTGGAGTTACCTACTCATCTGCACTGCCATGACCTGGTAAACATGCCAACTTACCTGACACTCTGGGTTCACACATCTTTGCACCACTTCAAAGCAATAAGTCAGACAACTCTGTGTGTTTGTATTCTGATAATGTTTACTAGGACAGTTCAAAGATATTGTCACAGAAAGAAGGTAATAGATCTGCTGAGTTTTAGGCAACAGCGCCAACTCAGCAAAAGAATTCCTCCCAATAACACAAATCAAGATATTTGTAGGTAAACAGTCTATTATATACATATGTACAGTGGAATACTGCTTGCACCTGAAAGGATAAACAAGGTTAAATGGTTATGCTGAACACTTCTAATAGGGTAAAACCTCGCCCAGCCTATAAACATTAAACCCTAATGAGAGGTCAGACTTAATGGCAATGGTATAAGGGCCCTTGAAGAATGACAGCAATGTCCCCGTTGCAGAGTTGATTGGTCTTCACCGGCACATAGGAGCTTGTTAATTGTATCCAATAAGGTGTAATAGCAATCAATAAGATTTCTTGAAATGGTAGAGGCTAAAGGTGTCTATGCACGGTGTTTAAGATAGATTCAGTAAAGTGTTTCCCAGATAAAGATGTCTGTGCAAAGTGTCCCAGTAAAACCGCAAGAAAAGATTTTGTAAAAGTGGGCGAATGCCTTCTCACCAATGACCAGGCCGATTTAATGCCTTCCGGACAGCAGCCCCTGAATCGACCCACGGGCAGCGGATCCATTGTTCCGACCTCCCGATGCGAAGCGTAGGACACAGGTTGGCAGGCAGCCGAAGTGGTGCTGGATAGATTTCCGACGAAGACAGCAAGCATTGCTAGGCCCCTCTCATTCGGGTTGGTATTTTTACACCACGTGGTAGGCCCATACCTCTCTCTCCATGCACTGAGAGGTCTGTCTCTTGTCAGGCCCAGGAGGAAGAGAGCGCAGGGCAGGGTTTTGGCTTCTTATATAGTTCCTCCCATCGATCTCTCCGATGCAGCAAAGATCCCTGGGATGTGTAGTCCAGGCACTGTTTTGGACCGAACCAAAATCATTCGGTACTTTTGTTTCTGTCCCCTTGGCCAAATTAACCTTCAATGTAAAAGTGGGCACACTCAACACAAATCACTGACACATACAACGTTCAGTAAATTGGTACTTCTGTATTTCACTTCCTGGGCTCCGGCTAATATACCATGAGCCAGATATTTCGTTATCAAATCAAATATCAAATAAGACAAGTGTGTACAGACCACAAATTATACATATTCATTATTGTGACGAAACATAAGCTTTTGCTGGGTTATATCTGTATAAGGGAATAGCAGACTATCATAGCTAAATATGGTGTCTTGTTTTCAGTTCCTGTTTCTCTCGGGTGTAGTTTCATAGGCCTGAAAACAGGTGCAATCTTCTTCTTCTTAACTTTGTTCTTTAACTCTTGCAGTTCTGTTCCACACAAAGGGAGAAGCTGGCAGACATCTAATTGAGCATGGTTAAGGCTAATAGCTGGTTATATGAGATAAGCACTTATATCTATGTGATTATATTAAAAATAGGCATTTCATCATGGCACTCATCACATCCACTACAGTCCCCCCTTGAAATGCTTATTTACTTATTTCCCAAAAACTGTCCCTAACACTAGTAAACCACCTATAACCATCCGGGCCATTTGCCTCTGCAACTCTTTTAAGCTGTATGTAGAGAAAGGGCAGTGACTAGCTCACCACCCCCCTTGATACAGTTGGCAAAATGTAGCCAGGTGCTATCTGTCCCTATAGCCCTACGGTGCTGCATCTCGGGGAAGGGTGACTGTAACGGAGTGTAATGCGTAGCTATCATCATAGGTTTCATCAAGCCTTACGTAGACATCGTCGTCATCATCTAGGATCTCTTGATTCACGAATGTGGGGGTATTTTGATCAACAGCCTTTTCTTTTTTTTTTTTTTTTTTTTTAGAGAGAGATTTTCCTTGTCAAAAGAAGTTTATTGAGTATACAATGTTATAAAGATACATAAAGTAAGTTTACAAGGATCTATAAAGTAAGCTTATTGTTTTACAGTAGGGTTTATATAGGTAAATATCATGAAATTTCAAATATTAAACATTGGGTTCACGTAAACCTAAATTAAAGATATATATCATTTCCTTAGTTACTTTTGTAGGTATTTAAATGATTTATACCTACTATACATATTGTTTACAAGTAGGGTGTATATAGGTCAAATAAATTCTGATAATGAGCTTTAATCGTAAGGTGGAGAAAAGGAAAGAGAAAGAAGAAAAAGGGTTGAAAGGTAGAGGTATGGTCCACAAGGTTGTCCCGCTCGTCAGTTTATTATTCTTTTTAGCTCTTTGAAGCCTTAGAATGGGTGTCTCTGTAAGTCATTTAATCTGTTACCATGGCAACAGGACAGAGTCATTGAAGTTTGACAGGAACTGTTTTATCCAAGGATGCCAAAGTTTTTCAAATTTTGGAATTTGATTTTGATCGATGGCTACCATCTTAGCATGGGACATTGTATTATTCATTCTGTGAATTGTTTCTGCTAGTACCAATGTAGGAGATTTCCATGCCTTGGCCACTGTTTTGCAGCCGTTATTAGTTGGATCATAAGTTTGAATTGAGAGAGTGTTAACCATTCCGGTTTTAGATTAAGTAAAGTTAAATATGGATCTGGTTGTATTATTTTTTTAAATATTTTAGATGCAATCACGAAGACTTCCTTCCAGAAGGTTTGGATTACTGGGCACGTCCACCATATGTGTAAATATGTGCCTATTTCTGGGCATCCTCGAAAACAAAGAGCTGAGGTATTAGGTGAATATTTTGCCACTCTAGCGGGTACAAGGTACCAGCGAGTTAGGACTTTATAATTTGTCTCCAGTGCTAAGATGTTGGGTGAAGATGACTTAGATGTGAGCCATATGTTAGACCAGTCCGTGTCTTCTAAAGTTCGTCCCAGGTCCTCCTCCCACCTCTGAACGTAAGAGGGTCTATTAAGATTTGCTACTCCATATAATTGATTATAAAGTGATGAAATTGTACCTTTAGCAAATGGATCTTTTGTACAGATTGATTCAAAAATGGATAATTGGGATAATGGTGTATCCCCCTTTAGGAATGGTGTATAGAAATTTTTGATTTGGAGATATCTAAATATCTCAGAGTTTGGTAGATCATATTTTTCTCTAAGCGATGGGAATGAAAGGAATGATTTAGATGCTATGAAATCATTTAGTGTCTGAATGCCTGATGTTGTCCAAGCTTTAAAAGAATTTGGGTAGATCCATGCCGGATAAAAGGCCGGATTTCTGATAAAAGAAAGGAGAGGATTGTGTGGAGATTGTAACTGATATTTGGTTTTTAGTTTATCCCAGAGAGATAAGAAGTGTTTAGTTATGGGATTATGAATTTTAAAGCGGTCTTTAGGATCAAGCCATAATAAATTTGATATTAATAGAGGGTCATTTTCTGAAGCTTCTATAAATACCCATAATGGGATTTCCTGTTTTGCATGGTATTTGGACAGACTGGCCAAATGTGCTGCTCTGTAGTAGTTAGTAAAATTAGGGTATCCCAGGCCTCCTTTATTTTTGGGAAGATATAGTGTGTGTATAGGTATACGTGGTTTAGAAGAGCCCCATATAAACGAAGTTGCTCTTTTTTGTACTATTCTCAAAAAATAGGAAGGAATTGGAATAGGGAGGACTCTGAATAGATAAAGCAATTTGGGTAGAATAGTCATTTTGATTGCAATAATCTTCCCTATCCAGGATAAAGGAAGTTGCGACCATTGTTTTATTAGATTTGTGATCTGTCTTAATACAGGAGGATAATTGGTTGAGAATAAGTCAGAATGAGATGCTGTTAAAGGAATTCCAAGATATGGGATTGATTTTTCTGCCCATGTGAATGGGAGTGCAGCCCTAGCCGGGATCAATTCCATGTTTGTGAGTGAAATATTAAGCACTAGGCATTTCTTAGGATTAATCATAAGGCCGGATAGGGCTGCAAATCCATCAAGAGCTGGTATTAAGTTAGGACCAGAGACCTGTGGTGATGATAGAAAAAGTAATATATCGTCTGCAAATATACATAATTTGTGTGTAATACCTCCTACTTCAATGCCAGTTATAGTTTGGTTTGTTCTGATGTATTGGGCCATGGGTTCGAGTATAAGGGCAAATAATAAGGGAGATAATGGGCAACCCTGTCGGGTACCTCTTTCGATATTAAAGGCTTCGGATTTGTATCCAGCATATTTAATATAGGCTTTGGGTTTATTATAGAATGCTTTGATCCATGTTAAAAAGTGGGGTCCAAAACCCCATTTTTGTAATGAATATTGCATATATTGCCAGGATACTGTGTCAAATGCCCTCTTAATATCGAGAGATAGAAAACATAAAGGGATTTTCCGTTTTTTAGCAATATGTGCCAATAACACTGCCCTGCGTATATTATCGCCTGCCTGTCTATTTGGCATGAAGCCTACTTGATCTCTATGTATTAATTTTCCTATAATGCTATTGAGGCGTTTTGCTATTATTTTTGCTAATAATTTAATATCGAGGTTTAACAGAGAGATAGGCCGATAATTCACACAGGAAGTATCATCAGAAAGGGGTTTTGGGATCATACAAACAATTGCCATTAGTGTTTCTTGCCGAAAAGAATGTCCATCTAGAAGATTGTTAAAAGTTTCAGTGAGAATGGGAGAGAGTATTTCTGAGAATGTTTTATAGTATAAAGCCGAGTAGCCGTCTGGGCCTGGTCTTTTTGTTAAGTTTTAGGTCTTTTATGGCGTTAGCAACTTCATCTATAGTTATAGGCTCATCCAAACTGCTTTTTTGATTCTGAGATAACTCAGGTAAGGTTATTTTTGAGAAGAAGGATTCAGCCTCTGTAGGATTAAATTCATTGTTTGTCTTGTATAAAGTTGCGAGATGTGAGTGAAATTTATGGACTATTTTAACTGGAATACAAGTGTAAACATTTTTTGATAATTTCAAACGTATTGGTTTGAAAGATTTGTTAGTTGAATTTAATGCCCGAGCCAAATATGTACCTGGTTTGTTTGTATTCATGTAGAAATTGTGTTTGGAGCGTTTGAGGGATTTATCAACTGACTCAGTGAGAAATAGATCGTATTCCAATCTAGATTTTTCCAGATGAGATTTTGTACTCTGAGATGGATTATCTTGAAATGATATGTAGGCTGCATTAAAATTGAGTTCTAGTTTTTTTGCTAGATTTTTGCGTTCCCGTTTAAATAGTGCCATTTGTCTTTGTATTGTACCACGCAAGACAGGCTTATGAGCTTCCCACAGTGTTATTGGGGAGATGTCTGTTGTATTATTAATTGATATGTATTCCTTTAAAGCTTGTTCAATGGCCATCTGATGTAGTGGGTGTTTGAGCATTATGTCCGGTAAGTACAACGTTGGGTCATGCGCTTTTGGTATGGCTGAGGCTATAGTAGTGTATACTGCATTATGGTCAGACCACGGAATCGGAATTATATCTGATGCAATAATTTCTGGTATCATTCCTATTGTTAGAAAAATATGATCTATTCTGGTGAAGGTTTGATGAGGGTGGGAGAAATAAGTGAATTTCTTTTTCATTGGCTTACTTTCTCTCCATGAATCTACCAGATTGTATTTGGAAAGAAGTTGAGAAAAAGGTAATCTAGAGGTTATTTTGGATGGTGTAAAAGGTGATTTATCTAGAAATGGGAGGAGGACCTGGTTCGAATCCCCACACATTATCACTGTTCCTATTTTGTGTGTATTAATCACTTGTAATATATGTGAGAGGAATGGTGTAGGTTGTTTGTTAGGAGCGTAGTAGGAAATCACCGTGATTGCTGTATCCATTATATAACCCATGAGTATCAGGTATCTACCTTCTGGGTCTTTAATTTCTGATAAGGTGAATGGTGTGGATCGGTGAAATGCAATTAGAGTTCCCCTTTGCTTGGTACAGGCAGAACCCGTGTAAATTTGTTGATAAAAAGGAGAAATATATTTTGGAGTAGAATCTTTGGTGAAGTGTGTTTCTTGGAGGCATACTATGTGAGCCTTCTTGTTATGGAAAGTACGGAAGGCTTTGGTCCTTTTTTGAGGGACATTTATTCCCTGAACATTCAGGGAAAGTATATTCAGTGGTGCCATGGCAATAGATCAAATAGTTTTGACTTACTTTTTGTTATGCAGAGCTGACTGCGCAGATCAACCTGTGTGGACTGAAGAGATGAATAGACAGAAAAGAAACCAGTGAATTCTGGAGTAAAGAGTAAACAAAAAAACATATGAGATTAGATGATACATTGTATAAATTATTTTTTGCAAGTAATCACAATTTACCCGTGAAAGAGAATAAATATCTCTCTCAGGGGAATAAGTGCCTTCGTCACACTCCCACATAATATGGTTGGGAGAATGAGGAGGGCTAATGGGGGTACACGGATCTTCCGCTTACAGGAGAGAAGTGCTATGTCAAAAGACATCAAAATGATGTTTCATTAATTGGAGTGCAGAATATAGTTTTTGTTGAAATTATTTATTCCAGGGTGGTTGTATATGGTTAGTCTTGCCCTAGGCTAAATAATTCACTTAGAAAGGTACTGTTAATAACATTGGTATTGATGAAGATAGTTTGAATTATTTTGGGATTTTAACCCTTTTAGAGTAAACAATTACATATTTTATTCATATGCAACTGTTTAGAAATGTTAACTCATAAAATTGAGGTTGTATTGCTTCAGATTAGAATAAACAAAAACATAATTCTAGGAATTAGTTAGATAATAATATATTTGTTTTAAGAAAAGAAAGAAAAAGCTTCCATTACTTCTGGATTATTGAACATATTTGTCCTAAAAAGTAATAAATCTATTGTTATTACCTGATAATATATAACTGAACAAGAATTTCCTTATTTCACTTATATATTCTAAGGCTATATGAATCAGAAGTAATAAGAAATATAACTGGAATGTAAGATGATCCCACACAGTGTGTGACTATCAGAATGCAGTTACATTCAGTTATAAATACAGGCTTTTTTATAGAGAACCATCTCTTAGTATAATAAATGAAGAGATATCAGGAATTAGGATGTCAGTCCATTGAATCTTCTTGGTCCATGGATGATGTGGCATAACGGCCTCTTTTGTGAGAATGATGATTCCCATTTTGTTCTGAAATTTTGTGGGTGCTGCCTGAAGGTGAAGATGATGCCATTCTTCTGCGTGTGGGAGTGTTGCTGCTTGTGGGTTCTGTCAGATTTAATTTTAAAAGGGTTTTTTGTAGTTCATCTGCTGATCTGCTTCTGTAAATTGTACCTTGGTAGTTAAATCTGACTGAAAAGGGGAAGCCCCATTGATACATAATGTTGTGGCGTTGCAGTTCCATTAGTTGGGGTTTCATGGATCGTCTTTTAGTAATAGTAAGTTGGGATAGGTCAGCAAAAATTTGATAATTGTGTCCTTGAAAATTAAGTTCCTTTTTTTCTCTTGCAGCAATTAGTATTTGTTCTTTCGTTCTGTAATAATGAAATTTTGTGATTATATCACGTGGGGGTCCATCTTTCTTTTTGGCTGTGAGGGCTCTGTGTAATCTGTCCAGTTCTAAACGTTCAATAGGGATATCTGGCTTTAGTTCTTGTAATAGAGCAGTAATAGTAGATTGCAGGTCTGTCACAGTTTCAGGTATTCCCCTTATGCGCAAGTTTGAACGTCTGGCTCTATTTTCGTAATCTTCGAGCTTAGTTTGAAGTATTAAATTCTCTTTTTTTAATTGTTCCAATTCTGTTATATTTTCTTGGGTTGTAATTTTAATTTCATCCATTTTTATTTCTAAGGCTGCGGTGCGGTTTCCCAGCTCTCTTATTTCTTTGGTTAGGCTTTTTGTTATTTGGTCTGAGGTTTGTTTTAAAGCCTTATGAAGCATCTTTTCAAATTGTAATAATATTACTGGGGATACTGAGGAGGCTTGTGGAGAAGTTTGTGAGAGGATTTGTTCTGTATCTGACTCAAATGGAGAGTCTTGCTGTGACATTTTCTGTCTGTGAGAGCGCCCTGATGCTGTATCTTGTGAGGTGACTGGAGCTGCTTCAGCTGCAGTGAGTGCCTGTGAGCTCTTTGTGAGGTGATTTTTATTTCTGCCACGGTTTCCTCCCAGTACCATATTTCCTGCCCAAACTTTCACAGTTTATTCCCTGGGGCAAAAAGGTTCAAATGGATACCTTTTGAGCCTGCAGGCTCCGCTTTGTCCTTCTCTTCTCAGCGGTGTGGAGCTCTAACAATGCATGTCTGCTCCGATCAACAGCCTTTTCTATACACTACCTAATGCAGGGAAGAAGACAGCAAATTATGGCAGCTATCACCAGGATAGCTATCCCTATTTGGGTAAATAGTCCCTGCCATACTCCCTTTATCCAGGTAAAATACTGGTCCCAGGGGTTGGTGAGCCCTGAGTTCTGTTTTAGATCTTTAGATAAGTCCTCGAGCTTCTGGATGGCTAGGGTCACTTTATCATTTGGGCCGGTGTTGTCTGGGATATAAGTGCAGCATGTACTTGTCTAGGGGATCATCTTACATACACCCCCCTTCTCAGCTAGGAGCATGTCTAGGACCATACGGTTCTGGAAAGTCATGTGTGAAGTTGCCTCCAATTGTTCGGCCAAACCTTGGAGCGCGTCTCTGGTGTAGTTGACAAGTCTTTGCTGGTTGTAGTAGATGTAATTTATCCAGTATACATTTTTATTTACAGTGATAATGGGAATCAGCAGCTACTTGGTCTCTTGCTTTGAATTCATCTGGGACCCCCCTTGGGACCCCTATGGCATCTATATACACATGGGGGTCAAAACTACCTGCGGGGGCACTCCTATGTTTTCTGTTTGGTTTGTGTACATCCTTGGCTTCCGGCTCTGGGGTTTGTGAGAGAATATGCAGAGGCATTATGGCTTTTGCCAGTGCACATTCTCCTGTGCATTGTCCTGTCATTCTACTTCTGATTTTCATGGCCCCACAGATCCAGTACACGTCTCCTAAGGAGTGGACCTGATTTTGCACTAGATCGGCAGACACATCACTAAGACTCGCAGTAACCTTCAGTGAAGTTCCCAAGGGGTTTTCCCACCCCATGGTATCTCCCATAACATGTGTAATTGCCAGGATATATGGTGATACCTTCTGCTGGTTTGGGGGCCTTAGCGACTATGGGGTACTCCTTTTTCCAATGCTCACAAAGGGAGTGGTTTGTGGTTGTGTTGGTAAACAAACTAAGTACACAAGTCTCATGTTCTGGGGGTGGGTTAAGGGGCACCGTTCCTAAATGTGGTTTAGTCCCCCCACACACATAGCAATTGGTTTTGTTGTGTTTCCCTGCATTGTACCTCATCCATTCGAGCCACAAGTTGACATCTGAGAAACCGGTTTCTTCAGCCATGGTGTCCTCAAAGGTGGGGTCTGCTATGGCCACCATGTCCCCTAATGTTTGCATATGGGGCTTCAGGGGGTTAGAGTTGGATGTAGGTTGGGGAACTGTCCACTCTGGGTTATCGAACATGTCTAATAGGTGGAAAGGTTTTCTAAAGCTGTAATACCCATTTCCCCACCACAGACCCAATACATAGGTCCCACTGTCTCTTGGGCTGGGATTCTCAATGGTCAGTCTGAACTCTTTGGTAAAGTATTGATCTGTGTGCTTGCTGATTGTCATTCTGTCCAAAAGTGATTTCCCATTTTTGTCTTTTCTGTTCTGGGCGGTTTCAGACTTGTACCCCCAGTTTGTGTCCCCAGTGTTCCAACCCACTGCTCCCCAATAATCACAGTTGTCGCCCCAGTGGTCATCAGTGACACATACATACACAGTCATGGGACCTATTGCTCTTTCATTGGACCGGACACTGTAATCTCTACCTGGAAGTATCTTACTATAAGGGGATATAAATGTGGCAACATGTGTGTTGGATGAGTTGTACCAGAATTGAGTTATACCATTTTTCTGTTTGATAGCCACCTCTTGGGCCTTGGCAAAAATCATAACAAAAAGGATAAACAGGATCATGGCTTGGCCTCCTCAGTCTCTTCTTCGGGCACGAGGACTTTCTTGCAGTGAGAGGCGTGTATCCACAAGTTCTTTCCGGTCACTTTTACTGATGTGATAGTTGTCAGAAGGACTTGGAAAGGACCATCATATCTGGGTTCAAGGGTGTGTTTCCTCACAAACTTCTTTACCAAGAGCCAATCACCAGGGACCAACTTGTGCGATCCTGTGTCTAACTCAGGATCTGGAATGGAAGAAAACACTTGCGCATGGATACGGGTTAATTCTCGAGATAAAGCAGTCACATAATCAGTTAATACATCAGATTGAAGTTGCAACTGTTGTGGAAAATAACAACCCAGTCTGGGGGCTGAGCCAAACAATATCTCATAGGGTGACAAACCATGATTTCCCCTTGGGCTGTACCTGACACTGAACAAGGCAATGGGTAGGCTATCTGGCTATCAGGCTATCTGGCTATCTGGCTAACTCATTACTGTTTCCTGAGACATTTTTAGCATTCTAGACTTTATTGTGCCATTCAGTCTTTCCACCTTCCCACTACTCTGAGGATGGTATGGAGTGTGGAAAGCTAGTGTGACCCCCTAAGGCTGTCCATATCTCTTTGGTTACTGAGGCCATGAAAGCCGGCCCCTGATCACTCTCTATAACCTCTGGAACACCATATCTGCACACTATTTCGGTCAAAAGTCTTTTTGCTGTAGTCTTGGCTGTCATGTTGGTGATGGGATAAGCTTCTGGCCATCCGGAAAACATGCAGACGATGACCAATGCATACTCATATCGGCCACTTTTTGGCATCTGGATGTGGTCAATCTGTATCCTCTGGCAGGGGCATTTGGCCTTTGCCAGGTGCTTAAAGGGTACTTTTTCTGTTTTTCCAGGATTGCATTTGGCACAGATAGCGCATGATCTGCAGAAGTTGTTGGTAAGTGGGGTGATACCTGGGGCTAGGTAGTATTTGTTGATTAGGGCATTCATCAGAGTCTTTGACAGATGGGAGGCACCATGGGCCCACTGTACCACTGCAGGAAACATTGATCATGGTAGACACGGCCTTTTGTTCAACTCCATGATTCCTTCAATTTCTGTGGCTCCTTCCTTGATCCACACTTACTTTTCTTCTTTGTCAGCTGCCTGCTGTTGTTCTTTGAGGTGAGTTCTGTTCACAGGAGGGGTTTGTAGGATCATGGCCTTTGGGTTGTCTCTTTGGGGCTATCTATTGGGTCATCCAGGATAGGTGCATTCACTCTGCTGACCACTTCTCACGTTCCATCTGCAGCTTACTTTGCGGCGGTATCTGCCAGATGATTGCCTCGTGCTTCTTGAGAAACCAGTTTGCCGTGTGCTTTTACTTTAAGTATGGCCACCTGTGTTGGGAGGAGCAAAGCATCCATCAAATCCTTGATAGCTGTGCTGTGTTTTACAGGTGTTCCTGCTGCTGTCAGGAATCCTCTAGTTTTCCAGATGATCCCAAAATCACAGGCCACTCCCAGGGCATATCTTGAGTCTGTGTAGATGTTGGCTCGTTTTCCTTCTGCCAATTTGCATGCCATAGTTAGAGCTTGTAGTTCTGCTTCCTGGGCGGACATGGAGGGGGGTAATGCTGAGGCCTGGAGAACTGTCCTCTGTGGTGACTGCATATCCTGTGTGGTACCATCCACCCTCGTCTGCATACCTGGAACCATTCACAAAGATTGTCAGGTCAGGGTTTTCAAGGGCAGTTTCACTGACTGTCGGTAGGTGTGATGTCTCCATCTTCATCACTTCAAAGCAGTCATGGGCGGTGTAGTGAGGATCATCTTCCAAAGAGGTTCCCCCCTCGAGAAGGGGAAGAAGAGTGGATGGGTTGAGGGTATCACATCGGAGGATGGTGATGTTGTCAGGGAGAAGTAAGGCACACTGGAGTCTGAGGTGCCTTTGTGAGGACAGGCGTCTGGGTTGGATCTGGTTCAGTATGGCGGTGATGTCATGAGGAGCAAGGAGGATTAAGGGGTGATCCAAGACGAGGTCTTGTCCAAGAGAACTTGGGCTGAAAAGATGGCTCTGAGGCAGGAGGGTCCCCCCCTGGCCATTGAGTATTTTTACACCATCTGGTAGGCCCATACCTCTCTCTCCATGCACTGAGAGGTCTGTCTCTTGTCAGGCCCAGGAGGAAGAGAGCGCAGGGCAGGGTTTTGGCTTCTTATATAGTTCCTCCCATGGATCTCTCCGATGCAGCAAAGATCCCTGGGATGTGTAGTCCAGGCACAGGTAACATGTCATTATTCACTGTGCACATCCCTCACTTCTCTTCCTATCACTGCCATTGTCACCATTTAAAGACAAGGTCATCCCTGACATATTTTATATTAGTTATACCAATATAGTCACTTTACTCATTTTATTATCCTTCACATGATCAATTCAAGCTGTAATAGATTATTACAACACTTTTGGACTGCCCAACAGTTAAATCTAACCACTAACCTATATGGGTATATTCATGAGCTAACGCTCTGACAATTTTTGTAGGTTCCGGCCCCACCTCCCCCGTGGCGTGTTGGTGGGGGGGACAATTATACGTGTGACTCCTTGCAAGCCATATCAAGTGGATTCCTGTTCCCCCTTCTTCCGGGGTGCTGCTACGTGCGGGCACACTGGATGGTCTGGCTGCTATGTGGGGAGGCTCTGATCGAGGGGTACATCCAAACTCAGTGGTAATTATGTGCAAAGTGTTACTAAACATGTTGCTAAACAAACTTGCCTATGCTATAATTCTTTTAAATAAGCTGGACATACTATTATAAATTTTTCTTTTTTCTTTAGCAAACTCATCCTCTGAAGAGACCCCAAAATTCATGGGTCGAAACGCGTTAGGATTGTTATGCAATAGCCTTATCACATGCTGTGTATAACCTATGTTTGCTATTATATGTATTTGGTATGGGTATTTTCCCACTTGAGCTCCCAATTTATATTTATATGTTACATTTATTCATTACCCTTCAATAAAGAATTTTAATATTTTACTTAATGCCTTGCTCATATCTATAGCTAGCTGCCTAAAAAACCCGCTTGAGGGATTTTTTCCCATTTTTCTTGTCCATATTGGGGTGAGCAGCATTGATATCTCTCCTTAATGTGTCTTCCCTCTTTGCTAAGGTTAAACCTCTTTTCCTCTAATTTTAATGAGTGGCCACGAGTCTTGTTAAACTCTCTTCTGCGAAAAAGTTTTATTCCTTTTGTGGGGTCACCAGTACGATATTTGTATATTGAAATCATATCCCCTCTCAAGCGTCTCTTCTCCAGAGAGAATAAGTTCAGTGCTCGCAACCTTTCCTCATATCTAAGATACTCCAGACCCTTTGTTAGCTTTGTTGCCCTTCTTTGTACTCGCTCCATTTCCAGTACATCCTTCCTGAAGACTGGTGCCCAGAACTGGACAGCATACTCTAGGTACGGCCGGACCAGAGTCTTGTAAAGCGGGAGAATTATTTTATCTCTGGAGTTGATCCCCTTTTTAATGCATGCCAATATTCTGTTTGCTTTGTTAGCAGCAGCTTGGCATTGCATGCCATTGCTGAGCCTATCATCTACTAGGACCCCCAGGTCCTTTTCCATCCTAGATTGCCCCAGAGGTTCTCCCCCAGTGTATAGATTGCATTCATATTTTTGCCACCCAAATGCATTATTTTACATTTTTCTACACTGAACCTCATTTGCCATGTAGTTGCCCACCCCATTAATTTGTTCAGATCTTTTTACAAGGTTTCCACATCCTGCAGAGAAGTTATTGCCCTGCTTAGCTTAGTATCATCTGCAAATACAGAGATTGAACTGTTTATCCCATCCTCCAGGTTGTTTATGAACAAATTAAATAGGATTGGTCCCAGCACAGAACCCTGGGGAACCCCACTACCCACCCCTGACCATTCTGAGTACTCCCCATTTATCACCACCCTCTGAACTAGCCCTTGTAGCCAGTTTTCAATCCATGTACTCACCCTATGGTCCATGCCAACGGACCTTATTTTGTACAGTAAACATTTATGGGGAACTGTGTCAAATGCTTTTGCAAAATCCAGATACACCACATCTACGGGCCTTCCTTTATCCAGCTGGCAACTCACCTCCTCATAGAAGGTTAGTAGATTGGTTTGGCAAGAACGATTCTTCATGAATCCATGCTGATTACTGCTAATGATACCGTTCTTATTACAAAAATCTTGTATATAGTCCCTTATCATCCCCTCCAAGAGTTGACATACTATTGATGTTAGGCTAACTGGTCTATAATTCCCAGGGATGTATTTTGGGCCCTTTTTTTTGGTGCTACATTGGCTTTTCTCCAATCAGCTGGTACCATTCCAGTCAGTTAGCTCCCACATGTATGGAACCCTTCTCTTGAGTTCTGGTTGAGGGCTGCTTCTCATTCTGTTTTCCCCCCACTTTGAGTGGGAACACTTTAGCAATCACTCCTTCAGACAGGCATACCTCTTTCTTCTGCCATTCTAGTAGTACCCTGACTTGATCCAGGTCATATGTGGCTTCAGTTTCCACAATGTAGGCTCAGTGTCCTGGGACCATAGATCTCACCCACCTTCTGTTCTCTCTCTCTCTGTGTGCCCACTTCCAGATCTCCAGAACAGTGCTCTTCTCTGTTGGGGCTCCCTGACCCCTGCCCCAAGCAACCGCGACCATTGAAGCTGCTTCCCATGTGGATTGTGGCTCTTGTCTAGGTCGGTTAAGGCCAGCTGCAGATAGAATCCCGGATGAGCCCCCAAATGTAGCACGGCCCCCTAAGAGGCTGCTTGGATCTACCTGCTCATCTGCACTGCCATGACCTGGTGAACATTCCAACTCACCTGACACTCTGGGTTCAGACATCTTTGCACCACTTCAAAGCAATAAGTCAGACAACTCTGTGCATTTATGTACTGATAATGTTTACTAGGACAGTTCAAAGAAGAGATAATATCACAGAAAGGAGGTAATAGATCTGCTGAGTTTTAGGCAACAGCGCCAACTCAGCAAAGGAATTCCTTCCAATAACACAAGTCAAGATATTTGTATGTAAACAGTCTATTATATAAACATGTATAGTGGAGTACTGCTTGCACCTGAAAGGGTAAACAAGATTAAATGGTTATGCTGAACACTACTAATAGGGGAAAACCTCGCCCAGCCTATAAACCTTAAACCCTAATGAGAGGTCAGACTTCATGGCAATGGTATAAGGGCCCTTGAAGAATAATGACAGCAATGCCCCCGTTGCAGATCTGATGGTCTTCACCGGCACATAGGAGCTCATTAATTTCATCCAATGAAGTGTATTAGCAAGCAATAAGATTTCTTGAAATGGTAAAAGCTAAAGTTGTCTATGCACAGTGTTCAAGATAGATCTGTTTCCCAGATAAAGATGTCTGTGCAAAGTGTCCCAGTGAAACCGTAAGAAAGGATTTCTAAAAGTGGGTGATTGCTCTCTCACCAATGACCAGACTGATTTAACTGCCTTCCTGACAGCAGCCCCTGAATCGACACACGTGTAGCGGACCTGACGTTCCAACCTCCCGATGCGAAGCGTAGGACACAGGTTAGCAGGTGACCGAAGTGGTGCAGGATGGATGTTCGACGAAGACAGCAAGCAGTGCTAGGCCCCAATCTATGCAATTAGGGAGCTTCCATACATGCAATAATGTGTGTAATGATCTAGACCTGTGCTTCCAAAATGATGATGTGTCCACAATCAAAAAATCTTTTCTTGATACAGTTTCTTTCCCCCATCTCCTAACGTGTAAAAAAAACAGCTGATTGGTTGGTCAAGCACTTTTGATCTTAACGTGAAAAGACCCTACTTGAATTTTACTGAAAGCAACAATTCAGACCAGCTACAGTGTTTACGACCCTCATTACAATGGGCAGCAAATAATTGAACATTTGAACAATTAACATTTTTCTTGTTACAGTTACACCATTTGCCTGTTGAGTAGAATTAGCATAGGAATAGTCTGCCAAATCTACCAGTCTTGATGACTTGCCTCTTAATGTGTAAATTGACAAATAGACCCTGTCTGGGCAAGTCATGCACATCAGGAATATATATATATATTTACCGCAAGGCAAACAAGGCGTGTGCCTTGGGTGGCATTTTTCAAGGAGGGCAGCGTCAACCTAGAGGCAGAAGGAACACACATGGTTGGGGTGTGAAGGGTCTTCAGAGCAGGGCAACTCAGCAGTTGTCGTTTGGTTTTTGCTGCAGCTCCACCAGGACAACTGTCACAAACAAGCTCCATCTCACCTGAGGATGGCTGGCTCCACTGCGGTCTTATCTCCATCTGGCTGGCTGACTTTTCTGTGGTGTGAGTTAGAGGGAAGTAGTGTTGATCATATTGTTTTGTTAATTCTACACCACACATTTAATTTGTTGTGCTTGTCTTTACACATACCAGGCTCCACCAGTGATTTTTCAGCTGCATCCACTCGGCTTATTTATTTATTGTGCAATACATGGTGTAGTTTAGGGGGATATGAGAGCCCCCTCTCTCACTCCCTTCCCTCTCTCCCCCCTCTCTCTCTCCCCCTTTTCCCCTCTCTCTCTCTCTCTCTCTCTCTCTCTCTCTCTCTCTCTCTCTCTCTCTCTCTCTCTCTCTCTCTCACCCCCCTCTCTCTCACCTCCCCTCTCTCCCTCCTCTTTCTCCCCCCACCTCTTTCCCCCTCTCATCCCCCCTCTCTCTCTCACCCCTTCTCTCTTTCACCCCCTCTTTCTCTCTCCCCCCAACTCTGAAGAAGTTGGGATTTAATATAGGAAGAAGTGGGGTTTACAGATGAAGGGGTGGAGTTTATAGATGAAGGGGTGGATCTTAAACAGGAAGGAGTGGGGCAAATTTGAATGGGACAATGCCCGGTTTTAGTCTTGCCTAGGGCAGCAAAAAAACAAAATACAAGAATATATATACAGTATCTCACAAAAGTGAGCACACCCCTCACATTTTTGTAAATATTTTATTATATCTTTTTATGTGACAACATTGAAGAAATTACACTTTGCTACAATGAGAATTAGTGAGTGTACAGCTTGTATAATAGTGTAAATTTGCTGTCCCCTCAAAATAACTCAACACTCACCCATTAATGTCTAAACCGCTGGCAGCAAAAGGGAGTACACCCCTAAGTGAAAATGCCCAAATTGGGCCCAAACTGTCAATATTTTGTGTGGCCAGCATTATTTTCCAGCACTACCTTAACCCTCTTGGGCATGGAGTTCACCAGAGCTTCACAGAATGCCACTGGAGTCCTCTTCCACTCCTCCATGACGACATCACGCAGCTGGTGGATGTTAGAGACCTTGCGCTCTTCCACCTTCCATTTGAGGATGCCCCACAGATGCTCAATAGGGTTTAGGTCTGGAGACATGCTTGGCAAGTCCATCATCTTTACCCTCAGCTTCTTTAGCAAGGCAGTGGTGGTCTTGGAGGTGTGTTTGGGGTCATTATCATGTTGGAATACGTTTTTAAGTTTATAAGTTAAAATAAGTTTATCTTGGTCTCATCAGGTCACAGGACATTGTTCCAGTAATCCCTGTCCTTAGTCTGCTTGTCTTTAGCAAACTGTTTCTTGTGCATCATCTTTACAAGGGGCTTCCTTCTGGGATGACATCCATGTAGACCAATTTGATGCAGTGTGCGGCGTATGCTCTAAACACTGACAGGCTGACCCCCCCACACTTCAACCTCTGCAGCAATGCTGGCAGCACTTATACGTCTACTTCCCAAAGACAACCTTTGGATACGATGCTGAGCACATGCACTCAACTTCTTTGGTCAACCATGGCGAGGCCTGTTCTGAGTGGAACCTGTCCTGTTAAACTGCTGTATGGTCTTGGCCACCGTGCTGCAGCTCAGTTTCAGGGTCTTGGCAATCTTCTTATAGAAGATTGGCCATCTTTATGTAGAGCAACAATTCTTTTTTTCAGATCCTCAGAGAGTTCTTTGCCATGAGGTGCCATGTTGAACTTCCAGTGACCAGTAAGAGAGTGAGAGCGATAATGAATGAATGAATGATTTGTATAGCGCTACAATGCCAACTGAATCGCCTCAAGGCCAACACCACATTTAACACACCTGCTCCCCATTCACACCTGAGACCTTGTCAGAACTATTGAGGTTAAAAGGATTAATTTAGTAGGCCAAAATCATATTATTTTACACAATTTTGACATGAGAGGAGCCATTTTGTGATTTTTTTTTCTCCTCTTAAGGTAAACTAAGTTCACTGTCTTTAGAGAAGATTTTAAGGGTCTAACCATATATTCTACCAAGGCATCATTCTTAAATTCTTGACAGCTAATCAGATAAGGCATCAGCTAGAAGGCTGATGTTTATGTCACGAAAGAAATAACACTGGATAGAAACACATTTTTTTTTTTTTCTTTCTTTAATTGAGATAAGAAAGGAGACATATTAAAATGCTCTATATTATTATTATTATTATACAGGATTTATATAACGCCAACAGTTTGCGTAGCATTTTACAACTTGAGGGTAGACAGTACAAATACAATACACTTTAATACAGTAGGAATCAGAGGGCCCTGCTCCTTAGAGCTTACAATCTAAGAGGGAAGGTCAAGAGATACAAGAGGTAATAACTGTGGGTGATGTGCTGATTGAGAAGATAAATGTACAGCTGTTAGGTGGGGGCCAGATAGGCTTCTCTGAAGAGATGAGTTTCAGGGTTCATCTGAAAGTGGATAAAGTAGGAGAAAATCGGACAGATTGAGGTAGAGCATTCCAGAGGATGGGAGAGGCTCTGGAGAAGTCCTGAAGGTGAGCATGTGATGAGGTGACAAGGGAGTTTGAGAGCAGGAGGTCTTGGGAGGATCGAAGAGAATGATTAGGTTGGTATTTTTAGACTAGGTCAGAGATGTAGCTGGGGGCCAGGTTGTGGATGGCTTTGTAAGTTATAGTTAGTATCTTGAATTTAATTCGGTGACTGAGTGGCAGCCAATGGAGGGATTGGCAGAGGGGTATAGCAGACGCTGAGCGGTTTGTGAGGTGGATGAGCCTGGCAGCAGTGTTCCTGATGGACTGAAGTGGGGATAGCCTATTTAGAGGTAAGCCAATGAGGAGGGAGTTGCAGTAGTCGAGGCGGGAGATGACCAGGGAGTGGATTAAAAGCTTTGTGGTGACATTGGTTAGGAAGGGGCGTATCTTGGAGATGTTGCGGAGATTGAAGCGGCAAATTTTGGATAGTGATAGAATGTGGTGTCGAAAGGTTAGTTCAGAGTCCAGGATTACACCTAGGACCTTGGCGTGGGGAGATGGGTTGATAGTTGAGCCTTTGATATTGACAGAGAAATCAGGGGAAGTGGCACCTGAGGGAGGAAATATCATAAGCTCGGTTTTGGATAGGTTGAGTTTGAGGAAGTGGTGTGACATCCAGGCTGATATACAAGTACATATTTGGGGGGCACACCATACAATGCATTTAAATTCAAGATGGTGCTGCTGTAAGACCTATAAACAGTACAAAATATTTTACAGCGCACACATACAAGAATGACATTTCCTGCAGGGCTAGTTAAAAACACCTGAACACCTGAACATATTCAAAAAATACGGGGGTTTGGTCACACTATATGGTCATATAGTGCTAAGCCCACTTACTGCGACAAAGTACCCCGAATTAGTGGGTCCTACACTAGTAATAGAATGGAAGATCCTCTGTCTCAACCATGGGAGCTGAACTCCTCTATGTGGGAGAACTGAAAGGGATACATCCTAATAACTGGTGGCCACTAAATAGGAGGTAATGAGGAGGGGGAGGGGTGCTCCAGCCCAAAAAACCTGGTCAGGGCCTATTACAACATACAAGTACATATTTGGGGGGCACACCATACAATGCATTTAAATTCAAGATGGTGCTGCTGTAAGACCTATAAACAGTACAAAATATTTTACAGCGCACACATACAAGAATGACATTTCCTGCAGGGCTAGTTAAAAACACCTGAACACCTGAACATATATTTAGTGGCCACCAGTTATTAGGATGTATCCCTTTCAGTTCTCCCACATAGAGGAGTTCAGCTCCCATGGTTGAGACAGAGGATCTTCCATTCTATTACTAGTGTAGGACCCACTAATTCGGGGTACTTTGTCGCAGTAAGTGGGCTTAGCACTATATGACCATATAGTGTGACCAAACCCCCGT
Source organism: Aquarana catesbeiana (assembly GCF_042186555.1). Classification (NCBI taxonomy): domain Eukaryota; kingdom Metazoa; phylum Chordata; class Amphibia; order Anura; family Ranidae; genus Aquarana; species Aquarana catesbeiana. The sequence goes on from NC_133328.1 coordinate 237,794,434, forward strand.
ATTTTTTGAATATGTTCAGGTGTTCAGGTGTTTTTAACTAGCCCTGCAGGAAATGTCATTCTTGTATGTGTGCGCTGTAAAATATTTTGTACTGTTTATAGGTCTTACAGCAGCACCATCTTGAATTTAAATGCATTGTATGGTGTGCCCCCCAAATATGTACTTGTATGTTGTAATAGGCCCTGACCAGGTTTTTTGGGCTGGAGCACCCCTCCCCCTCCTCATTACCTCCTATTTAGTGGCCACCAGTTATTAGGATGTATCCCTTTCAGTTCTCCCACATAGAGGAGTTCAGCTCCCATGGTTGAGACAGAGGATCTTCCATTCTATTACTAGTGTAGGACCCACTAATTCGGGGTACTTTGTCGCAGTAAGTGGGCTTAGCACTATATGACCATATAGTGTGACCAAACCCCCGTATTTTTTGAATATGTTCAGGTGTTCAGGTGTTTTTAACTAGCCCTGCAGGAAATGTCATTCTTGTATGTGTGCGCTGTAAAATATTTTGTACTGTTTATAGGTCTTACAGCAGCACCATCTTGAATTTAAATGCATTGTATGGTGTGCCCCCCAAATATGTACTTGTATGTTGTAATAGGCCCTGACCAGGTTTTTTGGGCTGGAGCACCCCTCCCCCTCCTCATTACCTCCTATTTAGTGGCCACCAGTTATTAGGATGTATCCCTTTCAGTTCTCCCACATAGAGGAGTTCAGCTCCCATGGTTGAGACAGAGGATCTTCCATTCTATTACTAGTGTAGGACCCACTAATTCGGGGTACTTTGTCGCAGTAAGTGGGCTTAGCACTATATGACCATATAGTGTGACCAAACCCCCGTATTTTTTGAATATGTTCAGGTGTTCAGGTGTTTTTAACTAGCCCTGCAGGAAATGTCATTCTTGTATGTGTGCGCTGTAAAATATTTTGTACTGTTTATAGGTCTTACAGCAGCACCATCTTGAATTTAAATGCATTGTATGGTGTGCCCCCCAAATATGTACTTGTATGTTGTAATAGGCCCTGACCAGGTTTTTTGGGCTGGAGCACCCCTCCCCCTCCTCATTACCTCCTATTTAGTGGCCACCAGTTATTAGGATGTATCCCTTTCAGTTCTCCCACATAGAGGAGTTCAGCTCCCATGGTTGAGACAGAGGATCTTCCATTCTATTACTAGTGTAGGACCCACTAATTCGGGGTACTTTGTCGCAGTAAGTGGGCTTAGCACTATATGACCATATAGTGTGACCAAACCCCCGTATTTTTTGAATATGTTCAGGTGTTCAGGTGTTTTTAACTAGCCCTGCAGGAAATGTCATTCTTGTATGTGTGCGCTGTAAAATATTTTGTACTGTTTATAGGTCTTACAGCAGCACCATCTTGAATTTAAATGCATTGTATGGTGTGCCCCCCAAATATGTACTTGTATGTTGTAATAGGCCCTGACCAGGTTTTTTGGGCTGGAGCACCCCTCCCCCTCCTCATTACCTCCTATTTAGTGGCCACCAGTTATTAGGATGTATCCCTTTCAGTTCTCCCACATAGGAGTTCAGCTCCCATGGTTGAGACAGAGGATCTTCCATTCTATTACTAGTGTAGGACCCACTAATTCGGGGTACTTTGTCGCAGTAAGTGGGCTTAGCACTATATGACCATATAGTGTGACCAAACCCCCGTATTTTTTGAATATGTTCAGGTGTTCAGGTGTTTTTAACTAGCCCTGCAGGAAATGTCATTCTTGTATGTGTGCGCTGTAAAATATTTTGTACTATCCAGGCTGATATGTCTGCTAGTACGTTGGTAATGCGTGAGGACACAGATGGAGAGAGCTGGGGGGTGGAGAGATAGATTTGGGTGTGATTAGCATAGAGATGATATTTAAAGCCGTGGGAGGCAATCAACTGACCCAGGGAGGTAGTGTAGATTGAGAAAAGGAGAGGTCCAAGAACAGAACCTTGGGGGACCCCAACGGAGAAAGGAAGAGGAGAGGAGGAAGTAGAGTTGTAAGTGACACTGAAGGAGCGGTGGGATAGGTAGGATGAAAACCAGCAAAGAGTACAGTCACGGAGACCAAAGGAGTGGAGTTTATTGAGGAGGAGGTTGTGGTCCACTGTGTCAAAGGCAGCAGAGAGATCCAGGAGAAGTAGTACAGAATAGTGTCCACTGGTTTTAGCCGTTAGTAGGTCATTTGAGAGTTTAAGGAAAACAGTTTCCGTGGAGTGTTAAGGGCAAAATCCGGACTAAAGGGGAGCAAGAAGTTTATTCATGGTCAGATGGTCGCTTAGTCGGTTGTAGACCAGTCTTTCAAGAAGTTTGAAGGAGAAGGCGAGTTAATTACTATTATTAATTACTGCAAATAATTATATCAGCAATAATTCCTATTATATATGATTACATTTTATTGGAGTAATTTATATGCATAAATAATTGAACAATGTCACATATTTTGGTCTATGCATATATATATATATATATATATATATATATATATATATATATATATATATATATATATATATATATATATATTCATTATCTTTTGTTGAATATTAATCATGGATATAGTAGCTTATATATTAAAATGAATATATCACTTCCGGGTCCGGCGCCGCATGGAGTAGCTGCGTCTTCTCCAAGCTCCCGCAGCTCGACCCCAAAAGCAGCCTATAAAACCAGCCCCAGCCTCCTCAGAAGCCACCCGCACCGCCAATGGACCGGTTCGTTGAAAAAAGCTGCCCAGCCGCAAATCGAGGCCCCGGCTTCGACCTTGTCAGATCCCGTGGCGGACGTGACGGGCAAGGATGTGAGCGGCCCTTCAGTACCTCTCTCCTCATTTCCTACCCCACATCCAGCCTCCTCCTCCTCACATCCACATCCAGCCTCTCCCTCCTCACATCATGGGGATATAAACTCAAACACTGAGCTCATTGCCCAGGCCATGGCTGCTTTGTTATCCCCACGATAGCTGCATCCATAAAAAAAAGCCGTAAATGCGGGGATGCAGCACCTCAAGACACAACTAGGGGAGCATAACACCAGATTGTATGAAGTGGAAAGCTGTCTCTCCAACGTGGAAGAGGAATTGTACCAAGCGCAAGCGATGGAGCAAGCTCAGGGCAAAACTAACCAATATGTGCTCCAAAAATTACATGACTTGGAAAACAGATCCAGAAGAAGCAATCTGCACTTGTTCGGCATCCCAGAGAACCTCAAAGCATCAGCCATAACAGAGTTCTGCGTCAGACGCATCCCGGAAGAGCTAGGTCTTCCTGGCTCATGCACAGTCGAACGAGCCCACTGCATGGGAGCTTACAATACAGAACGCAAAACTCCCCACCCAATCATCGCAAAATACCTGAATTACTCAGACAAAGCCACCATCTTACAAAAATTCAGTCAATCCAGATCTCTGCAAATAGACAGGATTTGCAGACTACTCCGAAGTCTCCAAAAAAAGGAAGGCCTTTCAACACATCTGCTTGGAACTCCACCAGCGACAAGTGAAATTCACCTTGGCTTTTCCAGCAGTCCTCCACCTCCAGGCCCCCAATGGGGGTCAACTTTCCTTCCAGGACCCCTCTGAAGCAGAAGTCTTCATGCTCTCACAATACGTGGACCTCCACTCCAACTCCTCACCCAGGGCTACCCCAAATAACCACTCTCTGGACCAAAGAAGCCCCAGGAAGGACTCTCCAAAATGATTCAGGCCTTCAGGACCCGACCATCGTTCTACTCCACGTTGACTCAGTATCCACTTACACCAGCCCAGACCACATTTGGATGCACATAAGATCTCCTAGGTCACCTGAGTTTGGGTTTTACCTCCTCTAGGTCACCCTCGATTATGGCCTCCACGAAAGCGGGCAGGGCTTGTTATTATGTTTTTACATGGGTTACCTCTATCCACTTTATGTCTCCGGCATATCTATAATAGTCTTTCCATGGTCCTACTGCATTCAGTCAACTCCCTTGCTCATGCATTCCCGAAGTCTTCTGCAAGAAGTATTACTTCTCCTGATTTCCAACAACACATGGAGATAGCATGGGATGAATACTCCACGACTAACTCATCACCCATTGACAACCCAAACCTATTTTGGGAAGCTGGCAAAGCTTTCCTTCAAGGCTGAATCATCTCCTACAAAAAGCACACTCTAGCTAAGTACAAAACGGCTAGCACTAGACTCCGTCTAGCGCAGCAATCTCTATCTGCCCTAAATTCCCCCAAAAATAGAGCTGAATGGCAAGCTCCCGACCCCGTTGACAAAAAAGTCGCAGAATCTTTTCTCGACAAAGTAACCTTAGCAGCGGTCACCTCCTCCCAACTGGATTCACTGAATGCACCCATTTCCCTATCCGAAATTTCCACTACCATTTGTAAACTAGCGTCATCTAAAGCACCAGGCCCCGATGGGTTCTCAGGGGAATTCTATAAAACCCTACATAAAATAACAGAACCCACCCTACTCAGTGTCTATAAAGGCATTTGGTCAGGTGGCCCCTACTTACTCTCAGGAAACCAGGACACCATCAAACTGCTTACCAAGAAAGGAAAAGACCCCCTCGAACCGGGCTCCTACAGACGTCAAAATTCTCTCAAAAATCATTGCCACCAGACTTACCAACATCATTCCCTCTTTGATCCACCCCGCACAGTTAGGTTTCATAAAAGGGAGAACTGCCACACTAAACTTACGTAAAGTTATGATGGTCCTAGAACATGCTAAATGTAACCCGGGAGGGGACTTTGCTATCATCACTCTAGACGCGGAAAGAGCCTTCGACAATGTTAGCTTTGAATGGCTCTCTATGACCTTGTCAAAAATGGGATTTAGCGGCCCCTTTAATCACCTTGTCACCACCATGTACACATCTCCCGCGGCCAGACTGGTGGCAGCCGGTCTTTCTGATGAATTCCATATTTACAAAGGCACGAGACAAGGCTGCCCCCTTTCTCCATTGCTGTTCAACCTTGCACTAGAACGCCTCTCTAGGTATCAATCCAAAAGGCCCCACTACACGGGGTCAACATTGGGACTCATGAATTACGAACATCTCTTTTTGCCGACGATGTTCTTATATTCTCAGCCAGTACCCAATCCGACATGTCAACTACGAAAACTGTCTTTGACTAATTCAAACTCTGCTCAGGCCTCAACTATGGTAAAAGTGAAATCCCCCCTTAGGCCCTCTTCCAAACCCTCCATGGTCCTCCCAATCCCCCTCCAAGGTTGCCAAATCACACATAACTTACCTGGGCATAAAAATAGGGAGGCTACCATCCTCTATATACAACCTAAACTACCCCTTCTCATTACCAAGTTATCCCAAGAGTTGGAACACAGGAGGGATCTACCGCTTTCGCTCCTTAATAAAAATGGTCAGTTTTGCACGCCTATTGTATCCACTTCAAATGATTCCACTACCCTTGAAACACAAAGACATCAACATTTTAAACAAAGCCATCACTAAATTCCTCTGGCAAAATAAATGACCACTCATTGCTCTTGTGAAATTATATCTTCCCAGATGTGAAGGGGGCATTAATCTGCCAAATGTCAGGACTTACAATGTAGCATGTCTTCTCCGAATAGGCCTAGACTGGCTTTCTCATTCCTCCCGATACTCTAACTACCTTTTGGAAAAAACAATGGCTCACCCTTACTCACTGGCCGCCCTTCTTCACTGTAAGTGGAAATCTACACCCTCAACCTTACAGCATAATCTTCTCTTACGGGACACAGCCATGGCATTGAGGGAAGCAAGACAGAGCCTGAAGCTCTCGTCGTTCATATCCAGACACCTTCTGATACAGAACAACCCCAACTTCCCAGCGGGGATGGAAAACAAACCTTTCCTCATTTGGAAGCAAAAAGGCCTTACCAAATTTTCACAACTTTGTGATTTGGAAACTGGGAAACCTCAGAGGTCGCCGAAACCTTTGCACTTCCTCAATCCCATGCCTTTCACTTTAGGTAATGTGTCAATTTCATTTGCAACGCCTGCAGAGATGAGAGCAAAAGATTCAAAGTGGATGTTACAGACCAAAAGATCCAAGAAGGCTCCTACACTATTTCTGACATCTATAAACCCCTCCTGCTGAACTCCACTCTTCCACTAACATCCTCTTCAGCAGCAAATTGGCGCAAAGACTTTCAGGTCACAGACATAGTGGACCAACTCCTTAAAGGATATAATAAAATCCTACAACTGATACCCAACGAACCCTGGAGAGAAACCCAACTAAAAATCCTCCATCGAGCATACAGTATCTCACAAAAGTGAGTACACCTCTGACATTTTTGTAAATATTTTAATATACCTTTTCATGTGACAACGCTAAAGAAATGACACTTTGCTACAATGAATAGTAGTGAGGGTACAGCTTGTATAACAGTGTATATTTGCTGTCCCCTCAAAATAACTCAACACACAGCCATTAATGTCTAAACCGAAGGCAACAAAAGTGAGTACACAGGTTACCACTGGAGTCCTCTTCCACTCCTCCATGACATCATTATGGAGCTGTGGATGTTAGAGACCTTGCGCTCCTCCACCTTCCGTTTGAGGATGCCCCACATATGTGCAATAGGGTTTAGGTCTGGAAAAATGCTTGGCCAGTCCATCACCTTTACCCTCAGCTTCTTTAGCAAGACAGTGGTTGTCTTGGAGGTGTGTTTGGGGTTGTTATGTTGGAATACTGCCCTGTCGCGCAGTCTCCAAAGGGAGTGGATCATGCTCTATTTCAGTATGTCACAGTACATGTTGGCATTCATGGTTCCTGAAATGAAATGTAGCTCCCCAGTGCCGGCAGCACTCATGCAGCCCCAGACCATAATATTCCCACCACCATGCTTGACTGTAGGCAAGGCACACTTGTCTTTGTACTCCTCACCTGATTGTCGCCACACACGCTTGACACCATATGAACCAAATAAATTTATCTTGGTCTCATAAGACTACAGGACATTGTTCCAGTAATCCATGTCCTTAGTTTGCTTGTCTTCAGCAAACTGTTTCTTGTGTTGGCTTTCTTGTGCATCATCTTTAGAAGAAGCTTCCTTCTGGGACCACAGCCATGCAGACCAATGTGATGCAGTGTGTGGCGTATGGTCTGAGCACTGACAGGCTGACCCCCCCACCCCTTCAACCTCTGCAGGTGCTGGCAGCACTCATACATCTATTTCCCAAAAACAACCTCTGGATATGATGCTGAGCATGTGCACTCAACTCCTTTGGTCAACCATGACGAGGCCTGTTCTGAGTGGAACCTGTCCTGTTAAACCACTGTATGGTCTTGGCCACCGTGCTGCAGCTCAGTTTCAGTGTCTTGGCAATCTTCTTGCAGCCTAGGCCATCTTTATGTAGAGTGACAAGTCTTTTTTTGAGAGAGATAACACTAAATTGAACACACCTGCTCCTCATTCACACCTGAGACCATGTAACGCTAATGAGTCATATGACACTGGGGAGGGAACATGGCTAATTGGGCCCATTTTGGACATTTTCACTAAGGGGTGTACTCACTTTTGTTGCCAGCAGTTTAGACATTAATGGCTTTGTGTTGAGTTATTTTGAGGTGACGGCAAATTTACATTGTTATACAAGCTGTACACTCACTACTTTACATTGTAGCAAAGTGTCATTTCTTTAGCGTTGTCACGTGAAAAGATATAACAAAATATTTACAAAAATGTGAGGGGTGTACTCACTTTTGTGAGATACTGTGAGATTTTGTGAGATACTATACGAGACTGTATATATATATATATATTAAAACACCGCCTGAAGTGTATTAGAAACAGTACACCACAGAATGCACTGTAGATATAGGCTACACAAGAGAGCATGCAGAGTATATTATATATAGATATATATATAGATATATATATCTATATATATATATAGATATATATATCTATATATATATATAGATATATATATCTATATCTATATTTTAGTTTTTCTTTTTTAACAAATCTGCAAAAATGTCAAAAATTCTGTGTTTTTCTGTCAATATGGGGTGCTGTGTGTACATTAATTAGGAAAAAAAATGAACTTAAATGATTTTAGCAAATGGTAATATAACAAAGAGTGAAAAATTTAAGGCGGTCTGAATACTTTCCATCCTCACTGTATATATCAAATACACTGCCACTAACTGAATAACCTGCCTGCTTAATCTAACTCAAGCTATATCCATGCCAACAACACTACACACGGCTGCCATGTAGGCAGCCTTATATAGTGTGGGGCGTGGACTTAGTCCTCCTGCCTTTGGCCAATCATGGTCTCTTAGCAGAGCACACTGTGATTGGCCAAAACGTGCAGCAATGCACTGCGACCTTGCAGTGCATTATAGGGCATTCCGCAGCGCTCAAATTTTCCACAAATGCCCCATAATGTTCGCTCTTCGGCGAACAAGTGAACATCCAATGTTTGAGTCAAACTTATGTTCGACCTGAACATCGAGCTCATCCCTAATGGCCATATATCTGAGTTCCAGCCAGAGAGTCTGGCAGGGTTTGACATATCTGTCAAGATATAAACCTCTTATCATAGTATATAGTTTCTTTTAATAGCTTAAGTCAAATGTTTTTTTTGGGAATTAAATTTGGTATGTTAAGCAATGCAACACTACCCCCTGTTGACCACTGTGAATATATGAGGGTTTGAGACTGTCCTTATAGGTGTTGGCCAGGAAATGACATGTGTTTGACATCACTTATGACATGAAAGGCATTTTCTCACCCATTCCTGGGGGAATATAAAGTGTAGACAGATGACAGTGAGGGGGATCGAGAGGAAGATTGGAACAATGGAAGGAGAGAGAGAGAGAGAGCAGGAGGAAAACAGAACGGAGAAATGTAGGAATGGTAGAGGTTTCCTTTGGGGATTCTCAGCTGATATCTCTCAGAACAAAAGTTTCTTAGATCTTCGGTAAAGTATTAATTTTCTATTTTATCTTTTGGTATTGAATTATTTAGCATATACATTACTAAACCATTTAAACTTTGTGGCATAGCTTCGGAATTGTGTTGTTTCTACCTGCAGCATGACATAATTATATTCCAATTATAAAAGAGATACACATCTTTGTATATCTCTACAAAAGCTAATTCCAAAGTCTGTATCAATTGTTTTGTTATGATATATGTTTAAACATAAAATTCATTAGAGAATTATTTTTACCGTAAATAAATCTTGATTAAATTATCAAGCTCTGTGCACAGTATAACATTTTGTCCGTGCACTTTTAAAGTGTAAGCTTGAAGGTCTATTTGTTTGAGAAGAAATCACATGTTAAAATCAACACCTAGTTGTTTTCATGGTCTGTAAAGCCACGGAAAGCTATTTACTAAGCTGTCATGAAACGTTGGTATTTTTGTCACAAGAGCTCCTGGTTAATTTCCTCAACATCTGTGTCACCCATATATTTGATATTAGAATTTATATATTTTTTTTCTTTCTTTCCTTTTTGAAGAATTTTAGAGGTATAAAGTACCTCCTTAAAATAAGCACGGGTGGGTTGAAGGTTAATTCAAGTAAACTCGGAGGGTGGTTTCATAATTTTTTTTTTCACTTATGGGTAGCTATTTTTTTTACATGAAGAATATTAGAGGAATATAGTCCCTCTTTAGTTAAGCATGGGTGGGGGGGTGGTTATTAAAATGTTTCTTTTTTTTTCTCCCTTCACTAATGGGTAGCTATTTTTTCACTTAAAGTTTATTAGAGGAATATAGTGCCTCCTTATTTAAACACGGGTGGGGGTTGGTTATTAAAACCTTTTTTTTTCTCTCTCTCTTTCCGCCCAGAGAGATACCTGAAGAGAGGTATGACATAAGGCGGGGGTGGGGGGTTTAGCTGATTTAAGAGGGAAATGAAGGGAGAAGGAAGGTGAAGTATAATTTTTTTTTGTTGTTTTGCTTTGTTTTGTTGTTTTTTTTTTTTTAATAGAATAGAAGTGGTATGGTAGAACATGGAAACATGCTCATAAATGGAGATGTTTGTTTTGATATATTGTCTAAATAAAGATATTTAAATTAAAAAAAGAATTTATACTTCTTTGTATCATCACCAATTATATATTATTTTGCACTAAATTGTAAGTTAATAAATATATATATTTCAGCACAACGCTGTATTCATTTAGTCTTCAAACTAGCATGGATAAAAAATTTGAATTATTTGGTTGATTTTTGGAAAGACGTGAAAATCTCCTTAACCACTTAAGGACCGCCTAACGCCGATTTACGTCGGCAAGGCGGCACGGGCAGGCAAAATCACGTACATGTACGTGATTTGCCTCTCGCGGGTGGGGGGTCCGATCGGACCCCCCCCCGGTGCCCGAAGCGGTCCCGTTCTGTTCCCCGGCGATCCGAGATGAGGGGGAGGCCATCCGTTCGTGGCCCCCCCCTCGCGATCGCCGCCGGCCAATGGGAACACTCCTTTGCTGCTGTATGCTAAACAGCAGCAAAGGAAATGATGTCATCTCCCCTCGGCTCGGTATTTTCCGTTCCAGCGCCGAGGGGAGAAGACATCAATGTGAGTGCACAACACACACACACACAGTAGAACATGCCAGGCATACAAAACACCCCGATCCCCCCCCCCCCCCGATCGCCCCCCCGATCCCCCCCCAATCACCCCCCCCCTGTCACAAACTGACACCAGCAGGTTTTTTTTTTTTTTTTTTTTTTTTTTTTTCTGATTACTGCATAGTGTCAGTTTGTGACAGTTACAGTGTTGGGACAGTGAGTATTACCCCCCTTTAGGTCTAGGGTACCCCCCTAACCCCCCCTAATAAAGTTTTAACCCCTTGATCACCCCCTGTCACCAGTGTTGCTAAGCGATCATTTTTCTGATCGCTGTATTAGTGTCGCTGGTGACGCTAGTTAGTGAGGTAAATATTTAGGTTCGCCGTCAGCGTTTTATAGCGTCAGGGACCCCCATATACTACCTAATAAATGTTTTAACCCCTTGATTGCCCCCTAGTTAACCCTTTCACCACTGATCACCGTATAACCGTTACGGGTGACGCAGGTTAGTTCGTTTATTTTTTATAGTGTCGGGGCACCCGCCGTTTATTACCTAATAAAGGTTTAGCCCCCTGATCGCCCGGCGGTGATATGCGTCGCCCCAGGCAGCGTCAGATTAGCGCCAGTACCGCTAACACCCACGCACGCAGCATGCGCCTCCCTTAGTGGTATAGTATCTGATCGGATCAATATCTGATCTGATCAGATCTATACTAGCGTCCCCAGCAGTTTAGGGTTCCCAAAAACACAGTGTTAGCGGGATCAGCCCAGATACCCGCTAGCACCTGCGTTTTGCCCCTCCGCCCAGCCCACCCAAGTGCAGTATCGATCAATCACTGTCACTTACAAAACACTAAACGCATAACTGCAGCGTTCACAGAGTCAGGCCTGATCCCTGCGATCGCTAACAGTTTTTTTGGTAGCATTTTGGTGAACTGGCAAGCAAGCACCAGGCAGCGTCAGGTTAGCGCCAGTACCGCTAACACCCACGCACGCACCGTACACCTCCCTTAGTGGTATAGTATCTGATCGGATCAATATCTGATCCGATCAGATCTATACTAGCGTCCCCAGCAGTTTAGGGTTCCCAAAAACGCAGTGTTAGCGGGATCAGCCCAGATACCTGCTAGCACCTGCGTTGTGCCCCTCCGCCCGGCCCAGCCCAGCCCACCCAAGTGCAGTATCGATCGATCACTGACACTTACAAGGCACTAAACGCATAACTGCAGCGTTCGCAGAGTCAGGCCTGATCCCTGCGATCGCTAACAGTTTTTTTGGTAGCATTTTGGTGAACTAGCAAGCACCGGCCCCAGGCAGCGTCAGGTTAGCGCCAGTACCACTAACACCCACGCACGCAGCATACGCCTCCTTTAGTGGTATAGTATCTGAACGGATCAATATCTGATCCGATCAGATCAGATCTATACTAGCGTCCCCAGCAGTTTAGGGTTCCCAAAAACGCAGTGTTAGCGGGATCAACCCAGATACCTGCTAGCACCTGCGTTTTGCCCCTCCGCCCGGCCCAGTCCAGCCCACCCAAGTGCAGTATCGATCGATCACTGTCACTTACAAAACACTAAACGCATAACTGCAGCGTTCGCAGAGTCAGGCCTGATCCCTGCGATCGCTAACAGTTTTTTTGGAAGCTTTTTATTGAACTGGCAAGCACCAGCGGCCTAGTACACCCCGGTCGTAGTCAAACCAGCACTGCAGTAACACTTGGTGACGTGGCGAGTCCCATAAGTGCAGTTCAAGCTGGTGAGGTGACAAGCACAAGTAGTGTCCCGCTGCCACCAAAAAGACAAACACAGGCCCGTCGTGCCCATAGTGCCCTTCCTGCTGCATTCGCCAATCCTAATTGGGAACCCACCACTTCTGCAGCGCCCGTACTTCCCCCATTCACATCCCCCAACGAAATGCAGTCGGCTGCATGAGAGGCATTTTTATGTGCTCCTGAGTACCCCTACCCAACGAACCCCCCCCAAAAAGATGTTGTGTCTGCAGCAAACGCGGATATAGGCGTGACACCCGCTATTATTGTCCCTTCTGTCCTGACAATCCTGGTCTTTGCATTGGTGAATGTTTTGAACGCTACCATACACTAGTTGAGTATTAGCGTAGGGTACAGCATTGCACAGACTAGGCACACTTTCACAGGGTCTCCCAAGATGCCATCGCATTTTGAGAGACCCGAACCTGGAACCGGTTACAGTTATAAAAGTTAGTTACAAAAAAAGTGTAAAAAAAAAAAAAATATATATAAAATAAAAAAAAATAGTTGTCGTTTTATTGTTCTCTCTCTCTATTCTCTCTCTATTGTTCTGCTCTTTTTTTACTGTATTCTATTCTGCAGTGTTTTATTGTTATTGTTATTATGTTTTATCATGTTTGTTTTTCAGGTATGTAATTATTTATACTTTATTGTTTACTGTGCTTTATTGTTAACCATTTTTTTGTCTTCAGGTACGCCATTCACAACTTTGAGTGGTTATACCAGAATGATGCCTGCAGGTTTAGGTATCATCTTGGTATCATTCTTTTCAGCCAGCGGTCGGCTTTCATGTAAAAGCAATCCTAGCGGCTAATTAGCCTCTAGACTGCCTTTACAAGCCGTGGGAGGGAATGCCCCCCCCCCCCCCACCGTCTTCCGTGTTTTTCTCTGGCTCTCCTGTCTCAACAGGGAACCTGAGAATGCAGCCGGTGATTCAGCCAGCTGACCATAGAGCTGATCAGAGACAAGAGTGGCTCCAAACATCTCTATGGCCTAAGAAACCGGAAGCTACGAGCATTTTATGACTTAGATTTCACCGGATGTAAATAGCGCCATTGGGAAATTGGGGAAGCATTTTATCACACCGATCTTGGTGTGGTCAGATGCTTTGAGGGCAGAGGAGAGATCTAGGGTCTAATAGACCCCAATTTTTTCAAAAAAGAGTACCTGTCACTACCTATTGCTATCATAGGGGATATTTACATTCCCCGAGATAACAATAAAAATGATTTAAAAAAAAAAAAAATGAAAGGAACAGTTTAAAAATAAGATAAAAAAGCAAAAAAATAATAAAGAAAAAAAAAAAAAAAAAAAAAAGCACCCCTGTCGCCCCCTGCTCTTGCGCTAAGGCGAACGCAAGCGGCGGTCTGTCGTCAAACGTAAACAGCAATTGCACCATGCATGTGAGGTATCGCCGCGAAGGTCAGATCGAGGGCAGTAATTTTTGCAGTAGACCTCCTCTGTAGATCTAAAGTGGTAACCTGTAAAGGCTTTTAAAGGCTTTTAAAAATGTATTTATTTTGTTGCCACTGCACGTTTGTGCGCAATTGTAAAGCATGTCATGTTTGGTATCCATGTACTCGGTCTAAGATCATCTTTTTTATTTCATCAAACATTTGGGCAATATAGTGTGTTTTAGTGCATTAAAATTTAAAAAAGTGTGTTTTTTCCCCAAAAAATGTGTTTGAAAAATCGCTGCGCAAATACTGTGTGAAAAAAAAAAATGAAACACCCACCATTTTAATCTGTAGGGCATTTGCTTTAAAAAAATATATAATGTTTGGGGTTCAAAGTAATTTTCTTGCAAAAAAAAAAAAACTTTTTCATGTAAAAAATAAGTGTCAGAAAGGGCTTTGTCTTCAAGTGGTTAGAAGAGTGGGTGATGTGTGACATAAGCTTCTAAATGTTGTGCATAAAATGCCAGGACAGTTCAAAACCCCCCCAAATGACCCCATTTTGGAAAGTAGACACCCCAAGCTATTTGCTGAGAGGCATGTCGAGTCCATGGAATATTTTATATTGCGACACAAGTTGCGGGAAAGAGACAAATTTTTTTTTTTTTTTTGCACAAAGTTGTCACTAAATGATATATTGCTCAAACATGCCATGGGAATATGTGAAATTACACCCCAAAATACATTCTGCTGCTTCTCCTGAGTACGGGGATACCATATGTGTGAGACTTTTTGGGAGCCTAGCCGTGTACGGGACCCCGAAAACCAAGCACCGCCTTCAGGCTTTCTAAGGGGCGTGAATTTTTGATTTCACTCTTCACTGCCTATCACAGTTTCGGAGGCCATGGAATGCCCAGGTGGCACAAAACCCCCCCAAATGACCCCATTTTGGAAAGTAGACACCCCAAGCTATTTGCTGAGAGGTATAGTGAGTATTTTGCAGACCTCACTTTTTGTCACAAAGTTTTGAAATTTGAAAAAAGAAAAAAAAAAAAAGTTTTTTCTTGTCTTTCTTCATTTTCAAAAACAAATGAGAGCTGCAAAATACTCACCATGCCTCTCAGCAAATAGCTTGGGGTGTCTACTTTCCAAAATGGGGTCATTTGGGGGGGGGTTGTGCCACCTGGGCATTCCATGGCCTCCGAAACTGTGATAGGCAGTGAAGAGTGAAATCAAAAAGTTACACCCTTAGAAATCCTGAAGGCGGTGATTGGTTTTCGGGGTCCCATACGCGGCTAGGCTCCCAAAAAGTCCCACACATGTGGTATCCCCGTACTCAGGAGAAGTAGCTGAATATATTTTGGGGTGCAATTCCACATAGGCCCATGGCCTGTGTGAGCAATATATCATTTAGTGACGACTTTTTGTAAATATTTTTTTTTTTTTTTTTTTTGTCATTATTCAATCACTTGGGACAAAAAAAAATAAATATTCAATGGGTTCAACATGCCTATCAGCAATTTCCTTGGGGTGTCTACTTTCCAAAATGGGGTCATTTGGGGGGGTTTTGTACTGCCCTGCCATTTTAGCACCTCAAGAAATGACATAGGCAGTCATAAACTAAAAGCTGTGTAAATTCCAGAAAATGTACCCTAGTTTGTAGACGCTATAACTTTTGCGCAAACCAATAAATATACGCTTATTGACATTTTTTTTACCAAAGACATGTGGCCGAATACATTTTGGCCTAAATGTATGACTAAAATTGAGTTTATTGGATTTTTTTTATAACAAAAAGTAGAAAATATCATTTTTTTTCAAAATTTTCGGTCTTTTTCCGTTTATAGCGCAAAAAATAAAAACTGCAGAAGTGATCAAATACCATCAAAAGAAAGCTCTATTTGTGGGAAGAAAAGGACGCAAATTTCGTTTGGGTACAGCATTGCATAACCGCGCAATTAGCAGTTAAAGCGACGCAGTGCCAAATTGGAAAAAGACCTCTGGTCCTTAGGCAGCATAATGGTCCGGGGCTCAAGTGGTTAACCAAAGATTTTTGCATATTTCCATAAATATAATACTGTTAATATTTCAGTATAAACAATCTGACAACCATGTAACACTAACTAGTCACATTACATCAGGGAGGAAAAATGGCTAATTGGGCACAATTTGAACACTTTTACTTAGGGGTGTACTCACTGTTATTGAGTTATTTTGAGGGGACAGCAAATTTGCACTGTAAATGTATTAAATGTATAAATGTACAAAAAAGACACAAAGGCTACGTTTCTACTATTGTGACCCCAAAGTTGCATGATTTAGAGTGTGGCTTTGGAGTGCAACTTGAAATGAATGGGCTGTGACTTGTCATGCGACTTTGTGTCCAAAGTTGCATGACAAGTTGCACTAGTGGAAACGTAGCCTAAAGAACATACTTTTAAAGCAGTGAATGTGACATTCACAGTATAATCACTACAGGTATATCTTCCAGGTGTTTTAAATTCTACAGAATTATTAACCCCTTTCATAAGTATGTCCCTAAAAAAAAAAACTAGTACAATCATAATATTATTAGACCAGAACTGCAAGTATATGGACTAGTATTATTATAGTTAGAACTCTGCTGTGCCCCTACTATATTGATATCAGCCTATTTAGAACTAGAGAAGAAGGTTTTTTAACAAATGGAATGCAAAGCAATGACAGGCTTTAAGGTTCCATTCACACTACCTTATTTTTTAAGCTCCAAGCAGCAAGTTGGAGTGTTTTTTCTGCCCCTAGAAGCAAATAGTGCTATTCTATGTGTCCATGCACACTATTCTAAGCTTGTAGCATTTTTCCCGCTTCAGCTTCTAGGAGCAGAAATAAAACTTTTTTTTTTGCATTTTTAGGAGCAATTTGCCTGCTGGAAAAAAAAAAATGCTGACAGCTCCTAGAAGCTCCGAAATGCTGTTAACCACTGCTAAGCACCTTTTTACAGCCTTTTTCTTTTACTAGCCAGATAGATAGTTATTTTACTAGCCAGCAGCCTGCCGGCATTCTTAATAACCAGTATATAGCAGGTTGTTAACCACTTGCTGACCGCCGCACGACGATGTACGTCCAAATTTTGAAGGGGTATATTGTTGTTATGGCAGCAGCTAGCTGCCATAACCCCGGTATCCCCGTTTTCGTGCGGTGGCTGGCTTTCGAATAAAAGTTGTCCCTGTGGCGGATTCACCGCAAGATCACTTTTATCAGTGGCGGGAGAGGGCCCCCCCTCTCGCTGCAATCCGATGCCCTCCGCCACTTACCAGAGCCGTCGGTAGCGGCGGAGGTGATCGCATCCACCTCCGTACTGTGCCTGGAGACGAATGAGGCTAAGATGGCGCCCACTTGTCTCCATGACACTGCTGGGCGGAAGCGACATCAAAACGTCACTTCCGTCCACACCTCTTAAAGGCACATTTTTTCAAATATCATTTTTTTTAAATGACTTTTTTTTTTATTGCATTTTAGTGTAAATATGAGATCTGAGGTCTTTTTGACCCCAGATCTCAAATTTAAGAGGTCCTGTCATGCTTTTTTCAGGGATGTTTACATTCCTTGTAATAGGAATAAAAGTGACACATTAAAAAAAAAATAAATAAAATAATGTAAAATAAATAATAAAAATAAAAAAATTTAAAACCCCCCCCCTGTCCCGATGAGCTCGCGCGCAGAAGCGAACACATACGCGAGTAGCGCCTGTCTATGAAAACGGGGGTCAAACCACACATGTGAGGTATCACCGTGACTGGTAGAGCGAGAGCAATAATTCTAGCCCTAGACCTCCTCTGTACCGCAAAATATGCAACCTTTAGAATTTTTTAAACGTCGCCTATGGAGATTTTTGAGGGTAAAAGTTTGATGCCATTACACGAGCGGGCGCAATTTTGAAGCATGACATGTTGGGTATCAATTTACTTGGCGTAACATTATATTTCACAATATAAAAAAAATTGGGCTAACTTTACTGTTGTCTTATTTTTTTTCTTCAAAAAAGTGATTTTTTTTCCAAAAAAAGTGCACTTTTAAGACTGCTGCGCAAATACGGTGCAAAAAAAAGTATTGCAATGACCGCCATTTTATTCTCTAGGGTGTTAGAAGAAAAACCATATATAATGTTTGGGGGTTATAGGTAATTTTCTAGCAAAAAAAACTGTTTTAAACATGTAAACACCTAAAATCCAAAACTAGGCTAGTCCTTAAGTGGTTAAAGAGCGGGCTGGCAAGCCAGCTGCCGCGTACTTAACAAAGGATGACTCATCAGCTGTCAGTGGTTCCCCGCTGACAGCTCAATGTAAACACAACAATTGCTGGAAAAAACAGCGTGCCCCCTCCCAATCTATACCAGACCCTTAGGTCTGGTATGGATTTTGAGGGGAACCCCACACCAAAATGTTTTTAAAAATGGCATGCGGTCCCCCCAAAATCCATACCTGACCCTTATTCAAGCATGCAGTCTGGCAGGTCATGAAAGGGGGAGAGGGACAAACTAGCACTCCCTCCTCCTGCACCATACCAGGCCACATGCCGTCAACATGGGGGGTGACTTGGGGCAGAGGAGGCTCTGCCCCCCAAAGCACCTGTTCTTCATGTTGATGAGGACAAGGGCCTCTTCCGCACAACCCTGGCCTGGTGGTTGTGGAGATGCGGGGGGTGACTTATAAGAATCTAGAAGCCCCTTTAACAAGAGGGCCCCCACCCATGTGAATGAGTATTTGGTACATTGTACCCCTACTCATTTACCAAATAAGTGTCAAAAAGGATGGGAGAGGGAGAAAAAGAAGGGGTAGAGTTAAATGTATCCTTAACACTTTAAGCATTTTGTAATTTGGTATAGAAAGGAAGTTAACTGAAATCAAACTTAAAGTGAACCTGTGTATAAATCAAAAGAGAAAAACTAACATCAACAGGAGAAAGTTGAAGTCATAAGCATTTGGTCAGATCATCTTTAACTGTGTTAATATTTGCAGATGTGAGCTACACAAGCATACTTAGTTAGTGGATACCCAGTGGTTCAAACTTTTTTTGGCAGAAAACTTGCTCTCTGCCCTTTGACAGGAGGTAGCCTCAATGCTTGATGAAGCAGTAATCCAAAAGTTCAGTATCCAGTTTTATGTATTCAGTAAGTCTAAAAATAAGTTAGTTAGAAAATTTAAAAGTCACACACTGCTAATAGTCTTTTAACCTCCCTGGCGGTATGATTATTTCGGATTTTAGGTGCTGAAAGCGGTACCATTATTTTGCATGGAAATTTGGCGTTTTATATTGTAGGTCTGTAAATCTTAACAATAACGCACTTAAATCTGTCCAAACCAGAGTCTAGTAGATATCCCGGGTATGATAAAGTTTGAAACACAAAAACATAAATTATAATATAATAAATAAAAATAAATAATTTTAAAAAATTTAAAAAAATAGTAATAAAATAAATTTCCCCACAATTCACTATCGCTCAATTCTGCAAGTGTTCTAATTTACTATCGCTGTTTTCTAGCTGGTCTAAAGCCACTTTTGACGTAAAGGGACACTTTTTGGTTGCTATGGACAATCTCCAGTTTCCAGGCAGAAAGAACAGTGTATATCATGTAAAACTGCATGCAGGGCATGGGCCAGAGCACTGGGGACAAAAGGGATGTGAAATCATTTCATACAGTACTGTAATCTGTAAGATTACAGTACTGTATGTGTTATGATTTTGACAGTTTTTTGAATTTGCCACCAGGCTCCGCCCCCGTGCGTCGCGCCGCTCGCAGGGAATGGAGCCTGGCACGGAGAGGCTTCGGAGGAGGACGGAGCCCTCGGACACTGCGGGTGACATCGCAGGATCCCGGGGACAAGGTAAGTAACGCCGCCCCAGGATCCTGCAATGCGATCCCGAGTGTGGCTCGGGGTTACCGCTAATGGTACTGAATTTTAACCCCGAGCCACACTCGGAAAAACCGCCAGGGAGGCTACAACAAATGACAAAGATGAGTGCCTCACTGAACAACTTTTACCTGATCCACTTGAACAATCCGGCCTTCATTATCAGATATTCATAGACCTCTTTTGTATGTAAGTATAGTTTAAAAATATTTTAAATATGATTTAAGCTAAACCCTGAGGAAAGAAAACCCCATGCAATGGGATTCTCCTGCACTGCATCCAGTTCCCAACAGCCTCAGGTGGCCAGCAGTCGCAGGTGGGACACCATCACGTACGATGCAGGACTGTCAGTTTTGCATTGTACGTGAGAATATTGAGGGCCCATCCCTCAGGTCCCCAGAGCTAGCCCCTTACATCATTGTCCCCAGAACCACCCCTCCTTACAGGAGCGTCCCTGCCTTACATCAGGGTCCCCAGAGTCTCCATCCCTTACATCAGGATCCCTAGAATTCCCCTCCTTGCATTCGAGTCCCTAGAGCCCTAGAGCCTACCCCCTCCCCTGAGCATTACATTAATTTATTAAAGACAAAACATTATTCAGAGATCCCTTACCCCCACTTCATCACTCAATTTCATCTCAGTGGAAGAGCTAGAGTGGGAGGCTGGGCACTCCAGGACTCCAGCCCAGATACGCAGGATGTTGGAATTTAATTTAAATCTCAGGATGATCCTGCAGAGTCTGGGAAGGTTGGGATGTTTGCTAGTCTAACCTTTTCTATGATGCAGATGATTGTAAGCAGAAAGAGCCAAAGAAATCTGCAGTTTTGAATTTACCATTCATTCATTTAAGAAAAAAAAAAAATCACACAGTCACTCTTTCACAGACAAATGGCAGCAGCTGGTATTTTGCATCTGTTCTCTATAAAGTTATTATTCTTTTTGCATTACAATTTTTTCATTTAATATTTATGAGCATCACATACACAGACCACGTGTGCATTTTTTTGTACCTGGAAGCATTGTTCCAGTATAACCTGACACCTTCACATCTAGATTTTTTTTTTATAGAACAGTTTTTTTTGTCAGTAAAGGATAATTATTAGTGTTTATCAGCCACAAATAGGCAAGTACCGTATAGTTGTATGCTTGTGAATATTCTAATGATATACACATGAAGTCTAGTACTAGATCAAAACTGCTGTGGCATAGAGGAAAACTGTCAGAAACCATGAATCAGACTAAGACAAAAGTACAGTTAAATCATACTTGTTTAATAATAATTTAAAAAAAAGGTAAACAGAGTAAACATAGTCAAAACATAGCCAGAGTTCGGAAACCGGAACGGATAGTCAGACAAGCCAAAACGTCAGGGAACCAGAAGGAATGTTAGCCAAGCAAGTCTTTAACAGGAACACAGAAGAGCATCTCTAGAGATGTGGCCAGGGTGAAGGCAGAGATAATCTGGACTGGACGGCTTAATTAGGCAGGACAGACGAGCAGGATCGTCAACAGGTGAGTCACTGTGGAGAGATAGGAGCTGGCAATTAGCCGACAGCTGAGCGGTCAGCTCAGAGAAGAAAGGGCTGGGCTCAGCCCTGACAAAAATACCAAGTTTTAGGCACTGACTTGTGGCTCCTTTAAGAGGTGGGATTTGCACAACCCAGAAATTCCTGAGACTGTCCTGCTTTGATAGGTCAGTCTGGCAGAGAGCAGAGAGGAGGGTCTGGATTGGCTGTGTCAGCAGAGAGAGAATTCCCAGGACAGTAGGAGTGAGGTCATGGGCTGCAGGGGAAAGAGCTGCCAGCAGATCAGTGAGGTTTTTTGAGTTCCCATTAGACATACCTCCCAACTTTGTGAGATGGGAACGAGGGATACTTATTAGCAAAATTATGAAGGCATAGGACACACTTCCTGCCACATCCCCTTAAAAGAGAATTTTACCACTACTATTCCTTAATACTCGTTTCTGAAATTTACAAATTCAGCAATTTATAATTTGGTTGAAAGGTTTAGCACTAGGAAACACCTTTTGAAAGATAGAAAGAGCATTTTATATAGATCAGACCAAAATGAGGGAGAAATGAGTAGGCAAGAGGGGGGACTTTGTTCCAAATCAGGGCCAGTCCCTCAAAAACAGGGCCAGTTGGGAGCTATGCCAGTAGGCACAAGGGAGATTTGTAGAATCAGAGGTTTCTGAGCTGTCTGCTGTGTGCTGTGAGAAGAAGAGTCATTAGGAGAGACTGTGCTGTAAACCAGGCTACAGAGAGTGCTGCTGCACTGAGCCAGAGGACCCCAGAAGGCAGCAGATATAGGTACAGGTCTGAGAGAGGAGCCCTGGGTGTACTGTGGCACCTTGCCTGGCATCCAGGGAATGGAATGCTGACCTGAGGATGTCTACTCAACTTTGATGGTGAATAAGGTTTTGGGTGTATTTTACATGCACTAGACCAGTTGGCTGCCCTAACATTTTCCTGAAATTAGACATTTTTAGAGAATAGAGAATTTAGAGAAATTAAAGTGGTTGTAAACCCTCACATATACCCTGTGAAGTGAACAGCTTCAGATGATACACAGAGATGAAACAAAACATCCTACATAGGTTTTTCTTGTTTATCTGCAGTCTTCTCCTCCCCACGCCCTTTCAAAAGGGCAGAATTGTGATAAAATCCTTCTGCATCTATATCCCAGAGGAGGGGGCTGAGAGGTGTGTAAGAGCTGATTGTAGGAAAGGAACATCCCCCTCCCTTCACACAGCAGAAGAACAGTGTTGTGAATAGATAAGTTGTGTGCTGAGCTCCCTCTCCGTCACAAATTTTATCTCATGTGTTGGGAAAACTTCTCAGAAGTGGACTCATGCTGATAACAGAGGAACGAAGCACCAGAGAAAAACAACACTTAGAGCTTTGGAGAGAGATAACTAAACACTACAGATATATGTGATTTACAACCACTTTAACTACTTCCCTACTGGGTCAATTCTGTCATTTCTCTCTTACATGTAAAACCCATCATTTTTTTTGCTAGAAAATTATGTAGAATCCCCAAACATTATATATATTTTTAAGCAGAGAACCTAGATAAAGGAAGGCCCATAGATGTGGTGTATCTGGATTTTGCAAAAGCATTTTACACAGTTCCCCATAAATGTTTACTGTACAAAGTAAGGTCCGTTGGCATGGACTATAGGGTGAGTACATGGATTAAAAATTGGCTAAAAGGGCGAGTTCAGAGAGTGGTGATAAATGGGGAATACTTGGAATGGTCAGGGGTGGGAAGTGGGATCCCCCAGGGTTCTGTGCTGGGACCAATCCGGTTTAATTTGTTCATAAACGACCTGGAGGATGGGGTAAACAGTTCAATCTCTGTATTTGTGGACGACACTAAGCTAAGCAGGGCAATAATGTCTCCGCAGGATGTGGAAACCTTGCAATATACAGAGGTACAGTGGACATAGAAATGGCATAATAACTGCAGAGCATCATACAGAAAAACCCCAACGTGTTTCGACCGTGTTATAGTAGAAGTCTTCTTCAGGGGGGAAGAATACAGACTTCTAAGGAATACAATGTATAAATAAGTACATTGAAAACCAAACAATAGAATATGTTGATTCCAAAAAAGTACAAAATAGGTTAAGAGATTTATATTTACCACTGATGGCTGTATGCCAAACCTTCCAGAAACCATGCCTAATATTGTTACCCAATGATCCAGACAGCACAGCGGAACCAATATGGAGCAAGCCCCTCACGAGGACAAACACCCAACAGGCCAGGATGAAGACCTACAAGAGGCTGCACTTATTGCAGGGACCAGAGGGACAGAACGTCACAGGTGGGTCACCAGGCCTGGAAGGGATCCCAATTTACCATAAAAATTAAATAGTTATTCCAATTAGTGATTTTGAAAGTAATCCTATAAACTGAAATAACTATTTGCCAGAAAGAAAGAAAAAAAGGAAAAGGGGAGGGCAAAAAATATTCTATGGAAGCCTTACGCGGAAAAATGTGGGATGGTGCAAAAAGATGGAAAAGCTGAAAAACACTTAATGTGAACCAGAAAATGGACCCCAGAAGAACTAAAGTAAAAAATAAAAGATAAAAAAATAAATAAAAACACCCAGATGAAATAAGATGATGATGATAAGAGGGTGAGAAACAGCATCATACGTGCCATGGAGAAGGGACAACAGTGAAGGTGGACTGAAGGTGAACCCACCAGAAAAAAGAGGACAAGCAGTGCTGGGAAGTGAGACAATAAGGCAAAGAAGATACAGTGAGGGAAAAAAAAACGGTGACAGTTAAAGGGACAAGTGGGGGAAACGTGAAAAGAAACTCCATAGTGAGAACAAGAAAAAAAAAGTGGGTGTGTGTTGGGGATGGGGGGCAATTTGAGGACCCCTTAGGCCAGGGGTCTTCAAACTGCGGCCCTCCAGGTGTTCAGGAACTACAATTCCCATCATGCCTAGTCATGTCTGTGAACGTCAGAGTTTTACAATGCCTCATGTGATGTGTATATATATATATCCACTGCATACAGTTTAGCTAGATCTCTCTGCGGTCCATTCCTGATGGTGTACTGTTTCTACTATACTTCTGGCAGGTAGGTGATTCAGTTAGCTGCAGTGTATTTCATATACTGTATATATACAGTCAGTCTAATATATATATATATATCCACTGCATACAGTTTAGCTAGATCTCACTGCAGTCCATTACTGGTGTACTGTTTCTAATATACTTCAGGCGTTGTACACAGTACGGTGCACCCTTAGTGCAGTTGCTACTACTTTTCTGCTGGTGTACACAGTACACAATCAGGGATGAGCCAAACACCCCCCTGTTCAGTTCACACCAGAACATGCGAACAGGCAAAGAATTTGTTCAAACACGCGAACACCGTTAAAGTCTATGGGACTCGAACATGAATAATCAAAAGTGCTCATTTTAAAAGCTTATATGCAAGTTATTGTCATAAAAAGTGTCCCAGGGGACATGTCTCAATGCAAAAAAAAGTTTTAAAAACGGCCATTTTTTCGGGAGCAGTGATTTTAATAATGCTTAAAGTGAAACAATAAAAGTGTAATATTCCTTTAAATTTCATACCTGGGGGGTGTCTATAGTATACCTGTAAAGGGGCGCATGTTTCCCCTGTTTAGAACAGTCTAACAGCAAAATGACATTTCAAAGGAAAAAAAGTCATTTAAAATTACTTGCGGCTATTAATGAATTGTCGGTCCGACAATACACGTAAAAGTTCATTGATAAAAAGAGCATGGGATTTCCACACAGAGGAACCCCAAACTAAATTTTTTTTTTAAAATGGCGTGGGGGTTCCCCTAAATTCCATACCAGGCCCTTCAGGTCTGGTATGGATATTAAGGGGAACCCCGTGCCAAAATTTGAAAAAAAAATAGTGTGGGGGTCCCCCTCAAAATCCATACCAGACCCTTCAAGTCTGGTATGGATTTTAAGGGGAACCCCACACCAAAATTTAAAAAAAAGGCATGCAGTCCCCCCAAAAATCCATACCACACCCTTATCTGAGCACGCAACCTGGCATGCCGCAGGAAAAGAGGGGGGACAAGAGAGCGCCCCCCCCTCCTGAACCGTACCAGGCCACATACCCTCAACATTGGGAGGGTAACTGGGTGACTTCGCCCCCTCTGACATCATGGAGAAAGCCACAGGGAAGTCCCCGTCAAGTCCCCGTGCGTCAGAGGGGGAGGGGTCACCGGGTAGCCCTGTCCTCCGTTATTTAAGAAGTGTCAGAAGAAGAGAAGTGTCACACGGAGGAAGATGCTGGACGAGAACACCGGAGCAAGAAGCAGAGGATCGGAGGAAGAACCAGAGGAAGAAGAAGATAGGGGAAGAAACCGAAGGAAGAAGGAAGGAAGAAGGAAGAAGACCCAAAGAAGATGGAAAGAAGAAGACTTTAAATAAAGGAATTGTCAAAAACTGTCTCTTGTCATTTTTAACATTTTTGACACTTTTTTGTGAAATGGTACGGGTACCCCCTTAGCATTTCACACAGAGGGGAGGGCTGGAATCTGGGGGTCCCCTTGTTGTGGGGATGAGGCCCTTTTCCTCATCAACATGGGGACAAGGTGCTTTGGGGGGCCGCTACCCCAAAGCACCCTCCCAATGTTGAGGGCATGTGGCCTGGTACGGTTCAGGAGGGGGGCGCTCTCTTGTCCCCCCTCTTTTCCTGCGGCCTGCCAGGTTGCATGCTTGGATAAGGGTCTAGTATGGATTTTTGGGGGGACCCCACACCATTTTTTTAATTTTGGCACAGGGTTCCCCTTAAAATCCGTACTAGACCTGAAGGGTCTGGTATGGATTTTGAGGGGGACCCCCACGCCATTTTTTAAAAACATTTTGGCGCGGGGTTCCCCTTAATATCCATACCAGACCTGAAGGGCCTGGTATGGAATTTAGGGGGACCCCCAAGCCATTTTTAAAAAAATTTTGGTTCGCGGTTCCCCTGTGGGGAAATCCTATGCCGTTTTTATCAATTAACTTTTATGTGTATTGTCGGACCGACAATTCATTATTAGCTTTAGTAGTAGTTTTAAATTACTTTTTTTCCTTTGAAATGTCATTTTGCTGTCAGACTGTTCTAAACACGGGAAACATGCGCCCCTTTACAGGCATACTATAGACACCCCCAGGTATGAAATTTAAAGGAATATTACACTTTTATTGTTACTTTTATTACACTTTTATTGTTTCATTTTAAGCATTATTAAAATCACTGCTCCCGAAAAAACGGCCGTTTTAAAAACTTTTTTTTGCATTGATACATGTCCCCTGGGGCAGGGCCCAGGTCCCCAAACACTTTTTATGACAATACCATGCATATAAGCCTTTAAAATTAGCACTTTTGATTTCTCCCATAGACTTTTAAAGGGTGTTCCGCGGCTTTCGAATTTGCCGGGAAAACCCCAAATTGTTCGCTTTTCGGCGAACAGGCAAACAGCCGATGTTTGAGTCGAACATGAATTCGACTCAAAGCTCATCCCTATACACAATACATACAGTGAACCCATAGTTGCTATTAGACTGGTGGTGTACAAAATACTGTGCACCCATAGTGCAGTTGCTACTACTTTTTTGGTGGTCTACACAGTACACAATACAGTGTAGTGTGGTGTTGCAAAACAAAATCCCCATCATGTCTGGAAGGCCACCAAGGATAGGCAGATGCTCACAGGCCACTAAAAGAGGGCAAGCAGGCTCTGTGTCTACAGTCCACAGTGCTGGTCATGGACATGGTGCATCTTCTGCAGGTGGCCATGGGGCACGCTTGTCCTTTTTTTCTGCTGCTGGGACAGGGGCAGAAAAATTGGGTCTTTGGTGGTGGTGGCGCCACAACACTGTAACCCCTCACAGATACTCCTGTTGGGCGCAGGAATGGGCCCTACTGTGAAATATTAGATCAGAAATTGTAATTACATGCCCCTGTTAAACAGGGACAGAAAAATTGGATCTTAGGCAGTGGTGGTGGAGAAAAAGAAAGGAATACCTTAAGGGGTTACTTTGGCAACAATTATTGATCATTGAAACATTCAGAATTGTAAACTGTAATACTTTATTTGAACATAGTATTTTACAAGTATCAAAAATAGAAGTTAAATGGAAAAATGCAGTATCATAAAAACTAATCAGTCCAGAATTGGACCTTAAAAATAGCCATGAACTAGTTCAACATACAGGACAGGACATAAAACAGTACATGACAACAACAGACACTGTCCGGACGCATTGTATATGCAAGCAGTCATTCGGTTAAGTCCAGTGTAATTTGTATATGGGAATGAATAACCCCCAAGTCCTAAATAAGACCGACTGACTGCAAATCCAATTGATGGAAGGAAGAAGGGGATGGGAAAGAAAGAGAGGGATGGATGGGCAGGCTGCACGGTGAGCTGGGTGGACACCGCTTGATGTGAGCTAACATTTATGCTTGTTAACTGACTGAAAATGATGATCCTGAATCACTGGCAATGTATTGATAATGACAAGTAATTTTAATGTTGGAAGAATTAGGGTTTCTCTCTTGCAAGGTGTTGACTGAGATTCTGAATCAGAGAATGTCATTCATGTATAAGAACAACACTGACAATCAGAAGTAAGATCATGCAAGATATATATAGTGATAAGGTCAGCAAACGTTACCATATAGAAGTCTTCTGCATGATAATGTAGTTCATAGTAGATTGATACAAAGAACTTTCTGTAAACAAGTAATTGATACACACTCGTACTTGGCTGCGCTGCTTAATCACCATTCCCTATTGTGGTGGCGGAAGATTCAAACCTCCAGTGGCTCACCTCCTCCATGACTGGAAATAATCGGAAGCCAGAATGACTGGTGAATGGAGTATGGTAGATGTTAGTAATTCATCGCTGTACGCAGTGGGAAATTAAAGTAGCTATCAGCAGTAGACGGCGGTAGACTTCAGTGGGTATTGTGTAGTCATGCAGCCATAGCTGATCGAGATACAGCTTGCATCGCTCACCTTACTTCCCATACGCCGGCAGGGCAGGGCTGAGTTGTTGTTGATGACATCAACGCATTTCGCTGGGTCTAATGGCGTAGCTTCATCTTGGACGGTACGAGTGGTGGTGGAGCCCTAAACTAAAAATATTGTTGGCAGCTAGCATCATCAAGATTGAGGAGGAATAGGATAGTTACTCAGCATAGGCAGTCTTCAAGGCATTCCACATCAATAGAAAAATCAAGCAGTTACATCAGCATCAGGTGCTTGATAGCTGCTGCTGATCCAAGACTGATTCATTTTTATGAATGTGACCCTATCAAGGGAGTCTGTGGACAGGCGCACTCTATGATCCGTTACAAACCCTCCAGCAGCACTGAATGTGCGTTCAGAAAGAACCCTGGATGCAGGACAGGCCAGTAGATCAATTGCATATTGAGCTAGTTCTGGTCAGTGGTCCATCCTCAAGACCCAGTAACCCAGTGGATGCTCGGTTGGAAAGGTCTCCAAGTCTGCTCTTGCCCCTAGATATTCCTGAACCATGTAATGCAGACACTGGCGATGGTTGCTTGAACTGATCAGACCTTGGTGCAGAGGACTGAAAAATTGTCTAAAGGCATCGGTCAGCCGGCCACCTTCTCCACTGCTTTTCCTCTGACTGAACAAAGCTGTCATGGTTATGCAGTAATCTTTGTCTGTCAGCTTACCTCTCCTCCATGTGTTCACCTTAAGAGGCCAGCCACTCTCATCTGGCTACTTAAATAATCTCTCCTCAAAGCATGGCTCCACCCCAGCCCCTATCAGAGGACTCTATATTAACCTGTGCACTGCAAGCCTGCCTTGTTGATTAACCTTTGTGTGTTTAGCTTCTGTGTGCATCTTGCTGTGTCTTCTACGTCTGATTCCAGTTACCGATCTTGGCTTGTTCTCGACTATCCCTGCCTGCTTGTGACCCTGACCTTTGACGTGTTCTATGTGTATGCTTGTCTGCTACTGCTAGTCGCCCCAACCTTTGGCTTATTCCCTTACTATCTCTGTCCTCCTGTAGTCTACAGTGGGTGTGAGCTGGGAGACCCTGGGGGTCGCGACCTGGAGCCAGTTACAGCCCAGTCCATCCTCACCACTAGAGGCTCTGGTGAACACCTGCTGGCTCTTAGACTCGGTGCCCTGGGAAATCTTACGCTCTAGCCCCTGTGGGATCTGTGTTGGTGTTCCAGCGGACCTGCCTTCCTTAACCACCTAGACTCCCATCCGCAGCAGTCAGAAGTAGGGTCCACTACCTTTGCGGTGCACTCCTGACCCCAATGGTGTGCATCTGTCACCTGGCCTCAGGTGACCTGACAGAAGCCTCAGCAACACGTTGTCCAGCACCAGGAAATTGTAACCTCACAGGGTCTGGAAATGCATTGCACAAACCTTTCTTTAAGACCTACTCAAAATGTTTCATCCTCTGCTCCCTCTGCGAAAGCAGGATGAGTTCTGCAACCTTACCCCTGTAACGTGGATCAAGAAGGATTGCCAGCCAGTAATGATTCCTTCTCTTTGATACCATGAATCCTACCCTGTTTCCCCAAAAATAAGCCCTAGCGTGATTGTTGGTGATGGCTAGGGATGAGCTTCGTGTTCGAGTCGAACCCATGTTCGACTCGAACATCGTCTGTTCGCCCGTTCGCTGAATTGCGAACGATATGGGCCGTTCGCACCAAATTCGTGTGGCACATCACGGCCCATAATTCACTGCGGCATCACAGTGCATTGCTGGCTGATGATTGGCCAAGCATGCACTATGACCCGCATGCTTGGCCAATCACAGCGCCGTCAGTAGAGAGAGCTGTAATTGGCCAAAGCCAGGGTGGCTTTGGCCAATTATGGCTCAGGGGGTTTAGAACACGCCCCACACTATATAAGGCCGCCTGCACGGCGGCCCTGTGTAGTGTGTGTTCCAGCGTTGAAAGAGAGATAGATAGACAGAGAGACAGTGTCATTTCATTTGAGTTAGATAGATTAGGCAGGACAATCAGTGAGTTAGCTGCACTTACAGTGTATTGTGTATATATATATGCATCCCAGGTGTTGCGCATATATATATATATATATATATATATATATATATATATATATATATATATATACACTATATTCAGTTTAGCTAGATCCGTTCCTGTTATCTTCGTACTGACAGGCAGGCTTGTCTTGTTACAGTATTTACAGCTACCTGAAGAAAATTGCTGGTGTTCTTTTGATCCTATTAGTACCACAGTCAGGCAGCTAGACTATTTACAGTTAGTGCAGTGCATCCTGCTCACAGTGTTCAGCTAAAACTACAAGTTAATGGGGTGCGTTCTGCTCACAGTGTTCAGCTAAAACTACAAGTTAGTGCGGTGCGTCCTGCTCACAGTGTTCAGCTAAATAACAAGTTAGTGCGGTGAGTCCTGCTCACAGTGTTCAGCTAAAACTACAAGTTAGTGCGGTGCGTCCTGCTCACAGTGTTCAGCTAAAACTACAAGTTAGTGCGGTGCGTCCTGCTCACAGTGTTCAGCTAAAACTACAAGTTAGTGCGGTGCGTCCTGCTCACAGTGTTCAGCTAAAACTACAAGTTAGTGCGGTGCGTCCTGCTCACAGTGTTCAGCTAAAACTACAAGTTAGTGCGGTGCGTCCTGCTCACAGTGTTCAGCTAAAACTACAAGTTAGTGCGGTGTGTCCTGCTCACAGTGTTCAGCTAAAACTACAAGTTAGTGCGGTGCGTCCTGCTCACAGTGTTCAGCTAAAACTACAAGTTAGTGCGGTGCGTCCTGCTCACAGTGTTCAGCTAAAACTACAAGTTAGTGTGGTGCGTCCTGCTCACAGTGTTCAGCTAAAACTACAAGTTAGTGCGGTGCATCCTGCTCACAGTGTTCAGCTAAAACTACAAGTTAGTGTAGTGAGACCTCTGCACAGTGTTCATCTAAAGCTACAAGTTAGTGTAGCGCGTCCTGCTCACAGTGTTCAGCTAAAACTACAAGTTAGTGCAGTGCGTCCTGCTCACAGTGTTCAGCTAAAACTACAAGTTAGTGTAGTGAGACCTCTACACAGTGTTCATCTAAAGCTACAAGTTAGTGCAGTGTGTCCTGCTCACGGTGTTCAGCTAAAACTACAAGTTAATGTAGTGAGACCTCTGCACAGTGTTCATCCAAAGCTACAAGTTAGTGCAGTGCGTCCTGCTCACAGTGTTCAGCTAAAACTACAAGTTAGCGTGGTGTGTCCTGCTCACAGTGTTCAGCTAAAACTACAAGTTAGTGCAGTGCGTCCTGCTCACAGTGTTCAGCTAAAACTACAAGTTAGTGCAGTGCGTCCTGCTCACAGTGTTCAGCTAAAACTACAAGTTAGTGTGGTGCGTCCTCCTCACAGTGTTCAGCTAAACCTACAAGTTATTTTTTTGCGAGCTCTGCACAGTGTTCAGCTAAAGCTACCTGTAGAAGGTTGGTGGTGTTTTCCTGATCCTATCACTACTGCAGGCAGCTAAAAAAGCTACAAGTTATTTTTTTGCGAGCTCTGCACAGTGTTCAGCTAAAGCTACCTGTAGAAGGTTGGTGATGTTCTCATACTACAGGCAGGCAGTTGATTTTGCTAGCTGCAGTATCAGTACATATATATATATATATATATATATATATATATATATATATATATATATATATCCCAGCTTAGTGCAGCTACAGGCCATTAGTATGTCTGGAAGGCCAAGAAGGAGAGGCAGACAGTCACAAGCCAATAAGAGAGGGCAAGCAGGCTCTGTGTCTAGTGCTGGTCGTGGAGACGGTGCATCCTCATCAGCACGTGGCCGTGGTACACGCTTGGCCTTTTTTTCGGCAGCTGGCCGTGTTGAGCCGCAGCATGCGGAAGACCAAGATGACCAAGCCGTCCTCATCCTCCTCATCCTCTCTCACCCATGCCCAGGGTACTTTGTCTGGCAAAGCAGCGGCCTCTTCCCTCGGCTCAATGTCATCAGTGACTCCTTCCCTAGCCCCACCATGTCCTCCTGGGGAGTCCCTCGAACTGTTTGACCACAGTGTTGGGTACATGCTCCAGGAGGATGCCCAGCATTTGGAAGGCTCTGATGATGATACTGAGCTCGATGAAGGCAGTAACATGAGCACGGACAGAAGGGGTGCCCAAGAAGGACAGCAATCTGGCAGTCATGCTCCCCCTGCTGCAGCACACTGCCAGGTTTGCTCCAGTGATGAGGAGGGAGGGGATGATGAGGTCACTGACTCAACGTGGGTGCCTGATAGGAGAGAGGAGGAGGAGGAGGAGGCGGCACATCACCAACGAGGCAGGATGCCCTCCAGGGGCCAGCCTAAGGGCAGCACATTGACTGCATCACACCCCAAAGCTCCACATGTGCAGGGCGCTGCAGTCTCTGCGCGTTATTCAAAAAGTTCTTTGGTGTGGGCCTTTTTTGAGACGAGTGCATCAGATCGCACCGCTGCTATTTGCAACATATGTCTCAAGCGTATCTAGCGTGGCCAAAACATCTCCCGCTTGGGTACCACATGCTTGACCAGACATATGTTGACCTGCCATGCAGTTCATTGGCAAGCGTATCTAAAAGACCCACACCAAAGAACAAAGAGGACCTCTCCTTGCTCCTCATCAGCTGAGATCTCCAACCCCACTATACCTTCAGTCCTCTCTGAGACCTGCACTGAGAGGAATGAAGGTGTAGAATTAGGTGTGTCACAGCCAAGTACTTGTGGGCAATGTGCTTTTGGTACACCGACGTCAGATTGTACCAGGCAAATTTCCCTGCCCCAGCTGCTGCACTGACGAAAGAAGTTTGCTCCCAGCCATCCACATGCCCAGCGGTTGAATGCTAGCTTGGCAAAATTGCTAGCACTTCAACTGCTGCCTTTTCAGTTGGTAGACTCTGCCCCCTTCCGTGAGTTTGTGGAATGTGTGGTTCCTCAGTGGCAGGTACCCAAACACCACTTTTTCTCACGGAAGCCAATTCCGGCTCTCTACCGGCATGTGGAAGGCAATGTCCATGCCTCGCTGGACAGGGTGGTCAGCGGTAAGGTGCATATTACCGCTGACTCATGGTCCAGCAGGCATGGACAGGGACGTTACCTAAGCGCATTGGGTGACTCTGCTGGCAGCTGGGAAGGATGCAGGACAAGGTGCAGTAGTGTTGGAGGTTGTTCCGCCACCACGCCTCCAAAATGCTAATGATTGTGACACACCTCTCTCCTCCACCCCCTCCTCTTCTTCTTCCTCCATGGCTTCTTCCTGTGCTTTGTCCTCGGAACCAGCGGTGCTCCTTAGCCGTTCAAGAGTCTACGCAAGTACGCAGGCCAAAAGATGCCATGCGGTGCTTGAGCTGGTGTGCTTGGGGGACAGGAGCCACACTGGGGCAGAGGTGTCAGCTCTGCAGGGCAGGTTCAGAGGTGGTTGATGCCACGCCAACTTAAGGCAGGAATGGTGGTTTGCGACAATGGCATCAACCTCCTCTCTGCCCTCCGACAGGGACAAATGACCCATGTGCCTTGTTTGGCTCACGTCCTTAACTTGGTGGTGCAGCGGTTCTTGGGCAGGTACCCGGGCTTACAAGATGTCCTGAGGCAGGCCAGGAAAGTCTGTGTGCATTTCCGCCGGTCATATAATGGCAGTGCTCGGCTGGCGGACCTCCAAAAGGAGTTTAACCTGCCCAAGAACCACCTAATCTGTGACATGCCCACCAGGTGGAACTCAACGTTGGCCATGCTGCAGCGGCTGCACACGCAGCAGAAGGCCATCAATGAGTACCTGTGCGACTATGGCACCAGGACAGGGTCAGGGGAGCTTGTTTTTTTTCCCCACGCCAGTGGGCCATGATCAGGGATGCATGCAATGTCCTGTCACCATTTGAGGAGGCCACGAGGATGGTGAGCAGTGACAGTGCATGCATCAGTGACACTGTCCCCCTTGTCCACCTGTTGGAGCACACGCTGCGTGGAATAATGGACAGGGCACTTGAGGCAGAACAGAGGCAGGAAGAGGAGGACTTCCTTAGCTCTCAAGGCCCCCTTTATCCAGACAGTGTTCCTGCGTGCCCGCCGATCACACAGGAAGAGGACGAGGAGGAGGAGGAGGAGGAAGATTGTGTCAGTATGGAGGTGGAGCCTGGCACTCAGCATCAGCAGCAGTGTTTAAGGTTCAGTCCCAAGAAACACATGGACTTGTACGTGGCTGGGAGGAGGTGGCTGCGGACCATGTCGTCCTTAGTGACCCAGAGGACTCCGGACCGAATGCCTCAGCAAACCTACGCTGCATGGCCTCCCTGATCCTGCAAAGCCTGCGTAAGGATCCTCATATTCATGGTATCAAGGAGAAGGACCAATACTGGCTGGCAACCCTCCTTGATCCACATTACAAGGGTAAGGTTGCGGACCTTATCTTGCCATCGCAGAGGGAGCAGAGGATGAAACATCTTCGGGAGGCCTTGCAGAAAGGTCTGTGCAACGCGGTCCCAGAGACTGGGAGGTTACAAACTCCTGTTTCTGGACAACGTGTTGCTGAGGCTTCGGTCAGTCAAAGAAGGAGCGGTGGAGAAGGTTGCCGTCTGACCGATGCGTTCAGACAATTTTTTGGTCCGCAGCCCCAAGGTATGATCGGTTCCAGCAACCATTGCCAGCGTCTGTTTTACATGGTGCAGGATTACCTAGGGGCAAGATCTGACTTGGACACCTTTCCCACCGAAAATCCTCTGGGTTACTGGGTCTTGAGGATGGATCACTGGCCAGAGCTTGCACAGTATGCAATTGAGCTACTGGCCTGTCCTGCATCCAGCGTTCTTTCGGAACGCACATTCAGTGCTGCTGGAGGCTTTGTAACCGATCACAGGGTGCGTCTGTCCACCGACTCGGTCGATCGACTGACCTTCATAAAAATGAATCAGTCTTGGATCACCACCAGCTACCAAGCACCTGATGCTGATGTAACCGAATAATTTTTTTTGAAATCTCAGATCCCTTCAAAGACTGCCTATGCTGATGCTGAGTGACTATCCCTGAGTAATTATCCTCTTCCTCCTCAATGATCACGCTGATAGCTTGTAAGAACATTTTTGGTTCTGGGCGCCACCACCAGTGCCTAAGGCCCAATTTTTCAGCCCCTGTTTAACAGGGGCGTGTAATTAAAATTTTTGATGCAATACTTTGCAGCAGGGCTCATTTCTGCGTTCCAACTAGAGTATCTGTGAGGGGTTGCAGTGTTCTGGCACCAGCACCAGTGCCTAAGGCCCAATTTTTCAGCCCCTGTTTAACAGGGGTGTGTAATTACAATTTTTGATGCAATACTTTGCAGCAGGGCTCGTTTCTGCATTACAACTAGATTATCTGTGAGGGGTTGCAGTGTTGTGGCACCAGCACCAGTGCCTAAGGCCCAATTTTTCAGCCCTTGTTTAACAGGGGCGTGTAAGTACAATTTTTGATGCAATACTTTGCAGCAGGGCTCATTTCTGCGTTCCAACTAGAGTATTTGTGAGGGGTTGTAGTGTTGTGGCACCAGTGCCTAAGGCCCAATTTTTCAGCCCCTGTTTAACAGGGGTGTGTAATTACAATTTTTAATGCAATACTTTGCAGCAGGGCTCGTTCCTGCGTTCCAACTAGAGTGTCTGTGAGAGGTTGCAGTGTAGTGGCACCAGTGCCTAAGGCCTAATTTTTCAGCCCCTGTTCAACAGGGGCATGTAATTACGATTCTTGATCTAATATTTCACAGCAGGGCCCATTTCTGCACCCACCAAGAGCGAGTGAGGACTTACAGTGTTGTGGCACCAGCACCACCACCACCACCAAAGGCCCAATTTTTCTGCCCTTGTTCAACAGGGGCATGTAATTACAATTCTTGATCTAATATTTCACAGCAGGGCCCATTTCTGCGCCCACCAAGAGTGAGTGAGGACTTACAATGTTGTGGCACCAGCACCCCCACCACCACCAAAGGCCCAATTTTTCTGCCCCTGTTCAACAGGGGCATGTAATTACAATTCTTGATCTAATATTTCACAGCAGGGCCCTGTGAGGGCTTACAGTGTTGTGGCCACAACAACACCTAAGGCCCAAATTTCTGCTGAGTATATAGGGCAGGCCCCTACTTTCAAACATCTAACTTACAAACGACTCCTACTTGCAAACGGAAGGAGACAACAGGAAGTGAGATGAAATCTACCCCTAGGAAGGGAAATTCTCACCTGTAAGAGTTAATATGGGAAAAACATTTCTCCTTTCCACTAATGCTTTCCAATCCTTGTTCCACAAAAAAACCCAAATTTTCAAAAAACATTTGTCATTGGGACAAAAAGTGAGGTGAAATCTTCTGAAGAGGAGGACAGACAGCAAAACAAATGTCACAGGGGTGATAACCCTTCCCTATGTTTTCCAAAAAGCTTAAAAAAGATTTTTTGGCTGGAGCTAAACACGTTAAAAATGTACCCGTTCAAAATTACAAACAGATTCTACTTAAAGCAGAGTTCCACCCAAATTTTGAACAATATCTGTATGTATTCTCTTCCTTGCCTAGATGCTGACATGCCGTTTAAAAAAATTTAAATCGCCGTAATTACCTTTTATTTTTCTGTTCTTCTTTGCACTTCCGGGTTCTCCTCCCGTGGAAGTAGGCGTGTTTCTAGCCTCTCCCAGACTCCTGGGAGAGGGTCTCAGGCTTCCCAGGATGCCACTGAGCATGTGCGGGAACGAGCGGTGAATGCTGGGAGCACAGCATTCACCACATCCAGGAAATAAATGCTTGTGGGCTTCAAATGCCCACAATGAAGATGGAAACCACCTGCAGTGAATAATATAAGTTATTCTTTCCGACGAAATCTGACACAGGTGGACATATTACACACAATATGTGAGTATGTAATGCTGAGAAGAAAAGTTTGTGAATGAACTCAAAAAAAAAAAAACGATAGATAGGTGGACCCCCACTTTAACAACAAACCTACAGTCCCTGTCTTGTTTGCACCGCCTGTATACTGCTGTTCAGAGTATATAGGGCCTGGTGGCCCCACACCTTTCCTTATTTTAATTTGGGTGCGGGGTTCCCCTTAATATCCATACAAGACCCAAAGGGCCTGGTAATGGACTGGGGGGTACCCATGCCGTTTGTCTCACTGATTTTCATCCATATTGCCAGGACCCGACATTACATTAAACCCGCAAGCAGTTTTAAATGAGATTTTTTCCTTTAAAAATGGCATTTTGTGCAGGGACTGTTCTAAACACGGGAAGCATGCTCCACTTTACAGGCATACTATAGACACACCCCAGGTACGATATTTAAAGGAATATTTCACTTTTTTTTTTACTTTAAGCATCATTAAAATCACTGCTCCCGAAAAAACGTCCGTTTTTAAAAGTTTTTTTTTGCATTGATACATGTCCCCTGGGGCAGGACCCGGGTCCCCAAACCCTTTTTAGGACAATACCATGCAAATTAGCCTTTAAAATTAGCACTTTTGATTTCGAACGTGCGAGTCCCATAGATGTCAATGGGGTTCTAACGTTCGTGCGAATTTTCGGTCCGTTCGCAGGTTCTGGTGCGAACCGAACCGGGGGGTGTTCGGCTCATCCCTAGTGATGGCTGCAATATAAGCCCTACTCCCAAAATAAGCCCTAGTTAAAGACCTTGTAGATCTTATTTTCAGGGTAGGGCTTATTTTCTGTAAAACAGGGTAGGGCTTATTTGGGGGGTAGGGCTTATATTGCAGCCATTACTGACAATCACGCTAGGTCTTATTTTCGGGTTAACAGGGTAGGGTCCTTACACTGCATGGCCTCCCTGATTCTGCAAAGCCTGCAAAAGTTTCCATAGGCATTAGATTCTGAGTTCTCTGGGTCACTAAGGATCACATGATCCTTAACAACCTCCTCCCAGCCACGTACAACTCCTTGGGTTTCTGGGGACTGAAAACCATTCCTTGAAGACTGCTGCTGAGTGTTATCCTCCACGTCCATGCTGACACAAACCTCCTCCTACTCCTCTTCTTCCTGTGTGTTTGGCAGGCCTGCAGGAATAATATCTGGATAAAGGGGGCCTTGAGAGGTAAGGAAGTCCTCCTCTTCCTCACACTGTTCTGCCTCAAGTGCCCTGTCCATTATTCCATGAAGCGTGCGCTCCAACAGGAAGACAAGAAGGACAGTATCACTGATGCATGCATTGTCGCTGCTCAGTGTGCTCACCATCCTCATGGCCTCATCAAATGGTGACAGGACAGTGCATGCATCCTTGATCAGTAGCCACTGGCGTGGCGAAAAGAAGCCAAGCTCCCCTGACCCTGTCCTGGTGCCATACTCACACAGGTACTCATTGATGGCCCTCTGCTGCGTCTACAGGCACTGCAGCATTGCCAACGTTGACTTCTACTTGGTGGACATGCCACAAATGAGGCAGTTGGTGGGCAGGTTGCATTACCTTTCAATGTCAGCCAGTTGAGCACTGACATTGTACCTGCAACTGAGGTACAGCACATTCCACATATTCAAGAAAGGGGGCAGAGTCAACCAGCTCACCAGCTGAAAAGGCAGTAGTTGCAGTGCTAGAAATTTGGCCAAGCTGGCATTCAAGCTAGCATTCAGAAGGTGAGCATGTGGATGGCTGGGACTGAATTTATTTTTAATGTTTAGCAACTGGGGTAGGAAATTTCCCTGCTAACATCAGATGGTGGTGTACTGCTAGCAGATTGGCTGCAAGTACTTGGGATACCTATTGCTAGACCTTCATTCCTCTCAGTGCAGGTTTTCCAGAGGACTGGAGTAGGGTTGGAGATCCCAGATGAGGAGCAAGGAGAAGTCTGCATTTTTCTTTGTGTGTCTTTTGAAGTGCTGCTGCCGTAGGATATTGTAATTATGAATAGATTTAATTTATATTTAATTAATATTTTATTTATTTATATTTAATTAATATATTTAATTTATGACTAAGGTTGGTCTTGTTCACGGTCAACACCCAAAGGGCACCTCATCCCAAAATTTAGAGACAAAAAAAGAGCAGAGTAACAGGGACTTTAACGGTGCCAACAAATCTTAGAAAATGCTTTCATATTAAAAGTGTAAGTTTTATTGATACAAAATATGTTTAAAAGAAACAAGATTATTACATGTGGTACATCACTTCTTACAAATGTAATAAAAGCAAGGTGGCTATGAAATGCATAGGTTCAAGCTGGATTTGAAAGAAATTGAACATTAACCCAACATGTTTCACTGATTGCTTCTTCAGGGGACGTGCAATTCAAAGACAAATTGGTATGACAAACTAAACAATATAGAAAAAGAAAAAAGACAATTTAGATCAAAAATCTCATTCAGTATTGGTTTTAGGCATAAAGGTATAAAGGTAGGTTCATTAATATCATAGCCAGGTTCCCACTCCAAGTCATATGAACGCTGCCACTCACCCCACAAATAGCACCACCAATAACACGCCAGACAGATGTGAAAGCTCACCCCCAGAGGTTTCCTAACACAGAAGGGAGATGGTCTAGGTAGTGGCCATAGAGGGTAGAAGGATCGGGCTGTAATGTAAAACATGGGATATTAGACAATGATATACACAAGGTAAGCGGTGGCTGATATAAAGGATAATAATGGGGAGAGATTCTTTTTCAATTATAATAAACAGATTATATGGGGGGACTGATGCCTCTCACAACATTACTTACTTAGTATGATTATAATTGATTGAATAGGAATTAGTAAAGGTAGGACTGATTCTGAAGCATCCACACACTATCGTCATAAGATTGAGTGCTACGAGGGATGCTATAAATAAAACAAGGGTATGACTCAATTAATATGAGAGTAGGTAGTGACCACAGTGAAAGAAGTAACAGGTGAAATAGTAAAGCAGTAGATCAAGATGTGGTAAAACCATAAAAACAGATATAACTAAATGGGTGGACCAGTGATTGCAATAATGCAGAGGACTGTGTCTCAGGAGAAGATCAAAGAGTGCAGACACGTGCGTTTAGGGCGCTGC